>NC_064922.1:528918410-529558132 GCF_023897955.1 Schistocerca gregaria | reverse complement strand
TGGGACTCAACTGCTGTAGTCATCAGTCCCCTAGAACTTAGAACTACTTAAACCTAACTAACCTAAGGACATCACACACATCCATGCCCGAGACAGGATTCGAACCTGAGACCGTAGCAGTCTCACGGTTCCGGACTGCGCGCCTAGAACCGCGAGACCACCGCGGCCGGCAATTCAATGTCAACATACACACTTATATCCAAAAATTACATCATTAGCAGTAGTAAAAATGAAATCACAAACTGTTATGGTGATAAATGCCTTCTTAAAATTCCGTTTATGTCTCAAGTGTTCGAAATGTTCAACGTCTACTTCAACATACGTTTTCAGTCGCTGATGCAAGGACTTTTGGACAGACTGAAGCGATTCCTCCGATATCATTCCACATCATACAAAACTGTGATGTTTTAAAATTCTCTTGGGTCGTCGGAACTCTTACGCAGACTTTATCTTCGACTTTTCCCCAGATAAAAGAGGAGTGGCGTCAAAACAGACCAACGTGCAGGCGAACTAATAAAGCTTTCATGTCGTATCCAATGGCCAACAAAGAGATGGGTGAGTGACTTCTTCACCTCAATTGCACACCATGCTGATAAGACATAATCGACGTGGTTCATTTACCTCTTCATCTAGGACCGTCGACAGCACATAGACAGGGTGCTTACCTGTTAAGATTTCTTCCATAAAGTTAGGACCAGTTACGCAGCTTTCAATAATCCAGCACCAAATGTTCACACTTCACTGCCTTTAATGTTCAGTTTGCCTCAGCCTGTGTGGATTTTCAGCGGTCCAATAATGCATATTCTTATGTTCAGCCTTCCTATGTTTTGTAAAGAATTTTTTTGCAGAACGTATTATAGTATCGCATCAGGACTGAGCGACAAAATTACATACTTTGTCTTCAATACCGCTGATTAAGCTGCTGCTGAAGTACACATCGTACTGATGGAAGATGTTTGTGCGCAAATTGTCATATTCCACGGGCACTCGCAATTTCTCTGGAGCTAAGCGGACTCTGAGCAACGTTGCCAGATTATTTATTTCGTTCACTCTCCACGTTGCACGCTTGCTTCTTACCTCTGCAAAGACTCCGTTGAGTATCAGCTTATTGCTAAAAGATGTCGGGATATCATTAGCCGTAAAACTCAACTACTCTTTTAACGTTGCTTCTGCATTCTCCATAAATAATAATACATATTGAGAAACATTTTCTTTCAAACTATCCAGCTCTAGAACCAGATGAACGACAGAGACTGAATGAAAGCTACATTTTCTCAGTGCCCCTTCTATAACGCTATCTCGCCGGTCTAAGACACATCTTCCTCCCTATCCGACGTGACGTATTCCTTTGTATGGGTCTGAAATCACGAACTTCCGCACCAGTCAAGACTGTTTCATGTTCAAAACAGATACATCCTAAGTTCCAAATACTGTAATTTCACCCAAAGAGAAAAACCTACAGTGAATTCGTCTCTTTTAAAACGTAGATGTTAGCGGCGGAAACTGTTGTATTGCTATTGTTATTATTTGCGTTCTTAATTACTATAGTTCCGATTTAAAACGCAAAGTAGGTAACGATATCTCTGTAGTAATTATTTTACAATTCATATGGGTGAAAACAGAACTGTTGTTGTTGTTGTGGTCTTCAGTCCAAAGACTGGTTTGATGCAGCTCTTCACGCTACTCTATCCTGCGCAAGCTTCTTCATCTCCTAGTAATTGCTGAAACCTACATCCTTCTGAATCTGCTTGCTGTATTCATCTCTTATACTTATCTTCATCTCTTATACTTATACCTATACGATCTCTGCTCCCCACGTTTTCCTCCAGTGCTAAATTGGTGATGCCTTGATGCCTCAGAATGTGTCCTACTAATCGATCCCTTCTTCTTGTCAGGTTGTGCGACAAATTTCTCTTCTCCCAAATTCTAATCAGAACCTCCTCAATAGTTAGGTGATCCACGCATCTAATCTTGAGCACTCTTCTGTGGCACCACACATCAAAAGTTTCTATTCTCCTCTTGTTTAAACTGTATATGTCCATATTTCACTTCCATACATGGCTACACTTCATACAAATACTTTCAGAAACTACTTCCTGCCACTTAAATCTATACTCGATGTTAACAAATTTCTCTTCTTCAGAAACGCTTTCCTTGCCATTGCCAGTCTACATTTTATATCCCCTCTACTTCGACCATCATCAGTTATTTTGCTCCCCAAATAGCAAAACTCCTTTACTACTTTAAGTGTCTCATTTCCTAATCTAATTCCCTCAGCATCACCCGATTTAATCCGACTACATTCCATTATCCTCGTTTTGCTTTTTTGAGGTTCTTCTTATATCCTCTTTTCAAGAAATTGTCCATTCCGTTCAACTGATATTACAAGTCCTTTACTTTCTCTGACAGAGTTACAGTGTCATTAGAAAACCTCCAAATTTTAATTTCTTCTCCCTGGACTTAAATGCCAACTCCAAATTTTCCTTTTGTTTCCTTTACTGCATGCTGAATATACAGACTGAATGACTTCGGGGATACGCTACATCCCTGTCTAGCTCCCTTCTCAATCACTGTTTCCCTTTCGTGCCCCTCGACTCTTATAATTTGCCATGTGTTTTCCGTATAAGTTGTAAACAGCCTATCGCTCCCTGTATTTTTCTCCTGCGACCTTCAGAATTTGAAAGAGAGTTTTCCAAAATGTTTAAATGCGTGTGAATTCCTAAGGGACCAAACTGCTGAGGTCATCGGTCCCTATACTTACACACTACATCAACTGACTTATGATAAGAACAACACACACACCCATTCCCGAGGGAGGACTCGAACCTCCGGCGGGAGTGGCCTAGATTATTCCAGTCAACATAATTGCTATAGGTCAGATGGTTCCGGAATTACTTGAGGTGGACAGCTTAGTTGAATCACCTTATAATCTGATGCAAATGCTTGACTTTTCTGGACTGTGGCTAACATTTGTATTCCTCGTCTGTTCCTCGAGGACCTATTCGAGTTGGTACTTGTTAACGGTTTCATTCAGCTCATTTTATTCCACAGAAAGCGCAGTTGTCCGAAAATGGCAGAGTTATGGTTCAAATGGCTGTAAGCACTATGAGATCTAACATCTGAGGTCATCAGCCCCCTAGGACTTAGAACTACTTAAACCTAACTAACCTAAGGACATCACATACATCCATGCCCGAGGCAGGATTCGAACCTGCGACCGTAGCACCAGCGCGGTTCCGGACTTAATCGCCTAGAACCGCTCGGCCACACCGGCCGTCTTGCACAGTTATTGATTCGGCTTCCGATCCAGCACACAGTATTAATTTTCTAAAAAGCAATCTTCGAAGAACGACATTCTGTATTGTGTGCAAAAAGTGAAAGGCGTCATTTTCATTATATAAATAATTGCCACTGTAATTGGTACATCACACAAAAGCTCATTTGCTTTACTCAGTCTTTGTTATCTCCTATTGTGTCGCATGTACAGCAATTGCGCATTTACAGAGAATATTTATACCCCCAGAAAGAGCGAGCAGAACCATATGAAATCTCAGATCGCCAAATTCGCGTATGCCACTATTGAAACGTCACGAAATTCTAGCTCTGCGTTCACGGTACCCTCTTATGGGGGCGCGTTCAAAATAAACTGCTGCACTCAACTTTATACAGAAAAACGTTTTGCGCTCGATAACATTCGGTCGACAATTGTACTGAAAGAGGTAAGCAATATACCATATGCAACATTCACGATAGACTCCCAGTACAACAGAAATACGAGCATGGATATCGAGATTCACGGTACTACAAGTTTTCAATCTTTCTTACGTTAGCACATACTATCGGGCTCTATCGATTTTCTTGATAAAATAGGAATAATTTCGTCAACTTATGTGGAAGTTGAGAACACAAACAGTCCTTCATGGGGACCTATCATTCTGCTCTCTTGACTTGGCAACAGTGTATACAGTCGTGATGCTGCTACGATTACCACTGAAATTACAGCTGCCATGTCTGAATCCATCTACACTCGTAGTCTCTAGGGAATTTGAAACGTCCAGGGAGGTAAAACAAATGGTGCAGAGTAAACTGGACTACTTTCTACCAGTACTGCAGAGAATTTAAAATATCCAGGGACATATAACAAATGCTGTAGAATAAGGTGGACTTCTTCCAGAACTTACACAGTGTTTGTGACAAGTCTTCGAACATTATGAAGTTCGAAGTCGAATCCATAATGTATTTGGTCGAAAATCTTGGAGTAAAATCTGACGATAGTTTAAGGCATAGTACATGTATGCTTGTGAACCAGGTTGTTGTATGCTGATACCTTTACCTCTAAGAGTCACTGACGATGTTGGTGTATGCTCTTTGGTCTGTCTTACAGTCTACAGGTACTTATCTTAAAACCTTTTTGCAGTACTGCTACAGCTGAATTCACTGAAAATAAGAGGAAATATGTAGTTTATACTCTATGAAGTTCAGGAACATTTTATTTACGTTATTGGAAATCCATTTTATGCGAGATGGTTAGGTACACCACCTGCTCGTTTGTGTGTTCCCCTGAACTTCGTCTACTGGGTTATTACCTGTGGGGCTGCCTCAAACTGCTGGTGTATTCAGCACATGTTCTTAATGAGCTGAAACACACGTCATGCTGTTGCCTGCTTCACATCACGGGTAATAATTTTGTGGGGCTCAATGCCCTGGCGCGAGGCTTTCAATTGGACGCCGCTTCGGCGGCTTGCGTGTTCCTCATCTGCCTCAGTTATCCAACCGGGAAAGTGGACTTAAGCAGCTTAACGTGGAATCCAAACCACGTATCGTTCCTGGCGATTCCTCACGTTGTTGAGAGGCAAAGGCTAGATTGCGGCCAGACTGAAAATTTCCGTGGTCCGACCGGGTGTTGATCCCGCGACTTCTCGGTTTCCAGGAACGTGCTTTACCGCTAGATCACCAAGCCCGACGCATCATGATTGGAAGTGAGCGCGCGTAGGTATCTTCGTCTTAGTACAGTAAAACTTGCTCAAATCGGCACGTGCGTAATTCGGAAATCTGCCAAACCTTACAAGTATTTCAGTGCACTTTTATCTGCTGATTTTTTGTATAAAACGGAAGGTGCCTAACGCGGAAACAGAAAGCAAATCTTAGAACATACTTAATAAGTCATTGTATAATGCGGAAAAGAGCCTACACAATACTAGTGTATTACATTCATTAGTTATTCACGACTCTACAAGTAAGTTACTTTTAACACTTCTGTTAAGCGGCACAAAACCAAGAAAAGGGCGAGGACCTAAAATCGCTTCGCTCTGTGCAACAACGAGTAAGTTACGCTGAGTGTCGTACAGTACATCAAAGGAAACGGTTCGTTCGTCAGAGCTCTGTTTGTAGGCTTTCTGGTTTCCCTTATTATTGACGCACGCCGGCGCATACAGAAACTTTTGCACATCTACCAAAGCTCTGCTGCAATTTGCGCAGTGAAAGAGGTGGGTATTGTTCCGTTAAACAATCGTTTTACCCGGCAAGATCGTTATTTTCTGCCAGTTTCAGTTCAATAGTAGCACTTGAATAGATACAGTAATATGACGTCGAACAAACGGTATGTGTCTTTAACACTTAACGAAATGATTAATGTAATGGAGGCGAGTGAGAAAGATAAACTCTCTGTGCGCGAAATTATGCTGCATTTCAAATGCCGTAAAACAGAAATTTATGAGATTTTAAGAAAAAGGGATAAGAATATGGACGAATGGATGAAAGGGAACGAACAGATGAAAAGAAAGGCGAAGAAGGCCGGAAATGAAGAAATTAACGAAACAGTGTGGGAATAGTCCGTAAGTGCGCATGCAAAAAACTTACCTTTATCTGGGCCCATGTTGCAGAGTGAGGCTCTGAAAGTCGCTAAAGAGTTTGAGGCATCCACAGGATGACTGGACCGTTTCAAAGCTAGTCACAACTTCGTGTGGAATGAAGTGAGTGGGGAAGCTAAGGATGTGCAGGAAAGTGTAGAAACAGAATGGAATACAATGCTGTCCAAATTAATTTTGAATTATAGCCCGAAAGACGTGCTCAATGCAGATGAAACGGGACTGTTTTATTGCGCTCTGACTTCAAAATCGCTAGAAATACGAGGTGAAAGGTGCACCGGAGGAAAACGTCCAAGGAAAGACTCACTGTATTGTTGTGTGGAAACATGTTTGGTGAAATTGAGAAGCCACTGGTGATTGGAAAGGCGGCAAAACCGGGTTGTTTCAAAAACATAGATGTCAGTAAGCTTCCAGTCACATGGCGAAGCAATATAAAGACGTAGATGGGGAGTGATCTTATGGAAGAATGGCTGGGCTCTTTCAAAGCAAAATGAAAACAGGAAATCGCCAAGTGCACCTTTTCCCGGACAATGCAACCTGCCAGCCGAAAGTAACGTTATCAAACGTGAAATTGGCTTGGTTTCCTCCAGGTTCAACCAGCCTCACACAATCCATGGACCAGGGGGTTATTTACACATTCAAGTGTGATTATAGGTGATTACTGATGCAGCCTCTTATACTTACTGTTGAAGCCGAAAGTGCGTTTGCTCTTGCCCGGTCAGTTTCTGTCCTGGATTTTGAACAGTAAATTAAAACATCTTTCCCTTCTCGATATGTGGCGAAAACATTATGCTGAAAACCACACTGCCCCTCCCGGCGCCTTGGCCGCACCCCCTTATTGGAAAGTATTCTCTTTGTCGAGGAATCGCTATTTATCTGGAGTGTACGGAGGGAGATTTGAGAGAAGGAATCCGCCATGGCTCAAAGAAAGACGGTGGGGAGATTAGAGTTTAAGCTCCTGTCGACAGCGAGGTCATTGGAGCACAAGCTCAGTTTACGAAAAGAAGGCGACAGATATCGGCCGTGCCCTTTTCAGCAAACCATACCGGCATTTGCGTGGAGCGATTTAGGAAAATCACGGAAAACCTAGCCGCGTGGGATTAGCCGAGCGGTCTAGGGCGCGGCAGTCATGGACTGTGCGGCTGGTCCCGGCGGAGTTTCGAGTCCTCCCTCGGGCATGTGTGTGTGTGTTTGTCCTTAGGATAATTTAGGTTAAGTAGTGTGTAAGCTTAGGGACTGATGACCTTAGCAGTTAAGTCCTATAAGAGTTCACACACATTCGAACATTCGAACGGAAAACCTAGTTCTGGATGGCCAGACGGGATGCGAAACGCCGTCCTCCAGAATCGGAGGCCCACCGTGTTGCTATATTACATATATCGCGGAGCGTTGCACGTTCTGTTCTACTCTGCATACGCACTGACGCGGAAGTGTGTAGACGTGCGTGGAGATCGCTCTTCCATGTGAGGTCTGAGTTTTTCTTAGAGTGTGTGAATACTGGTTTCAAGTCTCGTACGGTTACCTGTAATAGACTTTAACATTTGAATTCCCCCTAGGTGACGACAAGGCACGCCAAATATTGTGGGTGTACGGTGAAGGGAATGGTGATTTCGACGCCCCCACTGGACAACATCGACAACAAACCCACTGCCCAGCGGCTGCATGAAGATGCAGTTCCTTTCAAGTTACTCCGGGAACTACGTTGGACAACACGATGAGTGGTGTCAGCCACTCATTAGCGGTCGTTCGGGATGAATCTGGAATTCACCTTGAAGAGGAGAAAATGCAATTGTCAGAATAGGATCCCTCTAGCTATTATAGCACTATAAATAAATGGCAAAGGGAGGTTAGTCTGGAAGGAAGTCAAAAACATTCATCACAGAAACTAATCAAGTCTTATCTGCTACTAATGTTTCAAATATAGCTGATCCCCTTGTTACTGTACCTTCTGCTTCGGTTCCCGGCCTACAAAATGCTGTCAACACTCCTTCTGTGGGAAGTTCAGTCACTCAGCAGTCTCCTAAAATCTACAGACGTACAAATAGAGGGCCATACGTTTTTTATATCGCAAATTTGGGTAAAAACATAGGCCGTCTACAACCTATAGCTCTAGGGAAGCTCTTACATTTTTCCCTACTAGAACTCAAAATGATATCGTTAATCTCTTTTGTACGGGAAAAATCAAATTGAAGGTCGAATTAAAAACTCCAGACAAACGAATTTCTTAGTAAATGTGGAAATCATGAAATGAAAAATACAGAAGCTTACATTTTTATCTTCGTAGTTCACAAACTGGGGGCAGTTGATACAGGACTAGAAGAAGAGGAGATTTTGGAGGTGACTCAGTCCTCCTCGTTATACACGCTGGAAGTTTATGAAGCAATATGTACGTGGTGGTAAAGAACAAAGTGTCAAACTGCGGACCTGCTTGTTACAAAAAAACTGTCCAACTTCATCGAAATCTTTGTCTATCAATGGAACTAGAAGTCTTGTAGATCATCATATGTCAAATGTCAGGCAGTGCTTGAATCACCTTCCTCACGGGCACATCGGAAAACATTTTCAGTTTCTTATGAGACGCGTCAAATTTAATGGGCATTATTCTTGTGAATGCTGCTCCTCTGTCATTGTTATTTGTGTTCACTGGGGGAGACATCACCCATCCTCGGATCTGTCCTTCCTTGAATATCACACACGGAGACAGACTCAAGAACTAACTACATCCAGTATCATTGACTTCAGGGATGTGCTGAACATTACTCGTAAGCCAACTTATGGAAAATGGTAAGAGCGGGAGGGGAGCGGTAACGTGCCAACCCACTTTACAATCGTACCTTAAAAACAGGTTTATTGTTAGTGTCTTCAAAATTTTGAACACTTGAACGTAGGTGGTCAGTTCAGAAATCTTTAAACAAAGTGTGATAATCAGTGTTAAAGAAAATTATTATCTGTACAACTCTGATTGTGGACAGTAAAATAATAGTGATAAAATAATACAGACAATAAACAATATGTACAAAGAATTCCAAGGCTCTTCAAGTATGACCTTTTCTTCTGAAAACAAATAATTACATCTCGTAACTTCACAAACGGCTTACGCGAGAAATTACTCACGACAATCTAATGAACATATACAATCCTTTCAAATCCATTGACAACCAGGGAATAAACAACAGTACTTAACATGTGGTGGTGGTGGGGGGGGGGGGAGGAGGGGGAGGTGTTACGCGTCACAATATAGGTATTAATTTTACAAATGGTAGTCCTTCAGAGCAGCCGGTTGGCCTTTCTCTTTACAATAGTTCATGTCTTGACCCATCTGATGAGAATAACTTATGATACCTGTAATCTAAACCTGTTAGCAGTAGGCATGGACGAGAACTCACAGCGCTTAATTACGATGTTTAGTAACGGCAACAAACATGCATAACCCTAAGCACGCAAGCGCGCGCTTTCGCGCCCCCCCCCCCCCCCCAGCCACCCACCCCCACCCTCCACCACGCGCGCTTAAATAGTCTTCGCCGTTGAGATGAAACATCGGGTGTTGGTGGAGTAACTGACCGTTACTCTACTGCTTTCCCGTACCCTGGTTATCGGCTCAGCTGGCTAATATGTGCTCTCGCTACCTTACCATGAGGTGTTTCCTGAACCAGGAATGTGACTGGAGCCAACACCTTGATGACATCGTATGGCCTCAAAAAATGTGGCATCGTCTTGGACGTCACCTTATCGGCACCTTTACTCTGAGCCTAAAAATTGTTCGAATATGTTGGGCTACTAAAGTGCAGACTACTGATGGGATGCTTACCATTGTTGTATCGGGAAGCAGGATTCGTCCGGCAAGATATTATTTGACCAAACACCAGACAGCGCCGAATTAATAGTTGCTCGAGTAAGTATTTATTTCAGTACTATTAGTCCATTTCCTGCTCCTCCATCTCTGTCTGTATCCTCATGCCCCTCTCTCTATCTGCTCCTGCCCCCTCTTTCCATCGCCTCTTCTCCCCTCTGAGCCCATCTCCTCCTGCTCCCTCTATCTCTTCTGCGCTCCTGTCCACTTCCTCCTCGCCATCTCTGTCCGCCACCTTCCCTCTCTCTGTCCATATCCTCCTCTTCCCTTTCTCTTTCCATTTCTCCCTCCCCCCTTCTCTGTCCATCTCCTCCTCCATGTCTGTGTTCATGACGACCTTCTCTCTCTGTCCGGCCGTCTCTTCCTCCCACCTTCTCTCTCAACGTTATCTCCCCCACCCAAATAGCAGTCGCTGAGCCACAGCAATTCTTTCGAGATAGTAAGTGGTATTTGTACCAATTGCTTGAAATACACTCCTGGAAATTGAAATAAGAACACCGTGAATTCATTGCCCCAGGAAGGGGAAACTTTATTGACACATTCCTCGGGTCAGATACATCACATGATCACACTGGCAGAACCACATGCACATAGACACAGGCAACAGAGCATGCACAATGTCGGCACTAGTACAGTGTATATCCACCTTTCGCAGCAATGCAGGCTGCTATTCTCCCATGGAGACTATCGTAGAGATGCTGGATGTAGTCCTGTGGAACGGCTTGCCATGCCATTTACACCTGGCGCCTCAGTTGGACCAGCGTTCGTGCTGGACGTGCAGACCGCGTGAGACGACGCTTCATCCAGTCCCAAACATGCTCAATGGGGGACAGATCCGGAGATGTTGCTGGCCAGGGTAGTTGACTTACACCTTCTAGAGCACGTTGGGTGGCACGGGATACATGCGGACGTGCATTGTCCTGTTGGAACAGCAAGTTCCCTTGCCGGTCTAGGAATGGTAGAACGATGGGTTCGATGACGGTTTGGATGTACCGTGCACTATTCAGTGTCCCCTCGACGATATGTTCTTTTTTCCATTTCTAGGAGTGTATATTCAGGGGTTTAGGAGGAGTTTTTTTACCCTCTCATATGTCACATATCTTTCACGTATATTTAATATAATTCTATTTGTGTGTTTTCAGTTGCCTGAGAGTGCAGTCGTGGGTGTGAGTTGCATTTGAACGCGGGCGTGTGTGTGTGTGTCTATTGTTGACGAAGGCATTAATGACCGAAAGCTATATTTGTGACAGGTCTTTTTGTTGTGCCTATCTGCCTATGGAATGTAGTCGAATTAAGTCGGGTGATGCTGAGGGAATTAGATTAGGAAATGAGAGACTTAAGTAGTAAAGGAGTTTTGGTTTTTGGGGAGCAAAATAACTGACGATGGTCGAAGTAGACAGGATATAAAATGTAGACTGGTAATGGCAAGGAAAGTGTTTCTGAAGAAGAGAAATTTGTTAACATCGAGTATTGATTTAAGTGTCAGGAAGTACTTTCTGAAAGTATTTGTATGGAGTGTAGCCATGTATGGAAGTGAAACATGGACGATAAATAGTTTGCACAATAAGAGAATAGAAGCTTTCGAAATGTGGTGCTACAGAAGAATGCTGAAGATTAGATGGGTAGATCACATAACTAATAATAAAGTATTGAATAGAATTGGGGAGAAGAGGAGTTTGTGGCACAACTTGACAAAAAGAAGGGACTGGTTAGTAGGCATCAAGGGATCACAAATTTAGCATTGGAGGGCAGCGTGGAGGGTAAAAATCGTAGAGGGAGACCAAGAGATGAATACACTAAGCAGATTCAGAAGGATGTAGGTTGCAGTAAGTACTGGGAGATGAAGAAACTTGCACAGGATATGGTAGCATGGAGAGCTGCATCAAACCAGTCTCAGGACTGTAGACCACGACAACAACATCTGGGACTCAGTATCTCCGCTGTATGGTGAGTAGCAACTTTCCTTATCATAATATTGTAATATACTTCACACGTATTTCTGCATGTATTTCACCTGTAGCTCTAGGGAGTTTCACACTGCAGTTTCGTTTTTACCCTGCTCAATCTTTATTACGGCGTATCGGCCGAACTATGTGACTGTATAATTTTGTAGACACATTCAGCAGCATATGTTGTGAATAGAATTAAATAGCAAAGAAATCACAAGTTAAAATGTGGCAGCTTTCACACATCTGAAAGTTTATGATTTCATATTTCCTGAATTATACGTCGTGGAATGATGTAATATTGCAAGTATATTCAATGGTACGTGGGACTACTGACTGCAAAATGTGTTACGAATATAATTGGTAGTACAGAAGTAAAATTAAAACATCAAGCCTGTTGTGTCAGTTATACTGCATGAACAGCAAAAATGTAGTGAGTGATGAAGTTTATTCCTTTCACCATTTTCGGTGGTTGTCAGCGAGAAAAACATTCCTTAAGCTTTGAAATTATGTGTAAAGTCTGTTGCAAGTCACTAAGTGCTCTCATTCTCAACTACTTCATGAACAGTCTGGGTATTGATGCGTCTTCCACTATACTTATTTCTCACGGTAGCCCCCACCTCATTGATAGGTAGGTGGTCCTTACCCCGATAGCGATCCTCTGCAGATAATGAGTGATATGTGTAGCAAATTTGGTCACAGTCGGATCAGTGGTTTAGCAAGAGATGTGGAACATACATCCATTTTTATAAGCTATATGGATTCAGACGATACAAAGATAGGATTTACACGATTAAAATTAGAGTATGAAATACAATATAAACTTATTCGTGAAAGTGTTGGTAATATTTTGTTCTGTTGCTTAGATACAGTTGAACGCATGAATCCTATCTGTTCTTTGCAAATTGTTTCCTATGCACTATGCCTGTAACCTGAGGCCAACGACCTACTACATGAGTTCAGGTATACTTATTTAGAACCGGATTTGTTGGGCCCTGAAGCTGTTTGCAGAGTGCCTCTGATATTCTGCACTTGAATTCAATTACATTTTTTGTTTATTATTGGGACTTTAGAAAGTGTCACAGTCCCTCTCCGTTGCTGGCACACGAGCTTTGAAATATCCATTTGCATTTAGTAGAGGATAAAACTTTGAGGCTCCATCGCTAATGAAATAAAAGCTTCAGAGAATTAGTTCTTCATTACAATTTCCACATCTCAAGAAAAGTGAAATGTAATGTTAAACCGGTGTTGAAGTCACATATTAATAAGAATTATTGGAAACTTGTGATAAAGTAAATATACGTGAATAATGAACGCAATTGGTGTCTGTAGTATTCTGGTGCTACAAATCAGCGCAAATATTGGTTTCACTTACCTTGATTTCCTATTTTGCATGCACCCACAAAGGTACGCAAATGTCTAATGATGCGTCTTTCACACAAACACTATTTTCAAATACACTTGCATGTGCAACTGGCTTGTTACATCAACAGGTGCTTTGCATCACGTCATAGGTACTATAGAACAAAGGAAAAAAATAATTTTCAGAACTGAACTTACTTCTGTATCTAGCTGGAGTAATCCAGATAATGACGATAACTTGTGTGTGTGTATATGTGTGTGCGTGCGATGTGAACAAAGGCACGAATAGCAACTCGCTCTAGAACAGGGCTGGCCATGGCGCACTAAACTTCACATGGGCCGGGTGTGCGGGGTAAGGTTTTACCTGTCTTGTACAGTGAAAAGTTTCATTTAGTATTCCGGAGTGGCATTTTTTTGTCGGCGCAACTCTCATCAGTTCGGCAGGATCGTGGTGTCAGTGCTCTTTACCCTTCGCTGTTTTTTTGTGGGATGAAGGATATTCGCAGGTCCAGTGGATCTTTGCAATTTAGCGATATATCGTAGAAGCCCTTAAAAATGAATGGTAATGAAAGAAGGAAGGTATGACAATTCTCAATATATAGGATGGTTCATTGATCGTGACCGGGGCAAATATCTCACGAAATAAGCGTCAAACAAAAAACTACAAAGAACAAAACTTGTCTAGCTTGAAGGGGGAAACCAAATGGCACTATGGTTGGCCCGCTAGATGACGGTGCCATGGATCAAACGGATATCAACTGCGTTTTTTTTTAAAATAGGAACACCATTTTTTATTACATATTCGTGTAGTACGTAAAGAAATATGAATGTTTTCGTTGGACTACTTTTTTCGCTTTGTGATAGATGGCTCTCTAATAGCCACAAACATATGGCTCACAATTTTAGACGCACAGTTTGTAACAGGTGGGTTTTTTAATTTAAAATACAGAACGTAGGTGCGTTTGAACATTTTATTTCGGTTGTTCCAATGTGATACATGTGCCTTTGTGAACTTAATATTTCTGAGAACGCATGCTGTTACAGTGTGATTACCTGTAAATACCACATTAATGCAATAAATGCCCAAAATGATGTCCATCAACCTCAATGCATTTGGCAATACGTTGTAACACTCCCGGGAGTACGAATGGGTGGGGTGGTACCATTAACTTGTCGTTTCGACCGTGTGCCCTGTCCACACCACGTACCTGATAATCGCGCGGCGGTCGTACTGTTCTGCCCCACACTGCTGCTGGCTTGCCTGAAATTATCTATCGAAATATGCAAGCGAGTCAAGGGAGCCTCTCATCGACAGAACACAAGACTGTCCTACGTCTGGTATGAACGTCTGTATTCTGAGACGATAGGAAATCACAGGTTGCACTGCTTACAGTCTAAGTCATAAGTTTCGATGTTAACTTCTAGGCGACTGTCTGTCCACCAAATCACTTGGACAAACGTACGCGTAACCGAACGCGACGCGGACGATTGTTGATAATGCGAAAGCCGAGTAATCCAACGAAAGTTCTTACGCTCGCCCCGCATACACAGATTTTTGGTACCAGTCCTCCTTGACACTAGTAATAAATTTTAACTCTGTTTACAAAGTTAAATTTACGATTCTCAGTTCTCACATGTACGAGCGTGCGCGTAACCGTCGCGGCGCGGCTGATTGTTGATGATGCGGAAACGCGATGACCGAACGCACGTTCTCACGCTCGCTACGAGACACTGGCACTTGAATACTCACTTTTGTGGTAAATAGTATTACTGATTCACATTAGTTCATTCTTGGAGACCGAACACGGCGCGGATGATTGATACTGTACGGTACGACACGCAACGAGAGGATACACAAATACCTTATCAGCAGCACTGCTCATTTTTAAATTATTTATGGACGCACTTTCCTCTGAATCATTTGCTTACTTTATCACTTTACTGTAATAGCACTTGTAGCATCACTTCAACTTCCATACTAACGATGCCTCTCACATGCAGAGCTACACACAACACAACGTAACAGTTCCGTGTCCCGTGCAAGACTCGACAGACGCGGCTGCCCGCACAGATACTCCACAACTAAGCCAGCAATATGTCAATACGCTTACAACGTGTAACGACATTCAACGGCGAGTAGTTCGCCTTGCGTAATGTTCGCACATGCATTGACAATGCGCTGACGCATGGTGTCAGACTTAGTCCGCGGATCACGATAGCAAATATCCTACAACATTCCCCACAGAAGGAAATCCGGGGACGTCAGATCCGGTGAACGTGCGGGCCATGGTATAGTGCTTCGACGACCAATCCACCTGTCATGAAATATGCTGTTCAATACCGCTTCAACCTCACGCGAGCTATGTGCCGGATATCCATCATGTTGGAAGTACATCGGCATTCTGCCATGCTGTGAAACATCTTGTAGTATCATCGGTAGAACATTACGTAGGAAATCAACATACAGTGCACCATTAAGATTGCCATCTATAAAATGGGGGCCAACTATCCTTCCTCCCATAATGCCACACCATACATTAACCCGCCAAGGTCGCTGATGTCCCACTTGTCGCAGCCATCGTGGATTTTCCCTTGCCCATTAGTGCATATTATGCCGGTTTACGTTACTGCTGTTGGTGAATGACGCTTCGTCGCTAAATAGAACGCGTGCAATAAATCTGTCATCGTCCCGTAACTTCTCTTGTGCCCAGTGGCAGAACTGTACACGACGTTCAAATTCGTCGCTATGCAATTCCTGGTGCATACAAATAAGGGATTGGTGCAATCGATGTTGATGTAGCATTCTCAACACTGACGATTTTGAAATTCCCGATTCTCATGCAATTTGTCTGCTACTGATGTGCGGATTAGCCGCGACAGCAGCTAAAACACCTACTTGGGCATCATCATTTGTTGCAGGTCGTGGTTGACGTTTCACATGTGGCTGGCTGAACATTTCCTTGGATGATGTCGTCCAGGATACCGAGCAGCATACATAACACACGCCCGTTGGGTATTTTGATCCACGCCCGGGTTCTCGGGTTCGATTCCCGGCGGGGTCAGGTATTTTCTCTGTCTCGTGATGACTGGGTGTTGTGTGATGTCCTTAGGTTAGTTAGGTTTAAGTAGTTCTAAGTTGTAGGGGACTGATGACCATAGATGTTAAGTCCCATAGTGCTCAGAGCCATTTGCTTTGGTATTTTGATCACAATAGCCATACATCAACACGATATCCACCTTTTCCGCAATTAGTAAACGGTCCATTTTAACACGGGTAATATATCACGAAGCAAATACCGTCCGCACTGGCGGAATGTTACGTGATACCACGTGCTTATACGTTTGCGACTATTACAGCGCCATCTATCAATAAGCGAAAATTGGTCCAACTAAAACATTGATAATTCTTTACGTACTATACGAATATGTAATAAAAATGGCGATCCCAATTTTAAAAAAGTCAATTGGTATCCGTTTGACCTATGGCAGCGCCATATAGCGGGCCAACCATAGCGCCATCTGGTTTCCCCCTTCAAGGTAGACAAGTTTCGTTCTTTGTTGTTTTTTCGCTTGACGCTTATTTCGTGAGATATTTGGTCCGATCACGATAAATGGACCACCCTGTATATAATGCAGTCACAAAAGTGATGGGTACTGCAAGTTTGCTATGAAACGATATTACAGTACCACCCAGAAAGAATTTAAAAATTTAGTTGACAATGAAAGAGCAAAAATTTAGCGATCGACGGATGAGATCCTCTGTTCAGTACATCAAGAAGCACTTCGTGCAAAATTTTCAGGCATGCAGCATGTGAAGATATTTGTGGTATGAACAGAAAATTTCTGATGTCGCACGCATTATTTCTTTGCCAGTTGCAAAAGTTTACGATTGAACTGAACGAATAGTACAGACTCTTTATATGTATCTTTAAAGTACGTTGGATAAATCAAGGGGCATGCCCGGAACTAGTTTTCGATTTTAAACTCGGTATTGTTGAATGTATGAAGGAAAAAGGAGTTCAGTGAATGGACACTAGTCAGTAGACTGGTTTTGTGGATTTGAAATTCCTCTATTAAGGCCCTCTTACAAGTCCTCCATTGCAAGTAGAGGCAGTGTGGTTGAGACATTCATTTACCTCCCGGGTGTGTGCGCAAGATCGTCTTGCTATGATGACAGCTGGGCGTGGGCGAGCGGCAGCACAACGCCACTGCTTCTGTCAGCGGCGTCCTGCAGAGTCGGCAGCTAAGGCTGTGGCGGCCGGGCGGCCGATGCGCTGCTGCAGTCTGCAGCGGTGTAGTAGCCGAGACCTAAAATTTGTAGATGAAAAAAAAAAAACAACAACATCTCTATCCTATCTTTCAGTAAGGAATTTGTTTTCATCTCCGACCAATTGAGATTTGAAGGGGAAATGCATATGAAAGGAAATATTGAAATTAGAGGTACCAAGACAGTTGAATCAACATCAAGTAACATCAGTGCCTTGACGCATTCGTATACAGTTATTCAGACATGTAATTTAGATGGTAAATTGGCCGGAATGTTATTTATTGTGCTGCGAGAAGCTGCAGTTGCTCTGCCCCTTACGGTTCTTTCTCGTGCGCGTGATCTTGCAACGGTAGTACGACAGCACGGAATGTTTACGTTACAGCGAGCAAGAGTGGGAAAATGGGCGGAAGAGAACTACAACTATGGTATTAGAACTGTTTTTGTCCATTATCTGGTCAAAATAACTTGCTTTTGGTTCATCCCTAGTCTGCGTATTAAAGTCACTCCTTTAGAGGTAACTATTCGTGCTCAAAAGTTTGTGACACAGAAATTCATACCACCTGGAACCACTGGACAAATTCAGCCTTTGAATGTTTGTTTTTTCCATGTCTGTAAAACCCATATTGCACTACCTGCAGCTACGCCTTAAATGACAGCCACTTTCAGGATAAGCTCCACGACAGACTATCACATTCGATTGCATACCATCACAGTCCATCAGTTACCATCATCCCGTTACACCAATATGATTCTATATGCATTCTTTAATAATGGAGACCCAGCTGAACCGCTTGTTCGTTCTATAACTCCCAAGGAGCTCTTCTTCGATCTTGGTGGTGCCAACCTTTGTAATCACTGTAGCGCGCCATTTTTGACTCATTGTTGATGATGCAAATTAATGGTTTGTTTTGAACAGGCCTTGAGTGTGACGATGTCCATCTTGTGAGGTGTAATAACTATATCCCATAGAAGGCTGATCTCTGCAGCTTCCAGATACTCATTTTCTGTCTCAATCCTAGTGCACATGTTGAATAATTGGCAGCTAATGTTTTTCCTGTCATAATATTTAATACAATGAGCCTTACTAAAGATGTCACTTCTCGCTCCAGAAGTTCCTTGTAAGACATGAGGTTTCTTTGGACTACAGTGACAAGCCTTTTTCGCCTACTTTGGTATTCGCAGGACCTATACTGCAATTGCCGAAACATGTTGTTCTCAGAAATGGAACACAAAAGTTCGCTAAGCAGCTGGTTACCTACCTCATCGTCCAGCGTCACTTTCATGCACGAGCGCTATTTTTCCTACCGACCTGCACGAGGTGTTTGAGCTAGCTGGAGAGGCGAGGGGGGGGGGGGGGTGGACTGAACGCTAGCCCAGCGACAGATAAACACACGTGCAGGGGCCACACGTGATGGCTGTTGCCGTGTCGCTGTTTTAATCGGCCGTTGGACCCCACTGCTGCGGTCGTCGCACTGTTTATCTTCGTGATATGCAATTTGAAACGACACACGTGGCATAATTTTCTGTTGAATCTGAAGCAGATGTTAAAAACCGGGGCGGGATCTATTGCAGTGACATTGCAGGAAAGGCTAGTAAATGTGACAAGCTAGCGAAGTGACTGCTAGGAAGGTATGTCGAATTTCACGAGGAAAAATATCAGTGTATCAGTGGCAGATGTTCTACAATTGTTTGCAAAATGACAATTTTGAATTTCTGTTTGGTTTTTATTTTATTCTATCATTAGAAGCACTGGGAATTGTAAGCAAAAAATCCTGATAAAGTAATCGGACGAGACTAAATTTGTGATTTACTGATATCGTCGTTTTGAGGCAGTTTTGTGTTCACAGCGTGAAAGGAGAGGTAAATGATTATGTCCATGAAGAGATTTTATGTGACCATGTTCATGAGAATGTACATAGTTCCTTGGACAGTAAACGATATGTTCTACGATCTGCCAGAGGCGTTTGACAGCGTAAATCGCAAGCTCTTCTTCAGTAAGTTGGAGTATAACAGAACTTTCTGTGAAATACTCAAGCCATATCTTCGTAACAGAAAACCAAAAGTTCCACTTGTTATGTATGTTACTGACATTTGAGCATTAATATTAACAGATGCTAAATGGTTTTGCTAACTGATAATGCATACATCGTAACAATTAGCAAATTAAGGGTGATTGTACAAAGATCTCTACAGAGATTAGTAAATATAATCCAACCAATATTATTGAAGTGTGAAACGTAAGTCACTGTACATGAAGTATAGAATTTGAAAGAGTTTCCCATCCGGAATATGCTTGAAATATGTGGACATGCTGACAGAAGTTGTCAACGTTAAATTATTGAGACTGCGAGTTTATAATAAATTCAATTGCTGTATTGCCGAAACCAATCATCGATTTTGATGTATGTTGTCAGACCATGGTGATCTTAAAACAAAAATCTATCAAAGTTCGTTCTATAATTTCATATGGTTTAATATTTTAAGACTAACTCATCAAAGGACTGTAAAATTTTAGAAGTCCATATGTAGTATAATACATTAAGGGTAACTCATCCGACGAACATAAAATTTTCGTAGTCCAAAAGTTGGAAGAATTTAAGAACACCTCGCAAAAACCTGTTCAACCAAATGGGCATATACCTACCGCTTCTAAATATAGTTAGACCTTAAAGGATGGTGTAAATAGTAAACTTATGTTTCAAATCTACATCTGAGTCCACAGAATCAATACTACTAGTGTGAAAAACCTACATAAAGACTTAAAGTCAAATTTATCTGTTATGAGGAACACATTTTCAATAATTTACTGATAACCCTAAAGAAGTTTGGCTACTAATGAAATACAGGTTAAGAGGAGACAAAGAATTTATTAGTGATTAACTTTTCCCTATTGACATATTTCTTAGGGGACCAAGTGATGTTTACATTAAAAATATTACCTAATGAGAATCTCGTTTAATATATGACTGCTGTACATCTTCAGCACAAAGCAGCAGCTGCGCAATTTTTTCGGCGAATTTAATTTTTATCTTCCCTCACTTTAGTATGCATAGACTTACATAGTAGTGGTACGTTTAGTATAAATTTGTAAATAAACATCAATGTAATTTGAGTAAATTTGTAATTTGCTTCACATTCTTGGCGACAATTTCCGCTAGGATCTGTGAAAGCAACTTCAGAATATCAGTTCTTTCCCAAATGTGTGTGCTACGTTTTGTTTTTATGACATGTTCCACGCCGGCGACGATTCAAAGTGTTCAAATGTGTGTGAAATCTTATGGGACTTAACTCCTAAGGTCATCAGTCACTAAGCTTACGCACTACTTAACCTAAATTATCCTAAGGACAAACACACACACCCATGCCCGAGGGAGGACTCGAACCTCCGCCGGGACCAGCCGCACAGTCCATGACTGCAGCGCCTGAGACCTCTCGGCTAATCCTGCCCGGCGGCGACGATTCTTTCGGAATGAGTGTGGACAGCGTACTCTGTATTTAATCCTGTCAATGGACCATGCAAGGTTCCCAGTTGTGGACTCCTTTTTTTTCAATATGATAATCTCCCACTTGCGCCTTTAATTTTTCAGCGTTGGTTTTATGAGAGGGGATGTGAAGCAGAACATTAGTAGGGGCATATTCCTGTTCGCCATCATCTCCAAATTAATAATAACTTTTTTTTTCTTTTTCTTTTTACAAAGTATACTATTATATCGATTGATCAAGATTCAGACTTCATATGTTTCGATACTCCAAGAGATTACAGGTTTGTTTCGTAAGCTAGACGTTACGCTGTAGGTTGACATTTGTTATATGTTTTCAGTCCTTATCGTCTGGCTGATTCAAATCAGAAAGCACACTACAAATATACTTACTGACTACGAACATAGCTGACCATAGAGTTGCTAGTAGGTTTATCGTGGTGCTATATTGACCCGTTAGTGGACCGATTGCCGACACTTTCAGCGGAAGTGGATTCAGTTACCAACATTGTGTGTTATGTCCACCAAGAATGTGGGAAATACGTCGCAATTGTACAACTGAAAGGATAAATACGTACTTGTACCACGTGCTCATTTTCCGTTCACTTAGTGTATGAACGAAACGTTCAATGTTTGGAGCCCTCTGTTGAGTAAATCGCTGGCATTTCTCCAACTGTTATAACTATCATTGACAGCTACCACATTTTCGACTGCAGTAGGACCACAAATACGGACAGTGGTATCCTTCTGGACTACAAATCATAACTCTCGACGATTTACTTTTGATATTGCCAATTAGTTATGTTCATGTTGAACAAGACACACGCACATGTCTTTGATTTTCGGAGGTATTAACCTATACAACACTCAAACATGTGATTTATACAAACCTGTTTTGTCTCATATCCATCTTTTTTTACTTACATGTCTGGATGAACCGGCGTTGTTGACGATAGACACTCGTCCGAAATTACTCTAAATTAATTCGCTGAATACGAATAAATTGGCTTCAGTCGTGTCAGGTGTAGATGCACTTCCTATTGGTGAGATATGACAATCTGTGCCGGATCGGGGCATCATATCCGGATTTCTACACTACTTGACATAAAAATTGTTACACCACGATGATGACGTACTACAGACGCGAAATTTAACCGACAGGAAGAAGATGCTCTGATATGCAAATGATTAGCTTTTCAGAGTAATCACACAAGGTTGGAGCCGGTGGTGACACATACGACGTGCTGACATGAGGAAAGTTTCCAACCAATTTCTTTTACACAAATAGCAGTTGACCGGCGTTGCTGCTGAAACGTTGTTGTGATGCCTTGCGTAAGAAGGAGAAATGCGTACCATCACGTTTCCGACTTTGGTAAAGGTCGGATTGTAGCCTATCGCGATTGCGGTTTATCGTATCGCGACATTGCTGCTTGCGTTGGTCGAGATCCAATGACTGTTAGCAAAATATGGAATCGGTGGGTTCAGGAGGGTAATGCGGAACGCCGTGCTGGATCCCAACGACATCGTATCACTAGCAGTCGAGATGAGAGGCATGTTATTCGCATGGCTGTAGCGGATCGTGCAGCCACTTCTCGATCCCCGAGTCAACTGATGGGGACGTTTGCAAGACAACAACCATCTGCACCAACTGTTCGACGACGTTTGCAGCAGCATGGACTATCAGGTCGGAGACCATGGTTGTGGTTACCCTTGACGCTGCATCACAGACAGGAGCGCCTGCAATGGTGTACTCAACGACGAAGCTGGGTCCACGAATGGCTAAACGCCATTTTTTCGGATGAATCCAGATTATGTTTAAAACATCTTGATGGTCGCATCCGTGTTTGGCGACATCGCAGTCAACGCACATTGGAAGCATGTATTTGTCATCGCCATACTGGCGTATCACTCGGCGTGATGGCTTGGGGTGCCATTGGTTACACGTCTCGGTCACTTCTTGTGCGCATTGACGGCACTTTGAACAGTGGACGTTACAATTTAGATGTGTTACGACCCGTGGCTCTACCCTTCGTTCGATCCCTGCGAAACCGTTCATTTCAGCAGGATAATGGACGAGTGCATGTTGCAGGTCCTGTACGGGCCTTTCTGGATACAGAAAATGTTCGACTGCTGTCCTGGTTAGCACATTCTCCAGATCTCACAAATTAAAAATTTCTGGTTAATGGTGGCCGAGCAACTGGCTCGTCACAATACGCCAGTCACTACTCTTGATGAACTGTGGTATCGTGTTGAAGGTGCATGGGCAGCTGTACTGTAGACGCCATCCAAGCTCTGTTTGACTCAATGCCCAGGAGTATCAAGGCCGTTATTACGGCCAAAGGGTGTTGTTCTGGGTATTCATTTCTCAGGATCTATGCACCCAAATTGCGTGAAAATGTTATAACATATCAGTTTTAGTATAATATATTGGTCCAACGAATACCCGTTTATCATCTGCATTTCTTCTTGGTGTAGCAATTTTAATGGCCAGTAGTGTAGCTTACGAGAGCAGGAAATTCGGCTTCGAGTCCAGGTCCAGCAGAAATTTTCATACGTCAGCGGTAAGTAGTGCTTCTATATCTAACACAGCTGAAGCCAATTATTCACATTCAGAGAATTTATTTCGAAGCCATATCCACTTTGTGGCAATGGGCAATGTTCACAGATTCATGTGATTGACGTTAGTGAACCGTTATCACTCAATCGTACGCCATTGACTAGAATTAAAAACTTTTGTCATTCTAGCAGAATGATGCAAGAATTACAGAACTCTTGAACCGTCCAAGAGGTTGGGATAGTCTAGTGTCCCTCCTGATTACATATTCAAAACTTCGAATAAATCTCGCATTTTGATACATTTTTAATAAAGGACTGAGATTCACATTTTCAAACAACATTCTTCATTGGATACCACAGGGGGTATGGCCAAAGTGAGTTGTTAGAGCTGATTCAAAAAGTTTCAGATGGTAGATTCTCATGAGCAGCAAAAAAAGAAAAACGTTTTTCCCAATGCAAACAACGCAAAGGAACTCTTGGTCGTCCTCATGGATTGCGGTTTTGCGTAACATAGAAACTGCTTTAACTAACAAAAAGATCTCGCTCGCAAATACACTCCTGGAAATGGAAAAAAGAACACATTGACATCGGTGTGTCAGACCCACCATACTTGCTCCGGACACTGCGAGAGGGCTGTACAAGCAATGATCACACCCACGGCACAGCGGACACACCAGGAACCACGGTGTTCGCCGTCGAATGGCGCTAGCTGCGCAGCATTTGTGCACCGCCGCCGTCAGTGTCAGCCAGTTTGCCATGGCATACGGAGCTCCATCGCAGTCTTTAACACTGGTAGCATGCCGCGACAGCGTGGACGTGAACCGTATGTGCAGTTGACGGACTTTGAGCGAGGGCGTATAGTGGGCATGCGGGAGGCCGGGTGGACGTACCGCCGAATTGCTCAACACGTGGGGCGTGAGGTCTCCACAGTACATCGATGTTGTCGCCAGTGGTCGGCGGAAGGTGCACGTGCCCGTCGACCTGGGACGGGACGGGAGCGACGCACGGATGCGCGCCAACACCATAGGATCCTACGCAGTGCCGTAGGGGACCGCACCGCCACTTCCCAGCAAATTAGGGACACTGTTGCTCCTGGGGTATCGGCGAGGACCATTCGCAACCGTCTCCATTAAGCTGGGCTACGGTCCCGCACACCGTTAGGCCGTCTTCCGCTCACGCCCCAACATCGTGCAGCCCGCCTCCAGTGGTGTCGCGACAGGCGTGAATGGAGGGACGCGTCGTCTTCAGCGATGAGAGTCGCTTCTGCCTTGGTGCCAATGATGGTCGTATGCGTGTTTGGCGCCGTGTAGGTGAGCGCCACAATCAGGACTGCATACGACCGAGGCGCACAGGGCCAACACCCGGCATCATGGTGTGGGGAGCGATCTCCTACACTGGCCGTACACCTCTGGAGATCGTCGAGGGGACACTGAATAGTGCACGGTACATCCAAACCGTCATCGAACCCATCGTTCTACCATTCCTAGACCGGCAAGGGAACTTGCTGTTCCAACAGGACAATGCACGTCCGCATGTATCCCGTGCCACCCAACGTGCTCTAGAAGGTGTAAGTCAACTACCCTGGCCAGCAAGATCTCCGGATCTGTCCCCCATTGAGCATGTTTGGGACTGGATGAAGCGTCGTCTCACGCGGTCTGCACGTCCAGCACGAACGCTGGTCCAACTGAGGAGCCAGGTGGAAATGGCATGGCAAGCCGTTCCACAGGACTACATCCAGCATCTGTACGATCGTCTCCATGGGAGAATAGCAGCCTGCATTGCTGCGAAAGGTGGATATACACTGTTCTAGTGCCGACATTGTGCATGCTCTGTTGCCTGTGTCTATGTGCCTGTGGTTCTGTCAGTGTGATCATGTGATGTATCTGACCCCAGGAATGTGTCAATAAAGTTTCCCCTTCCTGGGACAATGAATTCACGGTGTTCTTATTTCAATTTCCAGGAGTGTAGTTCGTATATTCTGAGGCACACTTTCTCACAAGAACGGATGTCTTACCTCCCAATATAGGGACTTCTGTCGGACCATTACGTCTTCGTAAATCTAGGTGCCGAGAGGGGTGGCGGCGCAGTGGTTAGCACACTTTACTAGCATTCGGGAGGAAGACGGTTCAAACCCGTCTCTGGCCACCCTGATTTAGTCTTTCCGTGATTCCCCTAAGTCGTTTCAAGCAAATGCCGGGATGGTTCCTTTGAAAGGACACGGCCGATATCCTTCCCAATCCTTCCCTAATCCGAGCTTGTGCTCCGTCTCTAATGACCTCGATGTCGACGGGACGTTAAACACTAATCTCCTCCTAGTCCTCCCCCGTATATTTGGGACACCAAAGTTTCCGCTGTAAGACTGGTTCACACGCGATACCTCTTAGTAAATCGCATATTCGATAGAATCAGGAAAAAGCAGCGTGAAAATCACTCACAGATTGGGTCTCAGGTTTCTTCCTTTGGCCGACTGCTGACTAGAAGACAGTACGACGAGCGATTTGCGAATGTACGACATGTCAGCATGTCGCCAAACACCGCAACCATTATTTCCAGCAGATGAATCCTGATGATGTTGCTTCTTTATTCAAACAGCTCCTCATTTGGCTTCGCAAGGATTGAGTGGACTCTGTACCAGACCCCCCTACCACAGACAGATATCTGAGGATTTACCGGGAATCGACCGCAGGTTTTTCCGCACTGAGAGCAACGACGCTAACATTTTTTTCTTTTTTCTTTTGATATGTTTCTTAGTAATTTTTAATCATTGGTTCTGTGCGAATGTTACTTGACATTTTTTGCTTTCCATCAGTGATAACTTCAGTTCTTTGTATTACAGGGGGCAGTCAGCATAATAACCGATCACGCTGAGCTGCAGATGCCGTCTAATCAGGAAATAAGGTCTAAAATGATGAGACGACGAATGTCACAGGATTTAATGGCATTTCTTTGGCTTGATAATGTTTTAATTCCGATTCTAAGCTGGAGTCCCGATTCTATTTTAGTGAGTGTCGCACCATGGAGGGGTTCCAGTTAGTGTGTACCGATACTTTACAAACCATTAAATTTCTCAGGGCAGTATTTTCATTAAGCGACGATAGTGAAAATAAACTGAGTAGTGGGTGTTTTATGTTATGACCCATTATTTCTGGGTGTTAAAATTTCCACAAACAGAGCTCTTAAATTTTTTTATGGGACCTTCGTCATCACTGTAGGGTCGCAGGGTTTGATCAGGTGAATTTAATACTCTTTATTCTATATTCTGACATGATTGTCATAAGAAGTGTGACTGAAAAATAATTTAAAAGTTTGACACTACCGTAGGGAAGCCATAGTCACAGTATATAAATTTTTTCTCTGAAACGATAGGGTTACATGATCGGTTTCTACGAACTACGTCGTTATTTTGAAATGCAGAAACATCATTTGGAGAAAATATATAAGGGGAATTATGACCACACATCTGACAAAAATTACGAGAAATAATGACACCAGGCAACTGAGACAACGGTGGCACAACCAAGTCACTACAAGTTGTGCCTATGCTTGGCCAAACGTCCGTTCCATGTCCTATTGTAGAACAGATAAAAACTACACCATGGTGATATTTGCCCAGAATTCTTGCAATGTGTCCTGCGTTGACACAATGATCGAATGGTTCCTATAAATTCACAGTTCGTAAGTGTATCAAGCACAGCAAGCTTCCATATAGAATGCAGCATATAATTTTACTATGTTCCGAAAAAAGAATCTCAAAACGCAATGTACTTTCATGTGGGACTGACACACTACTAACTTGCTAACGTAACATTGCTCCATTTGCCTGGTAGCCCATGGAGAATGGGTTCACTTGTTATCACAGTTTTCACCATCACTTACATATACATACATACAAACAGATATAAATAGGACAACTTCTTTGAAAATAAATGACTTCATTAAAATACTTGCTCTTAAAATACTTCATATTCCATATGCCTTTCAGCTCACATAAACCTGCACTACACGTATTTGTCTGAACACAGTATCATCTTCAGCTCTAGTATTTACTCCTTAAACATCAATTAATCACGTTTATTCATCTCAATAATCACATAAAAATTCTTACATGCTCCTTAACTTCTCCACACATCATCGACGTCATTGCATTAATCATTATTATACTTCAAGTTTTTTATCTAAACAAATAACTTCTCATCTATTTGTCATTTTCCCTTTCATCACAACCATCAGCTGTTATGTCGTTCCAACTCGTTACAAATCATCTGTTATCTTATGACTCATGAAACAAATCTATAATATTACATAGAACTCTTTACTGATACTACTTAGCTTTACACAATATTCAGATAGACGTTTCCTTCCAGAACTGTCTCCTTTTGGCACTACTGTTTCGACAGTTACACAAATTATTGATTCTTCGATACCTTAATTATTATTTTCAGATTCACTTAATATTTTATAACGAATGTACCACATATCTTACTAAACTGTTCCTGATTGAAGTACATGGACAAACACGGGTTATGTTACTAAATAATTTCTACTGTTTTCTTAATGTGTGAATAGGAAAGATGGGACAAGAGTTAAATTTGGAATAGAAAGTAAAGCCTCGCCCAGCTTGGAGCATGCCACTTGACAAATGCTACTCCAGCAAACGAGTTACTGGTTCCCTGCAAGTATTCTGATTCTACTCGAACACCTGGGTTACCACTATATGTGTTATGAAACTTGCAATTTAGTAGATCTTCAAGATATTTCACTTTAAATCCATTATAATTATTAATCTCTTCTATTAATTCCCCAGGTGGAATATTCGCCTTCCAACTGTCTATTGCAAAATTGATTTAGTATTCATCTTTAAAGTGTGCTGTAGAAGTCCCTTTTAACTACCTAGTAAACACCATTGAATTCACAGTGCCGATAACTTTTCGGTTTACATTTCTACCCTATATTAGCCTAGATGTACTTATTACTGTCCGTTAATGAAACGATATTACCTTCACTCACTGTCAAAGTTTCGATGTTAATTTCTTTACTTTTATTCTCCTATTCAAGTATACCTTCTTGTAAATGGTAGATATCTTTCCTGACTTGCTGATCATCGTCCTGTCTGCGTGTTGCTACATCTTCTCTCAAAGTCACAGCTGACTCAGGGGTTTGTTAATATTTTCTTCCTGTTTTTCCTTCGGATTTCCATTGACTGTATCTGACGACAACATTCTGCTTTGTTCTTTCGGATCTATCATTTCCTTCATATCACTTTCCTCTTGTTTAATTTCATCTTTGGCTACTTCCTTTTGTCATCAATTTTCTTTGATATGTCTTTGTCTCTTTATTCAGGTTCTGGAATTTAATCTTAGAATCTTCTTAAAGATTTTCTACTTCTTCTTCTCTACCTCAACTATCACCTTTGTGGCGGTTTTATCTTCCTCCTCCATGTTATTTTCAGGAATTTCTTTTAATGGCGTCGGCCGGTGGTGGCCTAGCGGTTCTAGGCGCTACAGTCTGGAACCGCGCGACCGCAATTTGAACCATTTTTTTCTTTTAATGAAAGTTCTTTGTACTTTCTAGTATTTCATTAGTGCTGATGCATTTATGTGGCACCTCTATTATATTTTTAATCTGTTTGTCATGAGATGTCTTAGCTTCTTGAATCTCCTTTTGCATCTCAGACTCAGCTTCCACAAAATCTTTCTGTGTTTCTTGTGTGACCTCAAGCCTCATGTTATTCACATAGTTTACGAGTCTGGTATCTCTCCATGGTCTGTTTCCTCTTTCTCCATGCTCCTGCCACCATGCTCCCAGATTTCTTTACTTTTCTCTATCTGTCTCACCTCCCACAAGGTTTACCTGAGCACAAAGAACTTGTAGAACAAATCACTGGTTATTGTGTATACCTATGAAAGACAGTAATTACAGACAATATTATTTAGATATGGGCAGAAAAATGGCTGATTTGCAGAATGATGACCAGTGATGGTGCAAGGGTACAATACTACTTTCACAAAAATCCTTAAAAAGCTTAAAACAGCTTTACAAAATACATAATTAGCTTCTTTTCTGTAGAAAAGATGTACGATCTGACACATGGTGTGTTCGTATTCCATCTGTATGTGAAGATGCTTTTATTTGCTATGTGCATCATATGGGGTGGGGCATTTCAGCACAAATTTAGAAGAAGGATTAATCTGTACTGCAATGTTCCTAATTCAAGGAGATGAATACAACAGCAACTAAAGACATGTTGTGATGAAGCAAACTGGGACCTCTTTAGTTCCTCTCTTTTTTTGCCATCTGCCTCCTTAAATTCATTTTTTTTTCATTTTTGACTAATGACCATTAACATAGATAAGTATAATCTGCATTTCCACAAAAGAGGAAGACTGGCCCTCAGTCTTGAGAAATGTAGCACCCGATATAATTGTGCTTAGTTTGGTGTTTGTAATCAAATTCCTAATTTATTTTGAATATTCCTAGTTAATATCTTTTGTTATAGGGTAAAATCCGTAATTGTTTAGTGATATAAATTCTATCATTGACTTATAACAAATATAAATTCTGTACTAATTATAAACATTTGGAAGAAGAACTACTAGGATTCTTAAAGTATTTATTTGGCTCCATTCGAAAACATTAGCAAAGCTAGCACTTTCATTCCAAAATAATTACTAGGTTTATAAAAAGAATTGTTTGCATAACTATATCTGTTAATTTCATTATTTAAGCAAATACGTCGGCCTAACCTTTATGGTAGAAGAAACGGTTAAAAAGAAGGAATTTTTCGATTTATTCAGTTAATTGAATGAGTTATGTTTTAATTGTAATGTAAATTAAACATTGGACAATGTATAGTTTCAGTGCCGATTATTGTGACTATTATAAAGGCCCGATTTTTGGCCCTGAGACAGTCAGACGGGAAGTCTGTATCAGAGTAACAATGCATTAACTTAACAGTGGAATTAGAGTAACACAAATAGGCCACGTATTAAAACAATGACAGTGTCTGTTCAATTGATCTGAGAAATAGTGTCACATGTACCATATATTCTGCAAGGAACTGTGTAGTTAGGTATTTACTGCTTACAAATGTTCAACAGCAAATTATTGTAGCAGTATGCTGATGTTTACCTGGAAGCTACTAATGGGGCTTATCGTTTACCATTAGTGAACTGGCCATATAACTGTGTAATATGGAGGGCGGGGGGTTTGAACAGCGAAAGTAAATAATTGTGAAACGCAACTGTGCAAATGCGGCTACGTCATTTACAGTGGTCAGTGTCGAACTTCCACTCCCCCCCCCCCCCCCCCCCCCCCCCTCACCTTTTGAGCCACTATAACGATGCAATACGTCGACACTGAGCACTATCAACGAAAAAGGAAAGCAAGCGACCATCACAATGTCTCATGTATCAGAAAACAAAAACCTACAAATAAAAGCTGTTGAACAGAATTAGATCCCACAGTAGTAAGCCAACCACTACACTTTGTATTTATTGATATTCAGGAGCCCTGCCTTCAGGTGAGGGAGGAGTTTAGTACTTAGTTGCACTTTATGATATATTCTCAAAGTGTCCCGAATTATAAGCTCCAAGCACGTTCAGTTAATAAAAGAATTCTTAATGATTACATACCTACAGTCGGTAAGTATGTTCTTTGCTCTCTGACACTACATCAGTCTTCGCTAGCCGAGTACGGAAATCATTTCTGCATTAACACCAGATGAAGCAAATACTGATTCAAGCTCTCATCCAGGAAGCAATTCCACTATGAGAATTTTCCACGAATTCAATAGGTTATATGCACTTGTGCACCAAATCAACAAACACATTGAATAGAATGTCCAGAATCATCCAAACAAATTGTAAATAAGCTGCCACTATATACAACACTGTGCACTTAATCTGCCACTATATACAACACTGTGCACTTATTCTTCCTCTATATACAACACTGTGCACTCCAGCTGAACTGGTATACAAGACGAAAAAGAAGAATGTTCCTGGGATGAAAAGACAAGAAAACCCTTAGCTACACTCACAGAACAAGCACTCTTAAGGGACGCCTATTACAATACGAAATTAAGATAGGTGGAGAGGTATCAGATAAGAGGAAATATTCTTTTGAAAACACACCTGAAATCTTCATTACTACAATGAAGGAACTGTAAATGACAGCTACTCTATACAGGTCCCTATAAAATAGTCAGGATTCCACACTGATGCTACAGGCTACCTTATCCTGAAACAAATAGGATTAAGGGGTTACATGTCCACAATCATCTTAAATATTTACACAGAGGATTAATCTTATTTATGTTTTATATGAAATGTTTGTACATTCATGGTTTATTTATTGTGTCTAAGCAACTAAATCAGTAAGATTAGCAGAAACTTTGACCCACATGTGTTCATTGTATAATATGAAACGCTAGAAGGCTATACAGTTACAAATGTTGGTACGTAGACATCCATTACACGAAGAAAATTTTGGCGGTATATGGGTTAGACACACACAACACACACACACACACACACACACACACACACACACACACACACACACAGTGTCAGATAAAGTGATTGCTAGGTACTGCATGATCTGTGATACTTAGGCACGTACAGAAACATATGTATACAGGGTGAGTCACTAACTATTGCCACCTGGAATAACTCCGAAAGTATAATAGTAGTTGAAAAGTTTGTGGGACAAATGTTGCATGGAACAACGGGGGCCATAATAGGACGTTGGTTTTTTGTTGCTCGGTGGCGTCAACTACGTTTTTTTTAAATGGGATGCTATAGTTTGGTACTTATTTTCTGATAGCAGCTATCGATAAGAATCCAATGAGGTTAACAGTTCGATCTATGAATTTCAACGAAGGTCGAATAGGTTGCATGAACGTCCATTTACAGAAGGTGTTCGAAGTGATGACCCTTGGTATCAGTTCAGTGCTGCCATCATCTTATCATGGACTGAGTGGTATTACTTATCACTTTGGCACTTATCGAAGCAATTCTCTCCCGTAAATCGTGCAAATAGTAAATATTCACCGAATACGGCGGCATGTAAACACCATTAGACGGTTTCGCAATACAACACTAATAGAGACGGTAAGGATAGTATCGTCGAATTAAGCGAATGTGAATGATATATTCTTTCGAAGAACAAGTTTATATGCTTCTCATTTACTGTGAATTCCAACGAAATTCAGTTAGAGCTAGAGACTTATACGCTGAAAGATATCCTCAGCGTACTCACCCTACACATCATACATTTAAATATGTGTATCATAAATTGAGAGCAACTGGATCTTTAAAGCATCAGAAACATATGTGGCAGAGGAAATTTACTAATGAGGAAACGGAAATTGGTACTCTTGCCACTGTGGTTCGAGATCCTTGTGTTAGTTCGCGTCAAATCGCAATGATGGCATGAGCCAGAGTAGTGTTGTTGGTGTTATGCATCGCCATATATATCATCCTTACCATATCAGTCTCCATGAAGAATTAACTGGTACGGATTGTATGTGTCGCATTGAATTCTGCCGATGGGATCAACTTCAGATTCAGAGGAATGACACATCAATTTGATTTTATTTACTGACGAGGCAACATTCACGAACCATGGAAATGTTAATTTGCGTAACATGCATTATTGGGCACATGTGAATCCATGTTGGCTCCGGCAAGTTGCACACCGAGATTGGTGAATGTATGGTGTGGGATTCTGTGAGACAAAATTATAGGCCCCTATTTCATCGAATGAAATCTTAATGGTAGGAAGTTCATCAAATTCCTACAAGAAACATTAGGCCTGTTATTGGAAGAAATATCTTTAGGAACAACACTATGGGTGTCCGGCACATTTTTCGCTGATGGCTAGAAATGAGTTGAAGAGACAATTTCCAGATCTTTAGATTGGACGCGGAGGAGATATGTCGCGGCCGGCTTGTTCGCCAGACCTGTCACCTCTGGATTTTTTTCTTGTGGGGTTTCGTAAAAGACATTGTTTATAAAGACGTTCCAACTACACCTGAAGATATGCGAGAGAGAATTGTCAGAGCATGTACTTTGATAAGTGTCAGTGTGATAAGGAATACCACTCAGTCAATGTTTTGGAGCATATACTGTATTCAAACATTATGAATCACCTCGAAGGGAACGATCTATTGACACGTAATCAGCATGGCTTCAGAAAACATCGCTCTTGTTCAACGCAGCTAGCTCTTTATTCGCACGAAGTAATGGCCGCTATCGACAGGGGATCTCAAGTTGATTCCGTATTTCTAGATTTCCGGAAAGTTTTGACACCGTTCCCCATAAGCGACTTCTAATCAAGCTGCGGAGCTATGGGGTATCGTCTCAGTTGTGCGACTGGATTCGTGATTTCCTGTCAGGAAGGTCGCAGTTCGTAGTAATAGACGGCAAATCATCGAGTAAAAGTGAAGTGATATCAGGTGTTCCCCAGGGAAGCGTCCTGGGACCTCTACTGTTCCTGATGTATATAAATGACCTGGGTGACAATCTGAGCAGTTCTCTTAGACTGTTCGCAGATGATGCTGTAATTTACCGTCTAGTAAGGTCATCCGAAGACCAGTATCAGTTGCAAAGCGATTTAGAAAAGATTGCTGTATGGTGTGTCAGGTGGCAGTTGACGCTAAATAACGAAAAGTGTGAGATGATCCACATGAGTTCCAAAAGAAATCCGTTGGAATTCGATTACTCGATAAATAGTACAATTCTCAAGGCTGTCAATTCAACTAAGTACCTGGGTGTTAAAATTACGAACAACTTGAGTTGGAAGGACCACATAGATAATATTGTCGGGAAGGCGAGCCAAAGGTTGCGTTTCATTGGCAGGACACTTAGAAGATGCAACAAGTCCACTAAAGAGACAGCTTACACTACACTCGTTCGTCCTCTGTTAGAATATTGCTGCGCGGTGTGGGATCCTTACCAGGTGTGATTGACGGAGGACATCGAAAGGGTGCAAAAAAGTGCAGCTCGTTTTGTATTATCACGTTATAGGGGAGAGAGTGTGGCAGATATGATACACGAGTTGGGATGGAAGTCATTAAAGCATAGACGTTTTTCGTCACGGCGAGACCTTTTTACGAAATTTCAGTCACTAACTTTCTCTTCCGAATGCGAAAATATTTTGTTGAGCCCAACCTACATAGGTAGGAATGATCATCAAAATGTTGTTGTGGTCTTCAGTCCTGAGACTGGTTTGATGCAGCTCTCCATGCTACTCTATCCTGTGCAAGCTTCTTCATCTCCCAGTACCTACTGCAACCTACATCCTTCTGAATCTGCTTAGTGTACTCATCTCTCGGTCTCCCTCTACGATTTTTACCCTCCACACTGCCCTCCAACGCTAAATTTGCGATCCCCTGACGCCTCAAAACATGTCCTACCAACCGATCTCTTCTTCTAGTCAAGTTGTGCCACAAACTTCTCTTCTCCCCAATCCTATTCAATACCTCCTCATTAGTTACATGATCTATCCATCTTATCTTCAGTATTCTTCTGTAGCACCACATTTCGAAAGCTTCTATTCTCTTCTTGTCCAAACTAGTTATCGTCCATGTTTCACTTCCATACATGGCTACACTCCAAACAAATATTTTCAGAAATGACTTCCTGACACTTAAATCTATATTCGATGTTAACAAATTTCTCTTCTTCAGAAACGCTTTCCTTGCCATTGCCAGTCTACATTTTATATCCTCTCTACTTCGACCATCATCAGTTATTTTACTTCCTAAATAGCAAAACTCCTTTACTACTTTAAGTGTCTCATTTCCTAATCTAATTCCCTCAGCATCACTCGATTTAATTGGACTACATTCCATTATCCTCGTTTTGCTTTTGTTGATGTTCATCTTATATCCTCCTTTCAAGACACTGTCCATTCCGTTCAACTGCTCTTCCAAGTCCTTTGCCGTCTCTGACAGAATTACAATGTCATCGGCGAACTTCAAAGTTTTTACTTCGTCTCCATGAATTTTAATACCTACTCCAAATTTTTCTTTTGTTTCCTTTACTGCTTGCTCAATATACAGATTGAATAACATCGGGGAGAGGCTACAACCCTGTCTCACTCCTTTCCCAACCACTGCTTCCCTTTCATGCCCCTCGACTCTTATGACTGCCATCAAAATAAAATAAGAGAAATCAGAGCTCGAACAGAAAGGTTTAGGTGTTCGTTTTTCCCGCTCGCTGTTCGGGAGTGGAATAGTAGAGAGATAGTATGATTGTGGTTCGATGAAACCTCTGCCAAGCACTTAAATGTGAATTGCAGAGTAGTCATGTAGATGTAGATATAAGATTGCAACACTGCATTGATACCAGTGGTCATCACTTCGAACACCTGTAAATGGACGTCCATGTCACCTTTGTGACCTTCGTTGACCTTACTGTTACACATCAATGGATTAGTCTAGATACTCACTATCAGAGAGTAAGTACCACACTATAGCACCCCATTTAAAAAAGCAAAGCTGACCATATCTCTGAAGCAACCCGTCATAGCAAAAAAAAAAAAAAGAAAAAAAACGAACGTCATATTATGGCTCCCGTTGTCCTAGTCCGCATCTCGTGGTCTCGCGGTAGCGTTCTCGCTTCCCGAGCACAGGGTCCCGGCTTCAATTCCCGGCGGAATCAGGGATTTTCACCTGCCTCGAGATGACGAGGTGGTGTTGTGTCATGTTCATCATCATCATTCATCACCACTACGGTCGGAGGAAGGCAATGTCACAGCGCCTCCGCTAGGACCTTGCCTAGTACAGCGGTGGGGGTCTGCCACATCGTCGCCTATTCTCTGTCAAGGAGTATCATCGTTGTCCCATGCAACTTTTGTCCCACAAACGTTTCAGCTCCTATCATACTTTACTAGTTATTCTTGGTGGCAATAGTTACTGACTCACCCTGTATAGTAGTTATTAAAAATGCAAGACCAGAAGATATTTTACTATTAGTATGTATGCTGCATCGGCAGCACACTACAATAAACAGAAGACTACATGTGGTGATGCTCCACAAGATCCATATACAGACTCATAAGCTGAATAAGAATTTTCCATCTCTGGACCAAATAAGATGCAAGGCTGGCATATGAATTCCATGTATTCATTGCCAACTGTTTGTAAACACATAACATGTCATGTTACTATAAAGTACAGATGGTTAGTTGATTTAGTGTTACTACTGTTCAAAGAAGGTACTTTTAGTTTAGCGTGGTGTACAGCGAGAGTCAAATAGCGGCCAATCTCGCTGCTGTTTCTGTTAGCCTGATCGACACCATAATGTCTGTAGACGACTTGGCGACAGGTCACAGGAAGCAGCGATCCTCGAGACCCTTATTGACCTGCGCACGCATCAATATGAAATTGAAAGCGCGATATAACCTCTTTGCAGGTGTAGCAAAGCAACCGCCTTCTTCACGTCCCGCTCGGTGACATGCACAGTCTACTCCAACAACAGCGAAGGGTGCGCGCTGGCTCAGTCGTTTCTCACTGGTAACTAGTGGATGAGCATTCAGAGACAAATACTGTCAGTTATGTGGGACATGGACACTATCAGTTGAATATCACTTTGAACAAGTGTATTTGATTCTTCATTCTAGTAGTTCACACGCCCGAGAAGCCCTTTCCTCGTATTTGGTGGATGATGGTTTGGGAACTTTCTTTACTGTTTGGTGACTACAGAAACCACGGGCAAAGTGAATTACTGAGCCTAGTCATCGGTGCTTGTTGAACTTGTTTGGTGAGGACCTTAGCGTGTAGACTACATGAGCAAGAGCTATCTGCTGCGCTGCACTGTGTGTTCTGGTTTGCTTTAACTTTCAATTTATTCTAGTGTTTACTGTTCCCAATTGGTTAACTTACATTACTGAAACTGGTTATAGGGTTTGAACCCTGGTGGTAATTTATCAGTAATATGCGTGCTGGTTTCCTGCAATTTATTTTGTACTGAGGGTCAATGTAAGTTTATTTTTCACTACTTTCTGTTTTAGTTGAAGCTATGATGGTGTTGCTATTTACATTTTTCTTTATGGATCCTTTTCTAGAACTAGCCTGAGGTATTTGCATTGTACACGAAGAGTTGAAATAATATTTCTCTGATTCAACTAAAAGTTATATTTGAAATTGTTTTATAGCTGCTCATTGATTGCTCCGACTTGCTGTACTTATAGGTGTTAATGGTTATGTTTGAGGTGAACACAGTTCCCTATGGGTTGTCAACTGGTGCAGCAATCCGATCATGTCTGCTAGATTTCGTCTTGGGTGAAGTAAAGTTTTACTGTGTATATAATTACCTTGACGATATGATTGTTTACAGCAAGACCTTTGGTGACCACCATAAATACCTTAGGTAGGTGACTTATTAGGCAGGCAGAGTTAACAGTGAAACATAATAAAATTAACTTAGACTGAGCCGAAATTTCTTTTCTGGATCATCTAATTTCAGCCAATGGGATTATAATTGGTAATGAGTGCACAAAGGCTATTTATACTTGTCTGTCCCAGTGAGATAAGGAGAGAGTTGCACGATTTGTTGTGTTGGTTAATTTCTTCAGGAAGTACATTCCGAACTTCGCCTAACTAACCGCTCCGTTAAACCAACTTTATTATAAGGAGAGCTATTTCAGTGGCAGATACCCAGCGTCAGCTTTTGATGCAATGGAGCAGAGTCTCAGTAAAGCCTTTCTACAAGCCATCCTGAATTTTCAGCGTTTATTTATTCTCCAGACCGATGTCTCCAAATTCTGGATTCAGTGATATCCTTTTATAAAAAATTGATGTAGCTCACCGGTCGGGTATGCATCGAGGGCGCTCTTAGTAGCAGAGGTTAAATACTATGTATACGAGTTAGAAGCATTGCTAGTCTTATTTGGCCGGAAAACTTAAGAGTTCTACTTGGAGTATATATTTATTAATGTAAATATTCAAGTGCTAAGCTGGGTATGGCTTTGTCTTAACACTGGCAAGATAACACACTCGGCAGTTCCAATTTCAGGTTTCCAGTTTCCCCTAAAACACTTAAAGGATTCCGACAACCGCTGAGCGATGCAGTAAGTCATATTTTTGGTGGGGATCAGGAACCGAGATTCCATCACTTTTTGGGAATTTGAAGGAGCAACAGAAGCGGGATCAAATAGTCAGGAATAATATGGAGCAGCTCCTTAGTGGGAAGAAATTAGCAGGGTATTACCTTAACCAAGGTCTCCTATGTTATTGTACCCGCTACGACAGCAAGTTAAAGATTTCTCCCTAAAGAGCTAAGCCAGGCTATATCTTTCGTTATTCCTTGTGTGGGGATAATCTTCAAGATCATAATGAAGATTAAAAAGCTTCTTACTTGGCCAATTCGTAATTCCGACGTTAGGAAGACAAATAATGGTTCAAATGGCTCTGAGAGCTATGGGACTTAACACCTGAGGCCATCAGTCCCCTAGAACGTAGAACTACTCAAACCTAACTAACCTAAGGACATCACACACTTCCATGCCCGAGGCAGGATTCGAACCGTAGCGGTCGTGCGGTTCCAGACTGAAGCGCCTAGAACCGCTCGGCCACAGCAGCTGGCGTTAGAAAGATAGCAACGCAATATTTCTCAAAAAACGTTTCAGGGTACTCTCGCACTACATATAATGCAATGACAATTACTGAAGTTTCAGATATACTTGATTCTTTAGTTAAGTGGAGAACTACATTGCAATTAACATTAACTGAAAAGAGTGACGTGACACAATCTGCGGGCATTCGAAAGACGCTGCACAACATGTTCGCAAAACATCGGATTTTCACTGTGGTTTTAATTACGTGACCGATCGGAAGTTGAAACAAAATTTAGCCCTCGTAGTTGAAATTAGAAGAGAAGATAGAGAAAATTCAAAGTAGAGCGGCGCATTTCGTCATGAGTTTTACTAAACGAAACGCGAACGTTAACGAAATATTTAACGAATTTCAGTGACAGACAACAATAGTGGCGCCTGTCATCATGGAGGAGGAGATTACTGATGAAATTTCTACAGTAAACGTTCCACGTAAATCTCACTTGATGATCTCGTCGGAAAGATGAAACATATCAAAACTCATATGGAATGTTAGCAAAAGTCGTTCATCCCGTGCAAAGTTCGCGAATTGAACAACAAATGGCGAAATCTCTTTCTGTTTCCAGAAGTGTCCTTCCCTTGTGGAGTGTTGATGTAGAGTTAGACCTTGTAATAATTTGTTTTCCTGGAATTCCTTACACCTTGCAGTGACCAGTAAGATGACATGTTTCTCATAATGAATGAAAGCAGAATGTTCTGCTTTTAAACCTGAGATCTTTGTTGGAGTATATATCTCATCTCGAAGCTAGGAGCCCCTGCAGATCTCTGAATTCTCTCAGTATCTGATAAGCAGAGGGGTTATTAATTTTATCTCATAGCCACCATTCGCACTGTGGTCAATAACTCTTGACAGTTAAATACGTATTAAAAACTTTTATTTAATTCGCAACGACAGTTCTATACAGGGTTCAATACGTAGCATAGGATGTAATCATTCGTCCTGTAATCTGAAAGCGTAAAAATACTGGGCAAGGAACTTGAGTCTATTTTTAGACATGTAGGGTGGATGTGGAGCGCGAGCTGACATTTAGCTACGTTGCGGTTATACAAATGCCGAAAGTCGCGCCGAGTTCACCAGCAAAGAAGAGATTGTGCGGCATTCATGCTAGCTGTACAGCGGAAACACTGTGTGTGGCGATTCCCTGATGTTAGAACGAACGCTGCCACGTGTGCAGTAAGCTAATTAATTCCTTGTTTATCACCCCTGGCTGTTTTAAAATTTGTCTGCTTTGTCTTCGTGACCCACGGCCATTTAAACAGCTACAGTGTTAATAACTGACGCACAGTATGAAACAAGAATTGATGACGTAACATTAGAATGTGTACAGATACACGTTTAACAAAGAGCTTTTTAAGCTTACAGTTTATTGAAATGTATGTGAAAAATTGAACAATAGAACTGATTATTTCAGTTACCAAACAGAAATTTAAGTCTGAGGAAATTTTAAAAATCAGGCCGAAGTGGCCGAGCGGTTCTAGGCGCTTCAGTCTGGAACCACGCGACCACTATGGTCGCAGGTTCGAATCCTGCCTCGGGCATGGATGTGTGTGATGTCCTTAGGTTAGTTAGGTTTAAGTAGTTCTAAGTTCTAGGGCACTGATGACCTCAGATGTTAAGTCCCATAGTGCTCAGAGCCGTTTGAACCAAATTTTAAAAAACAATACAACAGTGCTTGCGATTAACAGTGGCGTTGTGGCACAAGTTTGGAAATGCAAATGTACGTTTAACAAAAGAATTTGACTTGCTGTGTTCAATATTAGAAGGTAAAATAGCTAATGTAATTGTTCTGGCACTACAAAGATAAGAAATAAAACGAAAAAGATAAGGACAATAGTGGTACAAATGTTTGGTGTCTAAGCTGAAATAACTGTACGTACGCACTGTCCAGGCACATTATTGTGACCACCTGTCGAAAGCCTGAGTAACCACCTTTTGCAGTACGGTTTCAGGGGTCGTGGATGCAGGTGGTCGTCACAAAATAGCTCTGAGCACTATGGGTCTTAACATCTGACGTCATCAGGCCACTAGAACTCAGAACTACTTAAACCTAATTAACCTAAGGACATCACATACATCCATGCCGGAGGCAGGATTCGAACCTGCGACCGTAGCGGTCGAGCGGTTCCAGACCGAAGCGCCTAGAACGGCTCGGCCACACCGGCCGGCTGGTCGTCACATTGCTCAACATTTGTAACATGGAACGTAAAAATGGTACACACTCAACAATTCTTACCCTTCTAGGGAAATTAAAATGTGTTTCTTTCAATGGTTTTTTCGTTATTTCTCTTAGCATGTCCTCACAAATGGTTCCACAAAGTTTCATGGTCTTATGACCAATCGTTTTTCATGGGGGCTCTCTCAAGTAGAGAAAGTTCAATTACAACCACCCTGTGCATAACTGGGCAACAACATTAACGATTTACAATGCTTGGCCCTTGGCCGTTACCAGTCATAATATCTAAGACAACTAGAAACACAACAAACAGCTGTGCATTGGTCTACCACTACTGCTGTCACCAGATAGCTACCACAACAAACTACACACAACTCTTTACCGAATTGCCTAAACATATCCCAAGGCTTGTTGAAAAGTAATGCCTCCGAATTTATGTGAAAACTCTCAAAGCTTTTTAAATAAAACAAACGTTATTACATCTTTATTCTTCATACCTACATGTTTTTCAACATTATCATCCTGGTGACGAAGATATTTCTCCTAACGAGAGACTAGTTTGTTGATACCGTCGTTGTAGAATGTATGTTGACAGCGCCACGACTTCACCTGTTTGCACCGCTTCATCACTATCAAAGTGAAGTTCTCAAAGGTGTTCCTTAAGTACTGGAAACAATTGAAAATCGGATAGTGCCAAATCAGGACTGTTTGGAGGATGGTCGATGACAGTGAACCCAAGGCTTCAGACTTGCATATGTCCTCGTGTGTGGTGTGGCACTGTCGTGCTGAAGATGAGGATGCCCCATGTGTAGAGAAACTCTTCGAATTCGAAAGTCGACTACAGGACGCTGTTTCTCACGCAAGGACGTAGTCAGCTAACATACCGTCATGTTACACGCTACAATTCGGAGCTTCTAAAGGCAGAGGGCTGCAAGTATGTAAACAAGAAGAAATACGATGGAGACTGTTCATAACGTTTCTTTTATTTAAGAAAATTTAAGAGTTTTGAGAGAATTACTTTCCAGCATGGCCTCGTATCTTGATAAATTGGTATACGGGAACACAAACCGAGTGATTATTCACAAGTAACAAGATCAATTCTCAGCAGACTTGTCAACTACAGAGTCACATTTACGGCATAGCTTAGGTTGGTAGATTGATTTGGGGGAGGGACCAAACAGCGAGGTCATCGGTCCCAGGTACAGCTTACATAAGACACTCAAGTATTAATACAATTAATCACACAGTGTTTATTAACAGACTGAACTACTTTCGCTCACAACGCACGCACCTTCAATCCCGCCATTAATAAACAACCACAACTTGTCATATGGCAACAATGGACTCCCGTGGAGAATACGAGGCTAGCAAACACACTCATTGCACGGATCGTGTACCACAGCATGCAGTGCATCAGTCATAAAACGACCACCCTGCAACCGTGACATGCAAAATCGCTCAGGTGGTGCTTCTCTTGATACGCAGAAGCCATTTCTTCGCCTCGCATGGGTCCATATGGCTGGGAAACGACACGAACTGCTCCACCTGGCTCTTGTGTCCACACAGTAGCCACGCCTTGCGCAGACCGTAGTGACGTCCGGCTGACAGCTCCGCAGCACACCAGATTCTCGAGAGCCTCGCTCACGGCTTCGTCAGAACTCACTCGTTCGTCTCTGTGCAGCGACTGACGACTGATCTCAGCTAACCGTCCATGCCACGAGCTCGGCCACGCTAGAGCTCACGGCCTTGCCGCCTTGCCGTCCGCCCTCAGGCAGACACCGCATGACGCTCAAAATAAGTAGCGCCCCGAGCGAGATGATGCAGTGGTTAGCACACTGGACTCGCATTCGGGAGGACGACGGTTCAAACCCGCGTCCGGCCATCCTGATTCATGTTTTCCGTGGTTTCCCTAAATCGCTTCAGGCAAATGCTGGGATAGTTCCATTAAAAGTGCACGACCGACTTCCTTCCCCATTCTTCCCTAATCCGATGGCACATATGACCTCACTGTTTGGTTCCCTCCAACCAACCAACCTAGTGCCGTTCGACATGGCACACATTTTTCCGACCTTGGTAGCCGAATGTCAGAGTCTTCACGCTTGTCCATCTGGCCATAGATAGTGGAGTCTGATAGGAAAGGTGTTGGCACAACAAGGGTTAATGTGACAAACATGACGTTGCTCCAGCTCACTGCGTCCGCAGCTCGTGGTAGTGCGGTAGCGTGCTCTCTTCCCACGCCCGGGTTTCCGGGTTCGATTCCCGGCGGTGTCAGGGATTTTCTCTGTCTCGTGATGGCTGGGTGTCGTGTGATGCCCTTAGGTTAGTTAGGTTTAAGTAGTTCTAAGTTTTAGGGGACTGACGACCATAGATGTTAAGTCCCATAGTGCTCAGAGCCATTTGAGCCAGCTCACTGCCCGTCTGAGTGTGGAGCCAACTAGGACAGGCAGAACATTCCCACGCGCCTGATATATTCTCGCATGTGGTTCCTATCATTGAAACCTACACTGACAAAGATCTCTCTTCATCTTCAACGGGGTGCGCCTCCCTTGGAAAACTTATCTGGTTATACATTAATGTGACCTTTTTTACTCATTCTCTTAGGTGTCATTGAGATGTGAGACTTAGGGAAAGCAGGAAAAGTTGTGGACGGGGCCTAATCAGTTACCATTGGTTGCACAGAAAACACATACACTTTATTTTTAAGAAAATAACACTCAACAATCATTTTAAAAAACTATTACTACACTGACCGCTGAAGGCCTTACTAAGAAGGAACTGCAAATTTTTGTCGGCTAATGGCTACACGGAATGTTACGCACAATCAACGCCTGAAGGCCTGATTAAGAAAAGTTGAAAATTATTCGTCGTCTGAAGGCCACAAGCAATTTCAGAATACACAACGGCTGAAGGCCTGAATTACCAATAAGGTGGACAATTACATGTTAAAAATACTAAAACCTTTTTTAAAGAATATTAATAAGCTGTAACACGTTATAGTGCCGGCTGAATGCCTTATTAAGACAGAAATGAAAACTATTTGTCAGCTGAAAGCCCCAAGCAATGTTACAAACAATTAACGGCTGAAAGCCACAAGCAATTTCAGAATACACAACGGCTGAAGGCCTGAATTACAAATCAGGAAGGCAGTTACTCTTTAAAACATTAGGGTAAATTTTAAACAATTATGACAACTTGACGACGTAAGACGGAGTGCTCCACAGACAGTGCTCCCTGGATCGACTTGAGGGAGGTGACTACAGCTGTGTAAGCGGTTAGACAGGCAGCCAAGAGTTGTACTCATGTAACAGAATGGCAACTCAAACTGTTGTTGTTGTTGTTGTTGTTGTCTTCAGTCCTGAGACTGGTTTGATGCAGCGCTCCATGCTACTCTATCCTGTGCAAGCTGCTTCATCTCCCAGTACCTACTGCAACCTACATCCTTCTGAATCTGCTTAGTGTACTCATCTCTCGGTCTCCCTCTACGATTTTTACCCTCCACGCTGCCCTCCAATGCTAAATTTGTGATCCCTTGATGCCTCAAAACATGTCCTACCAACCGATCCCTTCTTCTAGTCAAGTTGTGCCACAAACTTCTCTTCTCCCCAATCCTATTCAATACCTCCTCATTAGTTACGTGATCTATCCACCTTATCTTCAGTATTCTTCTGTAGCACCACATTTCGAAAGCTTCTATTCTCTTCTTGTCCAAACTAGTTATCGTCCATGTTTCACTTCCATACATGGCTACACTCCAAACAAATACTTTCAGAAACGACTTCCTGATACATAAGTCTATATTCGATGTTAACAAATTTCTCTTCTTCAGAAACGCTTTCCTTGCCATTGCCAGTCTACATTTTATATCCTCTCTACTTCGACCATCATCAGTTATTTTACTTCCTAAATAGCAAAACTCCTTTACTACTTTAAGTGTCTCATTTCCTAATCTAATTCCCTCAGCATCACCCGATTTAATTTGACTACATTCCATTATCCTCGTTTTGCTTTTGTTAATGTTCATCTTATATCCTCCTTTCAAGACACTGTCCATTCCGTTCAACTGCTCTTCCAAGTCCTTTGCCGTCTCTGACAGAATTACAATGTCATCGGCGAACCTCAAAGTTTTTACTTAGTCTCCATGAATTTTAATACCTACTCCAAATTTTTCTTTTGTTTCCTTTACTGCTTGCTCAATATACAGATTGAATAACATCGGGGAGAGGCTACAACCCTGTCTCACTCCTTTCCCAACCACTGCTTCCCTTTCATGCCCCTCGACTCTTATTACTGCCATCTGGTTTCTGTACAAATTATAAATAGCCTTTCGCTCCCTGTATTTTACCCCTGCCACCTTTAGAATTTGAAAAAGAGTATTCCAGTCAACATTGTCAAAAGCTTTCTCTAAGTCTACAAATGCTAGAAACGTAGGTTTGCCTTTTCTTAATCTTTCTTCTAAGATAAGTCGTAAGGTCAGTATTGCCTCACGTGTTCCAACATTTCGACGGAATCCAAACTGATCCTCCCCGAGGTCTGCATCTACCAGTTTTTCCATTCGTCTGTAAAGAATTCGCGTTAGTATTTTGCAGCCGTGGCTTATTAAACTGATAGTTCGGTAATTTTCACATCTGTCAGCACCTGCTTTCTTTGGGATTGGAATTATTATATTCTTCTTGAAGTCTGAGGGTATTTCGCCTGTCTCATACATCTTGCTCACCAGCTGGTAGAGTTTTGTCATGACTGGCTCTCCCAAGGCCGTCAGTAGTTCTAATGGAATGTTGTCTACTCCGGGGGCCTTGTTTCGACTCAGGTCTTTCAGTGCTCTGTCAAACTCTTCACTCAGTATCGTATCTCCCATTTCGTCTTCATCTACATCCTCTTCTATTTCCATAATATTGTCCTCAAGTACATCGCCCTTGTATAAACCTTCTATATACTCCTTCCACCTTTCTGCCTTCCCTTCTTTGCTTAGAACTGGGCTGCCATCTGAGCTCTTAATATTCATACACGTGGTTCTCTTCTCTCCAAAGGTCTCTTTAATTTTCCTGTAGGCCGTATCTATCTTACCCCTAGTGAGATAAGCTTCTACATCCTTACATTTGTCCTCTAGCCATCCCTGTTTAGCCATTTTTCACTTCCTGTCGATCTCATTTTTGAGACGTTTGTATTCCTTTTTGCCTGCTTCATTTACTGCATTTTTATATTTTCTCCTTTCATCAATTAAATTCAATATTTCTTCTGTTACCCAAGGATTTCTAGCAGCCCTCGTCTTTGTACCTACTTTATCCTCTGCTGCCTTCACTACTACATCCCTCAGAGCTACCCATTCTTCTTCTACTGTATTTCTCTCCCCTATTCCTGTCAATTGTTCCCTTATGCTCTCCCTGAAACTCTGTACAACCTCTGGTTCTTTCAGTTTATCCAGGTCCCATCTCCTTAATTTCCCACATTTTTGCAGTTTCTTCAGTTTTAATCTACAGGTCATAACCAATAGATTGTGGTCAGAGTCCACATCTGCCCCTGGAAATGTCTTACAACTTAAAACCTGGTTCCTAAATCTCTGTCTTACCATTATATAATCTATCTGATACCTTTTAGTATCTCCAGGGTTCTTCCACGTATACAACCTTCTTTCATGATTCTTAAACCAAGTGTTAGCTATGATTAAGTTGTGCTCTGTGCAAAATTCTACTAGGCGGCTTCCTCTTTCATTTTTTAGCCCCAATCCATATTCACCTACTATGTTTCCTTCTCTCCCTTTTCCTACACTCGAATTCCAGTCACCCATTACTATTAAATTTTCGTCTCCCTTCACTATATGAATAATTTCTTTTATTTCATCGTACATTTCTTCAATTTCTTCATCATCTGCAGAGCTAGTTGGCATATAAACTTGTACTACTGTAGTAGGTGTGGGCTTCGTATCTATCTTGGCCACAATAATGCGTTCACTATGCTGTTTGTAGTAGCTTACCCGCATTCCTATTTTCCTATTCATTATTAAACCTACTCCTGCATTACCCCTATTTGATTTTGTGTTTATAACCCTGTAGTCACCTGACCAGAAGTCTTGTTCCTCCTGCCACCGAACTTCACTAATTCCCACTATATCTAACTTTAACCTATCCATTTCCCTTTTTAAATTTTCTAACCTACCTGCCCGATTAAGGGATCTGACATTCCACGCTCCGATCCGTAGAACGCCAGTTTTCTTTCTCCTGATAACGACATCCTCCTGAGTAGTCCCCGCCCGGAGATCCGAATGGGGGACTATTTTACCTCCGGAATATTTTACCCAAGAGGATGCCATCATCATTTAATCATACAGTAAAGCTGCATGTCCTCGGGAAAAATTACGGCTGTAGTTTCCCCTTGCTTTCAGCCGTTCGCAGTACCAGCACAGCAAGGCCGTTTTGGTTAATGTTGCAAGGCCAGATCAGTCAATCATCCAGACTGTTGCCCCTGCAACTACTGAAAAGGCTGCTGCCCCTCTTCAGGAACCACACGTTTGTCTGGCCTCTCAACAGATACCCCTCCGTTGTGGTTGCACCTACGGTACGGCCATCTGTATCGCTGAGGCACGCAAGCCTCCCCACCAACGGCAAGGTCCATGGTTCATGGGGGGAGGCAACTCAAACTAGGAGCAGCTTAAGCGCCGACCGACCGACTAGCCAGGCTCAGCGAACCTGGAGGCAACAACCCACCGTTCAAAGGCGAGATCTCAGAATAGTCGTGGCTGCATTAGCAGTTCACTCTTCACTCAGCTTAAACGTCCATGGTTCGGTGTGCAACGAAGTCGTCGCTCTCGCAGCTACCCCTCCTCGATCCGGCAGTGGCAGCACGCCGCCAGCAGCGCCAGCTTGCCCTCGCGCTGCACGGACCTGCTCACTGGTGCGCCCCAACCGAACTGATGTCCGTTCGCAACTTCCTCCAAATCCAGTACGCAGACAGCATTAAAAAAACTGCTCATTCAAAGCCACATAATACACACGGATCCGGGAATAGAATTGCACCAACCACTCACAGTACTAAAACCAGTCACTGTGAAACAACACGGACGAATTACAAGTCGGCACAAACACAGAGAAGCCAGAAACGGTCGGACAACCAAGTGCACGTCGCCCGCCGCGACGACCAACCGAACGACCAACCAACGGTCGTCCGTACTCAAGTCAGGCACGGGAAAGACCCCAGTATAAATCGTCGACTGACAGCTTATTGCCATGAGGGCACTTCGACGGGCGTACACACACACCAGGTGGAAATTGCGCTACACGAATATCACTGTCCATTCAACTAGAACTCGCTGAGTCCGGTCCTTGAGGTGGTCGTGCACTCTCGCGACCACGTGCTTCCATCGGACAGTGCGTGTGTGTCGCCAGCGGTAGGGCGAGTACTGGCTGTCCGGACCTCACTGCTGCTCCGTCCCATCTCAACTCCCTCGACACACGACGACACGGAAACACTAGAGGCCGCTCCAAAGATGGTACCACAGTACGCGCTTTCGGAAAGCGCTGCTGCTGCCACTCACGGACAGACAAGGGGAGCAAACGTAGTGACGCCAGTGGACATACTAAGAAAACGACACGCCATTGTTGCTATTACAAGATGCCATAGTTATGAACGGCATCAACGCGAGGCGCACACGGCTCAATCATTTCCTGCAGTTTGTCCCTATTTTGCAACGTCATCCTGAATATGAGGACATTTGGTGTGTCAATACGTGAAGGCTAGTGAAATGAAAACCGAACATCCACCACAACGTGATGATGGAATGGTTCCTGTTGTGGTTGGCAGGAGAGCCAACACCGTGTTACTAGAGGAGGCCGAAAGGCACACGATTTAGCTCACGCAGGCTGACGTGAGGTCTAGAACAGGACGAGGAAATTAGAATTTAGAAACAACGGACGTAGCTGCTGGAATACTTAACTTTAATCCATTAATGACGAAAGTCGGTCTTGACGGTACATGATTCAATATCAATAATAACTGATAATGGCGCCTTGCTAGGTCGTAGCAAATAACGTAGCCGAAGGCTATGCTAACTATCGTCTCGGCAAATGAGAGCGTAGAAGTCAGTGAACCATCGCTAGCAAAGTCGGCTGTACAACTGGGGCGAGTGCTAGGAAGTCTCTCTAGACCTACCGTGTGGCGGCGCTCGGTCTGCAATCACTGATAGTGGTGACACGCGGGTCCAACGTATACTACCAGACCGCGGACGATTTAAAGGCTACAACCTAGCATGTGTGGTCTCTGGCGGTGACACCACAGTTCCATTAGAAAGTAATCACTACACGTATTAAGACATTTATCCCGCTGGGAGATCCACATCACCAAATAACTCCAAAGCTGTTCCCGCAAGTTCCTTTAAGGCCTACAACTGCAGCGCCCCTCTGCTCGTCGAGTTCGAGCGTGGAGCTACAGTCAATGCGAAGCACTACGAATACTAGTTGGTAGCTTAAAATTGTTGTCGCAGGTTCGAATCCTGCCTCGGGCATGGATGTGTCTGATGTCCTTAGGTTAGTTAGGTTTAAGTAGTTCTAAGTTCTAGGGGACTGATGACCACAGATGTTACGTCCCATAGTGCTCAGAGCCATTTGAACCATTTTTTAAAAAAAAATTGTTATTTGCGAGGTAACTGATGTTAAAAACCCAAAGCATGAGTGAAACGCTGGTCCAATGTAAGAGGGGCTGATGGTCCTAATCAGATCAGGTTAAATAAATCAAAGTTTCCTAGCGGCGACTAATTTTTGTCCGGAGTTATAATTACGTAGTACTTCGACAAGATTACGACCTCTGTACAGAGGGAACAAATTTATTCCTCATCCCACATATAGTTGCCCTGCCAGTTATGCAACTGTGTCACATTAGTCATTGTTGAAGGTATGTCCTATTAAGTTTCGGTACACGTTGCAGTGTATGTTCGATGTCAGGTGCATTCTTCCGTTCAGCAATCAACAGCAAAGAAATTTTTCACTTTGGATTCGTTCTACTACAAATATTGCCACTTTACCGTGTTCTGATTTCAAACTCAGTCCAAAACAAATTCACGGTTTGGCTGGCTTGTGTTTAATGCGGACAATGACAGCTGTCTGCACGTGTAGCCGCCTGCTGCACAGTATCAAGACCACACCGTGTGGTGGTTTGTCACCCTCTGGACTCGCGGCAGCGCGTGGCTCTTATTCAATCGGCACGTGTTCTACCGTCTCATTAGCATTCCGCGCAGCCACTTCTCTAATTGTCCCACCAACAAGGCAGTGCGCATGTCGCAGGAGTTTCCAAAGTATTCGAACACCCCTTCCACCATCATTTCCGCGCCAGTCGGAACTCTCTTTCCTTCCAATATTTTCTTCCGCTATTGTCAGCGGAAAGCGGTGTTCTTTGCGGAGCTCGTCAGAGACCAATGTTATGTCAAAGAGTGTCCTCCCTCCAGTATTTTTCTTTTCCTAGAACCAGTACTGTCCGTTAGTGACTTCTAACCACTCTTATTTATGATTTTCTTTTATTTGAGCTTAACAGCGACTAAACAAAAATCTTCAAACGTTAGCCCGCGTCTCGTGGTCGTGCGGTAGCGTTCTCGCTTCCCGCGCCCGGGTTCCCAGGTTCGATTCCCGGCGGGGTCAGGGATTTTCTCTGCCTCGTGATGGCTGGGTGTTGTGTGTTGTCCTTAGGTTAGTTAGGTTTAAGTAGTTCTAAGTTCTAGGGGACTGATGACCATAAATGTTAAGTCCCATAGTGCTCAGAGCCATTTGAACCATTTGAACTTCAAACGTTAATAACATGCATGTTACTTTTTACTTTTCACTGGAATCGTAATATCATAGCTAACAGAGGTTTTATGGAACAGATGATATAGCCAGCCAGTGGATAGTGTCTCAAAAAAATGCAGGAAGTTGTTCCCAGTAAATAAAAAGCAAGAGAAAGGGAAAGAATCACTTGTGAAGTTCAACAAGTCTAAATCTTAGGTCCACTATTGTTTCTCATGTACGAAAATGAGCTTCGTCCGCCTCCGTAGCAGAGTCCTCAGCTTAGATGGCGGCCGTGCAGAGGATCCGGGTTCGATTCCCGATACTGACAAGGAGCTTTCCTTGGTGACAGGACTTCCTAGAGATGCCAACTGGGGAGCTAATGGAATGAGAAGCTGCGGCTCCAAGGTCTGAGAAGTCGGCAAAACGACCGGTAGAGTAGTGTGCTGGCCACATGCCTTTGCATACTGCATCCGCGTGACAACGAATGGGTGAGAATTACACGGAGGATAGCCATTATCGCTCGGCCCTTCAAGGCCTGGACAAGTATACAACAAACATAACAGTTCTTTCCGCAGCTGCAAGTACGAGTAGTTTTATAATCAGTCCAAACGTACACACAGCCACAACACAAGAACTGAAAAAAATGTTCTTAAAAGTATTATTCAGTGGTTTAGTGCACATAAACTCAATGATCAGTTTAAAAAGGAGAGAACATAATCTGTTTTGAATATTTGGAGGTACTTACATCACTGTGAACTGACACGTGGTGAAGAAACAATAACTAGGGCGGAAACTACAAAATTTTTAGGTATCCATATTGATAAAAATTTAAACTGCAAAAAAACACGTTTTGAACTCCTAAAACAACTCAGTTCAGCACTTCAAATGATGGAAAATTCTCGTGGAAGAAATCAAGTTAATAATATCCTGCATATTTTCATTCAGTAATTTATGTAATTACTCAACTTTATTTTAAAGTTTTCACTGCTCAAACATGCTATAAAAACAATTTGCAGTGTTCATCCACGGTCATCTTGAAGACTTCTTTTCAGGGGTAAGTTCTTCTGAATAATGCTTCGCTACGTACATTTCTTATAAATAACCCATTGGAATTAAAAGGAATCAACGACACGCATAATTACAATACCAGAATGAAAAAGGCATTATGCCACATTAAGACTGTTTAGCACAAAAAGGGGGGGGGGTGCACAATGCTACCACCTAACTGTTTCATCACCTACCCAATGATAAACGACTGACACATAAAAGTTAGATTTGAAAACAAACTGAAAAATATCTATCTGACCACTTCTGTTCTGCGGAAGAATTTATTTATGTAATATGTAAAAGTTGGTGGGTAGAAATTAATAAAATTATCAAAAAACTCTTAAATGGTCAGCGTGTAACAATATAACAAAGTAACAATACCAGAAGATAGTAACGATTTGCAGAATGACCTTCAGAGAATCGATGAACGGTGTAGGCTCTGACAGTTGACTCTGAACGTAAAAGTAGCATTGCGCTTACGTAGGAAAAGAAATCCACTACTGGACAGCTACAGCTACACTACTGATGACAAACGGCTGGAAACCATAAAATATCTAGGAGTAATTATCCAGAGCGGCCTTTAATGATGGGATGACCACATAAAACAAACAGCGGGAACAGCATATGCCATATTCAGATGCATGGCAAGAATCTTCAGTAAATAGAGCTCATCCACAAAGGAAGCACTTTAAAGGCGCTTGTTCGACCGATTCTGGAGTATTATTCATTTCTCTGCGACCCCTACCAGATAGAACTGAGAGACAGAGAGATCCAACGAAGAGCGGCACGTTTCGTCACGGGATCGTTTAGCTGACGCGAGAGCGTTACGGAGTTGCTCAACAAGCTCCGTTGACAGACGTTACAAAAGAAGCATTGTCCACCACGGAGATATTTTGTATTGAATTTTCGCTAGAGCACTTTCAGGAAAGAGTCGGACAACATACACTACAGGACATTAAAATTGCTACATCACGAAGATGACGTGCTACAGACGCGAATTTTAACCGACAGGAAGAATATGCTGTGATATGCAGATGATTAGCTTTTCAGAGCATTCACACAAGGTTGACGCCGGTGGCGACACCTACAACGTGCTGACATGAGGAAAGTTTCCAACCAATTTCTCATACACAAACAGCAGTTAACCCGCGTTGCCTGGTGAAACGTTGTTGTGAAGCCTCGTGTAAGGAGGAGAAATGCATACCATCACGTTTCCGACTTTGATAAAGGTCGGATTGTAGCCTATCGCGATTGCGGTTTATCGTATCGCGACATTGCTGCTCGCGTTGGTCGAGATCCAATGACTGTTAGCAGAATATGGAATAGGTGGGTTCAGGAGGGTAATACGGAACGCCGTGCTGGATCCCAACGGCCTCGTATCACTAGCAGTCGAGATGACAGGCATCTTATCCGCATGGCTGTAACGGATCGTGCAGCCACGTCTCGATCCCTGAGTCAACAGATGGGGACGGACATTTGCAAGACGAACAGTTCGACGACGTTTGAAGCAGCATGGACTATCAGGTCGGAGACCATGGCTGCGGTTACCCTTGACGCTGCATCACAGACAGGAGCGCCTGCGATGGTGTACTCAACGACGAACCTGGGTGCACGAATGGCAAAACGTCATTTTTTCGGATGAATCCAGGTTCTGTTTACAGTATCATGATAGTCGCATCCCTGTTTAGGCGACGTCGCGATGCACGCACATTGGAAGCGTGTATTCGTCATCGTCATACTGACATATGACCCGGCGTGATGGTATGGGGTGCCATTCGTTACACGTCTCGGTCACCTCTTTTTGCATTGACGGCACTTTGAACTTTGGACGTAACATTTCAGATGTGTTACGACCCTTGGGTCTACCATTCATTCGGTCGTTACGAAACCCTACATTTCAGCAGAATAATGCACAACTGCACGTTGCAGGTCCTGAATCGGCCTTTCTAGATACAGAAAATGTTCGACTGCTGCCCTGGCCAGCACGTTCTCGAGATCTCTCACTAATTGAAAACGTCTGGTCATTGGTGGCTCGTCACAATACGCCAGTCACTACTCTTGATGAACTGTGGTATCTTGTTGAAGCTGCATGGGCAGCTGTACTTGTACACGCCATCCAAGCTCTGTTTGACTCAATGCCCAGGCGTACCAAGGCCGTTATTACGGCCAGAGGTTGTTGTTCTGGGTACTGATTTCTCAGGATCTGTGCACCCAAATTGCGTGAAAATGTAATTACACGTCAGTTCTAGTATAATATATTTGTCCAATGATTACGTTTATCATCTGCATTTCTTCTTGGTGTAGCAGTTTTAATGGCCAGTAATGTATTATTTCCATCTACATATGCCTCGCGTAATGACCACAAGGAGATAATTCGAGAAATTAGAGCCAATCCAGAGGCTTACCAACAATCATTCTTCCCATACGCTATTCGCGAGTGGAATATGGTACGAGAATTCTGGTGCTAGAAGTGCCCTCCGGCACTCACCATTAGGTGGCTTGCGGAGTATGACGTAGACGTAGAGATTTGCACATTTCTGTGTAATACGAATGCAAACTCACTAATTACAAATTATGATTAGTTGTACAACTGATCAATGGAATGTAAAACAAACTATTTCTGAAGCATCCTTAGGATCTGGGAAGCATTACCCGTGATGGGCTGTCTGTGATAGGAAGGCCAGGGCCAAAGGCAGACTGAGCACTTGTATTGTGAACTTTCTCTTTATTTTAACAGAACACACTGAGATATCTTAAACTTCTATTGGAAAAAACACCCACAGAGGTACTGACCGCTGAGAAACAATCATTTACGTCTGAAAGCTGCACCACATTGATTAGTAGCAAACAAATTAAACAATAATAAAAACTGTCGCAATACAATGAAAGAGCTAAAATTTCTTTCTCGAAACAAGCTTTCAGATCAACAATCCAAAATACAAATATGCTCCACAAATAAGCACCATATAAGAAAATTACTATACAACCGGATAGTGGAGGTGCGCAAGGCACTCAACAGAGAAAGACAGAAGTATGTTAAATATTGCAACCTGAATGGTACAAATAGTCAGCGAGAACCTTCATGGAATTATCAGATCTAAAATCTGGTAGTGTCTGGCCACTTTAAAAACCGACAGTCCACAAAAGGAGTAAGATTAATAACGATTTAGATGGTCGAGCCACACTTACATAAACATTTATGTAAATAATCTAGTAATTACACCAATGGAAATTAGCCGGTTGACACTTCAACAATTTACCTGAGCTAGAAATAAGAAATTACAAGAAGAGCTGCAATAGCCGAGCGACGATTAAGACAAGTGCATTTACGTGCTGTACAACCCTTTCTTGGCAAGGCGTAGTGGGCTCGGATAGATCAAGGTGGTGCACGACCGCCTGCACCCGGCTGGCCGTTGGGACGAGAGCGGACTGGGCTCGGCTTTCGGAAGCTGCGCCTGCTCCACCAGCCAGGCAGATTTGACCTAAGTCCCACCAAAAGAAACAAATGGTAGCCTAATTAACAGAGAAATACTGAATTTAGTAAAGGAATTGGACCAGGCGTCTACTACACACCAAACGCCGCCATATGATTGTCACAATTACAACAATGAGAGAAACAAGTGTATATATTTTCAGTGAGTTTACGGAGTCAAATAAGTGAAACTTTTAAAGCGGCCAAAAACTAAATAGTTTCAAATACAGTTACCACAAACTGCATCAAACTCGCGCCACATGGGCGAAGGGTAAACAAGTAACCGCCGCGCGGAGCGGAGCACTAAATCCCATGCAAACGCGTTCGGTTGCCTAACGAACGTCTGACTAACACCAGACAGAACATAACCTTTTGAATAACATTTCAGCCACATAAAACAGTAACAAACACAAAATAAAGACGTCACAGAGATAAAGAGACCCCACCCTTACAAACAAAGAACGAACTTGATAATACAAACCTGTAATAAGGCAAATGAAATTCTGCGCTCCCAGTAGTCGTACATGCACGGCGTGGAAAAATGAACCCAGTACGTTGTCCTTGATGGTGAGTGTTCATCGGAGGTGAGGGTATCATCTTGTGTGCTCCGGGGAAGTGTGGTAGGCCCACTGTTGTTTTCTATCTACATAAATTATCTTTTGGATAGGGTTGATAGCAATGTGCGGCTGTTTGCTGATGATTCTGTGGTGTACGGGAAGGTGTCGTCGTTGAGTGACTGTAGGATGATACAGGATGACTTGGTCATGATTTGTGATTGGTGGAAAGAATGGCAGATAACTCTAAATATAGATAAATGTAAATTAATGCAGATGAATAAGAAAAATGTTTGAACACTCCATTAGTAGTGTAGCGCCTGACACAGTCACTTCGATTAAATATTTGGGCATAACATTGCAAAGTGATATGAAGTTGGACAAGCATGTAATAGCAGTTGTGGGGAAGGCGGATGGTCGTCTTCGGTTCATTGGTAGAATTTTGGGAAGATGTGGTTCATCTGTAAAGGAGACCGCTTATAGAATGCCGGTTCGACCTATTCTTGAGTAGTGCTCGAGCGTTTCGGATCCCTATCAGGTCGTATTGAGGGAGGTCATAGAAGCAGTTCAGAGGCGGGCTGCTAGATTTGTTACTGGTAGGTTTGATCATCACGCAAGTGTTACGGAAATGCTTCAGGAACTCGGATGGGAGTCTCTAGAGGAAAGGAGGCGTTCTTTTCGTGAATCGCTACTGAGGAAATTTAGAGAACCAGCATTTGAGGCTGACTGCAGTACAATTTTACTGCCGCCTACTTATATTTCGCGAAAAGACCACAAAGATAAGAGAGATTAGGGCTCGTACAGATGCATATAGGCAGTCATTTTTCCCTCGTTCTGTTTGGGAGTGGAACAGGGAGAGAAGATGCTAGTTGTGGTACGAGGTACTCTCCGCCACGCACCGTATGGTGGATTGCGGAGTATGTATGCAGATGTAGATATATACAAATGCGCACCCTCACAAATTCGACGCAAACAGCAGCCAACTAGCAAGGGGAGGCCACGACGTACGGATCACAGATTTACTTCAGACTTTTAGTTGTCCACTAAAAGAATGTTTTTGTAGTAAGGTGCACTACTATGGCAATTCCGAGAAACTCGCAAGACAAGTTTTATCCATCGTGGTCTACGCATCGGCGCGTTGGTGCTGGATATTAGAGTTCGTGATGGTTAACTGATTTGCGTTCGATCATCGTAAGACGAACATATGTGAGGCGACGGTTCGACTCCCCTCAACAATCATTATTCCATTTTTTCATTATAACTGGTCATATTTAGTTTCCAAAATGTCAACGAGATGTGTTTTCCCTTAGAAACTCTGAACATTCTTTGGAAATGCCGGAATACTGCATTTACTCGATATACACTCCTGGAAATGGAAAAAAGAACACATTGACACCGGTGTGTCAGACCCACCATACTTGCTCCGGACACTGCGATAGGGCTGTACAAGCAATGATCACACCCACGGCACAGGGGACACACCAGGAACCGCAGTGTTGGCCGTCGAATGGCGCTAGCTGCGCAGCATTTGTGCACCGCCGCCGTCAGTGTCAGGCAGTTTGCCATGGCATACGGAGCTCCATCGCAGTCTTTAACACTGGTAGCATGCCGCGACAGCGTGGACGTGAACCGTATGTGCAGTTGACGGACTTTGAGCGAGGGCGTATAGTGGGCATGCGGGAGGCCGGGTGGACGTACCGCCGAATTGCTCAACACGTGGGGCGTGAGGTCTCCACAGTACATCGATGTTGTCGCCAGTGGTCGGCGGAAGGTGCACGTGCCCGTCGACCTGGGACCGGACGGGAGCGACGCACGGATGCACGCCAAGACCATACGATCCTACGCAGTGCCGTAGGGGACCGCACCGCCACTTCCCAGCAAATTAGGGACACTGTTGCTCCTGGGGTATCGGCGAGGACCATTCGCAACCGTCTCCATGAAGCTGGGCTACGGTCCCGCACACCGTTAGGCCGTCTTCCGCTCACGCCCCAACATCTTACAGCCCGCCTCCAGAGGTGTCGCGACAGGCGTGAATGGAGGGACGAATGGAGACGTGTCGTCTTCAGCGATGAGAGTCGCTTCTGCCTTGGTGCCAATGATGGTCGTATGCGTGTTTGGCGCCGTGCAGGTGAGCGCCACAATCAGGACTGCATACGACCGAGGCACACAGGGCCAACACCCGGCATCATGGTGTGGGGAGCGATCTCCTACACTGGCCGTACACCTCTGGTGATCGTCGAGGGGACACTGAATAGTGCACGGTACATCCAAACCGTCATCGAACCCATCGTTCTACCATTCCTAGACCGGCAAGGGAACTTGCTGTTCCAACAGGACAATGCACGTCCGCATGTATCCCGTGCCACCCAACGTGCTCTAGAAGGTGTAAGTCAACTACCCTGGCCAGCAAGATCTCCGGATCTGTCCCCATTGAGCATGTTTGGGACTGGATGAAGCATCGTCTCGCGCGGTCTGCACGTCCAGCACGAACGCTGGTCCAACTGAGGCGCCAGGTGGAAATGGCATGGCAAGCCGTTCCACAGGACTACATCCAGTATCTCTACGATCGTCTCCATGGGAGAATAGCAGCCTGCATTGCTGCGAAAGGTAGATATACACTGTACTAGTGCCGACATTGTGCATGCTCTGTTGCCTGTGTCTATGTGCCTGTGGTTTTGTCAGTGTGATCATGTGATGTGTCTGACCCCAGGAATGTGTCAATAAAGTTTCCCCTTCCTGGGACAATGAATTCACGGTGTTCTTATTTCAATTTCCAGGAGTGTAGTAGATGCCGTTTCAATTTATTTTTCCCATGTCCGTGTAACAAATAACATCCTGCAAGTGTGGTGATGAAAGCACATCAAACGAGTAACTGTACATTACCCTTGTGGTCTGCCACATTTTGACGTATAATATTGATTGTGAATAACGTCATTCGCATCATTATTTACTGATGTTTGACTCAGGCTTTCCAAGGCTGTCCCTCGTCTTCGAGAATCTGATTAAAAATAGAAAATAATCAAATAACACATGAGTTTCACTACAACTTCATGAAAATGGACGTGGGTTTTTTCATTGTATTATCTCACAAATGACAATATGACCAGTGGCGAAGAAAATATAGATAAATTTAGTAAATACGATGAACAATATACTAATTATGTTTTAATAAGAGGATATATAATCCAAAAATAAATATATTTAAGCCATATCAGCTAATAGATGTATACAGCACGTGTCTTCAAGTATTTTATAAATTTCAAATTCTTTTTAAAAAATCTTAAAAGTTTTACCCAGCCGACGTAATTTAAATGTTTTGAATAATACTAACGGGCTCACAAGGAGTGAACATGGAATTTTATTACTTGATGGTAAATATGAAATAAGTCGGTCGACAATTTAAGGATTTTACTTATGTTTCATTTTATGGAATTAAATTTGAACTGGTCTACTTCCCTTGAGATTTATACGTAGTTCACATAGATGGCTCCATGTAACGAACCGATGTGTTCTCCATACAGCCCGCCTTCCGCAAACAGTAGCATGAAGTGAACTGTGGATGAAGCCCGACCAACAGGCAATACATGCATTGATCAAAAACGATAGAGGTATGTAATATACAAGTCATATGTGTTAAGCCATTAATTGCAACTTTTTATGACATCATCTAACTATGTACCTCTTGTGTTCTTAGCATTGAAAATGGCTAATTTCTAGCTGAAATCTAGAGCTGTCAATAAAATTTATTTACATATAGATTAAAGAGTTATAAGAGGATTCGAACCGTCAACTTCACCACAATGCCATCTTACGGCCGGTACTTTTGCACGGATACATCAGCTGCATAATAGGCGCGTAAAACTGCTCTTGCTGTTTTCTCCGAATTGACAGCGTAGTGCACCTTACTACTTGCACATTAAGTTGTTTTAATGGCCTACTAAAGGTGTACAAAGTTTGAAGCAAATCCGTGATCCCAACGTCGTGTCCTCCCCTGGTATGTTGAGAGCGAACTTCCCAAATAACACTCAGATTGGAGCATTAAATAAAGAAACAAATTCAGTAGTTTTATAGGAGTGCACAACCAGTTTTCCTGCCTAGCGACAGAAGTGGGATCAATAACCAGAAGTCTGATGTGGAACCGGACGTGAACTTCGAACAAACAACCGGAAACTACCGAACCAGTCACACGAAATGGCAGTTCTAGATATGGTTACTGCCGACGATCGTCTCATTCGCATCCGATAAATCAAATCAGGAGTCACCACACATATCGGTATAACGATCCAAGACGGACAGTTTGGAACCGACAACTAAAACACAGCGGCGGTCTCCCGGCCGCCACCATGTCCGGTCGGTCACTGAAGCTTCTCTCGTTACATACCCCACAAGTGCAAACATTTGCAGCCGGCCACCATCAAGATAATAACGTTCCGCAATCCAGGGACACTCCCTAGTGTGTCTTTCTGGCACCGCTGCTACGCTCAGAGCCGGGGATTTAACTGCCGAACTTGTACTAGCCATCAGCTGCAGGCACACTACTCGCTTCGTCCCGAGCAAACTCTTTCACCTTCCCAGATTCACTGTCACTGTTCTCGCGCCTCCGATCTCCGTGCGAAAGACGCCCTCCTAAGGCGGAGATGTTCTACTAGAGACCGTGGCGCGACTTATCTATCGCGCAACGGTACAGTATAATTTGGCACATAACTGGAAACAAAAATTTGCACAACATTCGAAAACATAATATTCAACAATTTTTCAGACAAGGGCAGTGGGTATCTACAGGAGAAAATTGCACCACAAGCGAGGTCAAGTTTGAAGATTTTCGGGCCAGAACAGAGACTATGTTACCAGTGAAATTTTGTTTTTATCACTCTGGTACAAGTTGCACAGCCACTTAATCTTCAGAATATGTTTATTTGTACATCTTTTTGAAGCAGTTGTTCTGTATGTGTTTCTGGCAAACGGCCGAATAAAAATTTATGTAGTTAGTAAAATTTTTTCCTGAAAACGGTTCATCTCCAATGGAAATCTATCAAAATTTTTCGAAGCCTTTTAAGGCGTGTGCCTTCGTATTTTCAACAAATCAAAAATGGACGGCTCAGTCAATGAGGTTTTATTCAGCTTGAAGATAATTCACATGAAAGAAGGGGCCAAAACTACACTCACACATATAAACATTGAAAAAGTGCAGAAAATGGTGTTGTGTGATCTGTGATCAAAGGTCTAAATATAGCTAATGCTCCAGGCTGATTAAAAAAAGACGTCTCTTAATTGGTACCCAAAATCAAGCACGAATACAAATTTCTCAGTGAAATTATGTCCGTTTAAAAAAAGTCAACTGATTTTGCGTGCCCTTGCTCTACATGAGACGTGGGTCGACCATTTCACTTTAGGATCAACACATCAATCAAAGCAGAAGAACGAAACCAGCAGCTAAAGGAAACGAAGTCGATATCGTCTGCAACAGTTGTTACGTACACGCTGAAGTTGGGTTGCACAATAAATGTCCACTTCACATTTTTTCAGTAAGTGACAAAACTTTGCTGTCACCATATAAGACCTCCCGCCCCCATGAACCATGGACCTTGCCGTTGGTGGGGAGGCTTGCGTGCCTCAACGATACAGATAGCCGTACCGGAGGTGCAACCACAACGGAGGGGTATCTGTTGAGAGGCCAGACAACCATGTGGTTCCTCAAGAGGGGCAGCAGCCTTTTCAGTAGTTGCAGGGGCAACAGTCTGGATGATTGACTGATCTGGCCTTGTAACACTAACCAAAACGACCTTGCTGTGCTGGTACTGCGAACGGCTGAAAGCAAGGGGAAACTACGGCCGTAATCTTTCTCGAGGGCATGCAGCTTTACTGTATGATTAAATGATGATGGTGTCCTCTTGGGTAAAATATTCCGCAGATAAAATAGTCCCCCATTCGGATCTCCGGGCGGGGACTATTCAAGAGGATGTCGTTATCAGGAGAAAGAAAACTGGCGTTCTACGGATGGGAGCGTGGAATGTCAGATCCCTTAATCGGGCAGGTAGGTTAGAAAATTTAAAAAGGGAAACGGATAGGTTAAAGTTAGATATAGTGGGAATTAGTGAAGTGCGGTGGCAGGAGGAACAAGACTTCTGGTCAGGTGACTACAGGGTTATAAACACAAAATCAAATAGTGGTAATACAGGAGTAGGTTTAATAATGAATAGGAAAATAGGAATGCGGGTAAGCTACTACAAACAGCATAGTGAACGCATTATTGTGGCCAAGATAGATACCAAGCCCACACCTACTACAGTAGTACAAGGTTATATGCCAACTAGCTCTGCAGATGACGAAGAAATTGAAGAAATGTATGATCAAATAAAAGAAATTATTCACATAGTGAAGGATGACGAAAATTTAGTAGTCATGGATGAATGGAATTCGGTAGTAGGAAAAAGGAGAGAAGGAAACGTAGTAGGTGAATATGGACTGGGGCAAAGAAATGAAAGAGGAAGCCGCCTGGTAGAATTTTGCACAGAGCACAACTTAATCATAGGTAACACTGGGTTCAAGAATCATAAAAGAAGGCTGTATACATGGAAGAAGCCTGGAGACACTGACAGGTTTCAGATAGATTATATAATGGTAAGACAGAGATTTAGGAACCAAGTTTTAAATTGTAAGACATTTCCAGGGGCAGATATGGGCTCTGACCACAATCTATTGGTTATGACCTGTAGATTAAAACTAAAGAAACTGCAAAAAGGTGGGAATTTAAGGAGATGGGACCTGGATAAACTAAAAGAACCAGAGGTTTTACAGAGTTTCAGGGAGAGCATAAGGGAGCAATTGACAGGAATGGGGGAAAGAAATACGGTAGAAGAAGAATGGGTAGCTTTGAGGGATGGAGTAGTGTAGGCAGCAGAGGATCAAGTAGGTAAAAAGATGAAGACTAGTAAAAATCCTTGGGTAACAGAAGAAATATTGAATTTAATTGATGAAAGGAGAAAATATAAAAATGCAGTAAATGAAGCAGGCAAAAAGGAATACAGATTTCTCAAAAATCAGATCGACAGGAAGTGAAAAATGGCTAAGCAGGGATGGCTAGAGGTCAAATGTAAGGATGTAGAGGCTTATCTCACTAGGGGTAAGATAGATACTGCCTACAGGAAAATTAAAGATACCTTTGGACATAAGAGAACCACTTGTATGAACATCAAGAGCTCAGATGGAAACCCAGTTCTAAGCAAAGAAGGGAAAGCAGAAAGGTGGAAGGAGTATATAGAGAGCCTATACAAGGGCGATGTACTTGAGGACAATATTATGGAAATGGAAGAGGATGTAGATGAAGATGAAATGGGAGATACGATACTGCGTGAAGAGTTTGACAGAGCACTGAATGACCTGAGTCGAAACAAGGCCCCCTGAGTAGACAACATTCCATTGGAACTACTGATGGCCTTCGGAGAGCTAGTCCTGACAAAACTCTACCATCTGGTGAGCAAGATGTATGAGACAGGCGAAATACTCTCAGACTTCAAGAAGAATATAATAATTCCAATCCCAAAGAAAGCAGCTGTTGACAGATATGAAAATTACCGAACTATCAGTTTAATAAGTCACAGCTGCAAAATACTAATGCGAATTCTTTACAGACGAATGGAAAAACTAGTAGAAGCCGACCTCGGGGAAGATCAGTTTGGATTCAGTAGAAATGTTGGAACACGTGAGGCAATACTGTCCCTACGACTTATCTTAGAAGCTAGATTAAGGAAGGGCAAACCTACGTTTCTAGCATTTGTAGACTTAGAGAAAGCTTTTGACAATGTTGATTGGTATACTCTCTTTCAAATTCTGAAGGTAGCAGGGGTAAAATACATGGAGCGAAAAGCTATTTGCAATTTGTACAGAAACCAGATGGCAGTTATAAAAGTCGAGGGACATGAAAGGGAAGCAGTGGTTGGGAAGGGAGTGAGACAGGGTTGCAGTCTCTCCCCGATGTTATTCAATCTGTATATTGAGCAAGCAGTGAAGGAAACAAAAGAAAAATTCGGAGTAGGTATTAAAATCCATGGAGAAGAAATAAAAACGTTGAGGTTCGCCGATGACATCTTAATTCTGTCAGAGACAGCAAAGGACTTGGAAGAGCAATTGAACGGAATGGATAGTGTCTTGAAAGGAGGATATAAGATGAACATCAACAAAAGCAAAACGAGGATAATGGAATGTAGTCGAATAAAGTCGGGTGATGCTGAGGGAATTAGATTAGGAAATGAGACAATTAAAGTAGTAAAGGAGTTTGCTATTTGGGGAGCAAAATAACTGATAATGGTCGACGTAGAGAGGATAAAAATGTAGACTGGCAATGGCAAGGAAAGCGTTTCTGAAGAAGAGAAATTTGTTAACATCGACTATAGATTTAAGTGTCAGGAAGACATTTCTGAAAGTATTTGTATGGAGTGTAGCCATGTATGGAAGTGAAACATGGACGATAACTAGTTTGGACAAGAAGAGAATAGAAGCTTTCGGAATGTGGTGCTACAGAAGAATGCTGAAGATTCGATTGGTAGATCAGATAACTAATGAGGAAGTATTGAATAGGATTGGAGAGAAGAGAAGTTTGTGGCACAACTTGACCAGAAGAAGGGATAGGTTGCTAGGATATGTTCTGAGGCATCAAGGGATCACCAATTTAGTATTAGAGGGCAGCGTGGAGGGTAAAAATCGTAGAGGAAGACCAAGAGATGACTACACTAAGGAGATTCAGAAGGATGTAGGTTGCAGTAGGTACTGGGAGATGAAGAAGCTTGCACAAGATAGAGTAGCATGGAGAGCTGCATCAAACCAGTCTCAGGACTGAAAACCACAACAACAACCTATATGACCTGCTATTTGCTCTGTTCTTGCTCTTACGTTATTCTATGTTTCCACTGGTAACAAATGAGTCTGTGCTACGTCCTTTGGCGCTGAATATACTTGAATATGGATGAATCTGTACTGTACCTAAGTTACACGGTTGACTGCATTGATAGATTGATTCATACATTATCTTCTGGAGTTATCGTGTAAATATTCGTGTTCCCGATTGGCGTCTGCGCCGAACTCATTATGAATACCCGCAAATTATTGGCGGAAGCATGAAACATCACATAGCCCATTTTACTTCCTTTTCTCTGTCTTGTTCGTTGTAAATAACAGTTTTTGAAATGGTAATTCACTCTCATTTACTGCCATAATTTGTTATTCACAAGTACGTTTGCTAACATGTTGAACTTAATAAGCGTGGTTTGACGCAAGAGAGTGTAAAAATACATTCCGATACATGAAACAGTACAATAAAATTCGTACATAAAGTTTTTCGTTGATCTTCACTTTGCCAATGATACAACCTAACGACCTTAAGATATCCTGCGACTCATCGCTGAGTTATTTCACTTGACCAATGGATGATTTCTGTTGTATTTCTGTTTTCATATACATTTAAGTATTTTGTTATATTAAGTACAATAAAATTACGACATATATGATAATAAATAGTTTATTCTCTAATAGAAAGTGAACTTCTGTTATTAGTTATCGCTCCTAAACCAATCTAAGACTGAATTTTATATTTACCTGCCGTTTTTTCTTTCTCATCTGCGTTTATACATTTTTGCACAGGCTTCCTCTGTAACTAGACGATATCTAATCGATGCTTGTCTTGATGTGGTGTATGCCGTGTATTGGTAACAAATATGTAGACAATTACGCAGTTCCTTGTACCAGGTGCAAATTGACTGAATTTTTTAAGGTATGTCATAGCGACTATTGGTCATTAGACTCATCTAGAATTGTTTTTCATTATCAAATAGAGGTTTGACAGTAGTTTTTTTTTAAATTTAAAGTTGTATATAACAAACGACTGACTCTCTGAAACTATTTTAAAGTTAACTACGTAACAGTACAATGCCGATAAGCTGCGTAGATTATTCATGAGTTTCCTCGCAGTGCTATGATCACGCAGAATATTGTATATCGTAGACTGTCGCTAGTCAATCACTTATAATGAGTACACTGTTATTGACAACAGCTGTTGGCCTCCCAGTTATATGCTTGTAGGTCGATGAACATTTCCGTCCTTGAAAGACCAGCATCTGTTCTCTGGAACAGCTGTCATTTCTGACGTCTTTCCTTGTAAATAGCGATTTTATATTATTCCTCGAGCAGTGCACACGTGGGCTGTTGATTCATAGATACGCCGCGGTTTCTGTCGTTGTAAGCAAATGAGCCAATTGTTTTTGGCTTTTCTGTTTTCTCACGTCGTTTTACTTTAACAAGGGAAGAGAAAAATTTTGTTACTTTTGTTTTTTGATTATCTCAAGTGTCATATACACGTCTGTCCGTTATGACGAAAATTTATTGGTCACTTACGTAGCCGTACGAAAGCCTATTTGCCCAGTAATAAATGAAATTAATTCTTGGATTGTTGTAGTCTTCAGCTTCGAGACTGGTTTGTTGCAGCCCTCCACGCTAGTATATCCTATGCGAGAGCCTTCATCTCCGCAAAACATCTGCATCCTGCTACCTTTTAAACTTGTTTACCTTCGTCTCCCTTTACGATTCCCTCCTCCACCTCCCCCCCCCCCCCCCCACCAAACAATTCCTGCCATTAACATCAATGATTCCTTGATGCCTCAGAATGTGTTCTATTAACATGTAAACATGAGACTTCTCCACGATGTATCGCCCACACTTTCAGAGGTCCCATTCACTGTGTAACCCAGTCCCTCACAAAGGAAGAGTACTTAATTAATTGTCAAATAAGATTTTCGGTCATGGGCTCATGCCAAAGGCTAAATTGCAGACATAATGATAGCAATCACAGGCTGATTGTATTAATATTTAATGAGTTGGAAAGCTTAACTAGCAGATTTATGTAGCATTATTAGTTTTCCTCGACCTCCTGGAACCAAAGACGTGTTGCTTAAGTGGAGGACCATCGGCAGCGCCATCGGTTCATGGGGGTGAATTAATTGTATTATCAGCTGATCAATTAACTTAAGAAAGGCATAAGAGGACGAAAATTGGCATAGAGCCTTGTCGTTATCTTCATATTGAGGAGCAGATACGTCTGACGCCACCACAGGGAATCCAGCCTAAGCACGAGGGAGTCTTTCCCACCTCTCTGGCCAAAGAGTTGCAGGAATGAATATTGCTGTCCTACCCCTACCAAAAACCTCCCACTCTCCATCCTGTAAAGGTGGTTGAAAGAATTACTTTTTCTCCTCACGAGCAGGTCGCTGCATGTGCTACGACACGGTAAAACCATGCACCGCTTTTCTTTGCCCCCCCCCCCCCCCCCCGAGTCATCAGATTTTTGATGGTACCAATTACAGTTGCAGATTATTGATGGAGCCCCGACAGTTGAAGATGTTTCATAGAGCAACTCGTATGCAGAATTTTGTTAGTCGTTAGTGCATATGTTGCTATCACCTTTGACTAACATGAACTGGCTTCAGAATGAGATTTTCACTCTGCAGCGGAGTGTGCGCTGATATGAAAATTCCTGGCAGATTAAAACTGTGTGCCGGACCGAGACTCGAACTCTGGACCATTGCCTTTCGCGGGCAAGTGCTCTACCAACTGAGTGAAGGTAGGAGATGAGGTACCGGCAGAAGTAAAGCTGTGAGGAGGGGGCGTGAGTCATGCTTTAGTAGCTCAGTGCCGGCACGGTAGCTCAGGGTGTTCGGTCAGAAGGTTATCTGCTCTCGGTAATAATAAACTGAGTAAATCGAGCATCAACGAACTTAAACGGATGTCTTACGACGTCCGCCCCGAGCAGACAGAACGAGCAAAAGCGAACAAAATGCGATAAAAAAAAAGTTGGTGGAGCAGTTGCCCGCGAAATGCAAAGGTCCCGAGTTCGAGTCTCGGTCCAGCACACAGTTTTAATCTGCCAGGAAGTTTCATGAACTGGCCTCCATTACCTTGGAATCAGTTTTGGGTAACATTACATTGGTATGATTGTGGTTACGTAAGCATACACTCACCTTCGTCTCCTGCTGTAATTAATCGTACACGCAACTTGGGGTGTCAGCTCCCACCTTTGCTGATAGCGTAAGAATTGACGCGCTGCCGCTCTTTGTAATCCCTGTCTTGTATCTCTTATGCCCGACCAATATACCTCACGTGCGCTACTTATAATAGGTTCTCATATTCTATTACTTGTATATACGAAGACTTAAACGATGAATGAAAATTTGCACCAAGTCTGGAATTCGAACCCGGGTCTCCTGCTCACTAGACAGATGCGCTAACCATTACACAACCCTTGCACAGCGGGTTTGTTAGCACGCCTCTCTCCTCAATCCAAAATCCCATTCATGCCTCAGCTCGCTTGGAATTCCCAATAAACTCGAACAGCATTGCTGAGGCTCTCCAACTAGGCTCTCTAGGGGCTGTACGATCTTTTCTTCTCGTTCAAATTGATTTTATCTTGTTACTTGTTTTTACTGTGAAAGACATGCTGTCCGGCGTGTAAGAAAGAACTGTGGATTAGTGTTATCCTATGCTGTAACAAGAATACTTCGCATTTAAATGTGTCTTTTAAAGTTCAAATTATAATCATTTCATTAATTAACTGCTTGCCTGGTTTTGGTTTGCAGCTGTTCTTTTTATATTATTCATTCTTGCGGAAACACCTGCACTTTGTCTCCTATCTACTTCGGCAATCGTCTGTTACTTTGCTCCCAGTCGGGAAAAAACATCTTCTACAGTTAGTGTCTCATTTCGTAAGCTAATTATATTCGTATCACCTGATTTAATTCGACTGCATTCCATTACACTTGCTTTACTTCTGTTGATATTCACCTTGTAACTACTTTTCAGGGCACTATTCATTTCGTTCAAATGCTTTGCAACTCTTTTGCTGTCTCAAACAGAATTGCCATGTCATCTCCAAATTTCAACTTTTTATATTTTCATCCTGAACTTTAATTCCCATTCGTAATTATTCCTTGGTTTCCTTTACTGCAGGGAATTGGTTACAACCCTGTCTCACTCTTATGGTTGCTGTCTGCTTTTTTTGTTCAAGTTGTGTGTTTTATTCCTGCTGCTTTCAGAATTTCACAGATTGTATACCAGTCAACATTGTCAAAAGTTTTCTCTAAATAAACAAATTCTGTAAACGCTATGGCCTAGCGTGTTTTTACATGTCTCCGGAGCCCAAATTGATCCTCCCTTAAGTAGGATTCTATCAGTTTTTCCAAGCTTCTACAAACAATTCGTGTCAGTGTCTTGCAACCACGAATTACTAAACTGATGGTTCGGTAATATTCACATCTGTCAATACCTGTTTTTGGTTCAAAATACCTCTGAGCACTATGGGACTTAACTTCTGAGGTCATCAGTCCCATGGAACTTAGAACTGCTTAAACCTAACTAACCTAAGGACATCACACACATCCATGCCCGAGGCAGAACTTGAACCTGCGATCGTAGCGGTCTCGCGGTTCCAGACTGTAGCGTCTAGAACCGCTCGGCCACCCTGGCCGGCTTCTGCTTTTGGAATGGAAATTATTACATTCATCTTGAAGTCTGAGGCAGTTCACCTGTCTGATAAATATTGTTCACGAGATGAAATAGTTTTGCCATGGCTGGCTTTCCCAAGAATTTCAACAATTTTAAGGGAATGTCGTTGATTCCAGACGGTCTTGTTTTGATGTAGGTCTTTCAGAGCTCAGTCAAAATTTTGTCGCAGTATCACATCTTCCATCTCATCTTTAATTTACTTCCTCTTCGCTGTCTATATCATAGTCTTCAAGTATTTTTCTCTTATATGCACCCTTTATGTATTCCATTCACCTTTCAGTCTTCTTTGCTTATTGTCAGTACGGAATTGCCATCTGACTTAATACTGTTCACGCAGGTGCTTCTCTTTTCTTCCAAAGATCTCTTCAATTTTTCTATACGCTGCAAATTACTCTCCTTTAGTCGTGCATGCATTACATCTTTGCACTTCCCGCCTAACCAATTTTTTTGCCATTTTGTCCTCGCTGTCAATTATATTTTTCAGAGGTGTGTCTTCCTTATACCTGCTTCATTTGCTTGTTTTTTTTTTTTCTTTCAAAATCTTTCTCTTTCGTCAGCTAGATTTAATGTCTCGTGCGTTATGCAAGGTTTTTTAATATGCACTGTCTTTCTGCCTATTTGATCCGCACCTGTCTTTACTATTTCATCTCTGAAGGCTGTCCATCCGTCTACTATTGTGTTCCTTCCCTGTTTCAGGCAGTCTAGTCCCTTTGAAACTGTCAACAAACTCTGGCTCTTTCAACTTATTCAGATTCAATCCACTTAGATACCTACCTTTTTGCAGTTTCTCCAGTTTTAATCTGCAATTCATCAACAAGAAATTAAGTCAGAGTTCAAAATACCTTACCATTATGTAAAACAGTTCAAAATATCTTATCATTATGTAATACATTTGAAACCTTATTGTGTAAACACGGTTGGCGGTGGCGTGTTTGTTGCTGTCAGAAGTAGTTCACTTGTCGCGAAATTGAAGTAGATACTTCCTGTGAGTTAGTATGGGCAGATGAAGAAACAATCAATGCCTTCTCTGCGCGATAGCAATGGAGATACTATCGAAGACAGTGCTGCCAAAGAAGATTTACTAAACACAGCCTTCCGAACTGCCTTCACAAAAGACGACGATGTAAATATTCCAGAATTCGAATCGAGAACAGCTGCCAACATGAGTAACGTAGAAGTAAATATCCTCGGAGTAGTGAAGCAAGTCTTCTGGTCCAGACTGTATACCAATTAGGTTCCTTTCGGAGTATGCTGATGCATTAGCTCCATAGTTAACAATTATATACAACCGTTCACCCGACGGAAAATCCATACCCAGAGACTGGAAAGTGCGCAGGTCACACCAATATTCAAGAAAGGTAGTAGGAGTAATCCACTAAATTACAGGCCCATAACGTTAATGTCGATATGCAGCAGAATTTTAGAACGTATATTGTGTTCGAACAATATGAATTACCTCGAAGAAAACGGTCTATTGATACACAGTCAACATGGGTTTAGAAAACATCGTTCCTGTGAAACATAACTAGTTCTTTATTCACATGAAATGTTGAGTGCTATTGACAAGGAATTTTAGATCAATTCCGTTTTTCTGGATTTCCGGAAGGCTTTTGATACTGCACCACACAAGCGGCTCGTAGTGAAATTGCGTGCTTATGGAATATCGTCTCAGTTATGTGACTGGATTTGTGATTTCTTGTCAGAGATGTCAAGATTCTTAGTAATTAACGGAAAGGCATCGAATAAAACAGAAGCGATTTCTGCCGTTCCCCAAGGTAGTGTTATAGGCCCTTTGCTGTTCCTTATCTATGTAAACGATTTGGGAGACAATTTGAGCAGCCGTCTACGGTTGTTTGCAGATGACGCTGTCGTTTATCGACAAATAAAGTCATCATAAGATCAAAACAAACTGCAAAACGATTTAGAAAAAATATCTAAATGGTGCGAAAAGTGGCAGTTGACCCTGAATAACGAAAAGTGTGAGGTCATCCAGATGAGTGCTAAAAGGAACTCAAACTTCGGTTACACGATAAATCAGTCTAATCTAAAAGACGTAAATTCAACTAAATACCTAGAGATTACAATTACGAACAACTTATATTGGAAAGAACACGTAGAAAATGTTGTGCGGAAGGCTAACCAAAGACTGCGTTTTATTGGCAAGACACTTAGAAAAAGTAATAGACCTACTGAGGAGACTGCCTACACTACACTTGTCCGTCTTTTAGAATACTGCTGCGTGGTGTGGGATCCTTACCAGATAGGACTGACGGAGTATTTCGAAAAAGTTCAAAGAAAGGCAGCACGTTTTGTAATATCGCGAAATATGGGAGAGAGCGTCACAGGAATGATACAGGATTTGGCCTGGAAATCATTAAACGTTTTTCGTTGCGACGAAATCTTCTCATGAAATTCCAATCACCAACTTTCTCCACCGAATGCGGAAATATGTTGTTAACACCGACCTACATAGGGAAGAACGATCACCATGATAAAATAAGGGAAATCAAAACTGGTACGGAAAGATATAGGTGATCATTCTTTCCGTGCGCTATACGACATTGGAATAATAGAGAATTGTGAAAGTGGATCGATGAACCGTCTGCCAAGCACTTGTATGTGATTTGCAGAGTATCCATGTAGATGTAGATGTAGAAACTAACCTGCGACAGCTGCTCCTGAAACTACATAGGGAAACGGGACGAAATTTCGAAATTGGAAACAAAGAATATACAGATACAGTAGGTTTAAAAAATTTAAGTAAATCTAATTTTGTAGCTCACCTAGCACAAAAGACTCATTCAGCTACAAACATCAAAACCAAGGTTCATATCTTACACATTGCAGACATATGAATAAAAATGGGCCTCTTGGAACAATTAGAGATTTTCACATCACCCCACACCCTCTTAAATGAACAAAAGAAATTATCAAACAACGTATTTTTCCTAAATTTCAAAGAATCATTAAACAGAAAAACTAAATAACTCACAACCTCCCCCCCCCCTCTCTCTCTCTCTCTTCCACATTGGCATACCTACTCAACATTCTCTCTCCCTCTCTCTCTCTCTCTCTCTCTCTCTCTCTCTCTCTCCTTCTAGCACACACACACACACACACACACACACACACACACACACACACACACTCAAAATCTCCTCCCACACACCATCCTGCTTAACATGACATTATTTATAAAAAAAAGTAATCGTGTGAGGTTTATTGTATTATTTGATAAGTACTGATTAATGTTAGTGGAACAAAAGATAAATGAAACGTCAAAAGTTATTTCAGCGCCAAAACTGTAGATGTAATATCTTCCAAAATCACTGTTTAATAGATTTATACATAGCACAAGTCAATAATACCACATAATTACATGTTACTTTTGCAGTGGAGAAATAGATACTGAACCAAGAGACTTTCTGCGCTAACACAAACTCTTTGACATATCTTTAGCTATACTGCTTGGATTATTTACGTTTTATAAAGCATGTGGAACGTGTTACCTATGGCTAAGTGTATGAAGTGAGGTAAAATTAACATCACTGGATAACATTCATTATGTTTTCAAAAATACTGTGTGCACCAACAACCAACCAACGGACACAAATACTGTTAAGTAATGCAACAAAATCGGTCATATAATGTGAATAATTTTGGCCACACTCAGTGCTTACACGTTTCGTTTCTAGATCTAACCACAGCTACACGACTCCCACATTGTTATAAACAATCAATAAATAAGTACCATCTGTTGATGAATCGCTAAGCGGTTCAAAACCAGTAACGGGATAATAAAAATTGAAGGGCAAAGAAAAGGCGACTGGTTATAATAATTTCAACAAAAACGAAGCGAAGTTTTACATTGTACTTTTCAGAATGAGATTTTCACTCTGCAGCGGAGTGTGGGCTTGGGAGGTAGGAGACGGATACTGGCAGAAGTAAAGCTGTGAGTACCGGGCGTGAGTCGTGCTACGGTAGCTCAGTTGGTAGAGCACTTGCCCGCGAAAGGCAAAGGTCCCGAGTTCGAGTCTCGGTCGGGCACTCAGTTTTAATCTGCCAGGAAGTTTCATTGTACTTTTCGCCATTATATGCGCAAGATAGTGCCATTCAGAAACGATGGTGTTAAAAAAAACCTTTGAAAAGGTTTTTATGGATTTTTTTCTTTTGTCAATGTTTTCTAGAATTTCGTTACTTACTTTATCCACCTACTTTATTGCCGAAGTTATTCGTCAGCACCCAATTTTAATTACCACCAGTTCCTTGGTCTCTTGTTTCTTCCCACTGTTTTCACTTCACGCCTATACAACTTGTGAACTGACGTTCGGTGTAACAGAGGTGCTTTCCTTTGTTTTCTTGTGCCACTGTCCCACACCGATGTGGGCTCTGCATATATATCAGTGGATATGGAATGGTTATTCCCGTCGCCATCCTGTCGGTACCCCCTCTACAACCCGCACCCAAATGGCGGCATGTAGTGTCAATCATGTGAAAATGATTAAAAGTTTTTTAAATGCTCGTGAACCGTGTTACTGAGGTGCGACTTGGGTACCAGCCCACTGTTCACCTACTCGTATGTGGGACACCGCCTAAAAGCAACAGCCAGACTGGCTGGCGCAGCGACCTTCGTCGTTAATCTGTTGGGTAGATTCATTCCGCTACCGGAGCACCTCCTTGTCCAGATTGAGAAGCTTTAACACCAACATCTGTCTGGACGTGTTACAGATGATAGTTTTGAAGTACAGATTTTTTGTTCTAGCAGAATTATGTTGCTAAAGTAAGCTTTTTTCTTCTAAATATGCCTTGTGTCTCTTTCTTGCTTCAGTGGCCTTAGTGTTTCAAAATTTTTGGGTGTTTACTGTACTTCTTCGAGTAATACAGTTCATAATCATGAAGCTCAACGACCAACAATATGGATAAATTAATGTTTCTGTGCACGATTGCTCATGTTCCTAAGCTGACAACAGCTTTCATTGTGGGAACTGCAAAAATTAATTGCAGGCAACTTCTAGTGTAAACTTGTGATATTATGGAAATAAAGTATATTTCACGCTCTGTGAAGGGAAACGCATGAAAACATTCAATTAGTGCAACCTGCAGCTTTTTCAAAGCGATAAAAGTTTACTAATTGGATGAGGAATGTTATTAACGTCTACTTTCTATCAGAATATTTCTTGACTACTTATTTTGCAAGGAAATTGTAAGTTTACTTAAATATATGAGTTAGATTGAAGAATGGTCCTCCGAGATAAAAGAAACAGCGGGTGCTTGTTTCAGAGTTTATTGGAGAAACAAGTTCACTGCCCTCCCAAGCCTGCAGAGCTTTGCACGTGGGTTGGAAGTCAATTGGCACGTGCCACGGCCTCATCAACATTCACGGCCACTGCCCTCCTTTCCTCTGATTCCCCGACAGCGCCAGCTGGGGTGAGAAACCCTGCTACGTGGAGGTTACCGGTTTTCTTCAGTCAAATGGTTCAAATGGCTCTGAGCACTGTGGGACTCAACTGCTGTGGTCATTAGTCCCCTAGAACTTAGAACTACTTAAACCTAACTAACCTAAGGACATCACACACATCCATGCCCGAGGCAGGATTCGAACCTGCGACCGTAGCAGTCGCACGGTTCCGGACTGCGCGCCTAGAACCGCGAGACCACCACGGCCGGCGCTTTCTTCAGTCAGTCTCAGCTCAGTGGGTAAAGTGTTACTTTTCCTCTCAAATTAATTTTGGGTGTACTCCTTATTTATTTTCCTGTTACTTTTTCCATCAACAAATGAATGATAGTGTAGGTGCTATTTTCTACATAGCTTCATGTTTTTAGTTTATTTTGCTCATGTGTGCTGTGCGCACCTATACGCTAACGTTCGAGAAAATTGCAAGCACATATGAGAAATCCCGACGATCCCTCCGGATCCACCTCAATCAGTTTAATTCCTGATGTAACCAGTGGCCCCTCGAGATCAATCCCCCCAAAAATCCCGACAGCAATTATACGTCTCCATGGCTCTTATATTACAACCGTCCTGCCCATTTAACTAATACACTACAATGCCTTGGACTAACCCTCGACTGCCAACTAAAGTGGCAACCTCACTTACTAGTCATCCAACAGAAAGCCCACAGTATCCTAAAACTACTAAAATTACTGATAGGCCGAAAATGGGAATTACCACCCTCCACTATTCTCCACACCCATAGAACCCTGATGCGACCCATCCTTTCCTATGCAAGTGTTTCTTCGTTTTCTTGTGCCTCTGTCCCACACCGACGTGGGCTCTGCATAGATATCAGTGAATAAATGCTCGAGCTCCATGGACTCCTCCTCTCTACCCGCGTCCATTTGTCCATTTACCCTCCCCCCCCCCCCCCCCCCCCATGGTTCCTCTACCATCTGATCAAATTCCCACCCCTCAGCACCCACACGGAACATACCCGCATATCTTGTGCTATCCGCAAATTAGATTACAATAATCCCATTCTCTCCCTTCTTATCACCAATCCTGGTACACTTCCGCGCCTTTACAAACACAGCCCAACGCCTCTACACCTACACACACTCCATATCCCATCCCAAAGCAGCTTCAAACAACTGTCTCTCCTAGAGAATGAGGTCCGCCCCAATATTAATCCCCCTACTAACTCTAACTCTTTCCACCTACCCTACTCCACATCAGGGCTCCTTTTGCCTCTCCATCCATCCACATCCCTTTCCTCTTGTAACATGTAACGCTACGTGATTGTACGCGAGCTAACTGCCCATCTAGAATTGCTACGAGATAAGATGAATTGGATGTGCAGCTGAATGCCAGCGGGCCCGGAGTCAGGGCAGACCGCAGCGAACGCTCTAGGCTAGCCAGCACCACCTGTATCTAGATGGCCTTGGGCTAGCCGGGAATGAGACAAGGAGCACGTGGTCACAAGCCAGAAAATCCCAGTGTGGGGAATTTGGACGACGCATCGATCGCTTAAGATTGCCGGCTCTGCTCCCACCAATGGCTGTCTCTCAGACAATCTGAAAGACGGCATCCTACAGCTCCCTGAGAGTCTATAATAATTCACAACCAAATATTAATGCAAATATGAACACATCGTCAATCCCGTAAAATTGAGCTGCATCCAGTGACATAACAATATTAAAATATCTTTAAAACTACAGAAGTTAACATTTCACAGTGAATGAACATTTACACAATGAACCTCTGAATTTAAAACATTTAATCGTTCTACACGATTTCAACAAATTTGCATTGTAGCTAGCATTTCTGAATGGTAAGTATCTGTAGGTATTTAATTTTTTGATTTATTACGTTTTTTGTCCTTTTTATTACGCAAATGTTTGTCAGAAAGTTCTATTCTCCAAATTTACTCAACAAATAAACACGGCATCAGTATCTCATATTTTGTCATGTCTGTGTTCTTGTTTAATGAGAAATTCATTTAAATGGTGACTGCAACTGCTGTTAATGTGTACTGATTTAAAAAGTGGTCAATCGTATGTGTTAGCGGACACCACAACTGAAAAGAGAACCAAAAGACTCTTCTGTTGAGAAGGCATAAATAACTGTTTAAACAACACTGAAGGACAATCTGTTGTCATTTATCATGAGCACAGTTACACTAGAATACTGGCTTATTTATTTATGAACCAACTATTACTATCATTTATTGTAAATGGTCTGTCTTGGAAATATTTCTAGGGAACATCACTCCATGTAGTTTATGTGAGAGTTCACAAAGCGTCAACAGCGGACGTTGCTGTGCTATGATGATTAACTTTCAGACAACCACGTTCCAGACATGTTTGACTGTTCGACATATAAGAACTCGCTGGCCACGAAAGCGGTTGTATTCGTGTTTCTACGAAGAAGATTGGCATATTCCTAGTCACATTTGGTAGAGAATTATTTTGCTGAGGGTAGGGCAGTACCTCGGCCCGCAAAACTTTCCTAAACTAGCGGCTACTCTTCAGAGTGTCGTCATTACGTTGGAATGAAGACCGCATATTGTATTCAGTGACGGCGTAAACTGTCACAATCGACTTTGGTCCCTTATAGCACTCAACAGGGCTTGTTGGCAGACTGAAATCACCCCAGTAGTATCAACACGTATGCGGCCATCCTTTTTGTATTTTTTGAAGCTTATTCGACAGAAAATAATGCACTGTGAAACTTAGCGCTTTAGGATGACACAGACATACTTTTTTTTTAAAAAAAAAGATCCCTTTTTGATGCATGAAACGTTGATAAGGAGTATAGCAGGTGAGTTTATGACAGTGTTATTTCTCGTCAAGATCACAATCTCATCTGATACTTGATGCAAATTGTCTGTATGTCGTTAGTTTCTTCAAGGAAAGGAAAATTCTTTTCTATATTCCCTTTCAGTAACTATCGTAAATATCAGTCACTTATTTTCTCCATCATCCAGACAAACAGCTATTCAACGAAATCAATTAACCATTGATTTCTGCGCTAGTAGTTATTCTGCAAATTAGTATTTCCGAACACTCTTATACCGTACGATTATGTCCCAGGTCAACTGTCTGCTTATTTTCCACTATCTGCGCCCCGAGGTGTCACCCCAGACAACACAGTTATTTATAAAGAAGTGTTAATGTCGAAACTGACTATCCACGTGCATGCGAGATAACAAAAGTTATCTCTTGGAGGTAGTGAAGCGCGAACCATTTGCGGCCCAGCAAATCGTGCGACAATAGAACCAAATGGATGACACAATCGGTAATCCAAAGCAAATGCCAATTAAACGAAGGAAATAATCAACAAACCTAACCGAGAAACAAACTCTCGAAATCCTACAACCAACGAAATCGCCAAAGAAACTATGAATCATTGAAATCCAAAGAGAAAAACTAAGTCAATGTTCAAGACTCACGATAATATCACAATCCAATACACTTAAAAGACCCGAGTTATCAACATTAATTCTTCTGAAACGTCGAGACCCTAGGGGCAAACGATATCTACAAAAAAATTACAAATCATTCAAATACAAACAGAAAGCCAAGTTAATGTTTAAAAATCCCGATAAAAAAAATATCACGCTCCAACACACTATCTACACATTCTACTTGCTGCGAAATATTTTAATGCTTATATGCTACATTGTTATCGAATTTAGTGATGATTTTGTACCACGGGAATATTTCTGTAGTCCTATCTTTATGCACATACCTGGATGACGTTTTAGTCACATTACCCATCCGATGGGAACAGTAACTTTGTCCATCCCAAGGGAAAAGTGATTTTTTCGAAATAAAAATTACCCTCTTTGTTTAATCAGGGTACAGGATATCTCCATTCCAAAGTAAATCCAAATCCGTTCACCTGCTTCAGCGTGAGGGAGTAACAAACATACTAACCGAATACTGAAAATAGCCAATTTTTAGTTCGGTGTAGGGCAAATTTTATAACGAGAAACAAAGGTAATAACTCGACGAAGAAAGAAAATAAGCAGTTTCTAGTTCGCTGCAGCGAACGTCATCCGCCATCACGTGTGTGCCTGTTACCTGCCTCACTAAAAACCTACCACGTTCTAAGTTAAAAGCACGTCGTCTCTCTGCCGTACAATATTTAAATGGCACCGTCGTTGTGAGTGTTCAAGTGTCCCAGAAGCTAAATACAACGGGCTTTTATGGAAGTAGGGATTAAACACTTTTAGGATTGTATAATTCTTGTATTCATTACGTTAAATCGTATTATGTCGGATATATCAAACAATAAAATCATTTTCGCAAATACAGTACAGTTGAAAAGTCAAAGAGTAAACAGATTTTTCTAAGAGTATTATTGTTTCGCATTTCGCGTTATGTTCTTGAAATCAATAAATATATCGTACTACTCACTTTTAAGAGTGGCCTGTGTGTTAATTCACGGTATAAACTAATACCATGCCCAATTCGTTCCAAACCCAGCCGGACGTTGCAGAGTGAGTAGTAACGAAAATAGTGACACACAAACTTTCGCGTTTGTAATATATATGGGATTAACATACAGTTTCAAGCTCTTCCCAATCTTTCAAACACGAAGATGTTCTACATAATCGTCGTCAAAGTATTATAAAAACGAAAACATGCTTCTGATGTAAGCACTTCACAAAATTAAAAAAAAAATCATGTACAACTAACCAGTCGATTAAAATTTCATAATAGGCACAACTGAAATGATTTTCTTGGTAGAAATATAAGACAGTATGTATCATTAAGTGATCGTTATTTCTCATGAACACTGTAACTGGGTTTAGTTTCACCAACGAGAGTCAGTGATAGGTCACGCTATAAAAGGTCGTAATTCATTCCATAGAAATGAACTTGATTATGGAGTTGCCAAAGAAGCTGAATGCATTTTGGGGTTTTACATATCACATTGTTTATTCCGTTACTTCATTATAAAATTATAAGATCATAATCGCTACAGAATATGTGATGTAGCTTGAGGCTTCTAGTTATGGTGGACCGCTATCGAGGAGCTCCGTATTGTATCGGGCAACTGGAAGCCCGAGATTTCAGAGGAGGAGTTAGATGGAGGAAGGGCAGAGGAGAAGAGGAGAACATGAACAGGAAGGATGTAGAAGGAGATGAACAGTGTGTCGAAGGAGGAGAAGGAGATGGACAGAGAGAGGGGGTGGTCTAGATAGACAGAGAGGAGGGCAAGGAGGAAATAGAGAGAGAGGGAAGGAGGAAATGGACTAAAATGGAGTAAATACACACCCGGACAATGCCAGGCACTCAGCAAGTCTGAGCGTATAAAGCAGTTGTGTTGAGTACATATCAAAGATATTTCTGTTCATGTATGGATGTGATGAATGTAGGTCACAGCAACGTACTGGATATCAAATACGCGTTACCGTTTATTCGCTGTGCACCGTCACCACCTTATTATGTATCTTTGATACGTACTCATACCCAGTAATTAGATGACTAGTTTTTGAGGTCATATATACACCATTTCGAAGACGACATGTCATTTAGACATGACGGACATTTTGCGACCCTTCAACTTGCTCTTGAGAATGGCTATAAAGCCGAAATCATTAGCGTGTGAAATAAATGAATAGTAATTTACAGGAAGTTGGTGGAAATTTCTTTCGAAAAACTATGTAGTTGATATTGAACTAAAATATTATTGTAATAAACCCCTTACATTAATTGCATTTAGTACCACAAGTCACGACTGCGCAACTTTTATGTCACCACTGATACAAGTGATTTATTAGCAATGGAAGCCGCCACAAACGCGCGAATAGTCTATGAAAACGGGCTCTGAGGTCACAACCCAGAGGCGGACACTGAAAGAGCGCAGAAACCGGCGGAGGGTACTCCGGTACAGGTGACGGCGAAGCGCGCAACGGGCCAGTTGCCACTGACGTGCTACGTGCCGGTTTCCTTTGTGCGGCGCTGAAAGCGGCGAAACTTCGTGCGGAGCTGTGGACGAATTTCCTCTACAGCGCAAGTCTGTACGACACAGTTTCTGTCCTGCTTTGAATCTGTTTTTCGATTAAACCGTTACGGTTCAAAGGGAGTTGCCCTCGGTTGCAACTATACGTTTTGTTGAAAAACACAAATTTTGAAACAATATGTGATGAACGGGGACGGTAGAATCTGCAGCAGCCTCTGGCTAACGTAAGGGACCGTAATGACCACGTGGACTAATGTTTTGAACAAGGCTGCATGGTCAGCTACCGTTTGCAGCGTAAATTAAAGCAATGACAGCCAAAGGTAGCAAAAAAGAAGTCTTTTGATCTAGATTTCTGGACTACTATGAATGCCTTCATGAGAAGTAAAACACTCAAACTGGCCTATAACATAAGTACAAAACTGTAGGAACAAATTTTTTAAAGTGCAAGTACTGACTGACAGTACAGGAAAGAAAGAGTATTTATATGTCACGTATAAAATAAATATCAAGCGATAAAGATTTAGTGACAAAATGTTTGAAATAGAACACATGGAAGGCAAGCCCTTATGGGCTGCTCACACATTTTGGGCTACTGGTAGCACCAGACTGAGGCGCCCGCTTTAGCAAGTGCGGGCAGGTGAACATTACACCAAGAGTGCCATCTAATAGCCACAAATATAGACAGGCTACTTAACATTCAAAATGTAGACAGACGAATATTATGATGAACATTATTTAGTACATGAAGTAAAAGGCAATATTTTATCTGACAGTAGCACACATGCTAACATTTTGTGTGCATAAGAGCTTAGAAGTACAGTTACAAGGCTGAAAACGGCATTACAAAATCACAGAGGGAACTGAATAGCTCAGCGAGTAGAAAAACGATGTAACATAAAATGCAACCAATAAAGACCCCTTAATAAATAAAAAATTATGAGTCGACTTAGATAGAAAAATATTTCGGTAACTGCACGAGGGAACACGAAATCAAATATCAAGTAACGGCTGTATACCATTGAAGAAGCTTTTATTAAGTAATTGTAGCTGCTCATTAAGAATAAGCCATCTTTTTGAGAAAGATGTTTAAAAATTCCTAATTCTTCGAGAACAGCTTTAGGCGCTTGACCTGACAAGGCGAAGGCATGGGATGATAGGACATCAGTTAAGAATGAGGGAATGACTTCCATGGTACTACAGGGAGCTGTAGAGTGCAAAAACTATAGAGGAAGGCAGAGATTGGAATACATCCAGCAAATAACTGAGGACGTAGGTTGCAAGTGCTACTATGAGATGAAGAGGTTGGCACTGAAGAGGTATCCGTGGCGGGCCGCATCAAACGAGTCGGAAGACTCATGACCTCTCCAAAAAAGTTTCTCTGAAATAGCCGTGAGAAGGATATCTAACTATTTTACAGTCATTCGTAAACAACCATAAAATGTGTCTTGAAACTCCCGAAGTTGCTCGTAAACATGTTGAATTCATGTTCACTTCTGCCACGATTAATGCTAAACACCCAGCATGATGGTAGCTCGCGTATCATGTCATTTCTGGAAACCCAGAATCAACTCTGTAGGAATCAACATGGATTCCGAAAACAGCGATCGTGTGAGACCCAACTCGCTTTATTTGTTCATGAGACCCAGAAAATATTAGATACAGGCTCCCAGGTAGATGCCATTTTCCTTGCCTTCCGGAGGCCGTTCGATGCGGTTCGGCACTGTCTCCTGATAAACAAAGTAAGAGCCAACGGAATATCAGACCAGTTGTGTGGCTGGATTGAAGAGTTTTTAGCAAACAGAACACAGCATGTTGTTCTCAATGGAGAGACGTCTACAGACGTTTAAGTAATCTCTGGCGTGCCACAGGGGAGTGTTATGGGACCACTGCTTTTCACACTATATATTAATGACCTGTTAGTGTCGGTAGTTCCATGCGGCTTTCCGCGGATAATGCTGTAGTATATAGAGAAATTGCAGCATTAGAAAATTGCAGCGAAATGCAGGAAGATCTGCAGCGGATAGGTACTTCGTGCAGAGAGTGGCAACTGATCCTTAACATAGACAAATGTAATATGTTGCGAATACATAGAAAGAAGGATCCTTTATTTTATGATTATATGATAGCGGAACAAACACTGGTAGTAGTTACTTTTGTAAAATATCTGGGAGTATGCGTACGGAACGATTTGAAGTAGATTGATCATATAAAATTAATTGTTGGTAAGGCGGGTGCCAGGTTGAGATTCATTGGGAGAGTCCTTAGAAAATGTAGTCCATCAACAAAGGAGGTGGCTTACAAAACACTCGTTCGACCTATACTTGAGTATTGCTCATCGATGTGGGATCCGTGCCGGGTCGGGTTGACAGAGGAGATAGAGAACATCCAAAGAAGATCGGCGCGTTTCGTCACAGGGTTATCTGGTAAGCGTGATAGCGTTACCGAGGTGTTTAGCAAACTCAAGTGGCAGACTCTGCAAGAGAGGTGCTTTGCATCGTGGGGCAGCTAGCTGTCCAGGTTTCGAGAGGGTGCGTTGCTGGATGAGGTATCGAATATATTGCTTCCCCCTACTTATACCTCCCGAGGAGATCACGAATGTAAAATTAGAGAGACTCGAGCGCTCACGGAGGCGTTCCGGCAGTCGTTCTTCCCGGGAACCATACGCGCATGGAAAGGGAGGTAAAGACAGTGGCACGTAAACTGCCCTCCGCCACACACCGTTGGATGCCTTGCGAAGTATAAATGTAGATGTAGCTTCCACAACAGTTGATATTTCAAAGAAACGTTTTCTGTCAGAAGCATTTTCTGACTCAGTACTGGAAGAGACGTTTCCACAGTGCGAGCGAGCAACACGCCTATGGCAAATCGCATCGATACTTTTCTGTAGCCAACAAGCATCCAAGCGCTTGGCATCTGGTGAGTCGCGAGGTACGTGGGCGCCAAGCGCACGGTGTGGCCGTTGCCTTATAAAGCCTGTTGTCTCGGTTTTTGTGGGGGTCAGCAAGGGAGGAGGGAAGTTGTCATGGCCAGTGGGATGAATTCAAAATGATCTGTACATTAAATTTTCTAATTAACTGGACAGTTTACTTTTAAAAAGGAAAGAAATCTGCTTCCTTGGCTCCTACATGCACATATTTTACACGCTATTTCTGCTCGCAGAACGCAGGTTAAATATCGTCTTGCTATTACTCAGTACTGATGCTCTCAAAGTCTGCGACCGAACTGGGGCCCGACCAGCCATGGGCGGCTGGTTAAGTCGCGTTGACAGGGGGCGTTGAACTCTTATCTTCCTGGAGGTGTGGTGCTTCCCGCTCTTTCCATTGGAGCTCGGGTCAGCTCCTTATTGATGCCGTTTCACGGCGCTGCGCTGGTCGGTGTACAGTTGATACTTTAGGACTGCATAAGGCCTTGCATGGTAGTCTCTCACACAAGGAGCATGTCCACTACCCCATTTTTTTCGTCCATCTTATGACTGGTTTCATGCATCCCACCACGAAATTCCTATCCTGTGTCAACTGCTTCATCACAGAGTATCACTTGCACCCATCGTCCTCGGTTATTTGTTGGATATATTCAAAACCCTGTCTTCCCCTACAGTTTTCAGTTTCTAAACCTCCCTCAACTTCAGTGGAAGTTATTCGTTGATGTTATCATCCTTCGTTTTCAATGTCTTACACATGAGCTACTGTTGATACTGTCAGAATTCCTTTGGCCAGCAATGCCCTTTTACCAGTGATAGTCTGATTTTTATGTCCTCCTTGCTCCTTCCACTAAGAGTTAATTTGCTACCTGGGTACCTAGGCACCCAGTAACTGCGTGTACATTAGCCGAGCGGTCTAAGGCGCTGCAGTCATGGACTGTGCGGCTGGTCCCGGCGGAGGTTCGAGTCCTCTCTCGGGCATGGGTGTGTGTGCTTGTCCTTAGGATAATTTCTTCTTCATTTTCACTGCGGATAGCAATTTCATGAGAGAATCTTATCATTGATATCCTTTCACTTTGAATTTTAGTTCTTCTCTGGAACCTTTGTTTCGTTCCCGTCATTAATTCATCAATGTAAAGATTGAACAATGGGGGCGAAAGACTACACGCCCGTCATACACCCTATTTAATTCGAGCACCGTCCTTGGTCTTCTAGTCTTACTGATCCCTCTTGGTTCTTGTACATATTGTCTATTACCCGCTTTTCCCTCTAGCTTACTCCTATTTTTCTCACGAATTCGAACATCTTGCACCATGTTCACGTCGAATCCTTTTTCCCGATCGACAAATTCTATGAGTGTGACTTGATTTTTCTTCCGTCTTGCATCCATTAACAAGGGCAACGTCAGAAACGCGTTTCTGGTGCCTTTACCTTTGTTAAAGCCAAATTTCAACAGATCCTTAATTTTTTCCATTGTTATGAAAGTTATTCTTCTCAGTAACTTGGTTGCATGAGCTGTAAAGATGACAGTGCGTAATTCTCACACTTATCAGCCAATGCTATGAGGCGCCTCCAATGAGTAATGCAACACATTTTTTTCTGAAAGGAGGTTGGTTTCATGAATGGGATGAACCATCTAATGAGTCAGAATGTGGGTTGAGATTAAACTGAAGAAATACGAATGCAATGAGAAGTAGCACAACTGAGAAAGAGTGAAACTTAACAACAGAGCTGGAGATCACGAAGTACACGCAGTTCAAAATGTTCAAATGTGTGTGAAATCTTATGGGACTTAACTGCTAAGGTCATCAGTCCCTAAGCTTACACACTACATACATCATATTACTCCCCACTCTCTTGGAAACCAAACCATATTTTTCAATGTAATTTCCGTTCAATGCGACGGCCTTACACCACTTTACTGGAAGGGACTGCATACCCTCATGGAACCACTCTACTGGTCGACATCTTGCTTCATCAATATCCTCCCGATCATCCACCTACTGCTTCCCGCGGAGCGCATCCATCATTGGGTGTTGAATTGGATCTGTCGATCACCTCGAGGGAGTGTCCCCACGTTCCAACATTGTTGCGAAGATGACAGACGACTCGCCCAACGCCTCACCCTGCTGTTGTTCACTGCCAGGTTTCCGTAGACATTCTGTAGGCGCTTATGAGAATCTGCGATGTCTGGTTTTCCGCCAAAAGAAACTCTATGACAGCTTTCTGCATCTCTCTTAGCAACCTAGTGGATCCTCATGAAATAGGTGCTGAAGCGGGAATATTCTACGATGTCCCACCAAAAATTCTGCATTTTTCTCCAACCGAAACTGGTCAAGAAAAAATGTGTTGCGTTACTTACTGAACTCTGCTCGTATACTCGGTATGTGGGGGTGATACTTTTCCGAAAGTCTGATGATATGTCTCCGGATTCATTGATTCTATAAATCAACTCGAGTAGTTGTTCGGTTGCCACTTCACTCAATGTTTTTAGAAATATCGAAGGACTGTTGTCTGACTCTAGTACTGTATCCATTATGTCTTCCATGTTACCCGCAGTCTGTTCCTCTGCCACGTCATCACACAGTTTCTGCCCCTCTTAGAAGCCTTCAATGCAGCCTTCCCACTCTTTCTCCTGCATTTAAAAGTGACATTTCTCTTGCATTATTAATGTTTAGACACTTTCTTGTAATTTTACCGAAGTTTGTTTTGACTTTTCTGTATGCTGAATCAGCTCTTGTATTCATCTTAGGATAGTTAATAAAATATTCCATTGCACACTAGTTCGTCCATAGCAGGAGAAAACTATCAGTTCAGTTTTTTGGTGAAAATGAAAGGTAAATTGAAAACTTATGCCTGTAGTAACTCATTTTTGTGATTGGAACGAGTGTTGGAGTGTTATTTACTCCAATTGAAGTTGATTTATTACGAAGAAAGTAAATAAGTTGATTTTATGGTATTATGAGAAATTGGCATTCGAGATATTTTCGGAAAATCGCTTTGGCATAAAATAGAATTTGGTAGTATATAAAAGCTAATACTTCAGTTACGTATCGCATCTGTCACAGATCATACGAAAAACAGCCAGAGTAAACAACGCAACGATATTAATCACATTTTTTGAAGTTATTTCGATACTGAAATTACTGACTATCAAATATCAAATAGATAATGTTTTGCAAATAATCATTTCATAGTGCTAGCGCTGCGACGCAGCTGTAATATTAAGTTATGCAAATAAACGTGAATTAGAGCATGCGGTGATCAGGCTACACCCACGTTCCAAAACGACTATTGGCAATAATTATTTAATTTTGAATATTTTTAAGCTAATATATATCAAAATCAGCCGAAGAATGATGCAGGTGTGACTGTATATTGTCAGAAGCAATATTAAGGAGAGTGTTGACTTGGTTCTTTGGTTAGCCACAGACAGGCCGCAAGTTTGAATAACATTGGAGACGAATTTCAAAATTGCATTTTTTGTCTTAGGTGTGATGGTCAGGTTGCATCAAGAAGTATTATACTAATTTCATGATAAATATTCTCATGATGAACTAATAGCAGTGTATGGTATGACCCTTTATGGCTTATGATTTGGAACTATTATTAAATTACAAGAAAACAAGCCAGTATGATTTTCATCAAAAGGGCTCCGAAACAGGAATGTTACATATTAGAGTTTGAGGTCAAGAAAAAATAAAGGGGAAAATAACTATTAGAAAGGAGAATGTGATGGAACTGATAGATGCATAAGAGTGAGAGGCCGGCAGTTTGATGTCTACTGCGGTAGAGGAAGTAGACTTGGTTTCAGAGAGGTGATGGTGGTAGGTGGAAGCGAACGGCGGTCCGCTAGTAAGACATCCCTGGCTGAGTTAGACTTTCATTCGCGTTAGATGTAGAGAAATGGCTAGGAGGAAAGAGTACAATGAAGGTCTGTCTGAGTGGGAGGTCTTGCATGATGAGGTAATAAAAGAACAAATTGAGGTCGATATTGAAAAAATACGGGATCGAGTTTTAGAATCAGAATTTAAAAGAGCTCTGGAAGACTTGAGGGCAAAGAAAACATTCCATCCGAATCACTGTGAGGTGGGGGGCGGTAAGTGACAACCAAACGACTATGCAAGTCAGTGGTTAGATCCTGTGAGACTGACGACGCACCACCATATTTTCGGAGAAACATCCTTCACACAATTCGATAGGCAGAAAGGGCAGATATGTGCGAGAACTATCTTACAGTCTGTTTAATGGCTCATGCATCCACGTTACTGACAAGAATAATGTACAGAAGAATGGAGAAGAAATTGAGGATCTGTTGGGAGACGATCAGTTTGGCTTTATGAAAGGTAAGGCCACTAGAAACGCAGTTCTGACTTTGCGTTTGATAATGGATATAAGACTGAAGAAAAATCAAGACACACTCATAGGATTTTTCGACCCTTTATGAAAGGTAAGGCCACTAGAAACGCAGTTCTGACATTGCGTTTGATAATGGATGTAAGACTGAAGAAAAATCAAGACACACTCATAGGATTTTTCGACCTGTGAAAATGGAAAATGATGCAAGATGTTCGAAATCCTGAGAAAAATAGGAATAAGCTACAGGGAAATACGGATAATGTACAATATGTGCCAGAACCAAGGGGGAATGAGATTCGAAGAGAAAGAACGAAGTGATCGGATTAAAAAGGGCGTAAGAGGGGCATCTAGCCTTCGCATTTATTGTTCAATCTCTGCTTCGAAACAGGAATGACGAAAATAAAAGAAGGGTTAAAAACTGGGATTGAAACTCAGGGGGTAAGGATATTTTGATAAAACTGGCGGATAACATTGGAATCCTGAGTGAAAGTGAAGAAGACATATAGGATCTGTCGAATGGAATGAACGGTCTACTGAATACAGAGTGTGGACTGAGAGTAAGGGGAAGAATGACGAAAGTAATAAAAGTAACAGAAATGAAGAGACTGAAAACTGGAGATCACGAAGTGGACGAAGTTAAGGAATTGTGGTATCTTGCAAGGAAAATAGTCCATGAAGGACGAAGCAATCAGGACAAAAAGGGAGATTAAGACAGGCAAAGGGGACATTACTAATGTCAAATGTAGGCCTTAATTAATTTATGAGAATGCACTTTCGAGCACAGTATTGTATGATGGCTAATCATGGACAGTGGGAAAACGGTAATAGCAGAGAATCGATGCATTTGATATGTGGTGCTATAGAAGGATGTTGAGAATTAGGCGGACTGTTGTGGAGGTTGTCCGCAGAATAGGCTAGGAGTGGAACAAATGGGCGACACCGACAAGGAGAAGGGCACGATGATAGGGCACTTGTTAAGGCATGAGGGAATAACTTATATGGTACTAGAGGGAGCTGTGCAGGGTAAACATTGTAGGGGAAGACCAATCCGGGCTCCAGCAGGCGTCCCACTACAGATATTGCCTCCAGTAGGAAATAGTCAGGGCGAGACCCTGCAGTGTGAAGGTGCGAAATTGTGTGCATACTGTCTCCAGGACAGATGACTGCCTGCTGCTACTGCAGATGAAATCCTTGGTTGAGGACTGGATATCGCACCAGGCACTGCAGTGGTCTCTGTCTCGAAATCAGGTGCTGTAGATTGTGGCTGTTGGCGTCAGTTACATACTGCGATACGGCAGAGAATGTCTGCAAACACCTGAAAACTCAATACATCTGAGACTGAGGGACTGATTTGTGGGGCTGTTTGTAAGAGTTTGCTGGGCAATACTTCAACAGCAGCACCCTTACCACAGAGGAGACAACAGGTAGTAGTAGTCGGCCGTCGCCATTGGGTGACAACAACTTCACTGGTTCTACTCTTCTCATTAGCCAGCCTCGCCAGAGCTACAGTACCGCCCAGCTTTACCCTTCGGAGGCACTGGCTAACTTCTTAGTCAACTTCCTGCATGTGCGCTCTTGCACTCTGAATACTTATTCTTACTTGATAACGCACTTCCACCACAATGACGGCACCTCCCTCCATATGCCATCGTTTTGCTGCATCGGTGCCAGATGGATCAATGCCCCAGAGTGGGGTGTGGTGCAGTTAAGTTTACCATTGGAAATTTTATTCTACTCACAAAACATCGTTTATAAATTGCACTATTGATAAAAGGAGATATTTTAATACAGGATGGTAAAAACCAACTGCGTTCAACAAAAATGCGAACGAATATTCCCTGAATGGGTTTCCAAGTTCTACAATCGATCGAAGGATGACCTATGCCATATCACATCTATAATCTAGGTTTAATTTAAGTTTCACAAAAGAGAAAACTATCAAAATGGGCTACAGTGACCTTCAATTATCTTTAATTACTTATCTACCTTGTAGTAAATTACAGTGGCTGATGTGGCTTCTCGATAACTATAAAATAGAAAAATCATCGCATTTCAGATCTTTACTTCAAGTGGCAAATGTGAACACCATGAGTTTTAATTAACGATCGACACTAGTATTACGCAAAAAAAGGGGTGTAACAGATGAGACTTCTGCAGTTCTGAGTGAAGCCTTATCCGCTCAAAAATGAGGCATCGCGTGCGTTCATTACCTTGTCGGTGTTTAGGCAGTGACAGGGCGACAGCGGCCGGAGCACCGGCCATCCAGGTCGCCGTCTCAGAACTCACTGTTTTCTAATTTCTCCCTACTACAATTTACCGAAGTTGGTTTTAAAAAAACTATCTGGCTGTGTTTTCATCTGACCAATCAGGTTCTCAATGTTAACCTTAAGCTCCGCCTACTGAACTTCTGTCTATCCAATGAGAAACCTTATACTTTTCGCGGTGGGGCAATGTTTTTAAAGTTTGCAACGTAACAGAGACGCTGAAAAGTCTCACGCTAACACCTGCAGCTGGTGTGGTCCTTTTAGCGTTATCGTGAGATCTATACTGTTCTTCTGGAGGGCTCTATCTTTTAACTTGGGCTGGAGGATTGTCCTAATGTAACAGACACGCGAAAAAGTCTCACGCTAAAACTTGCGGGTGGTAGTGGCCCTTTTTGTGTTATCGTAAGATCTATACTGCTTTTCTGGAGGGCTCTAGCTTTTAACTTGGGCTGGAGGTGGTCCTTGACGTACCTGAGACGCGAAAAAGTCTCACGCTAAAACGTGCGGGTGGTAGTCGTACAGGTAGTCTAGCCCGTCCGTCGCTTATCGTAGGGCCTTCTAGCTTAACACGGTTCTGCTCTCGGCTTCTGTCCTCGTTTCTCCCCTCGGAACTGCGTCTGCCTCACGATGGGAAGGTACGACATGCATTTAGGCATTCTTGTGTTAGTCTGTGGTATTCCATTTGCTCACTCGTTACTCATATTACTTTGGTTAATTTAATGTCACGATTTATTCAGAGCTATGTGACATACTACTGGATTTGCTTATCATGTCAGGGTTTTCATGTAAGGTGTTGCATTTGCCTAACACCTTACATATCACCACCCTTCGAACTTAATTTTTGCATTGAATTTAGGCAATGATTGAATCGTTATCTAAGTCAGTCAAAAATTTTCTAATTTATCGAAATTTTGTTGCATATTGTTCAGCCACGTTTTTCTGTTCTATGCTAGTTTGTGTTACTAATTTATATTTTTATATTCTTCCACATTATAATTAAAAATGACAAGAGAAGAATATTTTTATACTATTATTAATTTTTAATTACTTTCTTTCTTTATTTAAGTGTGAAGTTTGTTTTTTTAAGAAGTTTGTTATCGAAAGTGAGGAGTCTTTCACATCTATTTTCTTAGGAATATTGTTTTTATAAATGTAGTAATTAAGTAAAATCTATTCCTAACACATTTTCTAAATATCATGTACAAGTACAATGTTTTTGTTTCTAGACACCCATTTCAACATTGTTACGCTAACAAATAAGAATTATTTCCAAGAATTGCTTTGATAAAGAAATATACATACACAAGTATTGAGAAATTATCCTAACAAATGGTACAAATGTTAAAATAAATTGTTTTGAGAAAGAAATATACATACACAAATTTTGAGGTATTATCCTAATAAATGGTACAAATGTTAAAGAAAGGGAAAACATCCAACAAGATAAGTTTTTATTCTTTGTTTTTATAAGGAGGAAATAAGTAAAATATAGTTATTCTTTTATTTGTATGAGGAGAAAATAGGTGGCATATTGTTTCTTTATATACTGTCAATTTCAGAACTGATGACTTGTTTTTATCGACAGTCTATTTTTTTACTTAAGTCCATAGTCAATGACTGTTATTTTTTAGTTTTTTAGCTGTCTGGTGTGGTTAACTTATTTAGTTTTTCACAGGTTTCTTTTACACAATTCCTACATCACATAATTTGATTTCACGCATTCACACAATCCTATGAATGTTCATGCCTGAGGTTGGCGCATGTTTTTGCACGAAGGTGATGGACTTGAGCGAGATGGATGTGGGCAGGCATTTGATGTACAGCTTCGTTCGTCGTTCCTTGTTGGCTTTGCAAGTGTGTGTTGCTGTTGTGGAGGTCCCATAATGGAATGGAGCTGTGAGTGCAGAATCTCGTGGTTTACTGGCTTTGTATGCGTGAAAGTCATCGTTATGTGTCGCTGAATGCGGTCGTTTTTCGTTGTAATACTTCGCAGACGACTAGTTTACAATAGGATAGGGATTGGGGAAGGTATGTCGTCTATTCTTCACCCATCTTCTTTCTTGGTCTCAATCTTGCGAATCTTCAACTTCTGTTCTTCCTGCTTTTTCTCTGCTTCTTACTTGCTTCTTGGTTCTTCTCTGGGCAGGATATGGAAATATTTATTGATAACTAGTCGCTTTGAAGCTCTCCTCCTAGTAACAGTTTGATAAATTGTTTGGGCGCGTCATTTTTACTTTGTGGAAGTTCTTCTTCAGTTTCGTCCATCAGCATGCTGTTTAATAGCAATAGTGCGACTTTTACACATTTTTTTGCCAGCTGTGGCTTGCCCAAGCGGTCTTCTCGTCGGGCCGTTTTTTGCTCGCTCCGCTGTGTCGGGGCTCAGAGACACCGTCCCGCCGCGTCTCTACAGGGGTCTGTCACTGTGCGGCTCGGTGTTCCATCCCAGCAGGGTTCCTCCTAGTGGGCAAATTTATTGCCCACTTTCTATACAAGGGCCTTCAGTTGGTTACGATGTCCATTCCCTTCTCTCGACGCTCCTTCTTTGTAGGAATCGTGTCTTGCTAATTACGTCCTTTTCTTTCTTGATACATCTCGCGTTGCAACTTGTGGGTCGTTGCATCTCTTCGTTGCTGGAGTTTTTGACAATGGTTCTTACAAAAGTTTTACTTATAATCATCTAACATATGTCTAGTATCTACTTGTTTTACGCCTTCTTAAAAAGCTTTACAAATTTCGGCGCCCTTTCTATGTTACAATTCTAAGATATTTGGAGTCTTAACGTCTACTCAAGAATCCTCAAATTCGTTTTTTATTTTTGTGTAGTGTCGTGGTGTATGGCATTTTAGTATTTCATGCTGTCAGACTATCTACGCCTTATCCCTCCACCTTAATCTATGGTACTATTGGTGTTATTATTGAAAATACTTTCTTTTTCCCACCTTCCTCTCTCTTCATTCTTCTTTCTCCTGACGATCTTATCTGCAACATAATCTTGAAATATTGTGCTGATTATTTACCAGTAATAAAATTAATCTTCAAACTTTTTGATATGGCTCACATGGTGAAGTCCCAAGGTTTTGCCTGTTTTTGGGTTCATTAGTTCCACAGCATTATCATGAGCAATTCGGCTAATTATGACAGGTCCTTTGTATGCAGCGTAAAACTTATGTATTTTGTGTTTCTGATTGCAGGAGAGATGGTGTGTTTATACAAATACTTTCTGGCCTACGGAGAATGTTCTTTTAATTGCTGTTGTATCTCCTCTTTCTTTTCTTTTAATGGCTGCCTATCTAATGTTGGAGAACGCTGTTGCTATGATTTGTTTGTGCTGTCTACGTGGTACAATAGAAAATCTAACATTTTCTCTGGTTATGTTTGGGGGTTCAATATTTTTAAGTACAGTAACTGGAGGTAGTAGTGTAGTGCTATGTGGCATTTCATTTATTACTTCTTGAAAATCTTTAAGGTATATATCCCAAGTGTTGGAAATTTTATTCTACTCACAAAACATCGTTTATAAATTGCACTATTGATGAAAGGAAATGCTTTAATACAGGATGGTAAAAACCAACTGCGTTCAACAAAAATGTGAACGAATATTCCCTGAATGGGTTTCCAAGTTCTACAATCGATCGAAGGATGACCTATGCCATATCACATCTATAATCTAGGTTTAATTTAAGTTTCACAAAAGAGAAAACTATCAAAATGGGCTACAGTGACCTTCAATTATCTTTAATTACTTAACTAACTTGTAGTAAATTACAGTGGCTGATGTGGCTTCTCAATAACTATAAAATAGAAAAATCATCGCATTTCAGATCTTTACTTCAAGTGGCAAATGTGAACACCATGAGTTTTAATTAACGATCGACACTAGTATTACGCAAAAAAGGGGTGTAACAGATGAGACTTCTGCAGTTCTGAGTGAAGCCTTATGTGCTCAGAAATGCGGCATCGCGTGCGTTCATTACCTTGTCGGTGTTTAGGCAGTGACAGGGCGACAGCGGCCGGCGCACCAGCCATCCAGGTCGCCGTCTCGGAACTCACTCTTTTCTAACTTCTCCCTACTACAATTTACCGAAGTTGGTTTTAAAAAAAAAAACTATCTGGCTGTGTTTTCATCTGACCAATCAGGGTCTCAATGTTAACCTTAAGCTCCGCCTACTAAACTTCTGTCTATCCAATGAGAAACCTTATACTTTTCGTGGTGGGGCAATGTTTTTAAAGTTTGCAACGTAACAGAGACGCTGAAAAGTCTCACGCTAAAACCTGCAGCTGGTGTGGTCCTTTTAGCGTTATCGTGAGATCTATACTGTTCTTCTGGAGGGCTCTATCTTTTAACATGGGCTGGAGGATTGTCCTAATGTAACAGACACGCGAAAAAGTCTCACGCTAAAACTTGCGGGTGGTAGTGGCCCTTTTTGTGTTATCGTAAGATCTATACTGCTTTTCTGGAGGGCTCTAGCTTTTAACTTGGGCTGGGGGTGGTCCTTGACGTACCTGAGACGCGAAAAAGTCTCACGCTAAAACGTGCGGGTGGTAGTCGTACAGGTAGTCTAGCCCGTCCGTCGCTTATCGTAGGGCCTTCTAGCTTAACACGGTTCTGCTCTCGGCTTCTGTCCTCGTTTCTCCCCTCGGAACTGCGTCTGCCTCACGATGGGAAGGTACGACATGCATTTAGGCTTTCTTGTGTTAGTCTGTGGTATTCCATTTGCTCACTCGTTACTCGTATTACTTTGGTTAATTTAATGTCACGATTTATTCGGAGCTATGTGACATACTACTGGATTTGCTTATCATGTCAGGGTTTTCATGTAAGGTGTTGGATTTGCCTGACACCTTACAGAGTGAACAATTTTATAGTTTCATATGCGAGAAGAAAAAAAAAAAAAAACATGAAGACTTACAGAGCAATAGGTTTTGGAAGGAGAATTGTTGATTGGATGGTTGGCTTAAAAGAGGGGGGGGGGGGGGGGGGAATGGGACCAAACTGCGATGTCATCAGTCCCTTGTTCCCGGTAAAAGAAGTACACAAGGGAAAGAAGAAAAGAAAGGAGATGTGCAGCACAATAACAGAAGAAAGGAAAAAGCAGAAGACGACAGAAGCACAACCAACACTATTATGGACATAACAGGAAAAGAAAAACAACAGAGAGAAGCAGGAAACAGGTAGAAGGAATAAAAACAAGACAGCAGATGACAGTGGCTGGCCGATCACGAGAATAAGAAAGATACGCCAGCCTCTGCGACACATTGAAACATCCAGCCTAAAAGCATTAGACTGGAGAACACAAAGGGACAAAGGACATCCTCTAAAACTTTTATAGAATGATAAAACCCACCGTCACGTATAAAACGTAAAACGAAATTAGACGATGAGGCTTTGTCAACTAAAATAAATGGCAACGAGTCCGGTAACTGAAAAGTCCGTCGCAGGGCAGCCAAAGGTGGACAGCTGAGCCAAGATATGGGCCACCGCCAGCGGGGCGCCGCGCACCGAAACTGAGGCGGGTCATCACGGCGCAGCAGGTAGCCGTGGGTCACCCAAGCGTGGCCGATGCGGAGCCGACAGAGAACCAGAGTCCCTGTGAGAGGCCTGCGTGGAAATCTTCGACGCATTCGTAGTGTCCTTAATGGCACGCAGTTTGTTGTACGTACTGAGGTTATGCCATTCCGCCTCGCAAAGCCACAAAACCTTGTGGCGTACTACTGAACGCAGGTCAGTTCCAGAGAAGCCGATCTCCATAAGCGATTTCCGTGTAACCTGTTGGGCCAGCCTGTCGACAAGATCGTTCCCTGGAATGCCGACGTGACCTGGAGTTCAGACAAACACCACTGAATGACTGGACCATTCCAGGGCATAGATGGTCACTATCAAAGGATGACCAGGGTTTCACTGGTCGAGAGCTTGTAGACTGCTCAAGGAGTCATTACACAGACGAAACGACTCCCCAGGGCATGAACGGATGTGCTCAAGAGCATGGGATATAGCCACCAGCTCGGCAGTGAAAACACTGCAGCCATCGGGGAAGGAATGCTGTTCAGTATGTCCTCCACGGACATACGCGAAGCCGATGTGACCATCAGCCATCGAGCAGTCGGTGTAAATCACTTCATAACCTCTGCACATGTGAAGAATCGAGAGGAAGTGGCAGCGGAGAGCCACAGGGTTAACTGAATCCTTAGAGTCATGTGAAAGGTCCAGACAAAGCCACGGACTAGTTGTGCACCATGGAGGTGTACGTGAATGGACCTCAAGTACAGCTGGTAAAGGCCCGTCCGCATTTGTTAATGCGTTAGTGCCTGTCTGTCTGTCTGTCTGTCGGTCTGCCGTACGTTAATAGCTGCCTCTGTCATGTTTGTCGGATTCGGTGTTAACGAATTTACTGCTTAAGGTGTAAAGGCCGAATTCCTGAAATATGTTTTTATCTTGCCTATCAACTTGAGAGGCGGTATATGTGTAATGTAGAGCATGTTTGTACATTTTATGTAAGACTGCATTTCATGGGTTTTTATTTAAATGGTCATTTTAGTATATAAAGTTACCACCCTTCCATCGTAAGATTTTTCTTTTAAAAGCAAGTTGCACTTTCGGCGACAAGTAATTTTTTTTAAATGTGAGTGTTTTGTACCATTTCCATCCCTCCTACGGGGTGCTTGGTTTATGTGTTGTGTGAGTTGTTAAAATTTTTAGTTTAAAGTAATCTGGTGTGTTGCAGATTTGCACCAGCGTAGCCTTTCAGAGGTTGTTGTGAGCGGTCGTGACTACGGCCGTGTTAAAAGGGAGCGCCAAGCTTCTCAGCCCGAAAGCTCATACTGCCAAAAAAAAAAAAAAAAAAAAAAAAAAAAAATCTGTCTCTGAATAAATTGTATCGTGATATTTAGAGGGTGCTTTCTGATTGTAAATTTTAAATCTGTTTTTTTTTATTTAAATAAAGGAAATGTTTTTAGGAATAAAATTGCCATTTGTTGAAATTTAATTTGTTTTCATCAGTTACCCACTGGCAACTACTTCCACGCTCACATAGTGTGATTAAATGTGTTAATCTTCTTGATGAATCGTTAGTAAATAAAGTAAATTCGTTAAGAAAATATTCTGAAAATAAATCCATGGTTCACAGAGCTGATGGGGCTAGAACTGCTGTAGTGGCGGCATAAGATGATCTCATGCGTACAGAATGTAGGCGTTCAAATTTCCTCTTATTCTCAGTGTAGGTCAGTCTGTCCAGGGTCTCGTACTCCATGATTTTCCTTTATTTCTGGAGAATTCTGCAGTCAGGCGAGCAAGGTGAATGGTGCTTTCCGCAGTTGACATAGATCGGAGGCAGGGCACATGGATGCGATGTGATGGGCATCCGCAATCTCGACATGTGACACTGGAAGTACAGCAGGAGACATATGGCCGAACTTCCAGCGTTTAAAGCATCGCATTGGGGGAGGGATATAGGGCTTTACATGAGAGCAGTAGACCATGACCTTCTTGGGTAATGCATCACCCTCGATGGCCAAGATGAAGGCAACCTGATTATCCCTTGGATCCTGATGTACATGTCGAGTGAAATGTACACCTTGCCGTTCTAAATTGGTGTGCAGTTCATCATCAGGCTGCAAAAGAAGGTATCTGTGAAATATGTTACCCTGGACCATATTTAAGCTCTTATGGGCGTGATGGTTACAGAAACATCACAAGTGAGTAACGTCCCTGACCGGGCAGAAGATGCTGTTTTGATCAAGACTGACCCAGATCTAATTTTGGACGAGCACTGCAGCTCCTCAAACTTGTCCTCTACATGCTCAACAAAAAATTGAAAGTTCTTCATCATGAAAGATCCCCCATCAGCTCTCGAACATACAAGGTACTGGGGCGTGTAAGAGCCGCTGCCATCCTTAGCCTGACGTTCCTCCCATGGTGTGTCCAGGGAGGGGAACGATTTGGGGTCATAGTTCTGTGCGTTGAACTGAGCCCATGAGCACTTAGAGATAGCTAGTGTTTGACCACCAGCAAGAGATGATGTACTACACTTCATTGTGTGTCATCTGCCCTGATACCATCCACTCCGACCAGGTGCCATCCAACCACAGCAAAGGCCACCTGGCAAGATGGCTATTGCTGGGATTCCTAATGCCCCAGGGGGATGGGCAGCTACCCCTCGGCCTACCTGGGGAGTTAACGGCGCAGGCATCAACTGAACAATCCCTGTGTGGTCAGGGTACATAGTGGCCCCGTAAACAAGTCCATTACCTTCGTCAGCGCAAAAAACGATACTGCACGGTGGATGGAGGGTGACCTCGCCCAACAGCTTGAAAATGAGCTGAAGTGCAGATCCTTGTCGACGTAGGATGCGAAAGGTCTCAGTCCACAATGCAGACGACGCACCATGTAAGGCGCCGTGCCCCAATTGGCTCGCTCTACGGGTGAAAATAAGCAAAGTAGATTAACTTTCGTGTCGAACGATCACTCACTTCAGATACCTTTCGAATAGTAAAAATAACAGCATTAAGTCTTTGAAAAAGATCCTGAACGTGGGCTTTTCACGATAGTTTAGTATCTATCTGAACACCTAGAAATTTGAAATGTTCAGTTTCACTAACCATATGCCCATTCCGTGAAATTAAAATACCGGGTTTTGTTGATTGTGTGTTAGAAACTGTAAAAACTGAGTCTCGCTGAGATTTAGTGTTAGTATATTTTGTACAAACATTGAACATAGGTCATGAACTGCACTGTTTGAAACTGAGCCAGTGTTGCACACAACATACTGCACTACCAAGCTAGTTTCATCAGCTAACAAAAATATTTTGGAGTTACCCGTAATACTAGAGGGCATATCACTTATATATATAAGGAACAGGAGTGGTTCCAACACTGTTCCCTGGGGCACCGTACACTTGACTGCACCCCACATCACAGCCATTCTCAACATAGTGAATAATGACCTTTTGCTGTCTGTTGCTAAAATAGGAGGTGAACCAATCATGAGCTACTCTCCGTATTCTGTAATGGTCCAACTTCTGGAACAATATTCTGTGATCAACACAATCAAATGTCTAAGTTCAATCAAAAAAATATGCCTTGCATTCATTCGAAACCTTTTGTTTAACCCATCCAGTACCTCACACAGAAAAGAGAATATAGCATTTTCAATTGTTAAACGACTCCTAAAGCCGAACTTTACATTTGATAGCAAATCGTGTGATATAAATGATCAATTTTCCTTACATACACAGTCTTTTCAAGAACTTTAGCAAATAGTGATGGCATAGAAATAGGTCTAAAATTATCTGCATTGTCCCTTTACTACTGAGTACTTTAACCGTTCAGGAAACTGACCATTCCTACAGGAAAAATTACAAATTTGGTTAAATATAGGACTAAGATGTGCAGCACTATACTTTAATATTCTGCTAGGCACTCCATCGTAACCATGAGAGTCCTTAGTCTTCAGTGATTTAATTATTGACTCAATCTGCATCTAGTCTGTATCACAGAGGAGTATTTCAGATCCTTGTAGAAGCTAAATTTTTATTTAATTGACCGGCAATGCTCAGAAAATGATTGTTAAATACTGCAAATGTATCTGATTTGTCAGTAACTGAAATATTTTTACTGCTAACTGACTTTATATCGTCGACCTTGTGCTGCTGACCAGACACTTCCTTCACAACTGACCTTTTGGTTTTAATTTTGTATCCACCATAAAGTTAAATTCCAAACCGGTCTAACACAAAAACGTCCGGTATTAATATCACGTTAAACGCACACCATTGCTACACACAGTACTTGTTTCCATACCGCCATGGTTTACGCGAAAATTGCCCCTCTCTTCCTCTCCGTTCGACCCGACAACTATCGATAGCTCTCTCGCTCCACAGTTCTTACAAAACTTCTGCCTATTGCATTCTGTTTCACACAATACATTTAATAAAACTATCTGAAAGATCGCAAGAAAAAATCAGAGTCTTTACATAAGGTACTCTTAAAGAAAGTAGCACAGTAAACATAGTCATACACACTTCATGTTCTACGCTATATAACCAAACGAAAAATATTGTACGTCATCAGAAATATATGTATGGAGTACAAGGCAGTAAAAGAAAGGAAAAAAAAATATCTCGTTATTAGCCATGTAATTGCAAGGGGAGGAGGAACTGAATGAACCTGAGAGAGTGATAAAATCTAGCACAGGAAAGTCTCGTTCTGATGTCACGTAATAAACAAATGCGCCAGGAGCCAAGTAGCGCTGCTAGTTTTTGCTTTGGGGTATCAGTTCTATTCGGGTTTCACAGAATAATGTTTGTCTGTCTGCAATTCTGTAGTTCTAGTGATAGTTGTCACTTTCTTCCTTATTTTTAAGTATCTCTCCGACCTCTGCACATAGCCCTGCGTAGTAGGGTGAAACCTGCTAGTCAGGGGAAGACAGGATTCGGTTACAATTGTGGACGGGGCCGTAATCAGTTACTATTGGTTGTTTTTTTTTTCAGTTCCACACAATTTCATTTAAACCAGTAATTCCAGGCTCAACAATAAATAAAAACACCACACGTTATTAATGAAGGAATAAACAAGTATAAATAATAGTGTTTTCAGTGAGTTACAACTCAGCAAATCATTATTAAATACAGATACAGCAGATACAGCAGATAATGTTTTAAAAGCAAGCCACTATGATCTGGGCAGAAGCCCTTACACGCCAGGAATGGTAATAAATTAAGAATTGTTTAAAACTCGCTGAAACTTACAAATTACAGGTATTGAAATATTACAGGCAAGTCACCATAAACACAGCACAAGGCATCAGACTCCAGGCATGGCAGTAAATACGGTTTTAAAGGCTTACTGTGTAAATACAAATACAAAATTAGAATTTTAAGGCAAATGACCACAATCACGGCTGAAGGTCTTACACGCCAGAAACGGCAATAATATGAAAAAATTAGAAACCTGCTGTAAAACAGCAAATGCAATAGCAAAGGTTAATTAAAAAAAACAAGCAGCTGATCACCAAACGGGTGAAATAAGATGATGGTAAACTTTTAACACAACCCTTAACATCCATTGAACACTATCCTGCTAGATTTATTCCATAAGGCGACCAGAACTATTAACTAGACATATATAACCTTTAATGTAGGCATTACAAGGTATTGTAATAAATAGTACAATAATAAACACAAGCACCAGTACATAAGTTCCTAAAAGGATACTGAGGCAGATTATACCCGCAGAAGGCGTGGGCTGAAGGAGCGTTACACTGCCCATCAGACCTCCTTATAGAACACACAAGTCTTACAGGAACCAAGGGGCACAGACGGTGCTCCAGGAATCGACCCCTGAGAAGGTCCGGCAACAAACATTTTCGAGAGCATTGAGATAGGCAGCCAAAAGTTGCATTCACTTCACAAGATGGTAACTCACACTAATGGCAGTCTAACGAATGACTAATGATAATCTTTCAGAAGCTACCTGACGTCCGATAAACCAAATGCTACTATGGAACAATAAGCCAAAGCCGGAATCAGCGGTCTGCACTACGTCCCCAGAATACTGTGTTTAGAGCGCCCGGAACGAGAAAGGAATCATTACCACCAGAGTAGAAGAATCACCAACCGGCCTAGAATCAAGAAAGCTGTTACAACTACAGGCCTTACCGGACAGCCGCGGCAAGGCGAGGAAACGTACACTGCCGTCATATGCACTAACCCCCTGGGCAGGTAACTGGGGCGTTAGCGGCCATCAGGCAAGAAAAAATTACCGATGGTCGAACAAATTGTAACAAGGTGAATGCAGTAAATAGTAATAAGAAGTCGAGGAAAGATAGTTAGATCCACCTTCCCCAAGCACTCCACTCGCTGCTCTTCGCCTCGGCGACACTAGGAGCAGCAACACGAATCCAAGTCACTGGAGAATCGCGAGATATCACAATGGTGGAGGTTTCTCGACTTGGATTGAAATGCACTCACGCTTACTGTCGTCCGCTGTGGCCGAGCGGTTCTAGGCGCTCCCGACAGGAACCGCGCTGCTGCTATGGTCGCAGGTTCGAATCCTACTTCGGGCATGGATGTGTGTGATGTCCTTAGGTTAGTTAGGTTTAAATAGTTCTAAGTCTAGGGGTCTGATAACCTCAGCTGTTAAGTCCCATAGTGCTTAGAGCCATTTAAACCATTGTTAAAGCTTGCTGGATCTGGTTTACGACGAGGTCGTGCACCGTCGTGACCACAGCCCTTCCATGCAGCAGTCCATGCGTGCCGCCAGCGGTCCCGGCGTGTTCTGGCACTGCGCGGACCTTGCTCCTCCTGAGTCCCCAACCGACTGGCCCACTGACACGATCTGGAAAAACGACGACGTCGCCCCAAAGATAGGGCAACAGTTACTACGTATCGATAACCGCCGCTGTTGCCACTAGCGCACAGGCAAGGCTTGCGAAACCGAGTGGCGCCAGTCAACATGAGAAGACAAACACCCGCAACCATTGCCAACTAAACGATACCGTGTGGCCTCCGACAGAGGCTGGAAACCTACAAAGAGCAACAACGCGAGCCACAGCACGGCTCACAGGGAACCAATGAGTTGGCATTGCGGCTTGACATTACGCTGATTTTATGTAGTTTTTCTCTTGTGGGAACGGTGTAGTTAACGACATCATATCAAGCGGCTTTGACGTGGGACTGCAGGTAAAGATTGATGATATTCTTGCGTATCACTAATCACAGATCGCTGTAATGTATATGACGAAGCGTTTTGGTAAGTTGTTGCTCACCGTCGACATGATGTCCTGTGTCAGAGGAGCGAGGGCGTAATGAGGTGGAAGTGTGCTTCGCGCATGTACAACGTGAGTCGTGGAGTCCTACTGGGAAGCATCAGCCGTGTCATTGTCAGTTTGGTAGGTGAACTACGTTGGTAGTTCGGGCTGTAGCGTCGGCTCCGAATGACATGCTTATAAGCCTTTGAGATTTTTTTTCTGGCGCAGCTGTAGTACAAGTATCGTGCACATAAGAGCTGCGCTTACAGTTTCAGTACAGTATGTCATATTTCGGGACAGAGCCAGACCTTATCCGTGTGGCGGTTTGAGGGCAGTTGGTCTGGTTTTCAGTCGGTTTTCCACACTCGTTCAGGAATATGCTCGACTGGTTCCCAATGTTTGCCTCGGAAAATAGGAAACACAAACAGTTAAAAAATGATTTGCAGACATATGGCGCACTCACTGTCCTTAAATTAACCGTCGACTCTGGTTACGGGAAGAGCACAGGGCTTCATCGAAGTAGGCACCTGAGAGGCCACCGGCCAAACGTAAATCGTCACTGCTCGTAGCAGGAAGGAACTTCCCAGTGGCCAGTGGCCACGACTACATGTACGCTAGTGGGAAGAGGAAGGGGCAACTCTCTTGGCGCGCGTAGTCTTTACGATAAGCCAAAGTTGACGTTGGTTCCTTAAAAGTGGTGAGAAAGTCAAACAGTTCAGCTAGTCTGACTACTTACGAATTCTGGGCAGTCCAGTGTAGCCAGCTCTCTAGCACTGCAAACTCTGTGCAGAATTAAGAGTAACCGGGGACAAGGAGAGTTCTCACTCTGAGCTAGGTTTTTACATGGTTTGTCTAAACATTTGAGGTGAATGCAAAGATGATTTCCTGGACGAGCTAACACCTACTTATTTTCCCCATATTTATTCAGGTGAGTTGGTGCTCGGTACCTACGGTTCTTGCATTTGAAGGGTCGTACTCGATCAAAATAAATTGCATGTGGGAATGTAATGTTCTTTTGCACGAGTATTCTTTGTTAATATTCACTGAATAAAACTCCTCTTCTGCAGTAATGTATTTATTAATAATGCTAGCAGTTTCGGGGGATTCATCTTTCATCTTCATTTTATCGTCGAATGTCGCCTGTAGATGGACGATTAATTCTCCGAAACTACCAGCATTTAATGAAGAACGTCGTGGCCGAGGTGGAATTTTATTTACTGATTGTAACAACTGACCTGGACACGTCATTACAGGGATAGCATTCTTTTTACGTTATGCGGTAAGAAATAGGATGAAATGGTTAGCTGTTATTTTGCGTGAAAACAATGCTGTGCGTTGGTAGCAAAAATGTGGGGCTGAATCGTAGAGAATATTCAACAGATCTGTTGTTGAACAGTGTGGCGATAAAGAAAGACACTAAAAAAATTAAAAAAAGGTGTCCTCCTCCAAATGAATATTTAAAAAATCCATGACATTTCGGTTACACTATAAATAGTACAAATTTAAATGTCGCAGATGCAAATCATATAGAGAAACAATTACAAACAACTTAAACTGGAGCTCTCACACTGCAAATGTGGGGAAGGCAAACCAAAGACTGAGTTTTATTGGTAGACCACTTAGAAGATGGAGTAATTCTACTAAAAAGTCAATCTACACTATCCTTGTCCGCCTTCTTCTGGAGTATTACAGCGAGGTATGGGATATTTACCAGATAGGGTTGGCGAAGAACATCCAGAATCTTCAAACAAGGGCAGCTGGTTTTATATTATTATAGCGAAATAGTTGACGGCGTGAAGCGGATAGGGTAAGCGAGTTGGGATGTCAGTCATTGAATCGCAGGCGTTTTCTAATTCCGGCGAGATCTTTTCACGAAATTCCAAATTATAAGCTTTATCCTCCGAGTGTGGAAATACTCTCTAACAAAAAATATGAAAAAATGAAAAAATTCTATGATTTATTGAAGAGAAAGACCTTCACAACTCGAGCACGTCAATAACGCGTTGGTCCTTCTCTGGCCAACAGGTTCGAATCCTGCCTGGGGCATGGATGTGTGTGATATCCTTAGGTTAGTTAGGTTTGTGTAGTTCTACGTTCTAGGGGACTGGTGACCTGAAATGTTAAGTTCCATAGCACTCAAAGCCATTTGAACCATTTTTTATGGCCCACATGCAAGCCGTTAATCTGCTTGGCGTTTATTGAAAGGGTTCTCGGAGATCCTCCTGAGGTATATCCTGCCAAATTGTGGCGTTTATTGAAAGGATTATTGTATGTCGTCCTGAGGTGCCAGATTGAGTCCAATTGGTGCGTTAGATTTTCAAAATCCGGAGATGATTGAGGGCTCTACGCATGATGCTCCAAACGTTCTTGGTTGGGGAGAGATCCGGTGATCTTGTTGGCCGAGGTAAGGTTTGGCAAGCACGAAGACAAGCAGTGGAAACTCGCGGCGTGTGCGGGTGGGGCGTCTCCAGACACATCTTCGTCCTGCAATCTCATTGACTGGAGTAGAATTGTCTTCAGTGATGAGTCCCGCTTTGAACAGAGCTCCGATGATCTGCAAAGACGTGTCTGGAGGCGCCCCAGACAGCGGTGACATACAAACCTGAATATCGCCCACCGTACGGCCCGACAACTAGGAGTGTTGCTCTGGGGTGCCATTTCTTTTCATAGCAGGACTCCTTTGTCATCCGTGGCATCCTTACAACACAGGGAACGACGATATTCTACGCCCTGGTTTGTTGCCATTCATGGAGAACCATCCTGGGCTTACATTTCAGCAAGATAATGCCCACCCCCAAAACGGCGAGAGTTTCTGTTCCTTGTCTTCGTGTTTTCCAAACCCTGACTTGGCCAACAAGGTCGCCAGATACCGCCCCAATTGAGATAGGTTGGACGGTTGTGGGCAGGGCCCTCAAACCATCTCGGGATTTTGACGATATAACGCGCCAATTGGACAGATTTTGGTGCGATATCCCTCAGGACATCCATCAACTGCATCAAAAAATGCGAAGCCCAATAACTTCTTACATAAGGACCAGAAGTGGGCCAACGCATTATTGACTTGCTCAATACGTGAAGGTCTTTCTCTTCAATAAATCATCCAATTTGTATGTCTGTACGTGTACATCACATCTCCCGATTTCCGTTCCATTCGGATTATTTCTTCGTGGTGCGTTGTATGTTTGATGGCTTAGAGTGTACTTTTTGACGCCCACCTACGTAGGAAGAAATGATGTTGTTGTTGTGGTCTTCAGTCGTGAGACTGGTTTGATGCAGCTCTCCATGCTAATCTATCCTGTTCAAGCTCCTTCATCTCCCAGTACCTAATGCAACCTACATCCTTCTGAATCTGCTTAGTGTATTCATCTCTTGGTCTCCCTCTACGATTTTTACCCTCCACGCTGCCCTCCAATATTAAATTGGTGATCCCTTGATGCCTCAGAACATGTCCTACCAACCGATCCCTTCTTCTAGTCAAGTTGTGCCACAAACTTCTCTTCTCCCCAATTCTATTCAATACCTCCTCATTAGTTGCGTGATCTACCCATCTAATCTTCAGCATTTTTCTGTAGCACCACATTTCAAAAGCTTCTATTCTCTTCTTGTCCAAACTATTTATTGTCCATGTTTCACTTCCATACATGGCTACACTCCAAACAAATACTTTTAGAAACGACTTCCTGACACTTAAATCTATACTCGATGTTAACAAATTTCTCTTCTTCAGAAACGCTTTCCTTGCCATTGCCAGTCTACATTTTATATCCTCTCTACTTCGACCATCTTCAGTTATTTTGCTCCCCAAATAGCAAGACTCCTTTACTGCTTTAAGTGTCTCATTTCCTAATCTAATTCCCTCAGTATCACCCGACTTAATTAGACTACATCCCATTATCCTCGTTTAGCTTTAGTTGATGTTCATCTTACATCCTCCTTTCAAGACACTGTCCATTCCATTCAACTGCTCTTCTAAGTCCTTTGCTGTCTCTGACAGAATTACAATGTCATCAGTGAACCTCAAAGTTTTTATTTCTTCTTCCTGGATTTTAATACCTACTTCGAATTTTTCTTTTGTTTCCTTTACTGCTTGCTCAATATACAGATTGAATAACATAGGGGAGAGGCTACAACCCTGTCTCACTCCCTTCCCAACCAGTTCTTCCCTTTCATGTCCCTCGACTCTTATAACTGCCATCTGGTTTCTGTACAAATTGTAAATAGCCTTTCGCTCCCTCTATTTTACTCCTGCCACCTTCAGAATTTGAAAGAGAGTGTTCCAGTCAACATTGTCAAAAGCTTTCTCTAAGTCTACAAATGCTAGGAACGTAGGTTTGCCTTTCCTTAATCTTTCCTCTAAGATAAGTCGTAAGGTCAGTATTGCCTCACGTGTTCCAACATTTCTACGGAATCCAAACTGATCTTCCCCGAGGTCGGCTTCTATCAGTTTTTCCATTCGTCTGTAAAGAATTCGCGTTAGTATTTTGCAGGTGTGACTTATTAAACTGACAGTTCGGTAATTTTCACATCTGTCAACACCTGCTTTCTTTGGGATTTGAATTATTATATTCTTCTTGAAGTCTGAGGGTATTTCGCCTGTCTCGTACATCTTGCTCACCAGATGGTAGAGTTTTGTCAGGACTGGCTCTCCCAAGGCCGTCAATAGTTCTAATGGAATGTTGTCTACTCCCGGGGCCTTGTTTCGACTCAGGTCTTTCAGTGCTCTCTCAAACTCTTCACGCAGTATCGTATCTCCCATTTCATCTTCATCTACATCCTCTCCCATTTCCATAATTTTGTCCTCAAGTACATCGCCCTTGTATAGGCCCTGTGTATACTCCTTCCACCTTTCTGCTTCCTCTTCTTTGCTTAGAACTGGGTTTCCATCTGAGCTCTTGATGTTCATACAAGTGGTTCTCTTATGTCCAAAGGTCTCTTTAATTTTCCTGTAGGCAGTATCCATCTTACCCCTAGTGAGATAAGCCTCTACAAATAACAGGTGACTTTTCTTGCCTCTACATCCTTACATTTGACCTCTAGCCATCCCTGTTTGGCCATTTTGCACTTCCTGTCGATCTCATTTTTGAGACGTCTGTATTCCTTTTTGCCTGCTTCATTTGCTGCATTTTTACATTTTCTCCTTTCATCAATTAAATTCAATATTTCTTCTGTTACCCAAGGATTTCTACTAGCCCTCGTCTTTTTACCTACTTGATCCTCTGCTGCCTTTACTACTTCATCCCTCAAAGCTACCCATTCGTTTTCTACTGTATTTCTCCCCAATTCTTGTCAATAGTTTCCTTATGCTCTCTCTGAAACTCTGTACAACCCCTGTTTCTTTCAGTTTACCCAGGTTCCATCTCCTTAAATTCCCACCTTTTTGCAATTTCTTCAGTTTTAATCTACAGTTCATAACCAATAGATTGTGGTCAGAGTCCACATCTGCTCCTGGAAATGTCTTACAATTTAAAACCTGGTTCCTAAATCAATGTTTTACTATCTGATACCTTTTAGTATCTCCAAGATTCTTCCATGTATACAACCTTCTTTTATGATTCTTGAACCAAGTGTTAGGTATGACTAAGTTATGCTCTGTGCAAAATTCTACCAGGCGGCTTCCTCTTGCATTTCTTAGAACAAATCCATATTCACCTACTATGTTTCCTTCTCTCCCTTTTCCTACTGTGGAATTCCAGTCACCAATGACTATTAAATTTTCGTCTCCCTTCACTACCTGAATAATTTCTTTTATCTCATCATACATTTCTTCAATTTCTTCGTCATCTGCAGAGCTAGTTGACATATAAACTTGTACTACTGTAGTAGGCATGGGCTTCGTGTCTATCTTGGCCACTATAATACGTTCACTATGCTGTTTGTAGTAGCTTACCCGCATTTCTATTTTGACTTTGTATTTATAACCCTGTATTCGCCTGACCAAAAGTCTTGTTCCTCCTGCCACCGAACTTCACTAATTCCCACTATATCTAACTTTAACCTATCCATTTCCCTTTTTAAATTTTCCAACCTACCTGCTCTATTAAGGGATCTGACATGCTCCGATCCGTAGAATGCCACTTTTCTTTCTCCTGATAACGATGTCCTCTTGAGTAATCCCCTCCCGGAGATCCGAATGGGGGACTATTTTACCTCCGGAATATTTTACCCAAGAGGACGCCATCATCATTTAATCATACAGTAAAGCTGCATGCCCTCGGGAAAAATTACGTCTGTAGTTTCCCCTTGCTTTCCACCGTTCGCAGTACCAGCACAGCAAGGCCGTTTTAGTTAGTGTTACAAGGCCAGATCAGTCAGTCATCCAGACTGTTGCCCCTGCAACTACTGAAAAGCCTGCTGCCCCACTTCAGAAACCACATGTTTGTCTGTCCTCTCAACAGATACCCCTCTGTTGTGGTTGCACCTACGGTACGGCTATCTGTATCGTCGAGGCATGCAAGCCTCCCCACCAACGGCAAGGTCCATGGTTCATGGGGGGAGGGAAGAAATAATCATCGTTATAAAATAAGAGAAATCGGATCTCGCACTGGGAGACTGATTTGTTAGTTTTTCCCGCCCGCTATTCGAGAGCGGAATGGTCGAGAAATGGTCTGAAAGTGGTTCTGTGGACCCTTTGCCTCTGAGTGAGTTGCAGAGTTATCATGTAGAGGTAGATGAATTCTTAAAATGTTGACGCCTAGAGCCGTTTTCCCATCTGTTGAAATTGATAGTTTAATTTGTCGAGGAAAGAGACTTTACGCACGTCAAGGGACTCAGACACACTTTCCAGTTAGGACAAAACACAGATTAGTTCGGTTCGCAAGTACTTGTACAATTTTAGGAACTGAGTAGTATACATCACTCTTTTGTTTCTCTTACGCGTTTCGACCACATTAGGCCATCTTCAGATCTAAACTTGAAGTTCAAAAGGAGAGTTGCTACTGTCGACATCGTGTCTACTCTTCAAAGGTGTCCGGATATAAATAACTTAAAATGTTTGTATTCAGAGCTGCCTTTGAAGCTTTGTGTATCAATATTTCGACAAATCCCTCTTACTCGGTACGGACTCAAGAGTTTCACATGACAGCATACGTCAATCACCCCTGTGCAGCGATACCTCCCTGTGCGGACTGTGCGGCTCTCCCTCCCCAGTGACCCGGGTCCCTGATGAATTTGGCGGCCTCCTTTAAGCTCATGCAAATGTAAATACACAATGTGGGTCAGGCTCCGCTGCCACGTGTCGGCCCGCGGCCCGGGGCAACGGCCCCTCCGTGACGTCACCTATGACGCCACGGCTACGTCATTGGCGACACGTGGCTGAGGGTGCACCCGCTGCCCGGAAATCGATGTGGGCAACACTTCCCTCGCCTCATCTGAGAACAGGGGGAGCGTGCGCTAAAAATAGACTTCTCATTGTCTCCAGCCTTAAGCGTTTCTCAAAAATTAATCTCAGTTTCCACTTAAGCTGGAATATGCTGTATATTTCATGTGGAACATTTTAGTTGGAAAATGGAACACAAGACATTTTTCTTGAGTATTTGATTATATGTTCTATCGATCCACCGTGATCTCGTTCTTTGAACGCTTCATTTAACTCTGATGTGTTTTACAAAGCAAACTCAAATACATGCAAATTCAAAATCAATTCTTTTCTCTGTTGCATGTCTCTTTATGCTTTAATAAGTAAACAAACACTGTCTGCATTACAACTTTTTCGTACTGACTACCGGCTTCAGTGTGCGCTTCACATCATCCTCAGGTCTCAGTTTGTCAACAGCAGTGTAAAACATCCTCATAGCATAATAGCTGAAAGCTAACTGGATCTTCTGTTTATTTCTATTCAAGAGGCGTATGCTATATTTCAGGAAAAAAATGGCTCTGAGGACTATGGGACTTAACATCTGAGGTCATCAGTCCCCTAGAACTTAGAACTACTTAAACCTAACTAACCTAAGGACATCACACAACACCAAGTCATCACGAGGCAGAGAATTTCAGAAACGCTGACCACCTTTTTCCACCCTGACACGGCCCTAATCACTCATAGTTACACAAACGCCACTGTGCACAACGGAAGTTCTCACCACAGTCTTCCTTGCTACACAAATGCAAACACGAGACACTCTGCTGTGGTCAGCAGTGGGTTCGTACGACATTAATTGAACTGTTGTTGAAAGACGATGAAACTCTCCATGCTAGTCTAACATGTGCAAGACTCTTCATGTCTCCGTAGCTATTGCAACATGTAGCTATCTGAAATTGCTTAATGTAATCAAGCCTTATTTTTCCTCTACAACTTTTATATCCCTCCATTATCAATTTAACGATTCCCTGATGCCCCGGATGTGTCCTGTCAATGAGTCCTTTCTTTTAGTCAAGTTGCGACATACATTTCTTTTCTTCCCTTCTCAGTTCAGCACCTCTTCATTAGTTACGTGAACTATCCATCTAATCTTCAGTACCCATCTGTAGCACCACATTTCAAAAGCTTCTGCTCTCTTCTTGTGTGAGCTGTTTACCGTCGATGTTTCACTTCAAGTCTACACTACTTATTACTTCCCATGAAAACTTAAGAAGCGGCTCAGAACTTTTAGTCATGTATTGTCCTTGTCAGTTTGTCCAGTAATTATCATGAACAGATTGCCTACTTTTGAAGGAGTCAGTAAGCAACGCCATTCTATCTTGATTAACTGTCATGTGCCGTATGAGTGAACATGAAAAGAATGTACTTCACCTTTGAATCATTCTGACGTTAACTTTTAAATCAGTAACAAATGTCGATCGAACTAGAAAGAAAATTTTATAATCCATCGGGGCAAAAAATTTAATCATCATTGACTCGGATTACATTCTCACTATGGTAAGTTTCCCTATCACAAAAGAATTACAGGTATTTTCGAGGGTGGCCAGTGGATGAGTGTATAGTAAAAGACATCTTCATTGCTGTAAAATTTGAAATTTTCCCCTCGGATCAACTGTTCAAAAAGATTTCGGGCTTGCAGCCGGTCGTTGTACTTTTCATCGCTCACCTGAAGATGGCTGGCAGTCGTCCAGCCGAAATGTAGTGCAATAAAGTTTGCGACGACCGACTGCAAGCCCAAAATCTTTTCGAACATCTTCGTTGCTGCAATATGAGTGTATAGACTGCCAACTTCGGAAGGATAGCTTTACTCTTGGAAACAGCTTTCTCATTGATCAAATGAAAAATTCGGAGCTTTGTCAGACATTTGGCAAAAACAAACTGGAATGCTACAACACACCTCGACATAATAGTAAATTATACAGTTTCTGTGTTACGATGTACTAAAAAATGTGATCTTTTTGGATCTTGTCGGGGACGGAATCAATAGGAGAGAAACACCGACGCGATTTAAAGGAGAATTTCTATATGCAAATAACATGGTGTCATTAATACAATAGTCTTGGAGTTTCAGTTTCCTATTTATGTTGATATACACGTGCGAGAATGTATTCTCTACGATTAATAGCCTGGAATACAAAAACAACGTATACCACGACGGATTACCCTAGTAATTTTATCACAATAAGAAGAACATTGTTGTTCAGCTGAAGGTGACGGTTCGAATTCAGTGAACAAGTGGTAACACACGATTGCAAAGCTTTTTATTTGCAAGTTAATATTAAAAAGTCACGACTTTTAAAATGAAAATATTACACTGATATATTAATACTCTTCACGTACTACTCGCAAAGTGACGATCTCATTCTACCCTCTTCGTTCATACAAATCTCTTTGTAAATTGCGACAGCTGATGTCGATTTGGCCAGCTGTAAAATAATGAGGAACTTGTAGGGATGAATATGGGAAAAACTGAGTTAAAGTCCTATATTGAAATATTCCACTAACTTTTTCATAATAAATTCAGAATCGATGTGGTATCCTACATAATGAGAGCTCTTGCTTCAAAGAATGAAAGTAATCAAGCAGCGCAAAGAATCCTAATAAAGCTAAGAGCGGAATTTTCATAAGATAAAAATACCAAATTCTCCAAAATGTAGATATTTAGTTTTCGAATTGCTTAGCATAAATTTGAGCCGTAAAAAAAAGCTTCACTTTCGTGAAAGTGTTGAAATTCTTTTTTCTGTAGTCATTCAGAGTAGCATGTTGATATACTACCCTGGTTACAGAACTACCGGAAATAATGTATTAATTTGGTGATAAATTGATATCTAAATCCCTTTCAGGAATTGAATAATAATAATATATTGCAAACATTGATATTTTTCACTTCCATAACACACGCGGACTCATTGATTTGCAACATACGCGGCGCACATTTCGGAGACTTCAATGAGAGGATGGAAGGGAATCACTCAGTCAGCCTGTCTAAAGTGCAGACCCAAGACAATTGAAAGGTCAGCAAATTCTTCACGAACACTAATTACGTTTGAAGTACTAGCCACTAAACTTAAATGTGTTTCCAAGAACACAAATTTTACGATATTTGAATTTCAACGTCTCTAAATAGCACAGTGGTGTATCTGGACCCATAAGAAATTTGTGACGAATTTCTGCCGTGGCTAAAAACAAGGTGCTGGCGAGGAAGGCTAATGACAAAAAGGAATAAATATGTTGACTGTTGAAAAGATGCATAAGGAAAGCTAGGCCTTTTGATTAAATTTTACTAACAAAGAGATTCAGTTATTCTTCAACGAAGAAAGCTGTAAAAATGCTTCACCTATTTTACTGTATAACAAAATTAGTAGATGCATGTATAATTAAACCTTCATTCATTTTCCGATTTAAAATTTTAATTTAAAGCAGTGTTAAATGACAATGTTTAAGGTCTAACTTTCTCCTAAGAAGAGAACACGGTCTGACTGAAATTCTAATAATGGTCTTCGCGCAAAACTAGTTTTAGTTTTGCATCAACAGAAAGGAAATAAAATATTTAATTTAAAATTTCTGAATATTTCCAGCGATAGACATAAAATTCCACGAACTGCAGTGAAAAATAGTTATTGAAGTGGTGTATGATTAGTGCTCATGAATACCACACATGGCTTCATCTGCCTACTTCGTTTTGGATTGATTGCTACATTGTTTCTCTATGGATGTAAATAAGGGAGAATTAATGGCTAAACTGGTTCTGTTTTCTATCTTCTTCCGGTGAGTGTCTGTAGAAAATCCTGAAGAAGCCACCTATTTATAATTACACTCTTCCGACGTAGTTACGAGTAGCTTCAACGATCATTAGGTGTCGGTGTATTATGATATGCACATCGGACAAAAAATTAATGATTCTTCACGAGATATTAGGCTAATACTACCTTACAAGCACATCGCAGCTAGCTTTGATAACGTTTTTACTTAGTGCATGTCATATCCAGCTGAAGCCATTGTTTGATGAATAGATCGCATAGAGCTACCAAATAGTGATCATGTCGATCGCTATGGTTCACCTGCACTTCCATATAACCTGAGGTATGTCCTGCCGGGTTAAGATGGGGTAATTTAGCGAGTCAATGGAGGTGGGTTAGGATGCCTGACTGCTGAGGGTTCGTTAAATCAGGAACGTATGCGAGCATCCATATGAACAAAATTGATAGTGGGAATGACCAAATGATATTCATCCTGTAAAAGAAGAGATAACACTTGGTCACGAGAATATTGAAATAAACATCCTGGTTCAGATTGACGACAACCAAGATATGCTTAAGTCAAGATACGCAAAACGTCTCATTGGATCGTTGGTGAACTCGACGCCTTGTATCATTTGATAAAAGGTAATATCGTTGACTGGTCTTCGTGTTACATGGCTTTAAGTGATACAACATTCCTTGTAGACACTTTGGGCTGCCTATGTCTACAGCCCATCAAGTTGGGTAGTTTGATTCAAGTTGGTGTTATGGGTAGGTCCAGGTACTAGAGGTGCATTATAACATTCTGTCACGTCTCTACGTCGACCCATTTTACTGCATTAGTTATATACGATCTGCTGGCACATTCACACCACTTCACTGTCATGATTTACGTCAACGGTGGAGGGTCGCATATACTGCTGTCCAAAGTGGTCAGTGTGGACTTTTAAGGGGGTGAACTTATTCATCTTGTTTTCAATATTCGCTCACCAGCCCTGCCAAAGTATTATCGTCACGAATCGAAACTTTTCCGGTGGGAATGTGCATAGTGTGGTGGGGGTCTTCCTCCGTGTGTCTCGGGCGTGTGTCGGGGGATGCGGCACGACCCGGTCTGACACGTGTGCCGCAGAGAGAGGGGGTTAACGGCCCCTGCGCTGCAGCGGCGCGCGCATGCGCAGAAGGAGGCTGCGCGCTGACCCAGTGGCCCAGTGCTATTGTTAGCAGCGCGGCACACTGTGCTATTCCGGGAACCGAGCCTCGCTGCTCCAGGGCGTCGACCCATTCTGAAATTCGTGCTGACGTCAGGGCGGTGGGGCTGGCCACCATTGAGGGTCGCGCGTGTGACCTACTTCGGCGGCCGAGTCATCCACGTGGGGTACGCCGCCATTCACGACACGGCCCCGCTCAATGGCCACGGTCCGGGTCGGCCCCCACCACCGCCAGGCGGCGCGTGGCCCGGGGCCTGGAACTGTTCTCCAGGTCGGGCCGCGGGCTGACCTCCGCCTCGCACCTCCTCCGGGCGGTCTGACGTCATCGTGCTGCCGCAGCCTCTCAGGCGGTATTGAGCAGCAGCTCCCAGGAGCGCGTGGCTCGTCAACTATTCTCTGGGTCAGGTCACCAGGTTGACCATCCCCGGCTGTCACTTCCTGACCGACATAACCCTTTCGTGCCGTGTGGCGTCATGACACTATCGTAACCTGCCACTATTTATTCTTCAGGTAAAACATTAATTCGAAACTTGTGTAATTTTAATCTTTCCATTGCTGTTGATGTTGTTACCTTCGAACACACAGCGCAGTGTGTGTGATTATGTCATAGATTAGAGACTCCCTCGGGCTTGACTTAATTGTTTTTCGTTGTTCATGCAGCATAAATGATAGGAACATACCTTCCATCATCAAGTATAGGGTGTCTCTCCAAAGAGTCGTCAGGGGTGTATTCTCTGGTCTTTCCGCATAGATATCCAGTTTTGTTTTTGCAGTGCGTAGCTGGAGTCTTCCAACGAATACAGCCCATCAAGTCTTTACCTCTACGATTTTTACCCTCCACGCTGCCCTTCAATGCTAAATTTGTGATCCCCTGATGCCTCAGAACATGTCCTACCAACCGGTCTCTTGTTCTTGTCAAGTTGTGCCACAAGCTCCTCTTCTCCCCAATTCTATTCAATACCTCCTGATTAGTTATGTGATCTACCCATCAATCTTCAGCATTCTTCCGTAGCACCACATTTCGAAAGCTTGTATTCTCTCCTTATCCAAACTATTTATCGTCCATGTTTGACTTCCATACATGGCTACGCTCCATACAAATACTTTCAGAAACAACTTTCTGACACTTAAATCTATACTCGATGTTAACAAACTTCTTTTCTTCAGAAACGCTTTCCTTGGCATTGCCAGTCTACATTTTGTATTCTCTCGACTTCAACCGTCATCAGTTATTTTGCTCCCCAAATAGCAAAACTCCTTTACTACTTTAAGTGTCTCATTTCCTACTCTAATTCCCTCAGCATCACCCGACTTACTTCGTCTACATTCCATTATCCTCGTTGTATAAATAATCAAAATTAATAACACGGAGATTAAGGAAGTTTGTAATCTTTCACGTAACTTCAGTAATGAATAAGAATCGAATGCTATAAGGAGTGATCAAGAAGTTTCTGTTTGAGGACGTTGTTGCAGCGTAGATATAACACAACGCGACCCCGATGCGGGTATGTGAGCATTGACATGTAGATAAGGAATCAGTGTGGCATTCGTGTCTTCCAGACGTGCGTGCGGTAAATGCGAAAACGTGAACTATGGCGAAGTTGTTACCAAATGCGTCCAAACAGGACCAATCTGATGTCATTCCTTCCGTGAGTGTTGAAGGACAAACACTGGTAGATATCCATCGGAGAATGAAGAACGTGTGTTGGGCAGCATGCCTGTAATGGTTTGTGAAGTTCCCTGCTGGCCGCAGTTCCACATAAGACGCCCCATATAGCAAATTCCGTGACGCAGAAGTAACGTCAAATGAAGTGGGAGGAACTCGAGCACTCGCCCTATAGTCCTGACCTCTTCCCATGCGATTATCACGCCTTCGGTCCCTGGAAAAAATCCCTCGAATAGTCGACGATTCTACATCTACATCTACATCTACATCTACATCGGAAGCGGATGTGCAGCAGTTAGTTAAGGACTCCTTCAGGCATCGGGACACCGTCTTTTACTAAACGGGTATCTCCAACCTGGTGGGATGTTTCTGTCAATGCTCACGGCGAGTTTGCTTGATTGGCAGACGGATTTTGGACTGTACAGCCTTTGAACGGCAACCTTTCGATCGCCCCTTGTATATCACTTTTATGCGTGATGCGACTGTGGTCGAAAAGAGACAAAGACGTTTTTTTGCTTCGATGCTGCCCCCCCCCCCCCCCCCAAATTCCCCTCTTGTGCTGAACCTCTTTATCCCTGGCAACTCTCTGCCGACTCTGCGGTCAACCTCTGAAGAAACCATCTATTTATAATTACATTCTTCCGATATAGTGACGAGTAGCTTCAACCATCATTAGGTGTTGGTGTAGTATGATATGCACACCGAACAAAACATTAATCATCCTTCACGAGATATTACGCTTGCCTTATGAGCACATCGCAGCTAGCTTTCATAACGTTTGTCCTTAGTACATGGCATATCCAGATGAAGGCATTGTTTGATGAATAGATCGCATATCTGATACCTTATCTTATAAGCCCACCTAATTTTTAAGATCTTTCTATAGCATCACATCCAAAAACTTCTATTCTCTTTTTGAGATTTTCCCACAGTCCATGAATCACTGCTATACAAAAGTGTGCTCAGAAATGTATTCCTCAAACTCAGACCTATGCCTGATTTCGTTTGGCCAGGAGTGCCTTCTTTATCTGTGATGGTCTAATTTTTATGTGCTTCTTGCACACTTACGATACGTTCTTCTACCACACTTCCTCGCAGTGTGTAATTTTGCTTCAAAGGTGGCGGCAGCGGGGAACGGTAACGTGTTTAGTTGTTAAGCTAATCTCATTTTTCCTACTTCTCGCTATTTTATTTCTTCTTCGGTTAACTCTCAGTCCATATTCTGTACTCAGTAGACCATTCCTTTCAACAAGTCCTGCAATTCTTCTTCACTTTCAGTGACGATAACAATGACATCAGCGAATCTTGTCACCAATACCTCCCCTCCTGAATTTTAATCCTAGACTCAAACCCTTTCTTTTTTCAATCGTTACTTCTTCGGTGTATAGAGTGAACAGCGCTACACCATTTCTTGTATAGAGTGAATAGTTCTACACAATCTCTAATCTGAGCAATTCGTTTTCGTCTTCCGTTCTTATTGTTGTATACACCTCGACTTTCCCGTAGCTTACATCTTTTTTTCAGATAATTTAGTTCACCCTGTACCAATTTACATTCTCGGACGATTTTTCTTAGTCGACAAATCCTACGAAAAGTCTTGATTTTTCTGAGTCTTCGTGCAAATATATATTGGCATACTTGATGTTTTTATGGTTTTTTTCCAGGGAATAAATTGACTTTTCTTTTAATCCACAAATTTCACAAATTGTGAGCCAGCCGTGTCGTGAACTTACTTCTTGTGCCCTTGGTTATATTCTTCTTCCGCCATGAGTGTTCTCTTGACCGTTGTTTAACATTAGTTCTTGATCGGGCTTATTCTTCCGATGCAGGCCGCTGACATTGAGATGATGCGTGGAAGAAAGGAAAACTTCCGTGGTTTTGCACAAATAATAATTTTATTCAGACAACGCAAATGGCTACCACACACATCTTACAAAAATACGTCTTCTCCACTCGAGAACTAAAGACAGAGTCACACTATTTGAAAAAAAAAATTATGGAATTTTTTATCACTTGTTATCCTCCTTCCGGCGTAGCATAATGTATCTTAATCGGCGCTTACAGCGGTCGCGCTAGTAATTATTACCACTGGTTTTAAATTTTTGTCATAGCTTGTTGGGGTTCCTTAAAATCTTGCTACCATAATCAATCGCAACGTCTGAGTTACCTCTCTGGTGCCATTACCTTTGCCTCTCTTGGAATCCAAGATATAGACTTTTTATTTCGTTACAGACTTCTCACGCATTCCTAGAAATAACTATCTGTGACTGTTCTACTACGTCGATTTAGTGTCGCCGAATGCGACGGGAGATACTGTAGCTTTATCAAAGACTAAGTGACTTGGGTTTGTTTGGGTGTTAGGCCGGTAAAGGTAAATCGTGCCTTTTTCTTTGCGCGGCAGTGGTTTCTGCACAGTACTACAGTCGTGCCGGATGTGACGATTTGCAGAACGTTGTCAAAATAGTCACCAGTATATTCTCTATCACTTCTTAGTGCGGACCTTTTAGAGCTGCCCAACGCGTTGGTGTGTGGATTTCGGCGCCTACTCCCAGCACAAATTTAACGCAACATAGTGTCTGGCTTCACTCGAGAGTGAGTGGCGGACAATGGTGGGCGGAAGGCGACAGTGGGAACTGGCCACATGGCTGAGTCCTTATGTCTTGGCAACAGTTCGTGGTGCCGTCCAGTGTTGATAACACTCCTGAGCCAGCACGGTACGCCTCTCCTGTTGGGCCAGTGGCCGATTCTCATACCCAGTCCGGACAATCGCAGAACGGTGAATATGCTAGTGATTGGAAGTCAGGCTGGTAACGGAATCCCTCAGGAAGATAACAGGCATGTAGTAAACATTTCGCTAACAATGTCTACGCTCATCCATTCTCGTTTAACAGTGTTGTTTGTTTCACATTTAGACTGAAATTTGGATTGTGGTAAGTTCCTATGGGACGGAACTGCTGAGGTCATCGGTCCATAGGTTCACACACCACTTAATCTAACTTACAAACTAACTTACGCTAGGGACAACACACATACTTATGCCCGAGGAAGGACTCGAACCTCCGACGGGGGAAGCCGCGCGGATATCCCACGCGCCATTTACACTGAAAAACGTTGATTACTTTGCGTTTCCACATTAATTAGACAGGTAACCACTGATCGTGGAAGCTTTTCATTTACGTTCTGCTATCGTTGGGTTTCTCCCCGACAATTACTGATTCACGAAAACGACCTTGTTTCAATCATAAATGAAGTAATTATTCTCGCTCGCCTCTCTGCAAATAATTAAATTACTAGAACATTTTTCTTCGACTTTGCCAATTCTTGATACTGATTATCCGCGACGCGGCTGCGCGCGCTGCTGCATACGGAAACGCAACACGACTCTTCTTCATATACCAAGACGGTGCGTGACCACTAGTGCTAGGGTATTGTTGTCGTTAAACAGCAACACCAAGGTTATTAGGTGTATGATACGCATACCACAATTTCAAGTCCTGTGCGATATATGATCCTAAGTGAAGGATTATATGCGAAAATATAATTGTGCGATTTCTACTTTCTGAGCGAGAAACGATTGCGAAAAAAATCAACTCTGTCAACAGATTACGAAGCACGTGCACAACAATGAATTAAAATTATTTATTTGAGTGTAAGGGCGTCTTCCGCTACACCCGCCCCGCCGGGATCTTGTAGTGCATTAAGCTTTGTTAGAGCACTGTGTGTTCATTACAGTTCGGCATAATGCTTAAATATTTAACCAACGATGGATTTCCCACTACACCGGCAGCTGTTTAACTATCATTCTCAGCTCTTCGGTACGGTTCAAATGGCTCTGACCACTATGGGACTTAACATCGGAGATCATCAGTCCCCTAGAGCTTAGAACTACTTAAACCTAACTCATCTAAGGACATCACACACATCCATGCCCGAGGCAAGATTCGAACCTGCGACCGTAGCAGTCTCTCGGTTCCGGATTGAAGCGCCTAGAACCGCTCGGCCACCGCTCTTCGGTACGTAGCACGTCTTATATAACACCAACATTTTGTGTTAATTTGTGTAATTTATTAAGCGAGTGTAATTTCAAGAAGTGATGAAGAGATGTGCGGTGTTTCTACGCCAAAGAAAAAGGAGACGCACAGAGAAAATTCTCCGTTTTGACAGATGAAAGCACCGATATTTCTTCAGTCAGTTCCCATTGCATTTTTGTGTACTATCATGACAGAATGGAAGGCCAAATATTGACTATATTCTTCAATTTGACGGAAATAATAACAGTGCCTGTAATTGTGTCCACTGGGGCTAACTTGAATGAAAAATTCACTCATGAGTTAGTACAACTTACTATTCCATTAGAAGTCGTCACTGATTTTGGTTCAAATGCCCTAAATGCTACGTCGGGGAATCACTGTGCAGTATCCAGTCGACTAAAAAGAGTTTCTTCCTGGAATCACATTAACGAAATGCATTTGTCGTTAAATTTACTTGTATGTTAATGATAGAGGCAAGACACTTCCTGGTCGTTGTGGGGAACTTAAAAGAGATGCACATAATTATTAAAACTAAGTTGCAAACTGCAATGTCAGCTAGTTCAGTTTCAAAAATATATGCATCTGAAAGTACATAAAACACTACATTCGGCGCAGACTCGTTGGCTTTCACTTCTTTCTGTCGTCGAATGAATGTTGGAGCAGTTACAATAGGCGTGCGAAAAGTTGGCCGGTCACCTAAAGAAGGAAACTGCGTGCAAGAGCAAGTAGATTTGTTGTTGCAGAGCGAGGGAGATTGATAAGGAGCAGGTTCTCTTGTTTGTCTTCCACTGCTGACAACTCATGGGCGTGTGTGCCTTGTACCGATCGACTGCTGTCGTAAGTAACATGGATTCATGTGGGTGGTGTGTAGAGACGGTGACCTTTAAATGTGATATATATTTCTAGGAATGAATATGAAATGTAGTTAAGGCTGTTTTAATATAACACACTAAACAGAAGAAAAATGACACTCAAAACAGTTAGTAAACATTTGTGATTGTATCTCCTACTGAATAATGAATTTAAACGTAACTGCAGTTGCTGTTATTAATCAATTAACAATCCGCAGGCACAGACAACAGCCGCCAAGAAGTGTTCCGAAAGGTGCCGATTTTTAGCGATCGGTACTTGGGGGCCAACGTCGAAATTATTGCGTCCTTACTACAGCTGGTCCGTCGGGGCCTCGTAACATACGAATTTATGTTGGTTAGTAATTAATAACAAAATCGAAACATTTGCGTTCCAAGATGCCACTCTGCAATCTCAGTATTGCCTCTCGAGCAAAAAAAAACCTTCGAGAACTACGGTCACATGCTTAATGGGGAGCCGGCGCTTGTTGTTGCTGACTGTCCAAGACGCGCATGTCAAGCAGAGCCTGTACTTCGGCCTCCGACCCGTTCTGACCTCAACAGGCAAAAGTTAATAAACATGCTAACAGATCGTACATAGGAGTTACGTCTTCCCGGCACCCTCTACATCTACAAAAGACTTATCTGAGCCATCCTCACCTCTGTGCAGTCCTGGCATACTTTCTTAATCTGCCGAGAAGCGTAAATCAATGCACATTCTACTGTAGAGTGAAATTTCATTCCGATAACAATCAAAATATATATAATAATACAAGAGCAGAAGAAGTGGTTTGGTTGCATTTTCAGAACTTCATGGATCAATAAATAACAGTTACATACAAATTACATTTTAAGAAAAACGTATTAGAATAAACAATTGTGCTGGCATCCATGAACATCATTGTATAATCAGTGACTGTTTAACTGAGTCGAGCATGGAAAGATTGTACTAGATGTGGTGAAACGAATCAGTAATTCCCGCAAGCACCTCAGGTTTGTTAGCAACAGGAGTAATACAAACGGCAATAGGTCTACCAAATGAATAAGGAAATAGAATAGCGTTTAGGATTCTATGAAAAACATAGTTAATGTATTATCGTAGCCAAAACAGACGCGAATCGAACACTCACCACAGTTTGAAAAACGTAATGTTTTATCGCCAAAACCTGTCCTTCGATGTTCTTTATCAAGCAACTAGTTTAGTTTCGAGGAATACCGGGCTCATAAAACATTTACATCGTACTAGGAGATGTAAAAGGGATGACGTCAGATAATAAAATCAATAAATTCAATGTTGTCAAATAGTAATATACATTACATTGACAATCATAAAAATTTGCCAAATAGTGCAATATTGATGAATTTATGCATTTAAGTATTTGACGCAACTGATCGTTATGGTGAACAAACGTCACGAGTTTTGTATAGCTACCAACAGGAAAGCGAATAGATTATTGGAGAGGAGCCTGGTGGAGGTAAAACAAAGTAACTTAATCGCTCCGTATGAACCGGTATGAATGTAACTAAATAAGTAACTGCAAACACAGTAAATACACTTGGGTTTGAAGTCGCGTCAAAATATCCGTTTATTATCTCCGGCAACTTTTCGCATTAATAGTTTTGAACATCAGTACACTCACACAATGAAGCACAAACTCATACAGAATCCTTTACTTTGAAAGTGTTGTATGTCCATTTGTAGTCTATAGCTGTGCCGCCCTTTCTCCGCGAACGGCAAATGAAACTGAGCGGCAGTTAGCTCAGCTTAATTGCTTCCCAATTATGCTACCAGAAAAACAATAACGTATATTATATTACCTATCAGCCAGGCACAACGAACAGTGAGTACAGAGAACTTTCTAAACAAATGAGATATGGCATTATTTCTTGTTATTTTAGTAAAGGTCAACGTGTTAAATTTGTAACCTAGTGCGTTTGAATGCAGCCGCTGCCCCACGACGAGCAACATGAAAAGCAATGCCGCCAGATGAAGTGAAGAACGAATATGCGCGCCACCGCACGAGGTGAACAAATTTATCACCGCCGGCGTGAACGTGTTAAATATGGTACAATTACTGTCATTAATTAATCATCTGCTCACACAGACAACACAACAATACTTCGTCAGGCAATTTCAGCGTCACAACGTCGGGTCGCAGAGGCTGACAGCAATCTGAAAAAAAGAACAATGGACACAAAGTGTTTCGAATGGTGCCGATTTTTAATGATCAGTACTTGGGGGCCAGCTGTCTTACTATAGCAAATCTATTGGGGGCTCCTAACATACTAATTTATGTAGGTTACCAACTATTAATAATAAGATCGGTACATATGCAGCCAGAGGTGCCTCCTCAGTGTCAGTATTGGCGCTTGAGCAAAAAAAGTTGGGCGACAGGTGATCGATTCAGTCTCTGAGTGACTATTATTGTTGTGGTGTTCAGTCCGAATACTGGTTTGGTGTAGCTGTCCAAGTCACTTTTCCTGTGCAAGTCTCTTCATCTCCAGCTAACTACTGCAACCTACATTCTTCTGAATCTGCTTACTGTAATCATCTCTTTGTTTCGCTCTATGATTTCCGCCCCCCAACCCACCCCCCGGATGCCAGTCCCCTCGAGTTCTAAATTGGTGATCTCTTTGATCTCTTGATGCCTCAGAATGTGTCCTACCAACCGATCCCTTCTTCTACTCAGGTTGCGCCACAAATTTTTTTTCTGCCCGGTTTTAATAAGTACCTTAGATTAGCTTAGATTAGATTTACTTTCATTCCAATTGATCAATAGTGAGGAGGTCCTCTAGGATGTGGAACATGTCAGATAAACAATAATACATGACAAATATTTACAACTGAAACAAATAGGCTAATGTACCTTCCACAGGTCCCAAGTGGAATGATCGTCATTTTTTAAATAAGAACTATATGAAAGAATCACTTTACAAACACTGCACTGAATTTAAAACAAAAAAGGTTTTTATTTATTTATAAGTTAATAAACATGTAATAGAACTACTACAATACTTATTTACAGTGAACACATTACTGCACTGAAATGGGACAGAAGTTACAAATCAGTTGGTCCTACTGAGAAATTCATCAATAGAGCAGAAGGAGTTGGCCACCAGTAAATCCTTTAGCTTCTCTCAAACTGAATTTCATTGGTTATTAAGCTTTTTATGGCTGCTGGCAAGTTATTGAAAATGTGTGTTCCAGAATAATGCGCACTTTTTGTACAAGTCTAAGTGACTTTAAATCCTTGTGAAGATTATTCTTATTTCTAGTATTGATTCCATGAATTGAGCTGTTGCTTTGAAAAAGTGATATATTTTTAATGACAAATTCCGTTAAGGTATAAATATATTGGGAAGCAGTAGTCAGTATCCCTGGTACACTAAACAGGCTTCTGCAGGATGTTATTGAGTTCACACCACATATAAATCTTACTGCACGTTTTTGTGCCCGGAAAACTTTAGCTCGGCTTTATGAATTACCCCAAAAAATAATCCCATATGACATTATGAAATGAAAGTAAGCATAGTATGCGAGCTTTTTCATTTTTATATCGCCTATGTCTGACACAATTCGCGTTGCAAATAGAGATTTGTTAAGACGCTTGAGCAGTTCTTGGCGTGCTCCTCCCAGCTGAATTTATTATCAAGCTGTAATCCCAAGAATATAACACTATCCGCTTCTTCTATCTGCTTGTCGTCGTATGTTAGGCATATACTCTTAGGACATCCCTTACAAGTTCTGAACTGCATGTAGTGTGTTTTTTCAAAGTTTAGTGACAAAGAATTGGCTAAGAACCAGTGATTAATGTCCACAAATATTTTACTAGCCGATCTTTCTAAGACTACACTTGATTTGCAATTTATTGCAATGTTCGTATCATCGGCAAACGAAACGAACTTGGCATCTGATAATGTTACTGATGAAAGGTCATTGATATACACAAGAAAAAGTAAGAGGCCCGAAATGGAACCTTGTGGGATCCCACATGTAATTAGTTTCCAGTTGGATGATGCCTGATAGCTTAATACATGTCTCTTTCCTAATAATACCCTTTGTTTCCTGCCAGAGATATAAGATTTGAACCATTTTTCAGCATTTCCTGTTACACCATAATATTTTAATTTACTTAAAAGGATATTGTGATTTACAGTCAGATGCCTTTGACAGATCACAAAATATACCAGTTGCCTGCAGTTTTTTGTCTAATGAATGAAGCACATATTCACTGTATGTGTAGAGAGCCTTCTCAATATCAGAACCCTTTACAAATCCGAACTGCGACTTTGACAGTATATTATTTGAGGTAAGGGGTTTATAAAGCCGATTGTACATAACGTTTTCTGAAATTTTTGAGAATGCTGGCAAAAGTGAAATTGGACGGAAATTTGATGCTATTTCTTTATCTCTCTTCTTAAACATTAGCTTAACTTCCGTATATTTTAACCATTCAGGAAATATTCCACTAATAAACGACTGGATACACAGATAGCTTAATATGTTACTTAACTCAGAATCACATTCTTTAATTAACTTTGTTGATATTTCATCATACCCACTGGATGTTTTTGATTTTAAAGATTTTATGATGGATATTATTTTTGCTGAGGTAGTGAGGTTCAAATTCATATTATGGAAGTTACTTGAAATGTCTGGTCTGAGGTATTCCATAGCAGCATCTACAGAACATGACAACCCCATCTTTTCAGTAACAGTTATAAAATATTGGTTGAAAAGTTCTGCAACACTATACACATCTGTCACCAATGTATGATTGGTGCTATTTGTCCCTCTTCATGTCTGCTTCTACCGGTCTCCTCCTTCACTATATCCCATAGTGTCTTTATTTTGTTATCTGTCATGACTATCTTATTTGCTTTGATGTTCGTATTACATTCTTTAATAGTCTCATTAGTTACGTGACCTACCCAACTAATCTTGAGCATTCTTCTATAGCACCACATCTCAAAAGCTTCTCCTCTCTTCTTGGTTTAACTGTTTATCGTCCATGTTTCACTTCCATACCTGGTTACATTCCATACAAATACTTTCAGAAATAACTTCCTGACACTTAAATCTATACTCGATGTTAAAAAATTTCCTTCTTCAGAAACGCTTTCCTTCTCATTGCCAGTCTACATTTTATTTCTCCCTACTTCGACCGTCATCATTTATTTTGCTTCCCAAATAGCAAAACTCATCTACTATTTTAAGCATCTCGTTTTCTAATCTAATACCGTCAGTATCACCTTATGTAGTTAGACTACATTCCATTATCCTTGTTTTGCTTTTGTTGATGTTCATCTTATACCCTCTTTTCAAGACGCTGTCCATTCCGTTCAACTGCTCTTCCAAGCCTTCGCTGTTTCTGACATTATTACAATGTCATAGGCAAACCTAAACGTTTTTATTTCTTCTCCTTGGACTTTAGTTCATACTCCAAATTTTTCTTTTGTTACCTTTACTGCTTGCTTAATATACAGACTGAATACAATCTTGTCTCATTCCCTTCTCAACCTCTGCTTTCCTTTCATGTCCCTCAACTCTTATAACTGCCATCTTGTTTCAGCACAAATTATAAATAGCCCTTCGCTCTCTGTATTTTACCCCTGCCACCTTTAGGATTTTGAAAGAGAGTATTCAGTCAAAGTTGTGAAACGCTTTCTCTAAGTGTACAAACGCTATAAACGTAGGTCTGTCTTCTCTTAACCTATCTTCTGCGAGAAGTCGTAGGATCAGTATTGCCTCGCGTGTTCCTACGCTTCTCCTGAACCCAAACTGAACTTCCCCGAGGTCAGCTTCTACAAGTTTTTCCATTCTTCTGTAAGGGATTAGTGTTAGAATTTTGCAACCGTGACTTATTAAACTGATAGTTCGGTAATTTTCACACCTGTCAGCTCCTGCTTTCCTAGTAATTGGGATTATTATACTCTTCTTGATGTCTGAGGATATTTCGCCTGTCTCATACATCCTGCTCACCAGATGGAAGAGTTTTATTTTGGTCTCTCCCAAGGCTATCAGTATTTCTGTTGCCTGATCCCGGAGCCTTGTTTCGACTGAGGTCTTTCAGTGCTCTGTCAAATTTTTCACGTAGTGTCATATTTGCCTTCTCATCTTCATCCACGTCCTCTTCCACCTTTTTATCTATATTTCAACTTATTAACAGTTATACATTGCTCAAAGCCTGTTACAGAGGATCGAGTAATCGCATTTAGATCGTCAATATCGTAAGGGCCAAGGGACATTTCCAAAACTTCACTACATCCAAGATGCAGTTCATTGACTGCCTGTGTGAAATTTGGAATGCCATTGTATGTTTCCACTCCGATGAATTCAGCCCTCCACTCCCCTTTGCTTACATCTGTTGACGGCAAGTAATTAACACTTAATACTGACGATCTTTTTTTTTAATGTTTAATCCTCAACTGATGCAGTAACGTGCATGCTGCTTGTTGTTATGCAATCGTCAGGAGAATAATTTGGGGGGGGGGGGGGGGGGGGAAGTCTAGGAGTGTACGAGCCATGAATATTAAATTGCATCGACATACGGGTTTTCATGGTTCTGTTTAGATGCTCCGCAATATTTAATGCGGGGGGAAGCCGAGTGGTGGTCTATTCCGTTTCTCTCCATTAGCGAATTGAAGTACTTATTGTGAAATTCGTCCCCGTGGTAGGTTTGCACATCGTGCCTTCACAGGAAGGATCGAGACGAATTTTGATTACGTGTCTGTGATCATTACAGTATATTTGAACCCTTTATTCGATCGTGAATTTCCTCTCACACCCATAAAATCAGCCTGCCGTAAGTAATCCAAAGTGTATATTATGATAAATTTTCGAGGAGTTGCTTTGCACATTGGGCTGTTGGATTCCCCGACCACCGATTCTGTTATTATTATTATTATTATTATTATTATTATTATCATTATTATTATCATTCAATAATGCGTCTTTCTTGAAACTCCAATATGGCTAATGTTAATTCGGTCGTGTGAGCTGTATTCTCTGTGGTGGCTGAAGCTGTCAGTTGTCGTACTTAGTCTATGATTTCTTTGGGATTGTCATCGTTAATGGACTCCAGTGATATATTACTCAGTCTTTTATGCTGGATGTGAATGCCTTGGCCTTCGCTATGTACTTCAATGAACCTAAGTCTAATGATATTACTGTATTTCCTACTGTTTGGGCATTTTATTCCTTCATTTGGGTGTTGTTTCGTCTTTGTGTATCAGTCATATTCACAAGGAAACCTACCCAAGGGATACACTTCGATTTTGATTGCCTGTGATTGTGTTGAAATGTAGAGCGAAATAATAGCCACGTATTTTTTTATACATGGCCTTACGGTCGTAAAGGGGGTGCAAGGCCCCCTTGAAAAAAACTGAGTTTCATATTTCTGAATAAATGCCGTTGAAACGGCAACAGATACAAAAGAAATCAAATAGATGTTCTGTGGGTTTTTTTCGAAATCCCCTCCCACTGACTATTTTCTTTTCCATTCCGACATCTGTCTAACAGTATAACGTATATCATCATTAATACCAAATTCAATCATATGCGATGGAATGGTATTCCAAAGAGGCATGTGGTTGTGCTTGATGGGCAAAATAAAAGTGCATTCAGAATTTTTTGACTTGAATAATTCTGCACTTCGTCATTATTGTACAAATTTAGAGTAATGTTAAAACAATAATTTACAAATAATTCCAAATGTTACGCAATTAAACCTGAATAGGTTACAACCAGAAAACACAAAACTACGCCAAATGCAAAAATAAAACACAAACGCAGTAACATATATTTCATATTTCTCAAAATTAAAGGAATACGTAAAACAAAATATGTAGAATATATATTTAGAAAATATTTATGTGGGAAAGACTTATTAAACAACGCAACATGATAACTGGCATTGAAGCCAACACATATTACACAATTGTGCAGCAATATAAAGATATTACTAGCCTATTTTTGATAAATGCATCTTTGGAACACCACTTAATCATATATCATTGAATTTGGTATTAGCGATTCTGTAAGTTTTGCTATTAGTCAAATGTCGAATGAGAAAGAAATAACAGTGAGGGAAATGGGATTAAAAAATGTGACTTTTTAGCGTATTTGGATGCACCGTTGCAGTGCACATAAAAAACTACAGTAATTTCATTTTAAGTTTTCTTAGTATCTGTAACCGTTTGAATGGTATTCATTCAGAAATATTAAAATCAGTTTTTTTCAAGGGAATGTTTCGCCCCCTGAATGGAGATATGGGCATATGTAAAGAAATATGTTTCTTATTTTGCTCTTCACTACGACATATTCAAAGGCGATCAAAATTTAAGTGTATCCCTTGGGTAGGTTTGCTTGTCAATATTTCGCCTTATCTTTTTATCTTTTTTGGGAATTACTTGCGGGGGTTAGTAAGAATATTAGTTCCACTAAACGAGTGTTTGCTCAAATTCCCTATCCCAACATGTATTATGTGCTTGATTAAGCATAGAATGCTTTCCAAGCATAAATGGCTGATCTCGACTCACTCCGTATTTCGCATCTATTTTTCTAGCACTTTCATAGTTAATATAACTGATTGGTATATGAGTTCTCCCTCCTGTTCTTCTTTTCCTCTTCTGCCTCATTCTGTCATGCTGTTTAGTACTTCCTGTTACCGGTTTAAAAATTTCATGGAGAGAATGATTTCACTCCAGTTGTGCTAATTTTAACAGTTGTAATTTCCAGCGAATAGCCTTCAGTGGTTGAGGAGTTTGTGTTTCGTCGTCATAATACTGGGTGTTAGGGGTATAAGTGCAGATTTTTGATTGTAGACTGAGAACGGTGCGCTCAACTGTGTTGCACCAGTATTTACTTCATTTGCGGACAAATAAATATGGCTGTTAGGAGTAGTACGCTTTTGGGTGTGTTTTAACTGTAAGTAAATGTGGCAAGAACAAGACATTAAAGGTTATTTTCCCTTGGGCAGCAGATCGGGTGTCGTAGTGTGAATGTGCGGATGCAAAATTGTTTTTCTATACTGACAAGTGTAATCCCTTTACTGGAGACACGAAAAAACAGCAAGTAGTAAATTACGCGTCGTGTTTGCGGGAAGACCGTTAACTGCAGAGAAAAAATTACTAACACACTGAAGAGAGTATATATTAAGTTACCAACGATCACAATATCTGCACTTATACCCCTGGTACTAACATCGGTTTGGTACTAACTGTGGTGATGGATTGTTCTCCTCTTTAACTCTTCTATCTCAGATTCACACTGATGGATTCGTTCATTCGTGTCCTCTATCGAGGATTCGTACAACTCGATCTTCACTGCTATTCCCTTGGTAAACACACCCAGTTCCTTTACTTGTGCACTGAGGGTTCCAATAACTGCATCAGTTTTTCCCTCTACAAATGGCTGGATTCTGTCATTCAGCTGTTGCACCTTGGGAACATACAGCTCGCTTTTCATAGCTGCTACTCTGATAATGCCACCCAATTCAATTAGTCTTGCGTTGATTACTTCAGTTTTTTATCAATGGACAGACTTAGGTTTGGCCTGTGCACCATCCCCTCAAAATGAGTGCAGTGTAATTCTGCGAATTTTTTCAAGGTCTACATTATACTGACATAGTAAAATGTCGGTACCCACCTTTTAAACATAACCTCCTTAAAATTTCATCTATATCAGCCACCATTGCATTTTGTCGTTTTTTCGTTGACCAGACATCTACACTGTGTTTGATTCCAGCAGTTCTCACATATGGTAATAAATCCATTGAATGTCATGGACATTAATATGCTTTAAATCCACTTTGTACGGTTTCAAGGTGAAAATTAGGTTCGCATTATCCCTTACCGACTGCTTTGGAATCCTAGAGTATGTTTGGCTCAAGTAAAAGATATTGACTTCCATATGACGGCAAAAGCGAAAATACTTCCATATCTGATCCTGGTTTTTCACTGCAATATCGTCAAAGTGAAAACACTATTGGACTTATTTTCTCAGAAGGTTGAATATCACCAATTTTGCAGAAGGTCTGGTAGATTACTATATCAATGCTGTGCAAAATCTTCTGTGACCACCAGTATTTAGTGTGAAGTAGTTTTTTTGAGAATATATAATGTACATGCTCCAAGCAGACCCCTGCAGAATGTTGCAACAATGATAGAATGACATTGGTCTTCCCGCAGTAAGATGATTCAATGACTATAGCACATGTATTACTGGGAAGTAGAGATCTACTCTTTTTCTTCTTCATGTTTGCAGGACCAGTCAGTTACTTACTATGGCACTGTTTTCGTGAGGGTGATTCTTCCTGTTGGTCATGACGATAACAATGTTATTACATTGGCGTACAGGGAATTTTATAGTTTTTTCCAATTTGTAAACACTTCAGTAAAACAGGGTATATGAACATACATAAATATGGGTGTAGTTCTGTGCCAATATCTGACATGGTTGCTTGACACATAACCTGTATCGATGCACAACATAAGTCGTTAATTTGAGCGTTTGTTTCTTCTGGCGTATGAGGCGTTTTTTGTGCTGACTCCAAGAGATGTTCCACATTCTCTAGTGGAACAACTGGACATACAGCTGCCAGCATAGTCAATAGTCTAAAGCATGCTGAAATATGTAGCTGGTGTACATTGGAGTTTTAAAAGTTTATTCTTGCAGATGGATGCACTATGTTTCGCTATATAGCTTAATTGTTTGTGGGAAGTGCTGTGCGAGATCGTATGATCACGAGGTAGCTCTGAAGGATAGTAGGCATTTCTGTGGCAAAAATGAAAGTTAGTATCACAATATCAGGGATATTCGAAAATCACTAACGGAAAGAATTCACGATGGAACGTCATTCTCACAATGACACTTTTGCTGCCACTGATATTAAACCTGCAACTCATGTTAACGGATAGAATTCACGATGGAACGTCATTCTCACAATGACACTTTTGCTGCTACTGATATTAAACCTGCAAGTCATGTTAAATATTGTTGATGTCATGTCAGATGGCAGCTCCTCACATAAAGGCTGTTTTGCTATTAGTTTTGACAAGCTTACCCGAGGAGTGTTATCACATGAGTGGATGAGTGAATTATCAACCACTGTGAGTATATATAACTGTTTATTTGATGTGTTATCACTACAGCTTAGGGTTATTATTTTCTGTTTATGAATTGAGCACCTTAGACAAACAGCTACATGGAGTACTTGTATTGTAAAATCTCCTCATTCACATCTAAATGCTGACTGCTGCTATGGGGGGAATGTAGGAAGCGCCGAAGACACACCACTAGGTGAGACAGTGGCGGCAGCATGGTCGTGGGTGCGACAGCCACTGTTATATGGAAGTCCATGTGCAGGACTAGATCCTAGCAGGCTATAGAGGAATGGGACTAGCCATAGCAGTTGGAGGGGTGGGACTTCCCTGCCAGCCCACCCTGCTCAACATGGGTGTTCACGGTGGCAGTGGAGTGAGTCATACATACCACTGCCTGGCGTGTGCACTTCGCTGCTCAGTGAAGCTCAGCAGACACGGCGACTATGACTCTTAGTAAGTAGAAGTACTCTGTGTAACAATTGTCTTTGCACAAAATCAGCACATCAAATTGTATATATTGGTAAACGCTGTACTGTGAAGCTTGCTTCGATGGCTGCTGCTGCTGTGGCTGTGATAATGCAGTATAGTCCGATGAATCCAAAAGACGCCAGTGGATTGCTGTGGCGGTGCATATAGCAATAAGGCGAGCACCTGCGTGTCCCGTTTCTGCATTTCTGCTCGTGCAGCATCAGGTACCTGTTGCTCTGTAGGAACAAAAACAACGCTAAGTAACTTTAACACAAAGGATATTAAGAGATGGACAGTTACCTACTCTTCTTCTTATTGCTCAATCTCTGCTGCCGTTTCATAGTGACCCTTTCACTGTGAAGTGCAGTCATCAACTAAATGACAAAAAACTCACAAAACTGGGCTAATATCCATATTGGTCCAGTTGCTTAGCATACAGGAACAGTAGCCGTTTGTCCCAGTACCGAGTCTGTGTTTCAGTGACTTTGCCTTGTGTTGGGGGTAGGCGGAGTGGACTGGTGGTTATCTTAGCGTTGACCTTGGTGTACTACAATAACAGCCATTTTCCAGGTATTGGCACGTGGTTAGATGACCTTGCCACGTGTCAGGAGGAGGGAAGGGGATGGGGTATCATCGCTGACCTTGCTGTACTAGAAGAATTGTCCCCTTTTTTCTAGAAACGGCACTGATACACTACTACTGGTTTCAGCTTTGCTGCCATCATCAGTTCTAAAAAAGAGAATATACAAATAAAGACATATCAATAGATCAAGAAAATAGACTTTTACAGTGTGTGAATAAAGCGAACAACTTACCTAATAACTGCAGCAGGCGCGCCATGCATAGGCGAGTAACTTATGCAGGGAAGAACGAGAGCAGGGAGTGCTTATTTGCAGATAAGTAAAAGTTTACAGATATCGGCACTAGTAGAATACCAACAGCAGAAAGGAGAAACTTTTATACATTTCTAAATTATGGCATAGTCTTAAACCAGCCCCTTTCATGTGTTATTAGAGAAAGTAATGTAGCAGGTGAACCAGAATGCCATCGACAAATTTTCAGAATTTTTGTAGGGAGCTCAAATGGTTCAAATGGCTCTGCGCACCATGGGACTTAACATGTGAGATCATCAGCCCCCTTGAACTTAGAACTATTTAAACCTAACTAACTTAAGGACATCACACACATCCATGCCCGAGGCAGAATTCGAACCTGCGACCGTAGCGGTCGCGCTCTTCCAGACTGAAGCGCCTAGAACAGCTCGGCCACAGAGGCCGGCTTTGTAGGAAGTAATTTGGTCCCAAGGACCAACTGTCCCCTGCGTCTCGTTACAAAGCTATCGAATTTCGTTTAGTTTCTTGTCCTTTTTAGCGTCTTATCTTTATTGCACTGAAGGTAGTGCACAACAGTGGACATGTCGACGGTATGTGCTACCTGTCTTGTTTGAAAACAAAGCTTTTCCTCTTAATCATGGTACTTCCTTTTGAGAACAATATGCAGACATTCGTCTATGACTTCAAGCACTGCTCGGTTATGTCTTAATTTTAGTTTTCTGACAATGTTAGTTGCACTGAGCCGTGCTGCCGCTCTTCTTGTTGCTGTTCATAGTTTTCCGCCCTCTGTTGGAGGCCAGATGGTATCGTTTGGTTGGCATGGTTGCGGTTGTTTGCCTTCTTCTCCTGTTGACAGGCGCCACTCGCTTTCGCAAGCGTTCCCTGTCCGCTAGTGGCAGCAGCGGCGGTTATCGATATGTAGTAAGTGGTGCCCTGCCTTGTTTTTACGGGTCGTGTGAGTGGGCCACTTTGTTTGGGGACTGAGGAGAAGCCAGGTCCGCACAGTGCCAGAACTCTCCGGGACCGCTGGCGGAACGCGTGGACTGCCGGATGGAAGGGCTGTGGTCACGAGGGTGTACGTCTTAAACCGGATCCAGTAAGCCTTCAGACTAGTGCATTTCAATCCAAGTAGAGAAACCTCCACCATTGTGATGTGTCGCGATTCTCTAGTGACTTAGGTTCGTGTTGCTGCTCGTAGTGTCGCCGAGGCGAAGAGCAGCGAGTGGAGTGCTTGGGGAAGGCGGATCTGGTTAGCCTTCCTCGACTTCTTATTCCTTTTTACTGCGTTCAACCTGTTACAATATGTTAAGTTCAACCGACGGTAATTTTTCGTGCCTGGTGGCCGCTAACGCCTCAGATACCTGCCCTGGGGGTTAGTGTGTGTAACGGCAGTGTACGTTTCCGCCTTGCCGATGCTGTCCGGTAAGGAGTGCAGTTTTCTTGATTGTAGGCCGGTTGGTGATTCTTTTACTCTGGTGGTAGCGATACCTTTCTCGTTCCGGACGCTCTAAACACAGTATTCTGGGGATGTAGTGCAGAGCGCCGGTTCCGGCTTTGGCATATTGTTCCATCGTAGCATTTTGTTTACCGGACGTCAGGTAGCTTCAGCAAGATTATCATTAGTCATTCGTTAGACTGCCACTTGTCTGAATTACCATCTTGTGAAGTGAATGCAACTCTTGGCTGCCTATCTCAACGATCGCGAAAATGTTCTCAGAGGTCGATTCCTGAAGCACCGTCTGTGGCTCCTTGGTTCTTGTAACACTTGTGTGTTCTATAAGGAGGTCTGATGGCCAGTTGTTCAGTCCAACGCTCCTTCAGTCCACGCCTTCTGCGGGTATGCCGGCTGAAGTGGCCGAGCGGTTCTAGGCGCTACAGTCTGGAACCGCGCGACCGCTACGGTCGCAGGTTCAAATACTGCCTCGGGCATGGATTTGTGTGATGTCCTTCGGTTAGGTAGGTTTAAGTAGTTCTAAGTTATAGGGGACTGATGACCTCAGAAGGTAAGTCCCATAGTGCTCAGAGCCATTTGAACCATTTTTTCTGCGGGTATAATCTGCCTCAGTAACCTTTAAGGGACTTGCGTACTGGTCCTTGTGTTTTATTAATGTTTTATTTATTACAATACCTTGTAATGCCTACATTAAAGGTTATATATGTCTAGTTAATACTTCTGGTCGCCTTCTGGAATAAATCTAGCAGTTTCAGTGAATGTTAAGGGTTGTATTACGAAGTTTACCGTCATCTTATTTCACCCGTTTGGTGATCGGAAGCTTGTTTATTTAATTAACCTTTGCTATTGTAATTGCTGTTCTACAGCAGGTTTCTAAATTTTTCATACTATTGCCGTCCCTGGCGTGTAAGGCTTTCAGCCGTGATAGTGGTCACTTGCCTTAAAATTCTAATTTGGTGTTTGTATTGTAGCAGTAATCCTTAAAACCTTACTTACTGCCATTCCTGGCGCCTGATGCGTTCTGCTGTGTTTGGGACTACTTGCCTATAATATTTCAATACCTGTAATTTGTAAGTTGCAGGGAGTTTTAAACAATTCTTAATTTATTGCCATTCTTGGCATGTAAAGCCTTCTGTCTAGATCACAGTGGCTTGCTTTTAAAACATTATCTGCTGTATTTGTATTTATTGGTGATTTGCTAAATTGTATCTCACTGAAAATACTATTATTTACACAGTTGTTTATTCCTTCATTGATAACGTGTGGTACTGTTATTTATTGTTGAGTCTGGAATTACTGGTTTAAAATAAATTGTGTGTAACTGTAAAAGGCAACCAATAGTAACTGATTGCTTCCCCGTTCACAATCCTGCCTTCCCTTGACTACCAGGTTTCATCCGCGTATCAGTGATACACAGCAGCAGGTATAGTTTTAATGATGGAAGGTAATCATCACGCGTGGCTTCACTGAATGCAGTGGAAGAGTGGATCAGTGATGCTGTACTGCCAAAATACTCAGAAGGTATTCCTGAACAACCCGCGAAAATTTGTCTGTGAAGTTTTTGTTCACTCTGAGCAGTGCAAGATTAAAGTTAAAAGCTTGAAAAGAATTTGAAACTCACTTGAAGACTACATCTATACAGTAGAATAAGAACGGAACTACATCAAAAGTGGTGGTACATCACCGGTGCCTCACAACTTTGTAAATGATTTCATTTACTGTTCAGTCACATTAATGTGACTACCGCCGACGTTCGATGTCAACGCGGAGTAACCGCTTACAGGCGGCAGGTGGCAGCGGTAACAATAGATGATGTGGGGGTATGAGGCAAACAGCACAGTCGTTACCGTAATGTGAAAACGGAGCGGTTTATCTGATGTCCAAAAGAACAGAATCATTGGCTCTTTGGCAAGCGTGGAAGCATTTCCGGAACGGCTAAGTTTGTAAACACTTTTGTGCGCCAACATGGGTAAAGTGAAACTTGCATAGCGAAATGGTGCTATCCAAAACCGGCCCCTAGACAACTGTGTTAAACCCTGGGCACAGATGACAGAGGTGAACGACGGATGCAGACATGTGTACGAGCGAAAGTCCACAGGCGTCTAATGAGCTAAATGAGACCAGGCTTATCAGGCTTAAGAGCTGTAGTGTGCGAGTGAGACAGACAAGAACCTACGTCATAGGGAAACCCCGTAGGGAGGCGTAGCTGTGTTAATATGGCGGATCTAAAATCGGCTATAAAGGGAAATATTTATGAAAACTATTTAAGTCTGTAGTAATTCGGGGAACGAAGACACAATAATTTTAATCTATCATATTTCTTAAGTTTTCATAGTGATCCCAATAAAACTTGAATATTCATCATATCTACAATAATTTAGGATTTACTGTTACAGTGAACTCAACAAGTTTTGTAACAAAGACCTGAATGCTAAAATCTGAACGCTTGGGTCGATCTTAACGATCGAAAGTTCATAGGGGAACTCGGGCCGGAACGGGATACTTAATGTTTAACAATGTGTATGAAATAAGGGAACACAAGGAAACACTTCTTAAATTTATAAAAAAAACTCCTTATAGTGTAAACTAATGTACCTTATTTTAAAATAACTTAAAACAATTCATTTTGCATTTTTTACAATTTTTCTAAGAAAGTCTTGCACATTTCCCGTTCCGCCCCACCCACTTGGCAGAATGGGGTAAGGCTATTTTTTGTTAAATTATTGCATAAACGTTGAATTTGAATTACAAATATCGTATTATAATGTTGTATAGAAGGCAATTCAGACTAAGGAATGTGTAATTTAAACAATTGAAAAGTCATTCTTCAAAATAAGAAAATATTTTAATGTCATTCTGAAAAGTGTACAGTGCTTAATAACCACCAAACCACTAACTACTAGTCCTTTGGACGACAGTCAGAAATCAGTGTTTCCTCTTCATCTTCACTGTCTATGCCAGCACATGAATTGTGTGCACGCTTGAAACACCTCTGGCATGCGACCCAGTCTTCATTAGAAACGGAGTAGCCGGCCTGGGTGGCCGAGCGGTTCTAGGAGCTACAGTCTGAAACCGCGCAACCACTACGGTCGCGGGTTCGAATCCTGCCTCGGGATGTGTGTGATGTCCTTAGGTTAGTTAGGTTTAAGTAGTTCTAAGTTCTAGGGGACTGATGACCTCAGAAGTTAAGTCCCATAGCGCTCAGAGCCATTTGAGCCATTTGAGAAACGGAGGAGAAGTCCCCACAGTAGAGACACTCAGCACCCTCTCTCTCTGATTCTCTCTTCTCCATCATCTTCTTCCTTTTATTTTTCTTAAGGCCTTTGATGTCCTCTGTCTTGGTTTTTTTGGGTGTACAGTTTGATATTCTTGCGGCATTGCACCTGACGTCTCGGTCCTGACATTGTTCACAATTTGTGCCCCCTCCTCCTTTCTGTAGGCCTACTTTAAGTGAGACAGCATTCTGCAGTTCCTTCTTATAACGAGAAACTGTTAATATGACGGTTTTTCTTTTTCGTCTTGTAGTCCGCCGAGTATTTTGACAGATTACTGGGATCGGAATGACAGCCTCGAGCGATATCTGGAAAGCTGAGTTGTTCGGCGAACATAGCTGGTTGGGAGAGTTAAACTGTGAAACTGCTTCTTTGTTGAATCCTATTGCTCGAGCACCAGAAGTATTTTATGGCTTGCTAATAGACAGAGCAGGATGCCTCTTAATAAATCCTTTAACCCAGTCTTCTTCAGCTAGTCAAGTGTGTTTGTCAAATCTGTGTGGTAAGCCATTTCTTTTGGTTAGTTGATAGGCTAGTGATCTGAGATCTTTCATTGTTAGACCAAAAATGCTTTCCATTGACTTGAGATATAATACTAGCTCATGTTCTTGTTCTGCAGTGAACACCTTTTTAAATTTCCCATCAGATTTGTCAATTATGTCGTCAGGATTATTCGTAGCTTTAGGCACATGTCTTTCCAATGTTGATTTCGGTACGTTGAATTGCTTAGATGCTTTTAAAAATCCCATTTGGGATATCCATCGCTTTCCATCGCTTTTACGTCCCATTGCTGTCTATTAGTCTTTTTCATGTACGTTATCACCATATGGAACAGCAAGGGGGAAAGAAAAAAGAATACAGTTTGCTTTTTACTTGCATCAAAATACACTCCTGGAAACTGAAATAAGAACACCGTGAATTCATTGTCCCAGGAAGGGGAAACTTTATTGACACATTCCTGGGGTCAGATACATCACATGATCACACTGACAGAACCACAGGCACATAGACACAGGCAACAGAGCTTGCATAATGTCGGCACTAGTACAGTCTATATCCACCTTTCGCAGCAAGGCGGCTGCTATTCTCCCATGGAGACGATCGTAGAGATGCTGGACGTAGTCCTGTGGAACGGCTTGCCATGCCATTTCCACCTGGCATCTCACTCGGACCAGCGTTCGTGCTGGACTTGCAGACCGCGTGAGACGACGCTTCATCCAGTCTCAAACATGCTCAATGGGGGACAGATGCGGAGATCTTGCTGGCCAGGGTAGTTGACTTACACCTTCTAGAGCACGTTGGGTGGCACGGGATACATGCGGACGTGCATTGTCTTGTTGGAACGGCAAGTTCTCTTGCCGGTCTAGGAATGGTAGAACGATGGGTTCGATGACGGTTTGGATGTACCGTGCACTATTCAGTGTCCCCTCGACGATCACCAGAGGTGTACAGCCAGTGTAGGAGATCGCTCCCCACACCATGATGCCGGGTGTTGGCCCTGTGTGCCTCGGTCGTATGCAGTCCTGATTGTGGCGCTCACCTGCACGGCGCCAAACACGCATACGACCATCATTGGCACCAAGGCAGAAGCGACTCTCATCGCTGAAGACGACACGTCTCCATTCGTCCATCCATTCACGCCTGTCGCGACACCACTGAAGGCGGGCTGCACGAAGTTGGGGTGTGAGCGGAAGACGGCCTAACGGTGTGCGGGACCGTAGCCCAGCTTCATGGAGACGGTTGTGAATGGTCCTCGCCGATACCCCAGGAGCAACAGTGTCCCTAATTTGCTGGGAAGTGGCGGTGCGGTCCCCTACGGCACTGCGTAGGATCCTATGGTCTTGGCGTGCATCCGTGCGTCGCTCCCGTCCGGTCCCAGGTCGACGGGCACGTGCACCTTCCGCCGACCACTGGCGACAACATCGATGTACTGTGGAGACCTCACGCCCCACGTGTTGAGCAATTCGGCGGTACGTCCACCCGGCCTCCCGCATGCCCACTATACGCCCTCGCTCAAAGTCCGTCAACTGCACATACGGTTCACGTCCACGCTGTCGCGGCATGCTACCAGTGTTAAAGACTGCGATGGAGCTCCGTATGCCATGGCAAACTGGCTGACACTGACGGCGGCGGTGCACAAATGCTGCGCAGCTAGCGCCATTCGACGGCCAACACCGCGGTTCCTGGTGTGTCCGCTGTGCCGTGCGTGTGATCATTGCTTGTGCAGCCCTCTCGCACTGTCCGGAGCAAGTATGGTGGGTCTGACACACCGGTGTCAATGTGTTCTTTTTTCCATTTCCAGGAGTGTATGACGGGGCAGAACGGGACACTGTCCCATTCTGCCCCGTCCGTTCCGCCCCAAGAGCACTTTTGAGGTTAAAAACTTTTATGGAGTGTAATAACTGACGTACTTAATCGCATTAAATAACTAAAGTATAACAAATGCCATGTACTTTAAGGGAATGTGTCATTTTAGGATATACAATTAATAATTAACAGTTTACCTGGTGTTAACATTCACCAAACGTTAGACCAACGCAAGCGGTAACGTGACGAATCACAATCCACTTATATCTCGCACTTGAAACTAAGCAAAAATGGCTGCCCTTCCATTCAGAGAAATAGTTACATGCCCATACAACAGGTTGCAGCACTATGTAGTCTAGAAAAGAGCAATTTCCCATTGTGCCCCGCTATCCCGTTCTGACTCGAGTTCCCCTATAAAAGCGCATCATTGAAATGACAAATATTGTAAATATCAACGCTGTAACTTTATTTGTTTAAAAGATGCAGTAAATTTAAATTATCAGTATTTTCAATTAAGCATTAGATCACCATTTCCTCCACACAAAACACATTGAATGATGACAGCATGACACCTTATTGAAGCATTAGGTAGCAGATCATTTGTTGTAAGGTTTAGTGCATAATAGTTACTTTTTTCTTTATTTATTTATCAGAAAGCACACTGGTGCAAGGCTACTGGCCGTGACATTCAAAGTTGAGAAGGAAATTGTATTGGTTTTACGTAAAAGAATTTGACGTTTATTATTTAATGGATATTATTGTTACTTTATTTAGAATGTGAAAGTGGTCCAGCTTTGATTATTTAAATAAGTTAAAATGTAAAATAATGAAGAATAAGCTGTAGCCAATAAGATGGACGGCTTCAGGGAAGGGAACTGCACTAGTCAGTTGAGCGACGATGATCGGAATGCGGGAGACGCCGCTGGAAACGGGCAGAGGAACAGTTTGCGTTGAGGTAGCTTGGAAGTGAAACGACTTAGAAAATTTCGCGTTGTGTGGTATCGCAGGACTTAGTCTCTGAGTGGTGAGCAGCCGCGCCTAGTGTGAATTCTAACTTCTCGCATAGATAACGAGGTGGAGTGTTGGAATTGTATTTCGCTATGAGACTGAATGATCGAACTGTGTCAGATGGATATGCACTCGAGTGTAACAGTAACTCTAAATACGGCCAAATAGCAATCAATGTGGGCTACATCATTTATTGGTCGTTAATTTAGTTCCCAATATTATTATTACTGTTGTTATATGTTATATTAACTTTGCATGTTTCACACAATTTCGCAAACTTGCCATCAGCCAAACAATTTAACCAAAGGGTCACAAGTGTCTAATTAAGGGCTTGTAATGCGACACGTGCGGTTAAACCCATAGACGAGTTTGAGCCATTTCGATGAAGAGGAACCGCATGTGAGCCCGAACATCTTTGGGATGTTAGCTCGCAGAACTATCATCTTTGACAGCAAAATGTGTGGGAATCGACGTCCCAGGGAAAGGAGTAGTTTCATTGACGTCCTTTATGCCATCCTGTGATGCCTTTATGTGTCAGTTGTGAGCGGCGGAGTGTCTGAAATGTTTTCCTTGGTCAGCCATAAACAAAAACCGCGTGATTTCAGTGTGGTTGTCGTGGTTTTGATGACTGTCGCAGAGATGTCAGAATGAGGGTTGAAATGAGCGTAAGGGGGACTGTGACGACCTTCTCGTCGCGTGACACGTCCACGGTGGCGTTGGGCAGAATTGTGGTGAAATTTGGTACCAGTTGACGCAATTAACCGGTCTTACACTTCACATGAACTTCTGAGCCGCGTCGCATGTGTCGGCACCCTGCTGTTAGAAGCGCCGCCGACAACGAGGGTGACGTCACAGTGTACCACACTTTTGCACCATTACTGATGAAACCTTCCCGTCTCCTCTATATCTCTTTTGCTACGCAACCTTCCCTTCTACAATAACCTATGAAACCTCCCCTTAGTAATAATAAGTGCAATATTCGCATACATATTTAAATGCTGCTACGGTCGCAGGTTCGAATCCTGCCTCGGGCATGGATATGTGTGATGTCCATAGGTTAGTTAGGTTTAATTAGTTCTACGTTCTAGGCGACTGATGACCTCGGAAGTTAAGTCGCATAGTGCTCAAGCCCGTTTGAACCATTTTTTTAAACGCTGCTTATTAAAAGTGATTTGCTGATTATTTCGATGAAACATGGAGTGTGTCGTCGTCGTGGCCCTCAGTCGTTACCGGCAATAACCCGAAATTGTTCCTTACATTTTTTACTGTTACTGGATCGCCATGTGACTGCTACATCGAAATGCAATATGAATATACTTACTCGGTATTAATATACTCTGTTAGCTGCTGGTGGGCTGTCATAGTAAGTGGGTGTATTTATTACCAAAACCGACGTTATTCTTTAATAGTAAAGCTGACGTTGTTCTTTAATTAATTTGGCTGAAGTTACGTAATTGATAGTTAAACTTTCTCTTGACAACAATAAAAAAGTTTTACGTTGATGGTTTTTGGCATGGATTATAATCAGTGATGCAATATTCCTGGCAATAATTAATTGTATTCTGAAAACGATTCTTCAAATACAATACTGGCCATTAAAATTGCTACACCAAGAAGAAATGCAGATGTTAAACGGGTATTCATTGGACAAATATGTTATACTAGAACTGACATGTGATTACATTTTCACGCAATTTGGGTGCATAGATCCTGAGAAATCAGTACTCAGAACAACCACCTTTGGCGCTAATAACGGCCTTGATAGGCCTGGGCATTGAGTCAGAGTTAGGATGGCATGATGGCATGTACAGGTGCAGCTGCCCATGCAGCTTCAACACGATACCACAGTTCATCAAGAGCAGTGACTGGCGTATGGTGGCGAGCCAGTTGCTCGGCCACCATTGACCAGACGTTTTCAATTGGTGAGAGATCTGGAGAATGTGCTGGCCAGGGCAGCAGTCGAACATTTTCTGTACCCAGAAAGGCCCGTACAGGACCTGCAACATACGGTCGTGCATTATCCTGCTGAAATGTAGGGTTTGGCAGGAATCGAATGAAGGGTAGAGCCACGGGTCGTAACACATCTGAAATGTAACGTCCACTGTTCAAAGTGCCGTCAATGCGAAGAAGAGGTGACCGAGACGTGTAACCAATGGCACCTCATACCATCACGCCGGGTGATACGCCATTATGGCGATGACGAATACACGCTTCCAATGTGCGTTCACCGCCATGTCGCCAAACACGGATGCGACCATCGTGATGCTGTAAACAGTGCCTGGATTCATCTAAAAAAATGACGTTTTGCCATTCGTGCACCCAGGTTCGTCGTTGAGTACACCATCGCAGGCGCTCCTGTCTGTGATGCAGCGTCAAAGGTGACCACAGCCATGGTCTCCGAGCTGATTGTCCATGCTGTTGCAAACGTCGTCGAACTGTTCGTGCAGGTGGTTGTTGTCTTGCAAACGTTCCCATCTGTTGACTCAGGGATCGAGAAGTGGCTGCACTATCCGTTACAGCCATGCGGATAAGATGCCTGTCATCTCGACTGATAGTTATAGGAGGCCGTTGGGATCCAGCACGGCATTCCGTTTAACCCTCCTGAACCCACCGATTCCATATTCTGCTAACAGTAATTGGATCCCGACCAACGCGAGCAGCAATGTCGCGATACGATAAAGCGCAATCGCGATAGCCTAGAATCCGACCTTTATTAAAGTCGGAAACCTGATGGTATGCGTTTCCCCGTACACGAGGCATCAAAACGTTTCAGCAGGCAACGCCCGTCAACTGCTGTTTGTGTATGAGATATTGGTTGGGAACTTTCCTCGTGTTAGCACTTTGTAGGTGTCACCACCGACGCGAATCTTGTGTGATTGCTCTGAAAAGCTAATCATTTGCATATCAGAGCATCTTCTTCCTGTCGGTTAAGTTTCACGTCTGTAGCACGTCATCTTCATGGTGTAGCAATTTTAATGGCGAGTAGTGTATTTGCTGTTGGTAATGAAATGATTTTACAACGTTTAAATAGGACTTGCTTTTTACAATAATCTTACAACTAGCATTGCGCAAACATATCTTCAGTAGTCTTGAGTTAAAAAAAAACTGTAATATTAGTTCCTCTTAAGATAATAGTTAGCTGATGTATCTGTACAACCGTTTATAATCTCTTGTAAATCATAGCTAGTGGGTGGCAGGCACACCGCTCCTCTCAACCTCTCGCTTCAGACCTGCTACTGACTCGCTTCACATCTCGCATACTACTAAATCCCTACGAACGCTAAGGTTCGGTCTCTCCCACCAACAATACTTTCTGGTACAGACAATCGCTGCTACCATTACAAAATCTATCAATGTGCGATCTTTTTCGCTTTTTTCTTAAAATGTATCCATACGCTGTCTCTCCCGCCCTTTTTAAAATTTGCGGTCTCTGTTGCCAACAATACTTTGGTGCAGATATTTCCTCCTACCACAATTATTTCCAACATGACAAATATTAATTATTCCTACTTAATCCTATTAATAAAATATAAACCTCTTTCAGAAATTGTGGTTTGACAATAGACAATAGAAATATACACGTCTTACACTGAGTACTGCTGTAAGTACCTTGAGCCAAATTTAAAACTCACGCATAGAAGACAATTGCGGGTTTTCAAAAAGTGATCCTCGGATTCCGTTGCGCAATGTAGAATTTTCAACCAGTGTACGGTTTCGTGCTACTTGCATCTGGCGAAAGGACCACGAATTTAGAATTAGAGAGATTTTAGCTCATACGGTGGCTTACCGGTGATCATTCTTCCCGCGATCCATTCGTGACCGAAACAGGGAAAGGAGGAAGTGAGAGTGGTATACAAAGTTCTCTCTTCCGGCGTATGCAGTTAGATGTAAACAAAACGTTAAGCAGTCCGTGTGCGATGGTCAGCTGCGTGATGAACCAAGCTAGGCCAGCGTAAGCCACGTTCTGTGCCGCCAGCAGGTCACGCCACGCGGCGACGGCGTCTTGACCCGGATATCACGGTGACCTGCTCCCCGCCGAACGCTGTCAGACATGTGGGTCACTGGGAGCCGTAGACGCGTGTAACACGAAACCCTTATGTCACGCTTACTTTTTCCCACTCTGAATTCCAAGGGACATGACCGCATACAGTGCGTATCACATAGATACCACTATACCTCCGCCACTCATTCCTGAAAAAATATAATTGCCACATATAAGCAGTTTGAAACATTCGTCTACTTTACAAATGATTCTGAAGTTTAACTACATGGGCACTGGCTGTGGTAAGGAATAAACGTTTTCCCTTTCATTATTTTTTAGAAGAGAAAAAGGTTTCGAAAAGATTTGTAATTAGGAGTTAAGTTTGTTGGAAGTAGCTAGGTGCTCTTATTCTAAAATACTAGGTGAATATACGTAATGTGGGTAATTTGTAGACAGTGGTGTTATGATGCCGCAAGAAATGTACACAGTTATTAATTTTAATTCTTGACACACTGTGCAAAAACTTTACATGGTGATTATACCTCTCCTTCTATAGTTTATGAGAGCGTTGTAAATTTTTAAATTTGCTCAGTAATTATTATGAAATACTGACAATAATATTTTTGTTGCTCCTGGAAGTCGTTAGACAGGTAACCTGCAACTGGGTCCGAATTACCGTATCACCATTTACCAATACAGATGTCGTCCTTTTGTTGCAGTAGTTGCTCCCTCGTTCTCTTCCTAAGTGGTGTCCTTGTCTGCACGCTTGCCAGATGGGGTGCAGATTACATTCTGCAATTTAAATACTGGAGAGTGTAACATATCTTCTCTTACTCGCAGAAAAAGCTGAGAGAATTATTTAAATGAATGAAAAATATTTTGGATGAAAGCGACAATCCGTTTGTGGAGATGGTGACTGGCTTATTCTAAAGTTTTATTTTTAAAATTTTTGACGCAGTGACTTTTTTATGATACAATCATAACCAGTTTCGACCTTCAAAGGCCATCTTCAGACACTATAGGTGCATTTGATGAACAAGTGTTCTACGCATGAGCACTTGTTCATCAAACGCCACCCATAACATCTGACGATGGCCTTTGAGGACCGATACCAGTTATGGCTGGTTGGTTGATTTTGGAGAGGGGACCAAATAGCGAGGTCATCGGTCCTAAAACCGGTTATTACTGTATCATAAAAAAGTGACTGTCAAAAAAACTTATAATAAAAAATGCGCTGTGCATGAGTGTGAGTTTGCCTAGGGAAAGACAAATGCGATGACACGATGTTGTTAGTTATTTTACACACGTGCATATATAGTTAATCCTCTTAGAATATTGGACCAATATTACTTTTAAACCTTTAGGCCATCGCTGTTACATTTTTCCGACGTACCAGACCCTGGGGGTTATTGAGCATCATTATTGTTTCAAGGCTCGTTGGCCATAAAATACTATTGTGACTTCCACGTAAAAATTGGCAATGAATATTCGATTGAACTTCGTAAAAACGGATCTCCAGTTTCGACTTGTGCAGAACAGAATATTTAAACGACACGATGTGTTAAGGAATTGGTCTCTGTGCCTTCAAAACAATGTGAGCGCTATTTCCTGATACATCTGCCTGAAAAATATAAAATCATTAAATAAATTGAACATGGTGATATTAACAGGTTCGCTACAATAATTGCAGACATCGATATATTATTATTCCATAATATTCCTATCACACAGGAATTTAGACAACATGTAAGTTAGCATATCGAGTGTCAAAACGGAAATGAATCATTAGAAGAGAAGTCTCCGCTTCCTACCAATATCATTTGCTTCTTTAGAAAAATGAATCTGGGTTTTCTTACAGAGGTTTCTTTCCTTGTGTATATTACTCGTGACACCAGAGTGTCTACAATTAGAAAATATCTGCGTAAAAGAATAAAATCTCTCTTTGTGAGATATGTTTTACGAACTTATCACGATTCATGGGGAACAGGAATTTGACTTATTTTTTTACGTACCTGATGTAGAGGATATGTAACTCTGTCATCATTAGGTATGACTTTTGCGTTACAATTTATTTGGTCTAAGGGATGTGTCAGTTTTTTCAAGTTTTTAGGGGTAGGTTTGTCGGTGGCCGCCACAGTCATCGTTGGTCAGCGTAGGTTCCAAATACTCTCGACTGAATTGGAAGAAATTAAGTGTCAGCAGCTTATTTAAAAGAGAAAAATAATATTTGATGATCGCCGATGATTTCCACCGTGATTTTCCCACTTTTGTTGAATCAGCTTTACTAAGTAGCTGCCTCAGGTGCAGCCCCAAAAGATATATTTGTATGTATGCAGTCTTATAAGTGTTAACTACCATTATTTTCTGTGACACCTAATCCAAGGAAAAACAGTTAATAGGCACTCGTGAGATCGATTCTAAAGAACTACTAAACTGCTGATAATTTCTAGTGGCGCTGTTCTGAGCACCGTGCAAGGTTAACAGGACGAATCGTTCGGGGACTGTGTGTGTGTGTGTGTGTGTGTGTGTGTATGTGTGGGTGTGTGTGTGTTCACGGTCGAGATGAAGTAGCCGTAATAACGAGTGGCAGTACGACTCTCGAAGCATCACAAGTGGAATGCGCCTGTTGTGTGGTGCTTCAGTTTTAATTGCACCCAGGTCCTGTGTGCTGTTGAATTCTGCTTTAATGGTGTCTCAGATGACAAATGGAAAACTCGGATAAGAAGAAGGGACAGAATGGTAGGACATTTTTAAGAGGTCATGGAATAACTTCCATGGTATTAAAGTAAGCTGTAGAAAAAAAAAAAAAAAAAAACTGTAGAAGAAGACAGCATATAAATGAGGTCGTAGGCTGCAAGTGCTCTCAGAGGTAAAGGGATTAGCGCAGGAGAAGAATTCGAGGCGAACTGCATAAAAGGAGCCAGAAGACGAGATAAACATTAGTGGGGGAAGAAAGGCACCGCGAGTCAAGAATGCGTGTTGCCTTAGACTTGGCACCCAAAACATTGTGGAGGTTGGACGGTTTGAAATTGTTGAGCCTGTCGGCTGAATAGAGAAATAGCTATATAGGACACCAAAGGTCGCTACATGTATTTTAGAGGGAACTGGGAGATCTTTCATTTGTTCTGAGGGAAGCTATTCAAGAGATCTACCTGTCGAATCTCACTTGGAGGCGAGTGTCTCGCCTCACACGCGTGTGTCCATCAATCCTCAAGTGACGTTTCTGTAAGCTAGCGTAGCGTTCGCAGTTCGCTATAAGCTTCAAGTACATTATAATGCTGCGAGACTATACTGGTCTTGAAGTTTGATTTGAAAGACTACAGGTGTAAGTAAGCTGTTTAGGTTTTTTTTATTGGTAACGCCGCCGCCACGTAGCGCTCTGTATAAAAATCACTGGCTGTGCCGTGCGCAGTCTGTGTTTAGTTTGCATTGTTGTCTGCCATTGTAGTGTTGAGCAGCGGCAGCTGGATGCTAACAGCGCGTAGCGTTGCGCAGTTGGAGGTGAGCCGCCAGAAGTGGTGGACGTGGGGAGAGAGATGGCGGAGTTTTGAAATTTGTAAGAATTGGTGTCATGAACTGATATATATATTATGACTATTAAGGTAAATACATTGTTTGTTCTCTATTAAAATCTTTCATTCGCTAACTATGCCTATCAGTAGTTAGTGCCTTCAGTAGTTTGAATCTTTTATTTAGCTGGCAGTAGTAGTGCTCGCTGTATTGCAGTAGTTCGAGTAACCAAGATTTTTGTGAGGTAAGTGATATGTGAAACGCATAGGTTAATTTAGTCAGGGCCATTCTCTTGTAGGGATTTTTGAAAGTCAGATTGCGTTGCGCTAAAAATATTGTGTGTCAGTTTAAGCACAGTCGTGTAATAATTTTTCTAAGGGGACGTTTCATATAGACCAGTCTTGTTTAATTTTTCTAAGGGGACGTTTCATACGTCGACCCTTAGCCAGGGATACCTCACTGGAATCTTCTGATTTTTTCTTGTAGTTTGTGTAGTTAGTTTAGCCTTTGTTTAAAGCTAGCGCGTAATCATAGAGAGAATTTCCTTTGTAGTTGCAGTCTTTCATTGTTGTACAGTAAAACAATTGTGGCATGCATGTAGATTTGCACAAAGTATTTCGCAGCTTCGCTTGCAATTAACTAGATATTATTTTCAGTGCTATGTTAATGTGTTCTCTTATTTTTGCTCTTCAAAGTGTGTTTTTCTGCGTTGTCGTGTGAAATATTGTGACAATAACGGCGTGTAAAAAACGTAATACTAGGCTACAAAGTAAACTGAGAAATGACAGTGAAGACGAAAGCAGTGTGTCAGCGCCACCGTGTAATGAATTAACTATTGTTCAAAGTAGTAATTTGGTAATTGTGCTTAGGGAAATGGAGCGGGCTGCAAATAATTGTGTAGGCAGTGAAACAATTAGTGAACAGAGAAGCATTATCGATCGATCGGTCGGCAAAGCTCGCGTCAGGAATCCAAAATGACAGGACACAATCTTGCAAATACTGTACATTCAGGTTTTGTGTCCTCACCGTTTTCTCAAATAAATCAAGACACATTTTCTGCTTGTCAAAATGTGAATGTTGCCGGTGCAAATGCACTGCCGAAAAGCATAGAGGAACAGATTCCAGACACTAATACATTATTATTGCAATTAATGCAACAAATGAAACAAAATCAGAGACAAACACAGCAACAGTTAGACACAATGGAACAAAATCAGAGACAAACACAGCAAAAGCTTAAAAAGTTAGACACAATGGAACGAAATCTTCAAAAGTTAGACTCAGTGGAACATATGCTTGAACAAACACGTGAAGATTTAACTACTGAGTTGCATAAAATCGAATCGAAATGTCAAAAAGTCTGTAATGACATAAAAACACAAATTTGTGAGCATTTCCAACCTATTTTTTCGCGGCATGAAAATGCATTACAGAATCACGTATAAGCCATAAAAGAACTGCAAACTATTGTTCATGAAAATCATGAGCCCTTGCAAGCCAAAATTGACTCACTTGCATCTACCGATTAGGCTACGCAACTTACCAAAACTCAGGAAAACTTAAAGGACACAGTAGATACGATTTCAACACAAATGGACACTGAAATTTGGTTCAGAAAAACACACTGAGGAAATAAGTACACTATCGGAGAAAGTAGCCGAACTTTCGGATCAGTTCATTAACTTATCTGCAAAGGTAGATGATGATCTGAATGACACAGAAGAGTGCAAACAAATTAGGAAATTCAAACAAAATCAGAATCAAATTAATACGCAACACCAAAGAGAAATCCGGGAAGTACAAGATCAGATGACACAGGTAATACTAGAATTACGTATTTCAGAGGACACTCGCGCTCCAATACGGGAAGAGGGACATATAAATACGGAACAGCCACAAAATAATAACACAGGACACGCATTAAACTATTTATTTTTCAACATATTTGAATTACAAAGAAAGTTTTCCGTGATACATTTCATTTCATTGCTGTAATCTGTAACACCTGAGGATATAATTACATTAATCCTCATGGGGGTACACACTTACTTTGTGTACCATGTGTATGGCAAGCACAAGGAGCCCTAGCTGATATGGTATTTGCTTATACAAATTTACACATCGGTACCATATTTCTCTAACACATAAATTACACAGCTATCTGATCATTTAACTGAGAGAAACAAACATTTATTATACTACATCAGTGACAGATGTTTACGTAATTACACCACTGGATAACTTCACACTTACGAAGTTGTATTTTGTCTGTACTTTGTGAACTGTTCATATTTTTCGGAACCATTGTGATACTATGAGAGCTTTGAATGACATATTTGGTATGGGATCACGATTTTTAAAGTACGTTTTAGGCAGATGACACTTTTGACATGAGCAGAGAACTTTTTTTTAGGTTTTGAAATTATTGGAGGAAGCTACGGAGATTTTGAGAATTTGACTGTGGTGTTATGATGTTATTATTACGACGACGATGTGAATTATGCTGCTGAGGTATGTTTAAGCTGATGCTATATGAGTTATTTGATTATGCTACGTATCTGTTATGATGAAATATTTAAGAAGTGTCGACGAATAAGGTAAGGAATAATGGGTAGTGTTTAGGGACTCTGGTTTGTGAAAAAGGATGTTGGAAACCAAGAATCGTACTTTAAGAGTTATGAAATGTGTGTATATGCGTGAATGTACCACTATGGTGGCGAAAATTTTTTGGACACTATTATATTTATAGGATTTTATTTTCTACACATTTGCAACGCAAACTCTCAACCTGTGAAAATATTTTTATGTGAGTCTGCCACTGTAGCGGAAACTGGTGTCGTAAATATTTCGGTAAGACAACTAAGTGACCACCTGCACGTAATGCGTCGTGGGCACCCAGCTGCGCGACAACCACCTGACAAAAGAGAGCCATTAGTGTGTGCCTTTCAGAGGCACAGGTAAAAAAAAAAAAGGGAAGCAATTATCCTCGCTATTGACTGCACACCTGATTAACAAGTGTCTTTCTACGAGAGTTGAGAGAACTTCTACTGACTTATGAAATGCCACATAGCTATTGAATTATGTTTTTATTCTTTGCTTTGCATAATTGCTTATTTCATTTGATATCTGTTTTCCAGCTGTGTTACAGCATTGGTTTTATAAAATAAAATTAAATGCATTTGCTAATGTGAAAACTTTCTGTCAACGGATCTGTTAAATAATAGTTTTATGATCCACATTCTTAAAAAAAAAAAAGGAGCACTTGGAAAGGAAAGAACAATAAGAAGGGACTAATAACAGGAACTGCATACATAATTTTCTTTTCAAGTACTTGGTAATTTATTTAATAGAATAAGTTGTGGTGCACCACTTTAATTACATAGACATTAAGTGTGATTATAACTTTCCCTTATCTGCATTGTTGTCTTTAGTATACTATTTTTTCTGCTTGTGGGTTTTTTTATGTTTAGATATAAGTTATTACATTTACTGCTGCTTGCTTTGCATTTTTTTGGGTCATTGCTGTTTGTATTAATTGTTTTGTGCTGCTGCATTGCCACGTCCCTTAGTTAAGCATCTGAGCTCTGTAGATTTAAGTTAGCTTAAGAGGGGGTAGACTATATAAGAGAATGAGTTGCGATGAATTTGAAGAAATGCACTGAGAGGTTATATGAGAAAAGTACAGAAAGCATATACAGATAGGACTTTTTGGAAATAATGAAGAACGAATGGAGATCTCCAGGAAGTAAAGAAAGTTTTGTTTGCAATATACTGCAGTAAAACAAACCCTGTCCTTTCCCTTTCTATTATTTCGCTATGTGTTTGTGTACTCTTGTATATTTGTGTTCTTCCTGTCTTTATGTGTTTAGCTAATAATATTTACATTGTAGAATTTTTCTGATGTTTAGACATTATTTATTCTCTTTTATTTTAATGCTAATGTGTGAAGTTGATGTTTCAATAATTATTCTGATCTTTTATTTATGTACTTATGTCATAATTTTTGCAACACCTATGAATTTGTTATTTCGATTCTTTTGTAAAGCCTGTACTACTGCAAATGTTCTCTGTATTGTTATGTTATTTAAAGACGTATTTTGTACCTTTGTTATTGTATTTTCATGTTATAAAATTGTAATTGACACCAGGTCATCAAATTAAGTAACTTGTAAATTACATTCCACTGCACACGTTTCTGTTGGTCATAGTATATGGATAATATGTGAGAAGTAGGGACTGATAGTGTTTGCACGTGTGTTAATAATTCAGCAAGGGACTGGATAACAGCATTGCTGGTTCGAAGGACATTTCAAAAAAAACAATTTGTGAGTGCACAAGTGGTGGTTATGGACTTGCTATATTATTCGCAAGACTCTTCAATGGTGATTGTGCGCCTGCACAGTCAAACAGATGGCTGCTGGCCATCTCTACAAGGACTACAGTGAGTCTACACCTTTGATGACCCACCAATACCATTATTTCTACAAGGACTTCAGTGGATCTGCACCTCTGGTGGCCCACCAATACCGTAATCTCTACCAGGACTACAGTGGGTTTGCTCTGTTGTGGCCCATTAACTGTCTGCATGTCAAGAGTCAACACTGTCTGTCCGTTGGAAGGACAACACTACTTCTTCAAGACTGCTTAGAAATCCACTACTTCCAAGTGCATTTTCTTTTACTACTCAGACTTTGAGAAAAACACTGCAATTTTACTTTGATGAATGATCAGGACTGTCTTTATGGACTGTGAGAAAATTTTAACTTTTGACCAACATTGTATTGATAAGTGTGTGCATTTCATTTCTTTGTCATTGTAATTATGAAAAAAAAATTCAAATCTGTATTGGCCACTGCCCAAAACAATTTGTAAATTTTTTTGTGGGGAGCATGGGGGCTATGCAAGTAAGCTGTTTAGGTTTTTTTATTGGTAACGCCGCCGCCACGTAGCGCTCTGTATAAAAATCACTGGCTGTGCCGTGCGCAGTCTGTGTTTAGTTTGCATTGTTGTCTGCCATTGTAGTGTTGGGCAGCGGCAGCTGGATGCTAACAGCGCGTAGCGTTGCGCAGTTGGAGGTGAGCCGCCAGCAGTGGTGGACGTGGGGAGAGAGATAGCGGAGTTTTGAAATTTGTAAGAATTGGTGTCATGAACTGATATATATATTATGACTATAAAGGTAAATACATTTTTTTGTTTTTTATCAAAGTCTTTCATTTGCTAACTATGCCTATCAGTAGTTAGAATCTTTTATTTAGCTGGCAGTAGTGGTGCTCCCTGTATTGCAGTAGTTCGAGTAACCAAGATTTTTGTGAGGTAAGTGATATGTGAAACGCATAGGTTAATTTAGTCAGGGCCATTCTCTTGTAGGGATTTTTGAAAGTCAGATTGCGTTGCGCTAAAAATATTGTGTGTGAGCTTAAGCACAGTCGTGTAATAATTTTTCTAAGGGGACGTTTCATATAGACCAGTCTTGTTTAATTTTTCTAAGGGGACGTTTCATACAGGTTATGCCGGTTTACATATTGACAGCACTCGTTTTAAGTTGTAAGAATTCCACTTGTCCACCTGACCATGTGTTTGCAGAATTAATCTGCTTTCCGACGATGATCACTTTTGCTAGCCTGCATTGGAGGTTATAACTTTTACCAGAATCTTTAAATATTGAATCTTGAGAAAAATTAATAAAATGATGGCCCTGTCCTTTTTTACTCAATTAGTGATGGGTGAGTGACATACTAACATGAGTTTAATCTTGCATAAAAGTGGCCAGACTTTATTAATCACAAAATAGGTCAACCAGCACAAGTTACGTGAGATGGCAAATAAAGTGTAACCATTCGACAACACAAATAGAAACAGCAAATAATGTGGCTGGCAAATACTAAAGTTTATCTGAGTAATCTGTTTACCCTGGCTCAAAATATGGGTAACACAATCTGAAATTATTTAACGCTGAATAGACTTTCGTGGATTTATTCTGTAGAGGAGTTACGCTACGTTGATGCAGCTGAGAACACGTGGCAAGACTGTGCTGCTGTTTGCGACAACCAGCCGGAGCAGCAATATCGTCCCCTTCCCTTGATGCTCAGTGCTGTCTCCGGTGACGGTCATCGTGCAATAGTCAGCGGAATAGTAAGGTGCAGCGACTGTAATTCGTAATTATGGGCACGAGATATGCAGAGTAATGGGTAGCAATCTGTCAGACAGATCGCAATTACTCTCTAATGGAGCCCAGAAATCTTGGCAGATTCCAGCATGTGGCGCTCTTGTTCCCCGGACGTTCCGTGGACCAATCTGATTCACTTATGCAGCAGTGCGCACAAGGAGATCAAACGTCAAGACAGCATACCTGATATAAATAAAATTGTCCTGGCCACAGTGAGTTGTCCAAGGCGATAAAGGCACAGCTAAGACTTCATGGTACAGCTCAGACTTCACCACAGGCTTGCCAATAAAGACCAGCACCAGAGAAAAGTTCAGGGCTAGTGTCCTAACCGCAACCCACTCATAACAAGAGTCAAGATCAGAATTTCCTCCCCGACTGGAGTCTGAATCAGTTGTTTATTACTCCCCTCGTCACCTTTCCATCAAAACTGGGTAATCTTGAAAAGTGCCCCAACACAACCGCCCCCACGCTGGTTGCGAGCCAATCACATGACTGCATGAGTCCCACATCTCTCCTCTAGCTCGTCTGCTTAACCTCTCGATCAGCCCTAACCCAAGTTAATAATATTCTTTTCCCTGCTCGAGGAACAGCCAGTCTCTGAAGTTTCCGCGCAGTGAGGAAGAGAACTTACGCTCCCGACTGTGTTTCCAATTACCACTTTTGACAGTGTGCTTTGAAGGTTTTCGTTTAGGCCTTAAATGAACAACACAATTATGACAGAGATCACTATCTTGATGGGCCAAACGTTACAACATGCCCGACCAGGGGCCTCAGCTAAACTAATAGAAGTGCTTTTGTGTTCCAACATAGACAATTTCAGGGCCGCCATAAACGTTGCGTTCCACCCGAAAATTATTCTGAAGGGGCAAAGCTTCCCAAAAACACAGCAGGCAGTGAGATCACACCTCCTGATGGTTCCAATTATCGTGTCTGGTCCAAGGAAAACATGGAAACTCGTGGATTTTTATGAGCGTTAGCTCTATACACAATGGACAATTATGTCAGTGTTGAAAACCGACGGCGAGGGGACCTACTTTCTCTCCTGTGCCCCGGTCCCACCTAAAAGGTAGCTTCTGATGTGCCGTTTTTTGCCTCTTCGGCCGAAAGCATTGTCTGCATATCAGTGCGAGAAATTCTTGCGACCAGCATTCCTTTCCCAGTAAGTGCTTTGAGACGTTCTCCTCCCTAGCAGCTGCACGTGGCTTCCAAGCCTCGAACACCCACTGCAAGATTTACTGTGAATTAACCAAACCACCTGCTTGTTATCAACTCCAGAAAATACAATCCTTTTAGGATAGCTACCATAAAGATGTTACATGCATTAACAATGCGTATGCTCCCATCATCACCTGCTCATGTTGATAACTTCCCGTTGTCTCCGAGAAAATAATATATGTGGTGCAATAACAACATCAAAGAATGGTCTTGAATTTGAAAATAATTGAGAGAGTGACTTTTCTTCTCTCACGCCCCCAACCTACAGTTTCTACTTGGGTAGTGCCTCACTTCAAACTGGAGCAGTATGACACGGAATAGAGAAAATCATCAAACAGCAAAAAAATGGTTCAAATGGCACTAAGCGACTTAACTTATGAGGTTATCAGTCGCCTAGAACTTAGAACTAATTAAACCTCACTAACCTAAGGACATCATACACATCCATGCCCGAGGCAGGATTCGAACCTGCGACCGTAGCGGTCGCGCGGGTCCAGACTGTAGCGCCCAGAACCGCAAGGCCACTCCGGCCGGCATCAAACAGCATAGAGATTGCTTAATGAGCATGTAAGTGATAGGGATGACTTTGCCAACCAAGACCGCACATGAAAAAGGCATTCTAACTTGACCTCATTCAGTACAGGGGTCGCTCACATGCACAAAGCTGCATGCCCGCTAGAAGAACACTTGAACTGTGTGTAGTATGATTCATGTCGACCCTAAGGTCGTTGCTACACCGCACCTTTCAGATAAACAATTACTAGGCAGTTAAAAAGGCCTTGCAGCAGTACTTTTTACCCACTCACACAATTTCTGAGGTCAGGCACTGCTACCGTCCCTAATCAGATTACAATTGCGTGGAGTTCAAACTATTCTGCGCCTCAGTGATTTACTCCTGCTCAGTCATCCACAAGGTTTCTGTCATCCATAATACATGAACAGACAAGAACCATAATTTACGAAACACTCTCATTCTCAAAATCTAGACAGGGAAATAATATATGTCATCTGTTGTGCTTTTTTCCTAGGCAATGTAATATTGTTTCTGCTCTCTACAGGACATATGCATCTCACACTTTTCAAATAGAATTTACATATATACATGGAAAATTATCTGTAAAAATACAGCTGTATCGAAAATTAAATCAGTTTTACAAGAAAATATACAGAATTACATTAAATCAAGAGTTACACGAAACATCCTATTGCTCCCTCCTCAAACGTCCCTGAGTAGTCAATTTACACTTACAAAGTCACAGGGTAAAACAAGGGGTTAGACACATGCTCAAATTCTCTCTTCACTGGCTGGAGGATGAAGGTGCTGCGACGTTGCATCAGAGTGCTGGTTGCCCTTCATTCAACGTCTGATGTAGAAGCAGCAGTTGACAGTTCTGGTTCCGCATCTTGTCCTTGGCAGCATCAGGATGGTAGTTGGGCAGCTGCCAAATGAGACAGCAGTGTTCGTGGACAGCGCCCAATATCTCCAAGCCAGGAGATGAGGTCTCTGTCCCAACTTATATCTCGATCTCGTATCTGAAGGAGTCCAGTCTTTCCTCTGATTATGTGGCGTGACAGCGTTGCACTTGGTGCATTACCTGTCTCCTAGTGACGAGTTGCTGTGTCTCAATGTGCCAGTGGGTAGCATGCGATGTTTGCACACTCTCCAGCGCTCGTCTGAGCCATACTGCATGACTGCTGGAGCAATCGTCTGGAGCGTGATCATCAGACCCCACATATCACTTCTCGAGGGGCATGTCTGTCTGTGGGTTTCCTCCGGGACTTGTTGTGCTGGCTTGTCTGCAGGTCCCTGATGCGTGTGGCGCGACGTCAAGGGTGAGCCTCCTGTCTGAAGAGTCCCATTCAGGAGATGGTTACTGTGGGCTGTCAGTTATGCGGCGCCAGACCGTCTGCATTGTAGAGTGTGTGGCGTGACGTCAATGGCGGGCCACCCTCATCCGGCATGCCGCCCCCATTCATAGCCTACCCTGGGTAGGTTGGCTTATGGCAGTCGCGACACGTCACGCAGCTTCCTCTCTGCACTCATTTTCATGGCTGCCTGGCCTCCAGCAGTCCCTGCATTGACTCAACGCTGCCATCTGGCCCTCCACTCGGCAGATTTCTGGCGCGCATTTGCTTCAGGCGTTCCCCTTCAAGCTACCGTGTTGTCATCACCGCCGGCTGCAGAGAGTTGCCTTGAAACGCTCCGCAGGAGGCTCCAGTACCATGATTGACAGCTCCCAAGATCTGCATAGTCCTCATAGTATGCGTCAGTGCCGTGTCTTTACATCTATTTTTGACAAATAAGCCGTCCGTTGTGGCCGAGGGGTTCTAGGCGCTTCAGTCCGGAACCACGCTGCTGCTACGGTCACGGGTTCGAATCCTGCCTCGGGCATGGATGTGTGTGATGTCCTTAGGCTAGTTAGATTTAAGTAAGTCTAAGTCTAGGGGACTGATGACCTCAAATGATAAGTCCCATAGTGCTTAGAGCCATTTTAACCATTTTACAAATAAAACCACACAAAAATGAACTCTTTAAATAAATACGAAATGAACCTATATATGATTGTAATGAAATGAAAATAAGAAATAAGTGTTATTGTATTGCCTAAATAACAGTTACAATTGTCGTAAGTATGGTGTGACGTGTCTTTCGTCTGTATGTGAGAGTTGTGTTAGTACCATTTTCCTTCATGCAATACCCCTATGTTAGGCATCCAATCACCACGCAAACATACTCACTCCACACAAAACTTAGTATTAACTTATTTTCTTTACCCAACAGAATTAGCGTATCTACGCACCTAACGCATGAGCAGCTAACACCACTCATAACACACCCAAAAATTTAGAGAAACGTGCGCAGTGGCATGGTCGCAATCTAGTCACTGCAAAAAAGCAGAAAGCAACGTACACTTACTTCTTGAGAAGTATGTAAGATGCTGCAGAGAAAACACTGCTACGAGAATTATAGAGCCGAATTAGATGTTCATAATGCGATCGTTTCTTGTCTAATATTCTTGCTCTCCTTAGAGCTTGATAATGGACAATGACAGTGTGGGTCAAAGACATAGTGACCATTTGTAAAATAGGGAAAATTCTGGTAGGACAAGGAGCTTAGTTCATCAACGTGCATGGGTTGTCATGGCACAAGAAAGTATACGAGGAGCTGTTATGACGAATTTCTATTTAATCCTGATTTTCAAGCAGGCAGTGATTGTGTTAATAGTATGAAGTAACAACAACGCAATGCATTCGACCATGTTTCACAAGCATTTACTGTAAGCTACTAAAAGATAATTACAAATACATCAAATTCAGAAATTCAATAAACGGATAATCTAGACTACATTACACAATATCACCTATAATTTGCTAATCCATTGAAGTTATCTGTACAAATTGTGTCTTTACTCTGACCTAAATGAACTACTATATACACGATCTCTACAAATGGTTTCAAATGACAGATATGGCGAATTTCCTTGATTTCAAGGTCTCGAGTTCCAGTGTGTTCATGTGAGCGATCCTGCGTACTTAAACAATTCCATTATAGACAGGGTAGGATTTGTAGCACAGCTGTTTCTTTTTGTTAGACAGATGGAAACTTTTAACCAACACGTTCCGAGGAATGCTTATTTCTCTAAGGCGTGCCTTACTATTCTAGATCTCTTTCCGTTTCACTCTTGCCTCGCTTAATCTTCTGAGCACCAGGTCAACAATTTGCTTGTGTTACACTTGGTTTTGCAGGGGAACATCTGCTACTTCATAGCATACATCTCTGTGTTGCCTGTTCTTGAGAACAGTCGCTGGTGATATCTTAGCAACTCCATGTGGCAACTCGTTCATCACGTCCTGGAAGTCGCGTAGGAAAACATCTCAGCTTGCTTGTTCTTTCGCGCAGGATATATGGCAAAGTTTCCCCGGGATTTTCGTTATCTTCTCTGCCAGTGGTGATTCGAACACTGTATGGAAGTGTATATTGGTTTAATCCCATGTTTTCTTAACGTTGCTTTCCAGGTCTCCGACTGGAATTCGGGTTCGTTGTCAGAGATAATCCTATATAAACGACCTACTTGGCTCAAGAAATCTTTGCAAAAGGCTCTGTATACTGTCTGCGTGGTTGCCTTTTCCAGGGGGGCTTAAGGTGACACAGGTAGTACAAGAGGGTCCAATAAATCTGTTGCAGTGAGGTTGAAACGTCCCCTTAGAAAAATTTATACAAGACTGGTCTATGTGAAACGTCCTTTGAACAATTATACACGACTGTGCTTAAACTGACACACAATATCTTTAGCGCAACGCAATCTGACTTCCAAAAATCCCTACGAAAGAATGGCCCTGACTAGCATTAACCTATACGTTTCACAAATCACTTACCTCACAAAAATCTTCGTTACTCAAGCTACTGCAATACAGCGAGCGCCACTACTGCCAGATAAATAAAAGATTCAAACTACTGAAGGCACTAACTACTGATAGGCATAGTTAGCAAATGAAAGATTTTAATAGAGAATAAACAATGTATTTACCTCACTAGTCATAATATATATATCAGTTCATGACACCAATTCTTACAAATTTCAAAACTCCGCCATCTCTCTCCCCACGTCCACCACTGCTGGCGGCTCACCTCCAACTGCGCAACGCTACGCGCTGTTAGCATCCAGCTGCCGCTGCCCGACACTACAATGGCAGACAACAATGCAAACCAGCCACAGACTGCACACGGCACAGCCAGTGATTTTTCATACAGAGCGCTACGTGGCGTTACCAATAAGAAAACGTGAACAGCCTACTTACAAGGTGTTTTAGTTTAGATGAACATAATGGGCTGCAGAGGAGACCGCATTGTCACTGTAACATGCTTTGATTTCTGACACACTTTACACACTGCCTAAACCCTCCGAATTCTTCTGTCCACATCTTTAAAGTGGCACAGTATGCGCAATTTCAGGTAGAATTTTCTGGTTCCAGTATATGTATAGCTAAGGTGAGTGTGCCAGGTGACTCTGGAAAGCAAACAAGCCAGAGCGCTCCTTCCCCTTCACTGCGAAAGAGCAAGATTGCGTTTCTTTTTCTAGTGGGTTTGTGCTACTTGTTTCCAATCACACAGGTGAACATGACAGCGCATCTGCAACGATGTTCTTCTCCCCTGTGAATGCGTCATTGTAAAATCGTATTTCTGTAGCATGAGTGCCCGTCTCGTCAGTCTCTTATTGCAGAGCTTTGCAAAGACTTGTTTTTCTCCCACACAAGAATAATCGAAATTTTTCGAAGCCAAAGCTTCCAACTCGGTTGCAGGGTAGTTTCTCTAGTATTTACTGAGAACATGGCTTCCAAAATCGATGGTCTTACGCACCATGTTCCCCCCCTCCTCCCCTTCTCTCCTGTTGATATTTGATATCTCTGGAAGATCACCACGCCAAGCCGAGCGTATGAGCTGTTCGTTCCCATGCGAAATTCCTCCACCAGATTGGGGTGTGACAAAATTGATGCATTAACCAACGCGGTTTTGAGCGTTTGGAATTCGCCTTGCACCATATCGTTCCAGCCCTACAGCATCTTCTTCCCAGTGATTTGGCACAATCGTGGTGTAGCTAGTTTCTTCACTTGAATGAATCTCTTGCAGAAATTTGCGACACCGATAAAGCCTTCGAGCTATTGCCATTGCAAATTTGGCTATTGCCTTGATCTTTTCTGGGTCTGGTGAGATTCCTCTCATGGTGACGATGTGGCCGAGGAATTTTACTCGTGAAGTCCCAATACACGAATCCGCAAAGTTGACAGTTACGCTGCATTCCTTGAAGGTCTGTAGTATTTCCCTTAAGATAACATTGGGTTCTGCCCACGTCATTTCTGCAATCAAGAAATCACATACATAAGTGGTGATTATTTGTTTTATGGAATCCTTTAAGATACTATCGAATCTCATAATGAAAGTGGCTGAGGCCACGTTTAACCCAGATGGTAGCCGTTTGAATTGGTAACACCTACCGAAGGCGAGGAACGCAGAATATTTCCTGTAGTCTGGGTGGAGTGTAATTTCCCAGAAATTGGACCGCAAGTCAAGGACGAGAATACTGTTAGGCCATGGGAGTTTTGCAAGAGTTCTTCCAGCTTCTCAGGACGATCTGTTTCTGATTCTATGATGGTATTAATTTGGCGTGAATCCAGCACCAATTGGATTGAGCCATCGTGCTCTTCTAGTGCCATGAGGGGGTTGTTGTTCACGGACGTTCAGTGATAGCGTCTAGCATACTCTTGATCTCTGAGAAAACTTCGTGACGGTAGGTGAGTGGAACCTGGTAAGGTGTCACGAAGAGTTTTGCGTGCCCAGGCACTTGGATTATGTTTTCGGCAGAAATACATCCGCTTTTTCAAGTAATGCTTCTTCCAGACCCTCCTTGTCATGCGTTGGAATGTTTCCTAAGTTGCCTGACGTGTTATCAAAAGCATAGCGCACCTCCCATAAAATTTGTTTATCTTTTTTTGGGCGGTGCAACTAACCCCAAGACACCATGATTAATTTCTATCGTCCTCGCTTTTTTGGTGTGATTTAGGTTGACGCATATGACAGGAATTAGAAAGCGTATAGTGTGATCAGGAAAGTAATTTTTATGATGTCATCGTTTTGCAATGTGATTTCTCCTCATCCCACGCCCAATACAGCCTTTCGTTGGTTCAGGAAATCCAAACCGAATACAATTTCCAGCGTAGGTATGACCAGAAAGTTTGTTTCCAAGGAGTGTCCATGCCAACTGAACATTAACTAGGTTTGTAGCCGGGCCTCCATGTTCTTTCTTCTGAGTGTGCCAGTGATTTTCATTTTCTTCAGCGTGAGTGCTGGTCCTGGATGATTCGCAATGGATTTCTTGTACACAGATTTAGATTTCAGAGTAACATGGCTTCTACTGTCCTCAATCCTGACCAGACTGACGCCTAGGGTGACATGAATAATGGGATGTAGATCCGGTCGTGCCATGATTTCTTTCTCCTCACCCAAAAGCTGTCTTGTGTCCTGATATTCTAACATGTTGATGTAGCCCTGTCCAATAGTTTCTGCGGCCTTATTTAGAGCTGTGTCTGCAGCAGTCGAGCGTCAGTTCCAATCCAAACTTCTGTTACATTTCCCCCGAGACGGGTTAGGTGGCCGGGTCTGGATATTTTCATCCTATTCGTTATTTTGCTGACATTACTGTTGCTGTCCAAGTTGTTTGTTTGTTTTTGTCGTTCTCCAGTATCCCGCTGTAACTAGTTTGGGTTTTGTGTTTCTCTCAGTTTTCGTTTTGCCGTTCATTGCAATTATTGTTGTAATTGCCTTGTCTACCTCCGCTCTCCAGTGGTGGCTGGTTATTCCCTCTGTAGTTCGAGTTGTTGTTTCCCTGTGATCGATATTTTCCCCCATTTCGTCTGTCGTCAATCTTTTCTGACGAGCCTTGCCAATTGCGTTTCTTGTTTCTTTTCCTGTCTCTTGTGTTTAGTATTTCGTTGACATAGTTTAATTCACCTATTGTGCTCTTGAATGATTCAGCAGAGTCTTCCATCGTCCGATAGGGAGTTGTTCGTAATGCAAAGGTAATTCGACGCAACAGTGCTTCATAATTTCCTTGGGACTGTACGGCTGGTCCAAAAACCGATTCTTCTTAACTAACACTTCAAAGAACGTCCCCAGATTATGGAATCCCAACGCTTCTAGTCTCTGCCCAGCATAATCTCCTGCTTGATTATTTCTTCCTTGTTCTGCGACCAATATGTTTTAATAAACACTCCCTTGAATTCCTTGTATGAACGACAACACTCCGCAATACTACATGTATGTTCCACGATCGATCCCTCTAAAAATCTGAAGATAAATTTCAGCTTGTACTCCAGTCGTCAAGATCCTGGTAGCACTTTATCGTAGAACTTGTTTGATGTAATGTATTGTTAGCTTCTTTCCACACTTGGAAATTTTGATGGATAGGAAATGTTTGTGGTCGAACGTTTAGACATTTCATGCTAACTGATTTTCCCTAGTTTCTTCAGCACACGTCTCTACAAATCGGTGTGCAAACGATCCTTATGCGTTGTTAAGGCCTCCTCTTATGTTGTCAGATTCACGGAGTGATGTTTCCATCCGTCGAAGACGTACACAGTTCTTCAAGCAACTATTCGTTTTGTTTTTCCTATGATGTGTGTCTATTTGACATGAGATATGATTATCACTATTGTAAGACAAATTCTGTCAAATGTTTCTAGAATTTCACTGAATATTTTCGTTATTGCTCAGCTTCAAAGGGATGTAGGATGCTTTTAACTAATCAGTTGCATCATACAGCCTGGATGATGGTTAATAGCCAAAACCGGTAGATGAGTAATGGGACAAATAAACAGCTGATGGTTCAAATGCATTTTACAAAATATTTTACAGCTGTTAAACCTCACCTTATGGAAACATTAGCAGTTCAATTAACCTCAGTGTTCCAAATGAATTTCAACATGGGAAAACAGAAACATTGTAACAGAAATCGCATCTGACGGATCCCAGGCAGCAGTCGCCAAATTGCAAGAATACACTGGTCTTGCGCGTTGCTTTGAAAAAATACAGACGACTGCAAGTTTACACTCTGACAGCAATTGCTTTAACTTATAAGCCTTCAACTTGTCTACCTGGCCCTGTGCCTGCAAAATTAAAAGTGCCCTCTGACAGAGGTTACTATTGATACCCTACACTTTTATCAGAATCTTAAATAAACATTGAATCCTGAGAAAAATTGATAAAATGGTGACCCTGCCATTTTGTAATCCATTAGTGGTGGATGACTGATATACTAACATGGGGTTAATATTTTATAAAAATTGGCAAGAGTTAATTAATCATAAAGTACGTCAACCAGCGCAAGTTAAGCGAGGTGACAAATAAATTATAAACTGCTGGCTACACAAAAAGAGTAAACAAACAATTTGGTGGACAAAGACAAATGTTTATCTGTGTAATCTATTTACCCTGTCCCAAAACAAGGATAACGCATTCTGAAATTATCTAACACTGAACAGACTTTGATGGATCTATTCTACAGAGAAGTTACACTACGCGGTACAGCTGAGAAGAAGTGGCGAGACCTTGATTCTGTTTGCCCTAACAAGCTGGAGAAGCAATACACTGCCCCTTTCTCGATGCGGTGGCGCAAGAGTTGGTAGAGTAGCGATACGCGGCACCTGTAAATCGTTATACCGTGTACGAAATATGTGAAGTCGCACGCAGGCGATCTGTGAGACGGATCGCAATTGCTCTCTAACGGAGCCCAGAAATGTCGGCCAGATTCTAGCGTGTGACACTCCCATTCGGCAGTCGTGCCGTGGATTAATTAGACTCACTTACACGGCACTGCATTCAAGGGACATCAAACGCCAAGCCAACAGACCTGATACGAATGAGATGGTCCTCAGCACAGTGAGCTGTCCAAGGTGACTGAGGTCCAAACTGTCGGTACAGGTAAGACTTCCCCACAGGCTCGTCAGCCAAGGCCGTTGCCAGTGCAAAGACACGCTCAGGACGAGTGCCCCAAACGCAGAGTCAAGATTAGAATTTCCTCTCTGGACTAAAGTCTGAATCAGATGTCCATTTCTCCCCTCGTCACCTTTCCATCAAAACACAGTCAACTCGAAAAGTGCCGCGACACAACCGCCTCCCACACCGGTTCTGTGCCAATCACAAGATTCCATGAGCACCGTGTCTCCCTTGTCGCTTGTCTGCTCTAGCTCCTGACCAATCCTAAACAAAGTTAATAATATTCCTTTGCCTGCTGGAGAAGCAGTCAATCCCTGATTCGTGAATTTTCGCGCAGGGAGAAAAAGACATTACGCTCCCGAACAGTGTTTCCCATGGCTGCTTTAGACAGCTTCTTTTGAAGGTTTTCGTTTAGGTATAAAGTGAACAACAAATTTAACCCAGATATTATTTTTCTTGATGTGCCGAACCTTGCAGCAAGTCCGACCAGGGGCCTTGGCTACACTTGCAGAAGTGCTTTTGGGTCCCAGCATAGACCATTTCGGAGTCGCCATAAATATTGCGTTTCATCCTAAAATTCTTTTGAAGGCCCGTGACTTCCCAAAAACTTGTCAGACATGGGGATGACACCACCTGATGGCTCCATCTATAGCGTCCAGCCCAAAGTGAAGAAGGAAACTTGCACATTTTTATGGACGCCAGCTCTACACTCAAAAGACGTTAACAACACTGTCGAAACGCCACAGCCAGGCCACACACTTTCTCCCTGCACCCCTGTCCCTGTCACGACCAGAAACGCCTAACAGGTACATTTAGTTGGCTTGTTTTTCACCTCTTTGGGCGAAAGCATTGTCTGTACACTGGTGCGAGAAATTCTTGGGAGCAGCATGCTTTCCGCAGTAAGTGCTTTGAAATGTTCCTCTCCGTAGCAGCTGATGTATAATAATAATAATAAAAATTATATATAATTAAAATGGAAAATTTAAAGAGTAGTACAATTGCATTTTTAGTAAATGTTATCGTGTACGAAACTGTGCCATTCTTCATTCACTTTACGTTGCGTCTCTTCTTTTTTGTGTGTGTATCCATCACTATATATAGTTTAATTATATTTCTCGTCTTCTGAAAGCTCTTATACTTATGTTAATCTTACGAAATAGGACCATGGACTTCCTCTCCTGCATTTCAGTTGTAGATGCAGGAGCCGACTCCAACGACACAAGTGCCTCTCAAAATGAAGGAAATCCTCCCAACTTGGCTCCACTTCATTTCAATAAAAATGCTTAACACTGTTGTTAAGTCTTCTGTTATTCAGAATCTCATATAATACAAAACACTTGTAGCACGTCATACTTCGAGCAATACGTCTTTTAATCATCTTTCTACATACGAGAGAGTGAAACAAAATCATATACAAAGAAAACTGAATGATGTTTTTTTGTTCATTTGTCTGCGCCTTCCTGTGCTTTCATAATTAATGTCTTTGCTGACGCTTATGGCCATCCTTGCTTCTGTCACTATCGCTGCTCCATTTTTTAATGTAATTTAACTTCAAGAAGAATATAATAATTCCAATCGCAAAGAAAGCAGGTGCTGACAGATGTAAAAATTACCGAACTAACAGTTTAATAAGTCACACCTGCAAAATACTAACGCGAATTCTTTACAGACGAATGGAAAAACTGGTAGATGCGTACCTCGGGGAGGATCAGTTTGGATTCCGTAGAAATGTTGGAACACGTGAGGCAATACTGACCTTATGACTTATCTTAGAAGAAAGATTAAGAAAAGGCAAACCTACGTTTCTAGCATTTGTAGACTTAGAGAAAGCTTTTGACAATGCTGTCTGGAATACTCTCTTTCAAATTCTAAAGGTGGCAGGGGTAAAATACAGGGAGCGTAAAGCTATTTACAATTTGGAGCGTAAGGCTATTTACAATTTGTACAGATACCAGATGGCAATTATAAGAGTCGAGGGGCATTAAAGGGAAGCAGTGGTTGGGAAAGGAGTGAGACAGGGTTGTAGCCTCTCCCCGATGTTATTCAATCTGTATATTGAGCAAGCAGTAAAGGAAACAAAAGAAAAATTCGGAGTAGGTATTAAAATCCATGGAGAAGAAGTAAAAACTTTGAGGTTCGCCGATGACATTGTAATTCTGTCAGAGACAGCAAAGGACCTGGAAGAGCAGTTGAACGGAATGGAGAGCGTCTTGAAAGGAGGATATAAGATGAACATCAACAAAAGCAAAACGAGGATAATGGAATGTAGTCAAATTAAATCGGGTGATGCTGAGAGAATTATATTAGGAAATGAGACACTTAAAGTAGTAAAGGAGTTTTGCTATTTAGGAAGTAAAATAACTGATGATGGTCGAAGTAGAGAGGATATAAAATGTAGACTGGAAATGGCAAGGAAAGCGTTTCTGAAGAAGAGAAATTTGTTAACATCGAATATAGATTTATGTATCAGGAAATCGTTTCTGAAAGTATTTGTTTGGAGTGTAGCCATGTATGGAAGTGAAACATGGACGATAACTAGTTTGGACAAGAAGAGAATAGAAGCTTTCGAAATGTGGTGCTACAGAAGAATACTGAAGATAAGGTGGATAGATCACGTAACTAATGAGGAGGTATTGAATTGGATTGGGGAGAAGAGAAGTTTGTGGCACAACTTGACTAGAAGAAGAGATCGGTTGGTAGGACATGTTTTGAGGCATGAAGGGATCACAAATTTAGCATTGGAGGGCAGCATGGAAGGTAAAAATCGTAGAGGAAGACCAAGAGATGAATACACTAAGCAGATTCAGAAGGATGTAGGTTGCAGTAGGTACTGGGAGATGAAGAAGCTTGCACAGGATAGAGTAGCATGGAGAGCTGCATCAAACCAGTCTCAGGACTGAAGACAACAACAACAACAACAACAACTTTACCATATCCATGGGGACTTTCACCATGTATCTACACACTGTACATGGCTTCTAATCCTTGAATGACCACTGGAAGACTTACTGTTAAATAATCAAAACACCAGTGTGCCGTGTGCTCCTGCGATTTGATTGTTCCGGTGTAGTGTGTTCGACCTTTTGCGATTCGCTTTGCGGTACGCGGGTTGGTGCACCCTCTGAGATTCCGTGCGGGCAGCTGAAAGTGGAGTTTCGGGAGAGAGAGAGAGAGGGACGAGCGGGCCTGGCGGAGCGACGCCGGAATATCGCGGAAATCGCGCCGGCAAGCGGTGTGAGCGTGGCAGTTGCATTGGGGCTGGCGGAGCGGCGGACCTGGAGGTGCTGCAGTGACTCACTGTCGTTCCTTCTGTTTACGAGTTCAACCTTCCTCACGCTGTGGCTACGGGCTGGTGTTATTCTGGCCATTACCTTATTAGCGGCATTTGGATTAATATTGTTAAAGGTGAGCTGTTAGTCTGGTGCATCTTCATCAGGCGAAGTTACAGCGAGATTTCTTTCTGTCGTATTCTGGCTTGCGCAGCTGCGCAGTGAGTGTTCCCATGTCGCGTGTCGAAATACTGATTTGTGCCCTGGTTGATTTACGTATGAACTGGAGTGCCTATGTGGGCGTGTTTGCTTAAATTTTTTATGAAGTGTTTCACGGTATCCTTAGTTGAGTGACTTCAAATTCCATTTCAGTTTGTTACTAAACTTAAATCAGTTAAGGGGTGCCCAAATTTTCATCCTAGTCAAGTTAAGTTTAAGTCTACTGTGACACCACTGTTTACCTGTTGGATTAAAATTAATTCAATCTTAACCACAGTTAGGAATAATTCGAGGCTAGTTGTAAGTGACGTGTGTGTTTGTTTTTGTCCTTTTCTCTTACTCACTACTGTTGAGTGTTAAACTGATCTGGAAATCCCTTTGACGTCATGTCACGTAAGACAGTGCTGTAGTGGACAGTATTGCTATACGTCTGTGATATTATTTCCTGTAACCCATTCAGCCCATTAGGTTATGTAAGCCTTAAATACAGTGACCAGTTTGGTAATTTTCTGTGTTTCGTAATAACATTTTGCAAGTATTAAAATTTTGGGAAAGGTTTAAATCTCACATTTGCAGATTGTTTGATGTTAGATAACTTGTTGATGATTCGTGTTACATCAGCTGATGTACATTTAAATTGAACAGGTTATATGTCAAAATGTTGTTACCAGTACCTTGCACAAATTTTCTTGCGTAATATATTAAGTTTTATTTTCTATCCTCAATCTGTTGCTCAGCCTTCCATTCCAGCAGCCCCTGTATCCTGCTCTCAACCATATCAGCCAGCATGTTCTCAACTCCGGAAAATGCTATGCAGAAGAGACCTATATAAAGATACCACATGCATTAACAATGTACGTGCTATCATTAATGACTGCTCAGCTTGATAGCTTCCTGTTGTTTCATAGAAAATAATGTGTGGGGTGTGATAACAACATTACACAATAGCCGTGAATATTAAAATAAGTGACTGACTTGACCTCCCGTAATGCTTATATCAAACAATCTACAGGTCCAAGAACATTAAGTGTTTTCTACGTCCAAGAGGATGATATCTAAACACGAACAACAGAGATACTGTTATAGCTCATGAATCTCTCACTGTTTTATCCTAAGTGTTGGATTGTGATCTTCACTGCGAAGGCTGGTTTCATGCAGATCTTCAGGATTACCACGTAGAAGTCTATTAATCTCTGAATATCTCTACAGGCTACATCCATTTCAAACTGATTACTGCTGTCAAACCTTGGTCTCTCTCTACAATTTACCACACACTTGTGGCGGATCTCTTTTATCCTTCAGCATTTACTGTTCTTGGGAGGATGTGGTTCGTTGAACAATTGGTCTGTAGGAACCCAGGTGTTCAGAGTACTAGTTATGGGCCTAGGGCAGCGGTCGGCGAACTCGCTACTCAAAAGAGCCAAATATCAGAAGAACAATTCCTTTTAACCTGTATGAACCACGTACCTCGCCTCAGTGGTATAGGCGGCTGTGCAGTAGGTGCAACTACAGCGGTGAAGTATCTTCATCAGGTTACCTTCATTAGGATCGTGGGTGCACTCAGCGATTGTGATATGACTTTCAAATGACAGAGCACAGCAATCAGTCGTCCTTTTCTTGCAGGTTTTATTCAGCAAATCTAGATTTCGGCTAGTGCCTAGCCATTATCAATTCACCATTTTATGCACTGAAGAGCCAAAGAAACTGGTACACCTGCCTAATATGGTGTAGGGCACCCGTGAGCACGCAGAAGTAGCGCAACATAACGTGGCATCGATTCGACTAAGAAGAAGTAGTGCTGGAGGGAACTGACACCATGAATCCTGCAGGGTTGTCCATGAAACTGTAGAAGTACGAGGGGGTGGTGAACAGCACGTTGTAAGGCATACCAGATACGGTCAATAACGTTCATATCTGGAGAGTATGGTGGGCAGTGAAAGTGTTTAAATTCAGAAGCGTATTCCTGGAGCCACTCTGTAGCAATTCTGGACGTGTCGGATGTCGCATTGTCCTGTTGGAAATGCCCAAGTTCGTCGGAATGCACAATGGACTTCGTTGGATGCTGGTGATCAGAAAGGATGCTTACGTACCTGCCACCTGTCAGAGTCGTATCTACACGTAGGGGTTCCATATCACTCCAACTGCGCACGCTTCGCACCATTACAGAACCTCCACCAGCTTGAACAGTTCCCTACTGATATGAAGGGTCCATGGATTCATGAGGTTGTCTCCACATCCGTATAAGTCCATCCGCTCGATACAGTGTGAAACGAGACTCGTCGGACCGAGCAACATGTTTCCAGTCATCAACAGTCCAATTTCGGTTTTGACGATTCCAGGAGAGGCGTGAAGCTTTGTGTTGTGCAGTCATCAAGGGTACACGAGTGGGCCTTCGGCTCCGAAAGCCCGAATCAGAGATGTTTCACTAAACGGTTCGCACACTAACGCTTGTTGATGGGTCAGCATTGAAAACTGCAACAATTTGCGGAAGGTTTGCACTTCCGTCACGCTGAGCGATTCTGTTCAGTGGTCGTTGGTCCCGTTCTTGTAGGATCTTTTTCCGGCCGCAGCGATGTCAGAGATTTGGTGTGTTAGCGGATTCCTGACATGCGCGGTACAATCGTGAAATGGTCCTACGGGAAAATCCCCACTTTATCGCTACCTCAGAGATGCTGTGTCCGCGGACTATAACACCACGTTCAAACTCATTTAAATATTGATAACCTGCCAATGTAGCAGCAGTAACCGATGTAACAATAGCGCCAGACACTTGTATCTTGCCGGCCGCGGTGGCGAGCGGTTCTAGGCGCTTCAGTCCAGAACCGCGCGACTGCTACGGTCGCAGGTTCGAATCCTGCCTCGGGCATGGATGTGTGTGATGTCCTTAGGTTAGTCAGGTTCAAGTAGTTCTACGTTCTAGGGGACTGATGATCTCAGATGTTAAGTCCCACAGTGCTCAGAGCCATTTGAAACATTTTTGAGCTTGTTAACTTACATAGGCGTTGCCGACCACAGAGCCGTTTTCTGCCTGTTTACGCATCTCTATCTTTGAATACGCATAGCTACCTTAGTTTCTTTGGCGCTTCAGTGTAGTATCAAAAATTGGTTCAAATCGCTCTGAGCACTATGGGACTTCACATCTGAGGTCATCAGTCCCCTAGAACTTAGAACTACTTAAACCTAACTAACCTAAGGACATTACACACATCCGTGCCCGAGGCAGGATTCGAACCTGCGACCGTAGCGGTCGCGCGGTTCCAGACTGAGGCACCTAGAACCGCTCTGCCACACCTGCCGGCTCAGTGTAGTATATATGCACGTTATAATACGTACATCAGTCCCTGACGTATTAGAACATGAATTGATATTATAAAATGGTGCACTGATAATGGCTAGGCACTAGCCGAAATCTACATTTGCCGAACAATACGTGTAAGAAAAGGACGACTGATTGCTGTGCTCTATCATTTGAAAGGAGACGTATCTGTCGAGAGACAAGACTGAGAGGTTTATGATACTTCCAATTAATCACATCTCATCCATGTAAGAGGAGATGGAATGAGTGGTATCTAATGTTACTTATGACAGGATAATTGCATGTTGAATCGTAGGAAGGGATACGACAGTGGTTGCAGAGTGTTACTAACTCTCCGTCCTTTTTCTTTTCTGTTGGGATTTCATGCAAGCCATATCATAATGCGTAAAGATAGACACTGTTCTGCCTGGGGTAGCCAAGCACTAGGGAGCGACAGACCACCGTATCCTTTCGCGAGGTGGATAGTGAGCGCACGTCAGAGAGAGATCAGGAGAACAGGATTTGTGATGGCGGACAAAGAGTCGCCAGACAACCCCAGGACCTAAGACAGTATTACAGGAAACAAATGCGGTGCTAAAGAAGCAACCCGCCACATTTTTCCCTCTTCAACCTGTGGGCTGTATAGCATGCGTTGGTCCGCATTGTGACGGAGCGGAGTATGTCTTTTCCTGTATGCAAAATAAATCTTTGATGCGGTACCTCTTGAATCACCCCATACTTAGACTACCTTGGTTGTGCAGTCACTCACCATACAAGCACCAACAATTTGCCCGCGTTCGTATCCACTTAGCTCCAACGTAGTGCTGTCACAGTTGCACAGAAAACTGTTGTCATCACTACTGACACTTGCAATATATTGAGGACCCTGGTCAAGCGCCATTCGTTGTCAAATACGACAGCGCAACCTGCAGGCTAGGCTACCATGAGCATTTGCATTCGGTCATGAATTTCTCGCAATATTTCCACATTTTCGTCCAACCTTTGTATTAAAAATCATTGTCTGTTATAGGCTATTAATTTATCTTTCATTTGCTGAGTCATTGCTACTAAAGCGTCAGTATCCAACACCTATAAAAACACATGAACTATAGATACCTTGTGCCAAATTCAGCAATTTGTCATTTATTACGTTTTTTTTAAAAAAAATTTTAGACCAGTGGCTGTCAAACTTCGGCCCGCGGCCCGCATGCGCCCAGAGACAATAATTCGTCGGCGTGCGGTTTCTTTTACAATAATATGCAGCTAGCAACTAACAGCTGTATTCGAAAAGTCAACAAATGTTACTAGCTTCTTAAGAACATAGTTTTAGTGTTCAGTAATAAGCAAAAATACTTGTAGATAAGAAATTTTTAAGATGTGGTTCATTGTAATTGAATCTTCTGAAGAAGAGGAATGTTTGTACATTCAAAACTGGTAAAGAATAAATGCTTACAATTTGCTGCTGTTGGCTGTACCTGACTCTTCCGTCGAATCAAAGGTATATTGGAAGTAAATATAGTGGGGAGGGGGGGGGGAACGTTGGTCGATCACTTCAGAGGCGAAGCTGGGTGCAAGACCAGACAGATTTGTCGATGTGGGGTGACGGGGAACGTTCCTTTTTTTGAAATTTGTGATAAATTCCTATGGGACCAAACTGCTGAGGTCATCGGTTCCTAGGCTCACACACTACTTAATCTAATGTAAACTATCTTACGCTAAGGACAACACAAACACCCATGCCCGAGGGAGGACTAGAACCTCCGGCGGTAGTGGTCCCGCAGTCAGGGACATGGCGCTGTCTTGCTTGCCTTATCGAGCTGACAACTCATGCCTCGTACCGATCAGCCACTACTGTATAAACGGAAGTAACATGTAACTCTTCAGGCTTTCCTGGCGAGATCTTGACATGTGGAACAATCGGGTCTACTGCCAGATGTTTGTGTCGCTCTGGCACAATATTTCGGCCACGAAACTCATTGCCTTCTTCAGGTGCTACCTGAGACTGTCGTGATGGAGGTTTTTTTCCCTTTATTATGATTTCATTCCCCTGCCCCATATGGGCAGGGGAGGGCTGTCAGCCACCGTGTTGGAGGATCTTGTCCAGTATTTATGCCCAGAGGGCGCTGGGTGCTCTCTTTGCCGTCCGCACCCGCCTGGCGCTGCTTGTAATGTGATGTCTTTTCCCCGGTGTTCCCTCGGACGTCCGCGCCCGTCTTGGGCGCCATTTGTGGCAGCTCTCTGAGGCCTGTCCTGAGTCGGGCGTTCCGTTCGCGGTCCGCGCCAGCCAGGTGCTGCTCCTGAGGTTGTTACCCCTCCCTGGTGCTCCCACGGCGTCCGCGTCCGGTTCGTCCACCATCTGAGGTCGTGGCAGTTGTCTGGGGCCAGACCCGCGTGTGGCGTTCCGTTCGTGGTCCACGCCCGCTTGGCGCAGCTCCCGAGATGTTGGCCCTTCCCTGATGCTCCGACGGACGTCCGCTCCCGCCTAGTCCACCATATGCAGTTGTGGCAGCTGCCTGAGGCCCGTCTCGCGTCGGGGGCTCTGTTCGCGGTCCGCGCCTGCCTGGCGCTGCTTGTAAGGTGCTGTTTCTTTCCCGCTGCTCTCTCCGATGTCCGCGCCCTACTTGGTCTCCATCTGTGGCAGCTCTCTGAGGCCTGTCCTTTGTTGGGCGCTCCATTCGCGGTCCGCGCCCACCTGGCGCTGATCCTGCGGTGTTGGCACTTCCCTGGTGTACCGGCAATCGTCCGTGCTCGGCTCGTCCATCCTCTGCGGTCGTGGTGGCTGTCAGAGGCCCGTCCTGCGACGGGAGTTGCGTTCGCGGTCCGTACCCGCCTGGCGCTACTCCTGCAGTGTTACTGCTTCTTGAGGAGTTTGTTGGTTCATTTCGTTGAGCCCTGATAAGCTCCAGAGCTGGACTCCACGCCGAGCTGAGCTGGTAACCGCTGTCTCGGTTTATTAGGTTGTCTGTGACCTTGATCTCGATGGCCTCCTTTATGAGACTGTCCCAAAATCTTGGCGCCTGTGTCACAATTTTGTTGTTGTTATAGTCCATTGAGTGGCCGAGCTCCAGACAGTGTTCCGCTATGGCAGATTTTGATGCCTGTCCGAGTATTCTGTGCCTTTGGTGTTCTTTGCACCTGACGTCCACCGTCCTGGTTGTCTGGCCAATGTATGACTTTCCACACTGGCACGGGATGTTGTAAATGCCTGGTTTACGTAGCCCCAGGTCGTCCTTCACACTCCCTAGCATGGTCCCAATTTTATATCATATTTTGAAAGAATTCTGCTTATCTTTGCAGAAATAGGTCCAGCATATGGCAGGTATTCCACCTTCTTCGCCTCCTCTGGCTCCTCTTGTGTACCTTGTGGTTGATTGGTAGTATGAAGTGCCCTTTGGATATCTGTGGAGGAGTAATCATTTCTCCTGAATACCAGCTCTAGATGTTCTATCTCTGTGGCCAGACTTCCGTATCTGACAGAGCTCGAGCCCTGTGAGCTAATGTTTTCAAGACTCCATTCTTCTGTGCCGGGTGGTGGCAGCTACTGGCTTGAAGGTATAAGTCAGTGTGGGTGGGCTTACGATACACACTGTGCCCCAAAGTGCCATCTGCCTTCCTCTTGACCAGGACATCCAGGAATGGGAGTTGTCCATCCTTCTCTAGCTCCATAATAAATTTTATACTTGGGTGGCATGAATTTAGATGTTCCAAAAAGTCATCTAGCTTCTCCCTACCATGGGGCCAAATGACAAAAGTGTCACCAACATACCTAAGAAAGTACTTGGGTTTGTAAGTGGCTGATGCAAGTGCCTCATCTTCGTACCTTTCCATGAAAAGGTTGGCTACCAAAGGTGATAAAGGGCTGGCCGTAGCCACTCCTTCCGTTTGCTCATAAAATTGATCCCCATAAAGAAAATATGTTGAGGTCAGTGCATGCTTGAACAGGTCGAGCAGGGCACCATCGAACTTCTCTCCACTGATATTGAGTGAATCGGTGAGCGGCACTTGTGTGAAGAGCGACACCACAACGAAACTGACCATGATGTCAGAGTCCACGATGTGTAGCTGCCTTAGCCGATGTAGGAAGTCCTCTGAGTTCCGAATGTGGTGTGCACATTTGCCAACATATGGTGCCAATATCTTCTTCAGGTATTGTGCAGTGAGGTATATCGCTGCGCTGATGTTACTGACAATAGGTCGAAGAGGGACCCCCTCCTTATGGACCTTGGGGAGTCCATAGAGTCTGGGTGGTACAGGTGCTTTGGCATAAAGCTTCTTTGTGAGCTGTTCAGGTAGACCTGTCTCCTTCAGCAACTTCTGGGTCTTCTTGTCCACCTTGTCAGTGGGGTCACCATCTAGTGGTTTGTAAGCAGTGTCTTCCAGAAGTGGTTGCACCTTCCTATCATACTCCAACTTGTTTAAGATGACCGTGGAGTTACCCTTATCAGCTGGCAGAACTACAATGCTGTCATCCTCCCGTAGCTGCCTGAGTGCCACCCTCTCCTGGCTCGAGATGTTGGATTTGAGGGGCTTCGTCCTGGTGAGTGCCCTGCAGGTCTCCCTGAGGATCTCTTCAGACAAGTTGGAAGGTAGCGTGTTGACGACTTGCTCAATCGAACTGATGAAGGCTGCAACAGGTACGCTTCTGGGAGTCACTGCAAAGTTGAGGCCCTTGCTGAGTGCTTTTGAGGTGGCCTCATCGAGCTGCTTGTCGCTCAGGTTGACCACTGTCCGTGTGTCCCTATGCTGTTGTACCTTCTTGTTAAGGCGCTCAAACTTGGGCTGTTGACATGCTGTTGATTTCCTCATGGTGCATTCCGCCAAGGACCAGGAGGCACCATCAACCTGGTCCCAGAGCAACACAAACATCCGGTAGTAGACCCGATTTTTCCACATGGGAAGTAACATGCTTTCGTGCGTGCGCATTACAGAGAAAGTCTTCTTAAAATGCGGTGCGTATCTGTAACTAGCAATATAAAGTTAAATTAAGGCTGTTGCACTACACTGCAATGCATATAAGAAAAATGATATTCAAAACGTGTGCTAAAGATTTATGATCACTTCTCGAATTGTGTAATGCATTGAAACATATGTACATCTACTGTTATTAATCAGCTAATCATCTGCTGTCACAGACAACACTACAACAGTTCTTCAGGCAGTTACAGCGCTACAACTGTGGGGATACTCAGGGTGGCAGCGATCAAATCGAGAGCAGTTGACACAAAGAGTTCCAAATGCTATCGACGACCAATAGGCCTACATGCCGTCCGGCGGCCAACTTATTGCTCACTATAGCTAGTCTATTGGGGGCTGATAACGTTTTATTTATATAATTAATAATGAAATCGTTATACTTTCTGTGCGGCCCTAATTTCCGCACCACAATGTCACTATTGGCTCTGGAGCAAAAATGTTTGACGACCGTTATGTTGTCCTAGTTATATATTTTACTAGTCTGTAATTGACATATTTTTAAAGGTGCTTGATAATGACGGCTTAGTAGAAATTTGACGACAACACAACAAGTAAATGATAAATTTGCAGACTACAACGGACAATGTTTTCTTTTATGACCAAGTGGAAAGGTTTCGTCGTGACTGTTTCTCCCAAGGATCTTAGTAATTCTGGTGGGGTTTCATTTGAACGTAAGTCTCTCTGTGCTCTCTGAAAGTCATCCGACAGTAATATACCTGACCCCTCATCATCTTGCCAGGTGTTGATGACCGCGCAGTTGAGCGCCCCACAAAACAAACATCATCATCATCATCATCGTCGTCGTCGTCGTCGTCATCATCATCACCGCACCTTTCTCTCTATTTCCGTAATACAGTGAGGCTACAAAAGTCATGGAGTACCTCCTAATATCGTGTCGGACCTAACTTTGCCTGGCGCAGTGCAGCAACTCGACATGGCAGGTACACAACAAGTCATTGGAAGTCCCCGGTAGAAATACTGAGCCATGCTATCTCTAGGGTCAGCCATATCGACGAAAGTGTTACAGGTACACGATTTTGTGCCTGATTGACATCTAGATTATGTCGCATAAATGTTCGACGGGATTCATGTCGGACAATCTGGCTAAGCAAATCATTCTCTTGAAGAACATTTTTCAAACCTCTCGCAAAGAATGGTGGCGCAGTTACATGTTTGGGAATATAAAGTCCATCAGTGTCTGCAAATGGTGGTGGTGTGTTGGGGCTTATGGGCGCTCAACATCGAGGTCTGGTCTCCAAGTACCGAGCGAGGTGGCGCAGTGGTTAGCACACTGGACTCGCATTCGGGAGGAAGACGGTTCAATCCCGTCTCCGGCCATCCGGATTTAGGTTTTCCGTGATTTCCCTAAATCGTTTCAGGCAAATGCCGGGATGGTTCCTTTGAAAGGGGACGGCCGATTTCCTTCCCAATCCTTCCCTAACCCGAGCTTGCGCTCCGTCTCTAATGATCTCGCTGTCGACGGGACGTTAACCACTAACCACCACCATCTGGTCTCCAAGTAGCTGAACTTAGCCACTTCAGTCGATTATCGATTCAACTGGACCAGATGACCCAGTTCATTCCATGTAAACACAGCCTACACCATTATGGAGCCACGACCAGCTTGCACAGTGCGTTATTGACAACTTGGGTCCACTGCTTCTTGGGGCCTGCGTCACACTCGAACTCTACCATCAGCTCTTATCAGCTGAAATCGGTACAAACGAGCAGGTCACGATTTTCTAGGGTCCAACCGATATGTCACGAGCCCAGGAGGGGCGCTGCAGGTGATTTAGTGCTGTTACGAAAGACACTCCAATCGGACGTGTGCTGCCGTAGCCCGTTTACGCCAAATTTCGCCGTACAGTCTAACGGCTACGTTCATCCTACGTCGGACATTGATCTCTGCCGTTATTTCATGAAGTGTTGCTTGTCTATTAGGACTGACAACTCTATGCAAACGGCGCTGCTCCCAGCCATTAAATGAAGGGCGTCGTCCACTGCTTTATCTCTGGTGAGAGGTGATGCCTAAAATTTGGTATTTTCCGCACTCTGTTGATACTGTAGATCTCGGAATATTAAACTCCCTGACGATTTCCGAAATAGCAATTCGTCTAGCTCCAACTGCCATTAGGCGTTCAAAGTTTAATTCCCGTCGTGCAGCCATAATCACTTGAGTAGAAATGAGTCCGCCCCGATAGCTGAATGGTTGCCGACACGGTAGCTCAGCGTGGTCTCTGTAATAAAAAAAAAAAACTGAGTCAAGGAATCAACGATCAGCTTGAACGGATGTGTTGTGACGTCCGCCCAGACCAAACGCCTCGAACTATACCGGAAAAAAGAGTCAGCTGGACGGACTGCCATCCTAAGGGGCCCGGGTTCGATTCCCGGCTGGGTAGAAGATTTTTTCCGCTCAGGGACTGGATGTTGTGTTGTCTTCATCATCTTTTCATCCCCATCCGGCGAGCGGGTCACCCAATGTGGCGTCGAATGTAATAAGACATCCATCACGGCGGCCGGACCTACCCCCTAAGGGGTCTCCCGGCCACTGACGCCAAACGCTCATTTCCATGTTGCCACTTGAGTAGAAATGACATTTGCACCACTGCACCGCACTTTTACACCTTGTGTGCACGATATTACCGCCATCTGCGAATGTGCATATCGCCATCCCATGGCTCTTATCACCGCAGTGGCTGCGCTGGATTAGCCGAACGGTCTAGGGCGCTGCAGTCATGGACTGTGTGGCTGGTCCTGGCGGAGGTTCGAGTCCTCCCTCGGGCATGGGTGTGTGTGTGTGTGTTTGTCCTTAGGATAATTTAGGTTAAGTTGTGTGTAAGCTTAGGGACTGATGACCTTAGCAGCACCCATAAGGTGTCACACACACTTGAACATTTTCACCGCAGTGTGTTGTCTTCAAATTTGTTCGCAACCGAGTAAAGCTTTAGCTTGGTTTGTATTCCGAATGATGCCTTTTAATACCAATCCCCATACATGATTAAAAAGGTAGACAGGTGGACTTTCTTGGATTCTATTTTAATACTCTCGACAGGGAACGAGCAAGAGAATAAACATAACCAACTGTCGAGTTATATATGCGGTGTATTTTTGCGCGCCAGACTTATTTTGGTGGCGTGTTTTGACACATTTAAAGCATCGGAGGGAGCCCGCTGCCCCGGCGGAGCATCGGCCCTGCGCCCGACACGCGCTGTCAGCCACAGCGGCGCCGGCGCCGTCGCCCACGCCCTCTGCTCGGCGGCGGGGTACCTGCCCGGCCCGGCCCGGCCTGGCCGCAGCGGATACTCGACGGCTGTCAAGCACGCTACCCCGCCGCCTCCTACCAACTCACCACCACTGCTATCGAGTAATTATAACTGTTCGTGGCACAATGGCCGGGTACAATTCTTCCAACGCTACGCTGCTTCAGCCACTTTAGCAACGGCCTTATACGCAAACTAAGCGATGCTGGTTTTCCCGACGGACTCGTATGTCTCTTACACTCACATCTCACGAAGAGATGTTTCAACACTGACGTGCAGAGCAGACAATCGACAAGCTGTAGTACCCCGGGGAAGATTCTTGTTCCACCTCTACATTAACGACATTCCTGCAATAGAAAATACGACGTTAGCCATCAGCGCGGATGACACAGCCAGCCTTGCGCAAGACTGGAAAACGCCGAACATAAATTCACGAATACAGCGAGCGGTTCTAGGCGCTACAGTCTGGAACCGCGCGGCCTCTACGGTCGCAGGTTCGATTCCTGCCTCGGGCATGGATGCGTGTGATGTCCTTAGGTTAGTTAGGTTTGAGTAGTTCTAAGTTCTAGGGGACTGATAACTGCAGATGGTATGTCCCATAGTGCTCAGAGCCATTTGAACCATTTTGCTCGAATACAGACGGCACTCAGAACTGCCGAGCCTTGGTTGCAACGATGGCGTATTTAAGTAAACGTCGACAAGCGCGAAGCAGTTCTGTTCACATGGAGACCGAAGTCAGCCGTGCGTGGTTCGTGTTCCCGCTATCACGTATTTTACACCTTGCTTTTAACGTACTTCTACCTCACTACGTTAATTTAAATTACTACTGTCAGTGAGTTACAGCTTTGCCTGACCATGAGCGGCGTTAGCTGCGCGTATCCATATATCCCCTCTCGTAGTATCTTTGATCGACTGCTATTACTTCCTGGTCGTTGTCCATCGTAAGCGAGTTCGGGTCGGCAGTCAGTTGGAACGCGTATGGAGCGCAGTCTGGACCTACCAGTCGGGCAGTTGCATTGCGGCACTTGTGCAGTCAGGTTGGAGCAGCAGTGAGGTCTGCGTCGACATGGCTCGCCCAACCACTGCCGCCGCGTATCACTTGAGCCGGGCCCCGGTCTTGGTGCATCGTCGGTAGGTCGTCCTGCCGGACGATGCGTTTTGGCTCGCCGATCGTTCATAAGTCGGCTTTGTGTGTGCGCATCGACTCCCGATTTGTCTTCGTGCGTGCTTAGCTACTTTTGGGTATCGTTCAGGTCTTCGTGCAGTGTTTGTCAGGTTGCGTGTGTAGTTGCTGTTATTTCCACTGATGACTATTTCAGGCGTCGGCATTCTGCGGGAGTCGGTCTGTTGCTGCGCACTAGGGAAGTTACCTCCGCGCGGTGCAGTCTGCTGGGTCCGCTGGAGGTCCCTGCGCAGTGTCGAAGCGTGTGTGGACCTGTCCGATCGCAACGAGCTTCGCTGTTCACCGATCCAGGACGTCAAAGTTGAGTAGTTGTTTCAAGCACTCAAGCCACGTCCATTCATGCTGCTTGGTTCGTTCCGGTGGTTCGCTGTTGGGGAGGTTTTCCGGTGAACAACACCGAGTGTTCGTATTGCTGAAATTTAGCCGCCATATGGTGGAATTAACTATATTGGTTGACTATAATTCAAGTGCACCAGCGGAATTTTCTCCCTTGTGCCCGTTAGTGTTCCGGTTATCTACCCTGACCACTAACGTAATTTCAGACAGTGTCCTTTTCTCACCTGTTGTTGTTGTCCAATACAGTGTGTAGTTTTGGCAGCTTAATACATATACATGTCTCATTGTGGATAATCACGGCCGTAACATATTGTGCTGGAATTCTCATGCACCGACTGGTGGCAAGCAAGTCGTTTGTCGGTCGGTCCGTGGGTGTCCCTTGCTTGGGTTGCGATGGATCAAGTGTAGTTGGGCTCACCACCTGTCTCACCTAAGTGAACGAGGCTAGACCGACCCCCTGGATGCTTCTGAGTGCTGCTGTCTTTACTATCTTTCTCTCCGCTGTTTAATTGTCTGTTTATAATCTATCATAGCCAATGATAAAAAAAAAAAACATTCTTGGTTTTACTGTGTTTTATGTAAGTAAGGTTTGAATTCCGGCAAGTTGTAAATGTGTTATTAAATTACAATAAATTACAATTTTAAGGTGAAACTGACCCCAACCTTATTTGGTTGGCCCTTTCCACAATCCTAATCACCTGGTCTGCCAAGAGAGCTTAGCGAACATTTCACGAAGCGCATACATCAACACTATCGACAGTCAACACTACACTGACGCCCAATACAAGTCAGATATCTCGGTGTTGGCTGGACCGGAAACTTGCATGGAGAGACCACATCGAATACGTTGCCAACAGAGCGCACACGAGGCTCAAACAACTCTGCCCAATGCTCAAGAGGGATAGTACAGTGAACAGGAGGGTGTCGAGGTCCATGTACATGACACTTATTAGACCTCTTATCACGTACGCAGCTCCCGTCTGGGGGTACGCAGCTCCTACACGCCTGCGCCGCCTGCAGATCACACAGAACAGAGTGCTACACATCATTAGCAACGCTCCACGCTGCATCCACACCGTGGATCTCCGCAATGAATGCCGCCTTGAAACCCTCAAGGAAGTATTCAAAAAACTCGCCACCCGGCTATACAGGAACTTGAGACACTCGAACAGTCCTTTCATCCTTTCTCTGGGAAACTATGATCACAACCATAGGTGGAGGCATAAGCGTACTAGCTAGCAACATCGGCAAGTCCCTGCAAATTAGCTACATTGACTGGATGTGTTTGCTGCTATTAAGGCCAACTAACAGGCTACAGAAGGGAAACACAAACAAACTGCCAACACAATCCTATACTGTGAAGCCGATATATGACCGGTCGGACACTAAAATGTGATGAACGTGACTATAACAGGTAAGCTAATGCTCGCCGAGGAATCAACACGGGTACACAGCTGCAGGCGTCGAGTACCACCACTGCATAACGTCAAAGGTATCCGCCTGCATGATACCCATTAGTAACAAAGCCTACCCTTTCATGACCTGTCACAGGCAGCAAGAAAACCGCTACTGCTCTTACAACCAAACCCAGCTATTGAAGAGGTTTTTTTCCTTGGCACTTGCCTTGGTACTTCATCTACATCTACATCCACATCATACTCAGCAAGCCACCTAATTGTGTGTAGCGGAGGGTACTTTCGGTACCACTATATGATCCCTCCAACCCTGCTGCACTCGTGAATAGTGTGTGGGAAGACTGTCGGTAAGTCTATTGGCTCAGATTTCTCGATTTTTTGTCCTCTTGGTCAATATGCTCAATTTATTTGGGGGGAAGTGATATGTTGTCCGATTCCTCCTGAAAAGTACTGTCCCGAAATTTCAATAGTAAATCTCGCGGTGATGCACAACGCCTCTCTTGTAACGGCCGGCTGTTGTGGCCGAGCGGTTCTAGATGCTGCAGTCCGGAACCACCCTGCTTCTACGGTTGCAGGTTCGAATCCTGTCTCGGCCATGGATGTGTGTGCTGTCCTTAGGTTACTTAGGTTTAAGTAGTTCTAAGTCTAGGAGACTGATGACCTCAGATGTTAAGTCCCATAGTTCTTAGAGCCATTTGAACCATCTCTTGTAACGTCTGCCAGTGGAGTTTGTTCAACATCTCCGTATCGCTCTCTCGCCAGCTAAACGATCCCGTGACGAAACGCGCTGCTCTTCATTGGATCTTCCCTATCTCTTCTACCAGTCCTACCTGATAGAGATCGCAGACAGATAAACAATTCTCAAGTGCCTTATAAGCCACTTCTTTGGTGGATGAGCAACATTTCCTTAAGATTTTTCCGACGAATCTGAGTCAGGCGTCTGCTTTTCCCACTATCTGTCTTACATGGTCATTCCACTTAAGGTCGCTCTGGATAGTGACGCCTAGATATTTTACCGCAGCCGCTGTCTACAGCTGTTTGTCATCAATATTGTAGCTGTACAGTAGTCGATTTATTTTCCTACGTATGCGCAATATGTTACATTCATTTACGTTCAGGGTCAACTGCCAGAGTCTGCACCATTTGTCAATTCTCTGCAGGTCGTTTTGCAAATTCTTACCATCTTCTGGCGTTGCTACTTTGGTATAAACAACTGCATCATCTGCGAATAGCCTTCAAGAGCATCCGACGCTTTCTGCTAGATCATTTGTATATATTTTTCCCTCTGACCTTCAAACCGCTACCCTTCGTCCACTTTACAACCTAATCTATCTCCAAATGAGCGCGTGTTAGCGGTTAACCTTAACCGGACGCAGGGAAACATGACAGTACTTACATCCTGCGATACCTCACCTTAGTGAAAACTAACCCTTGTGCAGAGATGGCAGTAGATCTTTTGTGTTGGCCATCTTGCCGGTGTGGGTGTGGAGGGGGTCCACCTCCTTTTTTTACTTTTGTCCTCCTAATCTACCCCGATTCACACAACAAGAGACGGGGAGCCGAAGTTTAATTTGTGACCCCAACCACGTGTCGTTCCTGAAGGTTCTTCACATCATTAACAGGCGAAGGGTGAGTGGAAAACAGACTGAGAATATTCACGGTTCGACCTCTAGGTTTTCAGGGACACGATTTGTCACTAGACCACCAGGCCCTACATTGAAATCGAAGTATGCAAGACAATTATACTTTCTACATAAGCATTTTTACTACAGAGCCCTGTGATGTCTCCTCGGTACAACCAGCTATCTCAATCTCTCATCATAGGCAGAAGAAGCTAACTAATAAAAATTGAATGTAGTCCGTAGCTCTTATGGAACGGTAACTGGTATCATATGTACATCAGACATTCAGTGTGCGTGATAGTGAAGGTTGCTTATGTCTGTGTCTTGAAAGGAGGATATAAGATGAACATTAACAAAAGCAAAACGAGGGTAATGGAATGTAGTCAAATTAAATCGGGTGATGCTGAGGGAATTAGATTAGGAAGTGAGACACTTAAAGTAGTAAAGGAGTTTTGCTATTTAGGAAGTAAAATAACTGATGATGGTCGAAGTAGAGAGGATATAAAATGTAGACTGGCAATGGCAAGGAAAGCGTTTCTGAAGAAGAGAAATTTGTTAACATCGAATATAGATTTATGTATCAGGAAGTCGTTTCTGAAAGTATTTGTTTGGAGTGTAGCCATGTATGGAAGTGAAACATGGACGATAACTAGTTTGGACAAGAAGAGAATAGAAGCTTTCGAAATGTGGTGCTACAGAAGAATACTGAAGATAAGGTGGATAGATCACGTAACTAATGAGGAGGTATTGAATAGGATTGGGGAGAAGAGAAGTTTGTGGCACAACTTGACTAGAAGAAGGGATCGGTTGGTAGGACATGTTTTGAGGCATCAAGGGATCACAAATTTAGCATTGGAGGGCAGCGTGGAGGGTAAAAATCGTAGAGGGAGACCGAGAGATGAGTACACTAAGCAGATTCAGAAGGATGTAGGTTGCAGTAGGTACTGGGAGATGAAGCAGCTTGCACAGGATAGAGTAGCATGGAGAGCTGCATCAAGCCAGTCTCAGGACTGAAGACAACAACAACAGTCCGTCAACGTTTATTTGCTATTTCACAGATACTACGTCTTTTCTTCTTACTCAGTACGTTTACCTTAAGCTGTTATAAGATTATAAAGTTTCTCATCAAAAGAAAAGGAAAAAGAAATACGACACTCTTCTTTCGTTATGTTTAGATGCAGTCCACTACCAACGTTATATCAGTCACTGGGTGTGCAATATCTCCTGTACTGTTGCCGAACTGGGCGACACCTTCGAACAGCTTCTTCTTGCAGACTTCAAAAGCGACAAGAGAGACTCCTGGAAGTTGAATTCCGCCTAGTAGTGAAGTCGAAGCCTTGGCCGAGAGGCAATCTCGCCTCATGTTTCTCTCTTGCCATTTCCTCGCAGATATCTTCGTGGGTCTGCACCGCATACTTCTACGATTTCCGCTCCCTTTCATGCGTGATCATCGCGTTACCCATCATTTAGTCTCTCATCTGTCCGATACGGTGGTGCCGATGAATCACGAGTATTGTTCCTACGACATTTATTTCCATTTCTTTTGGGTGGATACCTCGCTCACCATTTTGCTTTTAGTGTCCATATTGTGGTGACTCGTAGTGAGTTTGGATAAAGTGTACTGACTCTCTAACATCAGGTTCATGACCAACCAAGATCTTCTAGTAAATGTAAAAATGCGCCTACATAGTTTATTCCATGACTGGCCAGTGTAATATATTTCTGAATCATGTTAGGTAATTTTGTTTGGCAGATCAGTTAGCTCTTTCTCCTCTAATGGTGCGTACTAGAATAGGTTTCTTTTGACAATTTCTTTAAAATACTGAGTAGGATACCGAAACTGCGATCCTGCATAAGGCTTCATCACGAAAATGGTTTGCTTCAGGCGGTCGTTCCTTTGTGATCAAAAGTCGTACAGAAGCACGTTTAAACTCCTCGTAAGTTCGCCACTTTTCCCCGATCACTCACTCGCGGCGATTGCCTCTTCCCTAAGAACGGCGCAAATGAAATTTGTTTTGTATCCGGTAGACCATGGCTTTGTAAGTTCATCCAGGGACTATTCGATATGAATTTTTGGATACAAATTGTTCAATCTGTTCGGGAGCAGCATATACTTCTGTACCGAACAAAAAGAAGTTCTAATTATGTCCTCTTAGACCTCCTGACAACCGCAACGGAAGACTGTACGTCCACAGGTGACGGTACAGGGTCGCCACGTATGGTACAGAGTCTGCCTGTTAATTGGCGTATTTCTTCCTCTTCCTTCAGCCTATCTCTTTCACTCATCCTTGTACTGTTCTCTGATGCGCTATTCCGTTCTACCCCGTTAGACAATCCTATCAGTTTTCTCGGTTACGACGGTTATGCCTGCCTGTATTTCTTTAAACTGGTGCAACATTCTCATTTCCTCCTGACCTTTCAAGTCTACAGAAACTGTCGTATAGGAATCCGCATCACTACGTAATAACTGCTCTACTTGTTTCTTTACTTGGATACGTAGTCCGTTACTTTGTCTTTCCACTCTTCAACGATTTCAACATCTTTACGAAACCCATCGGTTGCGCCCTACAGTTCCTGAGATAACGCCTAACTTATTGTCACAAGTGCTGGTGCTTCGTTTTGTCTTCGGATTTCTTGATTTCTTTTCCGATCTTTTTATCTAATTCTATCATATTTTTGTCGTACCCTTCACGTGACCTGTTAAAGCTTGTTGTAATTTCTTGAAATGTTCGCTGCATTCCTTGAATTCTTCATCAACCTTCTTGAATCACGCGCCATTCTTCTCGTCTTGCTGTTTATTAATTATCTCGAGTGCCGCAGAATTCTCTTGTATCTCTTTGTAAGTCTGTTCCTCTCTTTTATGTTGTTCCTAATGATATCTCAATTAAGAATGATGGGAGATCAAAAGTGGGCGGTGAAGGGAGTCGGTGTGCGATGGATAACACTGTGTCACGTCCTCGCGTCCAGCGGCCATGGAGTTTCCGATGACCGTGACATAGTCACTTTCTCTCCACGCGATAATTTACCTTCGGACTGTTCTCTGTTAATTTGCCTGCTATTTAAATCACTATCTGTCACTATTGACCGAAATTGCTCTCAGGACTTTATCTAACTTCAGTTCTCTGTACGACATTTTGTGTTACTTTCGAATTAACTTCACGGTTTACTGCAACTGACGGATTTGCTTCTTCCTTGTCAGCTGTATTCATATTTTCTAAACTACATTCTCAAGCATGGGTTAATCTTGGAACCTTGGACACATAATGAAACACAATGAAAACTCACAAAAAGCACAAACACACTCGAATATTTCCTCCCGAGCTGCAACATGAAACTCGGACAACGATAGAATGTTAGTCACCAACCTTTGCTGAAAGAAAAAACACAAATTAGCACAGCACTAGTAATCTTACAGTTTCTTTAAATTCTCCAAGTTCTTTTATTACTGTGAACTTCGTGTCTATTTTTGGTTGAAATGTAATTGGTAAGCAAATGATTCAAAAAGCAAGATTAGTTTATTGATTTAAAAATTTGACTACGTAAATCAGAGGGTTTCAGGCTTCGAAATGTCTAGTTATGTGCTTTGCGAGGTATCTGTTGGGCTTTCTAGCATATCTATAAGATGCTTGAAGTCCAATCTCCGATGAACTACAAGGATGGTAGTTTCTCATAAGATCATGTAAATTTAAGTGAAACGATGTGGTGCAATGCTTGTTGTCTTATAGAATGAAGTGTTGGCCCAATTAAGCATGAAAATCCTGGTACCCTCATATGGGTATATAGCAGTGAAGGGGCGCATCTAACTGCAAAAGGAAACTAGCAGTCACTGCAGCATCGTCCGGCCCCGGTAGCTGAGTGGTCAGCGTGACGGAATGTCAGTCCTAAGGTCCCGGGTTCGATTCCCGGCTGGGTTGGAGACTTTCTCCGTCCAGGGACTGGGTGTTGTGTTGTCCTAATCATCATCATTTCATCCTCATCGACGCGCAGGTCGCCGAAGTGGCGTCAAATCGAAAGACCTGCACCATGCGAACGGTCTACCCGACGGGAGGCCCTAGTCACACGACATCTCATTTCACTGCAGCATCGAACAAATGATTTACATACTTCTTTTTTTAAAATCTCATTTTGTTCGCTTTTGTTCGTTGCACCTGCTAGGGGTGGACATCGTAAGACATCCGTTTAAGTTCGTTGTTGATCAATTAGCTCAGTTTTTTCTATTACAGAGGGCTGCTAACCCTCTGACTGAACACGCTGAGCTACTGTGCCGGCTTACTGAATCAAGGATGTAAACAAATGATTCAAATGGCTCTGAGCACTATGCGACTTAACTTCTGAGGTCATCAGTCGCCTAGAACTAAGAACTAATTAAACCTAACTAACCTAAGGTCATTACACACATCCGTGCACGAGGCAGGATTCGAACCTACGACCGTAGCGGACGCTCGGCTCCAGACTGTAGTGCGTAGAACCGCGCGGCCACTCCGGCCGGCGTTTGTAAACAATTAATAAGTGGACAGATACGGTATCTTTGGCACAGCCTAGCGGACGCAGGGAAGTATACAGTGAAATTATAACATGGATACAGCCGGCGACTGTGAAAAGTAAATACGAACAAAGCCCATGATGGGAGCAACTTTTCAAGTCATATTTCGCTGCGAGTGAGAAGAATAAAACTCTTTCATTTCATTGCCACCAAAAAGTACTCATATCTTACAGCCGTTGGACGTAGGTTTCTTCAGACCTCTAAAAGCTGCTTGACAGGCGGTGCTTACACAACGGAAGTAAAGCTCCTGTGGACCAATATCGAAAGATGCTTTCCCCTCATTTTTGAGGGAAATGCTTAATAAAGTGTCAGCAATACAAGAAGTGCATTCCGTGTAGTGGCATTAATTCCATTTGACCCTGAAATTGCCTGATGGAGATAATTATAAAAACAGTTCTTTAGAAGCCTGGTCTTCGAGCTTTGAAGATATGCTTCAGAATGTTCGGTGTGGAATGAAAAATAACACAAGTGTCCAAAGAAAGCGAAAATTAGATGTTGCCCCAGGAAAATCCATTTTAAGCATCGATATGAGAAAGGGGGATAATACTGATTCACTGTCAGAATTTCTTGTGAATAATGATGCAATATCCGCTGGTGACGAAAGCAGCAGAGTAGAGGAAGCAATTCTGGAAGTAGAGGCTTTTTCTCTTGCGGATTACCCAAACATGATTGGGAGCAAACAGCGAAATAGGCAGTTTGTCGGAATCGCAAAAGAAGTGGGCGCAAAAGAAGCGGAAGTCAGATTTCTGCGTTCATATCAAGGCAGTAAATCTGTGTTTATTTTTCCTGCTATTCCAGAGGATGATACTGTAGACAAAGGCCAAATTATAAGAGCGTTTCCGACTCCAACAGAAGAAACTGAGAATATATTACAGATTATTATTGACTTGTATGTGTAGATTGTTTTTATTAATGAAATATTTTGTAAATATGTCTTTGAAAGTTTTGTAAATACGTGTCAAATGTTTACTGAAGATGTGTGGAATATTTTGTAACCCTCGCTAAAAATGTTTTCTAAACATGTAAAACACGTTTCTAAGTATGCGTATTTTTTAACCATTACATGGTAATATCACGTGGAAATTCAATGAATATCCGAAATTACCCCATGAAATGGGTAACATCGGACAGTTTTATTATTCCAACTAATTAAAAATATTTTTGACTAAAGTTCTTTGATTATATGACTCTCCAATGTCATCTAAAACATCTCTCACTTTTTGCCGGGAAAGTTTAATGTTCTATACGATGTTACCTTAAAGAATACGAAAATTCCGTCCAATATTGGAGGAGGAGATTAGTGGTTAACGTCCCGTCGACAACGAGATCATTAGAGACGGAGCGCAAGCTCGGATTAGGCAAGGATTGGGAAGGAACTCGGCCGTACCCTTTCAAAGGAACCATCCCGGCATTTGCCTGAAACGATTTAGAGAAATCACGGAAAACCTAAATCAGGATGGCTGGAGACGGGTTTGAACCGTCGTCCTCTAGAACGCGAGTCCAGTGTGCTAACTACTGCGCCACCCCGCTCAATCCGTCCGATACTACCCTACTTTAAGATGACCCACTAAAAGAACAATTTGGAAATTTAAACGTCTGAAAGACGTTTGATTTGACATTCTGTTACTCTTCCAATGTTAGCTGGTTCTGTCAGAATACAAATCTCGCCTGCCAGCTGAAGCAGACTTTGCGGTTTTGACCAATAACAATTTTATAAACAAGTTTAACAAATTTCTGCTCTCGCAGATCAGTCGTGATTAACTAATAATGGTGTGGCATGTGGAGGAAGGCAGAAAACCTCTCCAAGTACATGACAGGTTCTCAAGCCTGGCCAACTAAAAGCTTTGCGCAAAGACACATGTGGGAAAACGCGCCTTCTACCGAAATAATGATTGTGAGTCACTCAGTCCTCTTTACTCGAATTTAAACAACATTCCTTCGTGTTGTATCCAGGGACAATGACCGATCTCACGGTCTCAAGTTCTGAGTGTGCAACTGGCTTTCAGATCTTTATTTGGCCAAAATAGATTTCTCCTAGCGTCTCGCACAGTGCAGTTTTTATGGAATGCATGCCACCCTCCCGGCATGGCCAGTGAATTCCCTGTAATATACCTGCTGGGGGAGGACTGCTTTCAGCACCGAAAAAGTTAATGACTCTGTGGTCCTTCTAAGTGAACTTCCATGTCATGAGTCAGCTAAAGAAAGCTCCTGAGGCTGCAGAAAATAACAGATCCCACTCACCGTAATACAAGTAAAGGAATGAGTGAATATTGCTTGCAGTTTTCATGCAGCGTTAAAGACTCGGCCATAAAGACTATTGGGATGTGTATATTACATCATGAAATAGATCGCGTGATAGATTGGGCATAACCTGCGACGTAACAAGGCTTACTGTTTGCTGGATATAAAGCAAACAAAATAACAACAAAACATGCAAATCTAAGCGGTTCAGGAAAGATCATTTCGTGCATATATCTTCTTTCTTCCAGTTTAATGGTTTTAAGACCTTTACCATAGCTGCAAAACTAGTTTTGGTGAAACGGAGTCAATTCGCCTAATTACTCGCTTGATGTAAGGGAATGGAAGCCGTAGCTTCATTGAATATATTCTTCATCAAATTGGTGTAGATAGATTCTGTGCCTAGGTTCTCAAGTGCTGTCATTAGAGATTTTATTGTGACAGAGTCAAATGTTTCTTACATTCAATAAACCCCATACGAAGTGGTGTATGTTTTTCACTACTTCTTTCTAAAGCTTCCTTTGCGACCTGTAAATGGTCCACTGTGCTATGCCCTTCTAAGGCCAGCTACAACTTTTTCCTAGTTCAAGTTTCTTCTAGAGATTGGTTAGGAATTTTGTAAAAAAAATTGTATGCCATTGACTACACTAATGGGCCTGCAGTTTTTCAGATCTTTCCTTCCCTCTTTCTTTTGGATTACAAGATTACAGTGTTGTTCGCATTATTGTCCTCTTGCGGAAACATTATGTGTGTAATCATTTTGTGAATGTTGCATTTCTTTTTATTTCTGTGTTTGCTGAGCAAATTGCAGAGATATTCCGCCTTGTGCAAGACACCTTTATTCTCCTGTTTTCACTCAGACATGTTTCATCACTTTTTGTGCTATTTTAAGTGGGTTTGATTATTTTTCGTCTGCAAAATTTTTACGTGTTAACGTTTAAAGGAAACTTTTGGTATAAAATATTTACATTTGAAACATGAGCAATTATTGTGAAAAGCTTTTACATTGAATTGCATACAGTACAGAGTTGTGACATGTATCACTGAGTTGAGGCACTCTATGTAGTTTACTTACGATATGTTTAAAGCTTCTAGTTTTATAGTACATTTGGATGTATGTATTTGTTTACTTACGTCACATGGAGCTATTGGATACTTATGCTAGTAGCTTTAGATCTGCTATGCAATGTACAGCTTGTCATATGCAGACAGCGAAACGTTATTTTAGTTTTCTGTTTATTATCCATATCAGACAGAGAATCGCTTCGTATCGTGTTGTTTGACCTGTTACTTACAGGTTTTTTGATGCTGTGGTGCTTTTGCTCTTATGTGTCTAGACATCAAGCCTACTTCTTTCGCTTTTTGTCGTTACACATTCACTATATACGATTTCTTGCCAAGAGCAGAGTTTTCGCCTCCATTACGTGTTGTTATGAATGTAATATTCATTTTTTTGTGGCATGTTTAGGATGTGGCGCACAGATTTGAAGAGTTGTTGATGTTTCGGTATTTTGTTCCTGAGTGTGTGTGCGTGTGTGTGTGTGTGTGTGTGTGTGTGTGTGTGTGTGTGTGTGTGTGTGTGTGCTCAATTTTAGAAACTGGGTTAGGTGTTTTGGGATAGGTGTTATATATATATTGCTGCAAAGAGGGTTTTATTGCCCAGTGATGTGAATCTCTTTAGTACTTTCTTTCGTCCTGTTACGAGTATATAAAGACAAAGAAGACGGAGAGACATATGCTGATTTACCAAAATCCTTATTAGCTAGTTCGGAAATATGGTAAGTGCGAAAAGCAATAATGTCTCTGTCCACAAAACTTTCAAGTCCTGGAACATTAGGTACTCCTGTTCCTCCTCGAACAATGGCTACAGTCAACCATCCGTTGCCATGACCAAATGAATCATTTATATCTAAACTAAAATTAAGTGTGCAACTGCAGAAAAGAGCAGGACCATCCAGCAGGGCTTGAGCAGCGACAGACTTAACTGGAATACGATTCTTCTTGTCTCCAGCTGTTGTAGCAAATTCGATGTTCTCGATGGTCTTGTAGACAGTCTGTTTAGAACGTCGGCGATATCTTCTGTACGGCATCTTCCTTCTATTGTTAATTTTTAGTATAGGCTGTTAGTAATTTTAATGATTTTTGGGTTGGTTTTTATGTTGATTGGATTGTGATTCTGTGCGGTTAGGTGCTCTGTAAATGTTGAGTGTGAGCTACTGCCTTTCAGCGGTCTAATACGTTCTGTTCACCTGGTTCTAAAATTCCTGCATGTTTGACCAAAAAAGAAAAGAAAAAAATCAGTAGCCCAGGGGAAGAAAGGAATAAACGAATACACATCACTGTACAATAAAACCCTCTTTGCCACAATACATGAACCATATAAATAATACCTACCCTAAAAGCGCATATGATCAGCTTCTAAAACAAAATTCCTGTCTCCCCGTACCGTACATCATTCACACGACGTGCCTATCCACAACTCTCTCTCTCTCTCTCTCTCTCTCTCTCTCTCTCTCTCTCTCTCTATCTATCTATCTATCTATCTATCTCTCTCAATCTTGGAAACACACATACTTTACACAATCGCAACAATCAGTAACGGCAGCGAACACTAAGAGTTTCGCAAGAAATGTATAAAGTGAATCTGTAACGACGGTAAGCGAAAGAAATAAGCGTGATATCCTTACGCAAAAAAACTAAAAATATTACAACATCAAATAAAAAAACCTAGTGGTTCTCAGTCTGAAACGCATAATAAACAGAAAAATAAAATAACGTTTTGCTGTTTGCAGATGACAAGCTGTAGATTGCATAGAAGACCTAAAGCAACTAGTATAAATAGCCAACAGCTCCATGTGAGGTATACAGGGTGGTCCATCGATAGTGACGGGGCCAAATATCTCACAAAATAAGCATCGAACAAAAAACTACAAAGAACGAAACTCGTTTAGCTTGAAGGGGAAAACCAGATAGCGCTATGGCTGCCCCGCTAGATGGCGCTGCTATAGGTCAAACGGATGTCAACTGCATTTTTTAAAATAGGAACCCCCATTTTTTGTTACATATTCGTGTAGTATGTAAAGAAATATGAATGTTTTAGTTGGACCACTTTTTTCGCTTTGTGATAGATGGCGCTGTAATAGTCACAAACGTGTAAGTACGTGGTATCACGTAACATTCCGCCAGTGCAAACGGTATTTGCTTTGTGATACATTACCAGTGTTAAAATGGACTGTTTACCAGTTGCGGAAAAGGTCGATATCGTGTTGATGTATGGCTATTGTGATCAAAATGCCCAAAGGGTGTGTGCTATGTATGCTGCTCGGTATCCTGGACGACATCATCCAAGTGTCCGGACCGTTTGCCGAATAGTTACGTTATTTAAGGAAACAGGAATGATGCCCAAGCAGGTGTTTTAGATGCTGTCGCGGCTAATCCGCACGTCACTAGAGGACAAAATGCGCGAGAATCGGTAATCTCAAAAATGTCAGTGTTGAGAATGCTACATCAACATCGATTGCACCCGTACCATGTTGCTACGCACCAGGGATTGCATGGCGACGACTTTGCACGTCGTGTACAGTTCTGCCAATGGGCACAAGAAATTACATGACGATGACAGATTTTTTTGCACGGATTGTATTTAGCGACGAAGCATCATTCACCAACAGCGGTAACTAAACCGGCATAATATGCACTATTGGGCAACGGAAAATTATGCAACAAGTGTAACAGTATCGAGCTTGGCGGGTTAATGTATGGTGCGGCGTTATGGGAGGAAGGATAATTGGCCCCCGTTTTATCGGTGGCAATCTAAATGGTGCAATGTATGCTGATTTCCTACGTAATGTTCTATCGATGTTTCTACAAGATGTATCACTGCATGACAGAATGGAGATGTACTTCCAACATGATGGATGTCCGGCACATAGCTCGCGTGCGGTTGAAGTGGTATTGAATAGCATATTTCATGACAAGTGGATTGGTCGTCGAAGCACCATACCATGTCCTGCAGATTCACCGGATCCGACGTCCCCAGATTTCTTTCTGTGGGGATAGTTGAAGGATATTTGCTATCGTGATCCAGTGATAACGCCTGACAACATGCGTCAGCTCATTGTCAATGCATGTGCGAACATTAGAGAAGGCGAACTACTCGCTGTTGAGAGGAATGTCGTTACACGCACTGCCAAATGCATTGAGGTTGACGGACATCATTTTGAGCATTTATTGCATTAGTGTGGTATTTACAGGTAATCACGCTGTAACACCATGCATTCTTAGAAATGATAAGTTCACAAAGGTACATGTATTACATTGGAACAACAGAAATAAAATGTTCAAACGTACGTACGTCCTGTATTTTAATTTAAAAAACCTACCTGTTACCAAGTGTTCGTCTAAAAATGTGAGCCATATGTTTGTGACTATTACAGCACCGTCTATCACAAAGCGAAAAAAGTGGTCCAACTAAAACATTCACATTTATTTACGGACTACACGAATACGTAATAAAAATGGGAGTTCCTATTTTAAAAAACGTAGTTGATATCCGTTTGACCTATGGCAGCGCCATCTAGCGGGCCAACTATAGCGCAATCTGGTTTGCCCCTTCAAGCTAGACAAGTTTCGTTCCTTGTAGTTTTTTCGTTTGACTCACATTTCGTGAGATATTTGGCCCAGTCACGATCAATGGACCACCTGTATAAGCAAATGCATACATCCACTTTACTTCCAAATGTACTATAAGTAGAAGCTTTAGACATATCGTAAATAAACTACATAGAGTGCCTCAACTCAGTGATACATATCTCAACTCTGTACTGTATGCAAGCCAATGTAAAAACATTTGTCAATAATCGCTCATGCTGCAAATTTAAATATTTTGTACCAATAGTTTGCTTTAACTATAAATATGTAAAAAAATTTCAGTTGGGTGTAAATAAAACAACAAAGTGTATTGGATAAAGTGTAATTCCTCCCCAAATTTTGTATATAAATTGCTACATTTTGCTTTCACCTCCTTTTTTCCTGATTTTATTATTGCTCCCGTTATACAACTATTCTCAGTAGTTTCCTCTTTCCATGCACCGAATTATGTTTCCCAATTCTTCTGGTAGTATTTGCGTAATACACTGATTCTCACACTCTGCTGTCTGGATGTTGCTTTCCTTAGGTACGGTATACAGACGATGAAGGAATCTTCAGATAACTTTATTTATGCTATCTGGCATCCGGGCTGGGGTGATATGGCGGCACAATTATCTGTTTCATTTCCCTCACACTTCGGTTATCACCATTGTACCTCTTGTTATACTCTCATTATACTTTGCTACATCTACTGGTAATTGTTTCTCAATAATTTATTTAATTCTATTATAAGTGCCTCAGGTGTTCTTACATTTCAACGAACCACAAACTGATTGTCGCCGAAGTAGGCCTCTACTAGTTTTTCCATTCTTCTGTAAATAATTGTGTCAGTATTGTGCAAAAGTGACTTATTAAACTGGTAGTTCGACAACATTATTACCTGTCAGCACCCTTCTCATTTGGAATAGGAATTATTACGTTCTTTCTTGAAAGTCTGAGTGTACGTATTTCGCCTGTCTCGTATATCTTGCACACCATGTGGAACAATTTTGTCCTGATTGACTGCCCCAATGGACTCAATAATTTTGAGGGAATGTCATGAACTCAGTTATTACGTAAGAGATATAATTAATACCCTTATAGAGGCTTAATTTTGCATTGATGTTTCTCAAAGAGCAGCGCTCTTATTTGGAAATGCAGTACAACTAAGATTTTGGTAATAATGGTGATATGTAGGGAATAAGTACGACTGCGTCGCTGCAGTTGTCGGTACTTGTTTAACGATAGTAATTTACTGCTCTCAAAGAAGTCCATGAAAATTTTAAACTTAGTTACTTGAGGATGACAGCGATTTATGTATTTCTGACGGAGCCCAGAAAAAAGTTAAATTTAAAAGCAACGTTGTACTTTGAGTACATAGAAAAATGACGTCTGGTGTTTTCGTTTTATGCAAGAACCAGTACTTGGAACATGGAAAAACATACAGCGTTTCTTTTAATGCCTCAGATCTGAACGAATGAGCAAATATTATCACTACAAGCAGAACAGCGATGAGGCAGTATTCAGAACAGCCTTAAATAAATAGCTGTAGAAATACTTCAACAAATATAAAATGTTAGTTTTGCAGGAAGCAATGTGGCAAAGGGTTATCAGGTCAGTGCGTAGATTTCCAGCTCTCGGTTATTCTTTTATACCGATGTCAAAGAAAGTCTACGTTACCTGTCACATTGCTAAAAAAATTTGAAGATGGTCTTTAGTGTTTGATCACAATAGTACCTTGTAGTTACAGGTTTAAAAGTCTCGAATGCGGACTCTTTTCGAACGAAAGTTTTTGTTTTGAAAATTAGTTAAAAGCAGTTAATGAATTTACTGCGTCGATGGTATGAAATCAACAGTTTCGACTTCATCTACCCAATCGTTTAAATTGATTGCATTTATTACAAGCGATATAAAAATCCCTTGTGGCTAGGGAAGCCGCGATCCTATACCGATTCCGTTTTCCTCAGTGGTGCTAGTGTGGTATCAATATTAGGAGTGCATTGGTGGAAACATCAGTGAAAATGGAAGTTTGACTCAGACCTGCAAGCATATTCAGTTAGCTTAATGGTTGTAACGTTGTTGCACTAATTTGTTATGAAGGCGGTGCTGATAGACAATGAAAGCGGGTTAAAAGCTGTGAACTATGTGGGGAAATTAACCTTGCATTACTGCGCAACTGTTTCACCAGGTATCCAGTCTAGCTTACCAAATTCCCAACCAGACTAACATTAATTATAATCTTTTAATCGTCATACGATAACCGGTGATATATATATAAAGAGAATTTAAATAAAAAGAAATAAATCAGTTTATATTTGGAAATTTATTTTAACATTGATCATTGATATTTCAGCATTGTGGATTGTGAAAATGTGAGTTTGTAATCTTACAGAACACATCAAATATGAGCCAAGATTGGGAGACTGCATACAACACTGCATCCATAAAATAACACACGAAGAAAGTTGAAACATATGCAAGAGGAAGTTAACCACAACCAACCGATTCAATTTTCACCCAAAGAAGTTACATTCGTAGCGCAATCCTGTCCGTCATGTAATTACCACACACTGGTATACTAAATTCATACTAACTCTCTGTGAAATCTTCCCAAAAAGAATAGCTGAGGGCTACTTTGATGATTACACCACAAGCTTCACGTGGTCGACTTGGTTTACACGAAGAGTGTAACTCCACAATAATTTTGATAATTAAAATAAATTAGATCGAAAAGCAATTTACAAAAGAAGAACCTCGAACTGGTTACTATCGTCTTACTATTAACCTGATGAGTCAAACAATTGTATAAGCATGTGGTACTGGTCTCACAAAGTATACCCCACGTGGGTTGAACATAAAGAAAAGTTGCTATATTGAAAAATATTGTCAAGACGAAACGTTATAATCTCACGCACATTCGCATTTAAGATTGATGATCTTAGAGTTACTGATCAACACGTGGTTCCACTTTACTCACAAAGTAGTGACAAAGCAACTACTGGAAGATATTCTGAACTTCACACTCTAAATACACTGCATTGCAATTTAAGATAACATTAGATATTTTAGAGCTAAACCTGAAATAAAGGTGATAAAATTTTAAGTTAGGCTGAACTTAAGAAATCCGTTGTCCTACGGACTTAGCAGACACGCGCTTAGCCGGAGATCTTACCACTCCAGACGCTCGCCGCGGACAGACTGACCTGCGGGGCTCCTACCGAGCGTGCTTCACAAATACAAACGGAAGTGACCAGAGAGGCAGCTTCCTATACCAACATGACAAGGTACGGGCAGGACCATACTAAGAATAGAAACCTCTTTGCTTCTAGAAAGCGTAGCTACCTGTTCCGACGTTGGTCCTACTGTTCTCTAGTAGACTGGCTTGTCTGCTACCATCAAGCATGCAACTAGAAATACATTTGCTCATTCATTCTTTCACACAGAAGGGAAGGGGGATGACAGTATCTTATCATATACTGTATATAAAAGAAAGCGGTTGTAGGTTCCGTATGAGACTGTGTGACATGAATTACATATAAACTGTGTTTTAAAGTGTAGTAGTGTGACATATCGTTCTTGTTTATGTGGAAAAGTAACACGTTTCACTGCTCAGTCTCCTCCCAGATAGTCAGAAACACCACTGTAAATTTAGAAGAGGAATTTATGCCGTATATGGCAACAGATTTAAGAAATTAACATGAAAGGAATCCAACAGAGACTTTCATCGTTAAGACGACTGCTCGCGGTAAGCTGGAAATCTTATTTCCATTCGTGACTACAAATTAATAACAGTCGCCAGAAAAGTTCTTATTTCTCTTAAATGAAGGCAAACTTATAATAGACTAAGGAATTGCGATAACTTAGAAAAAAAATCGAGATAAAAGTCTCAACGAGGATGTAAGAAGCGAGTAGCCCAGACAAAGAGGGCTGTGAAACGTCCTGTCAAGTTAAAACTGTGTGCCAGGCAACGTTATAGCATGGGGTCTTGACCTTTCGAGGGCAAGTACACCTTCGCGCAAAAGGCAAAGGCCCTTGGTTTGGGTCCCAATCTGGCTCATAGTTTTAATCTGCTAGAAGTTTCAAATCAATGCAAAGGCTCCTGCTGAGCGAATTCGTTTCGGGAGGAAGCGTACTATAGGCAGACAGCTCGAGGGGACACTTAGTGGCAATATGAACTCTGGAATTCGAAAGCCTTGCCCTGGTGATGGTGCCCTGTTGTCACCACTACATCTCAAATTCGCGCGTGGTACTACACTCAGCTGTTGCCAAGCCTTTGCTCTCAGGTCTTGAGTTAGCGGTTCAGTTCGTGTTAACGGAATAGTGTAAAGTGTCGTATTGTTAATTTCAAACTTATGTGATATTACTTCTTCCTCAATCCGCAGGAGAGTAGGCCGAGATGCTACCTTAAAGAGCCAGTCTCGTGTATAACGTACGATGACATTTTGAAGAAGAAAGGGATAACAACGGCCCTCTTACACCTGTGTCGAAACTCGTCGTACGAATGGCTGCTGTTCTGAAAACTGCAACGGCCTCTGTGTAGACAAGAATAAGAGAGAAGTTTGGTGGAGATCTACAGGAACCAACTGCTGCTGTTTCGACTCCAGGAGAAACCAGAGGCAATGCTGCTAAGATGACGAATCGGTAATTTTCTATGCACAATATCACGTCGTTCAATTAAACGAAGTCCCTCTATGCAGGAGAAGGAAAGGCAACTTAGTGGAATAGGTAGAGAAGAACAGCGTAGGTTCATTTGAGAGGGAAACAAAAATGCCAAAAATGCTGGAAATCACGAAGTAGGATAAACAACGTAATATCACTTACGACACTGACAAAACTGCAGAAGTAAATGGTAGCAGTGTGTTGGCGTTCCACTATATCATTGCCATTTCATTGCAATAGAAGTCGTGTGGGCTTATGTGAAATTATATATTGCAGACTGAAGTAAAAGTTTTAAATTAAAAGCCGTCGAAATTTTAATATGTGAGTCATTGGGCAGTATTAAACCTACAAAAAGCAACAATATTACCTCACCCACATCTTAGAAAATATTAGAAGATGATAAGAGCAGCAAGAGTGGAGGTAGTGATCATTGACATATGTATTCATTTATGTATTGAAATACTGAAACACGGCAATCTTCAAAAATTCTCAACATGCACTACTGTCCATTAAAATTGCTACAACAAGAAGAAATGCAGATGATAAACGGGTATTCATTGGACAAATATATTATACTAGATTAAATTTTCACGCAATTTGGGCGTATAGATCCTGAGAAATCAGTACTCAGAACAACCACCTCTGGCCGTAATAACGGCCTTGATACGCCTGGGCATTGAGTCAAACAGAGCTAAGATGGCGTGTACAGGTACAGCTGCCCATGGAGCTTCAACACGATACCACAGTTCATCACGAGTAGTGACTGGGGTATTGTGACGAGCCAGTTGCTCGGCCACCGTTGACCAGACGTTTTCAGTTGGTGAGAGATCTGGAGAATGTGCTGGCCAGGGCAGCAGTCGCACATTTTCTGTATCCAGAACGGCCTGTACTGGACCTGCAACATGCGGTCGTGCTTTATCCTGCTGAAATGTAGGGTTTCGCAGGGATCGAGTGAAGGGTAGAGCCACGGGTCGTAACAGATCTGAAATGTAACGTCCACTGTTCAAAGTGACATCAATGCGAATAAGAGGTGACCGAGAAATGTAACCAATTTTACCCCATACCATCACACCGGGTGATACGCCAGTATGGCGATGACGAATACACGCTTCTAACTTGCATTCACTGCGATGTCGCCAAACACTGATGCGACCATCATGATGTTGTAAACAGAACCTGGATTCATCCGAAAAAATTACGTTTTGTGATTCGTGCACCCAGGTTCGTCGTTGAGTACACCATCGCAGGCGCTGCTGTCTGTGATGCAGCGTCAAGGGTAACCGCAGACATAGTCTCCGAGCTGATAGTCCATGCTGCTGCAAACGTCGTCGAACTGTTGGTGAAGATGCTTGTTATCTTGCAAACGTCCCCATCTGTTGACTCAGGGATCGAGACGTGGCTGCACGATACGTTACAGTCATGCGGATAAGATGCCTGTCATCTCGACTGATAGTGATAGGAGGCCGTTGGGATCCAGCACGGCGTTCCGTGTGACCCTCATGAACCCACCGATTCCATATTCTGCCAACAGTCATTGGATCTCGACCACGGCCAGCAGCAATGTCGCGATACGATGAACCGCAATAGCGAGAGGCTACAATCCGACCTTTATCAAAGTCGGAAACGTGATGGTACGGATTTCTCCTCCTTACACGAGGCATCACAACAACGTTTCACGAGGCAACGGCGGCAAATGCTGTTTGTGTATGAGAAATCGGTTGGAATCTTTCCTCATGTCAGCACGTTGTAGATGTCGCCACCGGTGCCAAACTTGTGTGAATGCTCTGAAAAGCTAATCATTTGCATATCACAGCATGTTCTTCCTGTCGGTTAAATTTCGCGTCTGTAGCACCTCATCTTCATGTTGTAGAAATTTTAGTGGCTAGTAGTTTATCTTTCCAAACCTTTTCTTTTTAACTACCAAGAGAGCATGTTTCAATCTTCCAAAATTTATTATCGGTTTTTCACGCCTCAGGCGTACTGCAACGCAACAGCTCTACAATTTTCGGGTATGATATTAGTAGTCGGGAGACCGGTATGGCGTAACAACAAACAGCCGCTTAGTGGCACTGGCAACATAACCGCTGGCCGTCAGCGACGTTCTTTCGGCGGCTCGACTTCAGTATCAAACATAGGCCTTAATGTGAGGAAAAAATTTCTAAGAAAGTTTATTCCGAACATAGCATTGTAAGGAAGGATATCATCGTGGACTGTGGAAAAATCAGAAAAGAAGACAATCAAAACGTTTGAGATGTGGTGACACAGACGGACGTTTTGAATTATGTGGACTGATAAAATAAGAAATGCGGAGGTTCCTCTCGGAATCCGAAAAGGAAGAAATATGTGGAAAAATTCGACTAGAAGAAGGGACAGAATGATAGGAGATGTGTTAATGCATCAGGGAAAATGTGAATAGGTTCGGAGGGAGCAGAAAAGGGCAAAAATCAGAAAATGCTTTATCTTTGTCACCCGACAGCGAGGTGTATACTGTGCTATCAACGACTCCTCCAGCGGGTGGTAAAGGGACGCCAGCGGGTGGTCATATGGGCATGCCCGCTGACGTAAAATCAGAGGTAACTAGACCGCCACGCCGGGCTGGCTGTAAATCACGTCGTATCACGGTGTGCTAAACTCCATACTTCACTTGCACTGTCCCTTTGTGACCTGGCTGTTTAGTCGATTACAGTTGAAATAATTCTACGCGCTACTGACAGGTTTACTTGAGCCTAGATTGTCTATAATATTCTCTTGGTATATTGTGCTATTTACAACCAGCTGGCGTGGACTGTATGTAGTCCTAAAGCATCGACCGCACACCGACCTGCGCCGCGCCCCGAAACGGCAACAAGAAGGCGCTGACCCGTGAGCCTATGGAAAGAGCGGGCAGCGCCACACGTCCAGGAAGACCTGTCAAGGCTGGCTTAATAAGCCACCCAGCGCTATTTGGGGCCCATTGCAGACTTCAATAGTATCAGTACTAATAGGAAGACGTTACTTAGCACGCATTCTGCCAATAGTAATAAGGAGTAAAGTACTTGCACGTACGAGGCACAGGAATCAAGTTTCGGTTCTCTTTAGAAATAAAATGTTGTAATAATCAGTCTGGATTCCTGCCGCCGTCCGTCGCAACTTCCCTCCTTCCCTCTTTGTGTCGGTGCTGATTCTCGCAGTAGCCGACACTACATCTGGCGGCGAGGATTACAGAATCCAAATGGGTCTAAACACTATGGGACTTAACATCTGAGGTCTTCAGTCCCCCACACTTAGAACTACTTAAACCTAACTAAACTAAGGACATCACACACATCCATGCGAGAGGGATGATTCGAACCTGCGAGCGTAGCGGCAGCGCGGTTCCGGACTGAAGCGCCTACAACCACTCGGCCACAGCGGCCGTCATTACAGAATCAAGGCTGCCTTCGTTCTACGCCGCTCCGTTACAGCGTGTCACTAATATTTCTCTCTGTTCTTTCAGAGGCGCATTACTAATACTTGTATGTCTAAAGTGTTCATAAAACTTTGTTGCGGCGATCTTCTCATTAAAATGGCCTCTAACCCGCCTCCTACACCACCTGCGCTTACGCCTCAAGTTGCTACTGGCTTTGATCTAATGCAGTTTATTCAGTTTCAGAACCACCAAACGTCGCAGCTGATGACGGCAGTCCAGCACTCCATTAACGCAAAAGCTGCTGCTCCATCAGCTCCGCCACAATTGCCAGCCATACCCTCGGCACCACCTCCGTGCATTCTGCCGTTACGAGCTTTTGATGAATAGCATGGGGAGCGGCACGAGTACTGCGCCCAGTTCAACGTTCATTGTGCTACACTTTAAGTGCAAGGTACTGTGAAACTTTCTTATTTTTTGTCAACGGCCAGCACTGGAGTTTACTGTCTCGTTTAGGAGTTATTCCCAACTAGTAGGCGGGAGTTTCTAGTATTACAAAGAGTATTCAAAAAGTTTTGCGAAGTCGTCTCTATTTTTTTAATTTTTTGCAGGAGGAGAATGAAATTTTTGTGAAGATACTTTGGGACATTTAGCTATACATTGAGCCTACTCAACGCAGTCTCCATCAGATGCGACGCATCTGGCCCAACGTTCTTTCCATGATGTAAATGCACTTTGGTAAAAATCTGCGGATTGACTTTTACACCACCGCTTGATACGGGAAATAAGGTCTTTCCCACTATCAAATGTTTTACCTTGCAGGTGGGCCTTCAGACGACCAAAGAGATAAAAATCAGGCGAGCCAAGTCGGGACTGTAGGGAGGATGAGGAACAATTTTCCAACCCATTTTCCTCATTTTCTCCTGCGTCATAAGGCCTGTATGCGGTTTGGCATTGTCATGGTGTAGTCTGATGAGCCGACACTGAAGCTGCGGTCTGTGGGTCTCGATTGCACATCGCAGCTTGTCCAATGACAAACTGTAACTGTCACGGTTAATTGTGGAGCCAGATTCCAAAAAGTCAATGAAAATGACACCACACTGATCCCAGAAGGAGGAGGCTATCACCTTTCTGCCTGCTGTTCGTGAAAGTCTTGGTTTCTTCTTCCGAGGGGATCCCGGATGACGCCACTCCATGGATTGGGTTTTGCTCTCAGGTTCAGACAAAAACAACCATGTTTCATCCTGAGTAACGACGCTGTCAAAGCACTGTTTCCACTCTTCAGTGGAGGTCTTCATGAGACCCTCGCACACTTTCTTCCTCATCGTTTTCATTTCTCTTGTCAATAATCTAGACACCCAACTTGCACATATTTTTCAATACCCTAGTGACTGTACCAGTGGTACCACACAATCCGATGAAAAACGAGTCATTTCAGCAAGCTGTCGTGTCGTCGCAAATCTGTCATTTTGGATGATTTGAACAATGGTATTCTTATTCACATCACTCACTGCTGTCGATGGTCTACCGCATCGTGGATTGTCCAGTAGAGAGGAATCACATTCTTTAAACCTGTGCAACCACCTCTGGATACTGCTGCGATCCACTGTGTCCACCCCATAAACAGGGAGCAACTTCCTGTGAGTTGATGTGGCAGTCATCGCCGGCCTTGAAGAGGAACTCCTTTGTCGTAACCTGACATCTACTTCACGGTCCATTGTGGCTCACCTGTAAAGAAAAGAAATACTTTTTTTTACACCAATTTATAGGTAGATGTTCCAAGTCTGTTCACAAAAAATTTCATTCTCCTCCTGTAAAAAATATAAAGAATTAGAGACGACTGTACAAATTTTTTAAACGCCCTTTGTATGAGGATCAGGTACAGGTTACTGCGGAAAAAACCATAACAGACATACCGTCAGTGCAGAAACGAACTTCAGAGTTTGACACGACAGTGTCGTTTTCAGTGTAGCTTTAGACAGTACTGTAGTGAAACAATGATTCGCGATACAATTACGTACTACGTGGCAGACAGTAGAATTCTCAAACATTCTGATCCTACTTTGAAACAAGTATTACAAATTATTAAACATCGGGAATCGTGTGATAGTGCCGTGGAAAACTTTGAGGTGTCTTTGATTTGCAGCAAAACGCAAAGTGACAAACAGGTACGGCCCTGCGACCGACCAACGCTCGCAATCAGGTCACCGAGCCGTGACCAAAGGAAAAAATTGTCAACGCATGTGCCTGCTGTGAAATCATGTCCCTGCTGCTTTTCCACACATAAAAGACAACACTGCTCTTCGCAGAACAAGACTTGCTGTGCCTGTGGAAAGTTGGTCTGTTTGGGGGTTAAAGGGACCAGACTGCTACAGTCATCGGTCCCTGTCTGTGGAAAGCCAGATCATGTAAAGCTGTGTGCTTGCTACAGAAAAAGAACTCTACCCACTTCGCTCTCGTAAGCGCAGAGCACCTTCTCACTCAGTGAATGTAGCTTTTTCTAAACCGGCTACCGGTAGTAATTCTGACCGAATTAAGTTTGTGCCCTCACCCCGCCTAAGTGCTACGCAACGGCACTCAAACAAACTGTTTCTGAACTTAGTCATTGCTGGCAGCTCTGTGGTACGTCAGTTAGACACTGATCTTCCGTTGCATTGTTTAATCGTGCTACTTATGAACAGATGTGTTCGCCACACATGACAAAATCTATCACGCAACTTACTGCGTATAACGGTCAGGACAAATCCAGTGCTGGTACATGTAATTTTCCTGCCACATTCCAGCCTCACACCAGAACTGTGACGTTTACAATTCTGCGTTCGCAGAGTTGTGAAAATATTTTTGGGTTAGATTCATTTGCTTTGTTTGGTCTTCGTATTCACGAGAATATACTTTCTGTTTCTGCTTTGAATCAAGAAGTCTGTGTTACTCAGCTGCTTGCAGAGTTTCCTGATTGATTTTCTGAAAGACTTGGTAGAGCAAATAATTTTGTGGCACACGTTACAATGAAGGGCAATGCGCAACCTACTTTTTTTTCGGTCACGTTCCGTCCTTCATGTACTTAGAGACAAAGTTGTAAGTGGAGAATGAATGGCGAGACAATGGTGTTATTGCTCCTAACCAGGTTAATCAATGGGATTCTCCCTTAGCCATCTTAGCCAAAACTTCTGGAAGACCTCGTATTTGCGTCGAATTTAAATCCACTGTAAATCCGTAAACAATTACTGATACTAATCTGTTGCCTCACCATGAGGAACTGATGGACAAATTTGGTGCAGGGCGCTACTTTTCAGACACTGACTTATGCCATCCGTTTTTGCAAATTCCGCTAGATGAAGGGCTTAAGAAAGTGTTTGTGGTCAACATACAGTTAGGGTTGTTCAAATTTTTGTGCTTATCCTTTTGTAGCGCTTCCGCGTGTGCCATATTCCAACGCTACTTAGAACAGCATACTGCAAAAGTTCCATTCTGTGGTGTCAGGACGTACTCCGTAAGAAGAGACTAGACACCATCGTAAGCTTTTGCAAGTACTCTCAGCTGCAGGTTTGAAGTGTCGCCTTGACAAATATTCCTTTTCCAGACTGAAAAGCAGTACTTACGCCTGTTATTAATCACTAGAGTTTTCATCCACTTCAGTCACATTTGCTGGTCATTCGTGACCTCCTGCCTCGCGGAACGTCGTGGAACTGCAGGCAGTTCTCGGGAAGTTTGCATATTATATCCGGTCTATACCCAACGCAGCCCAGATCGCTGCTCCGTTGCATCGTTTGCTCCGGAAACATTTCCATCCTGTTTGGACCAAGGAGTGTCAGGAAGCACCCCAGAAACTTAAAAATGCCTTGTTGAGTGACAGACGTCTTGTCCATTTCGATCCCGCTAATCTGTGGTTTTGGCAGTGGACGCTTCTTCTTACGGAATCGGACCAGTGCTTTCACACAGATTTCGTTCACTGGACAGGCGGATTGCTTTCGCTTCCAACTTATTGACCAAGACTCAATGTAACGATTCCCTAATCGGGAAGGAAGCGCTCACTTGTATCTATGGCGTGACAAAGTTTCACCATTATATGTTAGGTCAAAGTTTTACCTGGATACGGACCATATAAGCCACTTCAGTTTTTGTTTCATCCGTCCAAACCTGTTCTGCCATGCACGGCTCGGAAGTGGCAACGTTGGACTTCGTTATTGTCGCATCAGTAGAAAATATTGTACCGGCCCACGTCGAAGCATGCAAATGCTGACGCCCCTCCTCGCCTTCCTGTTGGTCCTGATTCTGAATTCGATGCAAATGCTGCATTTTGTTGTCAGATCGAAACGCAGGACACTGAACTTCTACAGACTTTTCTACTGAGCTACAGGAAAATTCTTTCTTGCGCCGATAGTTTCCTCCTCGGCAGATCAGCTCTCTCCAGCACGATGTGATTTTACTGCAAAATTACTCTGGACAATCGAGTGTGCTTATTTATAAACTGTTACGAAAAGGTGCGTAACGATTGCTCCACTAAGGAAACTGGGAATTTGTTCTCACAAAACAGTTAGCGCGTCAGCACTGTACTTGGCCGGGCATGAGGACTCCAATATTGAACAGACGAGGCCGGCCGCTGTCACCGAGTGGTTCTAGGCGCTTCAGTCCGGAACCGCGCGACTGCTACGGTCGCAGGTTCGAATCCTGCCCCGGGCATGGATGTGTGTGATGTCCTTAGGTTAGTTAGGTTTAAGTAGTTCCAAGTTCTAGGGGACTGATGACCTCAGTCCCGTAGTGCTCAGAGCCATTTTGAAGAAACGAGGTCAGAGTGTCGCGCTTGGGCGGAGAATCTAATGGAGCCACCGCAAACGTTTACAGTTTGGTCAAAGTCTCAATCGCGGTGACAACGAGTGCATACTGACTCTGTTGTCCCTTTCGGAACACTCGTTGGCTTATTGTTGTGGACTCTTTTAGCAAATACCCGTTTGCAGTGTCCATGAACTCGACTACGTTGCGTAGTACCATTCAGCCTCTGCCATCTACCCTTTGCTTGGAACGTTGCTTACAGACAACGGACTACAGTTTACACTTCAGGTCTTTGAACAGTTTTGTACACCCAATGGTATCGATTACGTTATCAGTGCTCTGTTTCATCCTCAGCTGAACGGAGAAGCTGAACGATTTATTCGTATGTTCAATCAATAGGTGAACAAACTACATGCCTCTCGCACACGGGAGCAGCCCCGTGACGGTCCGTCGCCGGCGGAGCTTCTACATGACCGAGGTCACCGCACGCTGCTCCAGTTGCTGCATCCACCACAGCCCACGCCGCCACCCACGCTCCGCAAGTATCGCTTTGTGCGTAATAACTCTTTTCTTTTCAGAGTTATTGGTCCGGGGGAGGAATGGCTTTCGAAATTTGGGCGCTTGCATATATTTAACTGAAGGTTCTGCTGGGTTGCTGCGACGAGATCAGAACCAGATTCGTGCTTGTCGCGAAGTTCTTCAGCAGATTTTCTACCGGGATCTTGGGGCCGGCGAGGTCGCCCCATGTGCCTCTTCGGCAAGGTCTTTGGAGCCGGACCCTTAGCATCCGGCGCCGCTGCAGTTCAACTTTCCGGTGCCCGTCCAGTGGCCCTCCGTGGACCCAGGACCGCCTTCGTCTTCGTCTTCGTCGTCGTCGTCGTCATCATCGTCATCGCCATCGCCATCGCCACCGCCGTCGTCATCGCCGCCCTCTCTGTTTTTCACCGGGCCGACTCAGGAACAAGGTGGGCTCCTTTTCGGGGTTTTTCCACCGACGTTCCCATCGGAGCGCAGGACGGATGTCGGGGAGCGGCCTGGGGCTCGACGTCGCTATCAGTTGCAGCTTTTGGCCCCTCACACGGCCCAGCTACCTGCCTCCTCCCCCCCCCCCTCCCGCCCCCCTCTACAGTTTGTCGTAATGTGGTTCGCTACACAAGGACGGTGCTGCATTTCGGGGGCAGGGTGGGATGGGAGGGGTGGGGGAGGGCGAGGTTCTGCAGGCCAGAAGCATCGACTGTACACCGACCAGCGCAATGCCGCGAAACAGCATCAAGAAGGCGCTGACGCACACGCCAATGGAAAGAGCATGTGATCGAATTCGTGCCACCGCTCATATTACAACTTCTCGCCATCCATGCTTGTGTCGGTGCAGACTCCCACAGTAGACGATACAATAGACTGGAATTCTGAGCTATCAATTGATCGCAGTGTATCCATATTTTCTGTGTAACAGTGTGTTCCAGCATATCAGATGTAATAGAGAATTCAGAGATTGGAAGGATCTGTCGTGATCTGCGTCAAACTAGTCAGAAGCAGATAACTGGTGCTCCGCCCATCCCCCCAACTTCCACCAAAAGAAGAGAACTCCTTATGAGTGATGTAAAGGACCCTCGATTCTAGCGAGGGAAACTACAGTCACATTAATGTGTCCATCTGTCACAAATATTAATAACCACCTTGTGCGGACCTCTGCGAGATGTTGAGGGAGAGAGTCAGTGAGGTTCTGGAAGATACCGACAGGAATGTGGAGGCATGCCGACTTTAGTGCCGTGGCCACCTGCGCTAGGTTTGTCAGTTGATGATCTACGGCGCGAACAGCCTGACCTAGGCTGGAATTTGTTGGCCGGAGGAGTACGGTGAATTCATCGTGGTGCTCTTCATACGACGCAAGTCCACTACGAGCTGTGTGAAATGGTACCAGTCTGCCGACGCAAAACAAACTACATGTAGGGGTGGATACTTGTGTTGATCCATTGTGCCTATCAGAATGACGAGATTACCCCGGCAATGCCCCGTAAACATACCATAATGCTCCCTCTTCTGGTCTGCAGGCCTACGCTTGCGACGATTGTTGCAGCGTTTTGTTCTTTCAGTCCGATGGGGCATAAAACGTGATTCATCTGAAAAGGCCACCTGTCGCCGCTCAGTAGTCATACAGTAGCGGCCTTGGCGTGCCAATTCATGTCTTCGTTGGAGATGAACAGCAGTCAGCATGGGCGCATGGATCAGGCGCCTACTGCTGAAGTCAATCCGCAGCAACGTTTGCTGTTCATTGAGGGGACACTGGTGGCAGCCCCTTGATTCATCCGCGCAGTCAGCTGCTCAACAGTTGCACGTCTATTCTCTCGTACACATCTCCGCAGACGTTGTTCTCTAATCTATGGCATGTGACCACGTGCCACTTCGGGATAGTGGCATTTTGCCGTACATGTTACACTTTAACCACGTCGGTATGAGAATAGTTTACACATTGAGCCGTTTTGGGCAACGCTTCCACTTTGTGCCTAAAACCCAATGATCATGTCCTTTTGCAAGTCAGATAGATCGCTCTATTTCCGCAATACAATGGCTGTACTATTACCCACCGAGCCGGCTGATGCGGCCAAGCGGTTCTAGGCACTTCAGTCCCGAACCGCGCTGCTGATAAGGTCGCAGGTTCGAATCCTGCCTCGGGCATGGATGTGTGTGATGTCCTTAGGTTAGTTAGGTTTAAGTCGTTCTGAGTCGGGGGGACTGATGACCTCAGATGTTAAGTGCTCAGAGCCATTTGAACCATCCCCCCCCCCCCCCCCCCCGACATGGTTTATGTATCCTTCGCTGATGGTCCTGCCTCCTGAACACATGCGGCGGTCAAATTAATGTGACTGGATGGTGTAAATGTTAGTGTGCAAATTGGATTCAGGAAGTCCCACGATCGTAAAGGTTTAAAGGAAGTTTACTTAAGGAAAAAATAGATGACAGTTACTAGTATAGTAAAATGTAGTGTCATACTACATTGCGGAATATCGATCCATACAATGTAGTTTTTAGTGAGGTACTGGAAAATAATTTCGCATCGTGGTTGGGAATTGGAAGACTGTAAGAGAGGACGTAGGCGTTCTGCTCTCCGTCGGATATGAGTCCCAGAGAAGCATTAGCTCAGTGGCCCAGGATATGCAGAAGTGAGCGCACTAACGCAGCAGACTGGGATAAGGTCGACAGGGGTGTGACATCAAGGCGGCGCGGCAGGGCAATGAAAGTGCACCGCGGCGTCATATATTGGGCACTTAATGACGTAAGCCAAACACCGACAGTAAAAGCGGTTTCAATTAAGACGGAGGAAAGCCGGCGCGGGATCGATGCGGGCGCAAGTCACGTTGGGCCGCCACAGAGCGCCTTGCCGCAAACTCGCGCAGAAAGAACTAATTAACTTGTTGCGCCAGAGCAGGCGGCTGCGGCCCGTGGGAGTTGAGTGGAGTGTGGGGGTCACGTTGCGAGGCTGCACGTGATTTGTACACGGAGGGCAGCCGGCGTGAGGTGCGTGCGGGCAGCCTCCGCTGATAATGGACGGGGTAATGAGTGCTCTCGGAGACAATGGGAAATGTTTCCATTGCAGCGCATCCATTTCTTCTGGCATGTACTTGTCTGTCGTTTCCCTTGTTTCTTCCCCCCCAACGGTGCTTTCTCTCTCCTTCTCTCCCGCCCCCCTCTCTCTCTGCCTCTCCGCACACGCACTTAGCGTGCTGAAACACACACACACACACACACACACACACAAGTGTAGATACTAATGTTCACACACATATGGAAAGACACCCACACACACAATTATTGTAATTACAAGCTGCTTTAAAGAGATTTCACCGATTTTCAAGACAATGTCTACCACATAGATGAAGACAGAGTCTTGGGACTCAGTTTTAATGCACGCATCGAAACTAAAAGTTTACCTCGACCCCGGTAGTAATTTCCCGGTTCAAGTGGTTGCCCATAAGTGACTCCCAGGTGCAACTAGCTCGCTAACTCGCTCGTTCACTGCCCACTGAGTGCCGCGTCGAGGTGACGATAACGCAACAAAAGCCGCTTGAGTTCTTCACTTCAACAGATTCAATGTAGTTGCAGTTGTGCTGAATTTCAGCCTGGCACCTCCTAGAGCCCAACGAGTTTGACGGTGACACTAACTACAGGTTCCTTTTGTAAAACGAAATATCTTCATCTACATCATACTCCGCAAGCCACCTAATGGTGTATGCGGAGGGTACTTTCGGTACCACTATCTGATCCCTTAAACCGTGTTACACTCGCAAATAGTGCGTGGGAAGAATGATTGTCGGTAAGCCTCTGTATTGGCTCTAATTTATCGAATAATCTCCTGGTGGTCAATACGCGAGATTTACACTCCTGGAAATTGAAATAAGAACACCGTGAATTCATTGTCCCAGGAAGGGGAAACTTTATTGACACATTCCTGGGGTCAGATACATCACATGATCACACTGACAGAACCACAGGCACATAGACACAGGCAACAGAGCATGCACAATGTCGGCACTAGTACAGTGTATATCCACCTTTCGCAGAAATGCAGGCTGCTATTCTCCCATGGAGACGATCGTAGAGATGCTGGATGTAGTCCTGTGGAACGGCTTGCCATGCCATTTCCACCTGGCGCCTCAGTTGGACCAGCGTTAGTGCTGGACGTGCAGACCGCGTGAGACGACGCTTCATCCAGTCCCAAACATGCTCAATGGGGGACAGATCCGGAGATCTTGCTGGCCAGGGTAGTTGACTTACACCTTCTAGAGCACGTTGGGTGGCACGGGATACATGCGGACGTGCATTGTCCTGTTGGAACAGCAAGTTCCCTTGCCGGTCTAGGAATGGTAGAACGATGGGTTTGATGACGGTTTGGATGTACCGTGCACTATTCAGTGTCCCCTCGACGATCACCAGAGGTGTACGGCCAGTGTAGGAGATCGCTCCCCACACCATGATGCCGGGTGTTGGCCCTGTGTGCCTCGGTCGTATGCAGTCCTGATTGTGGCGCTCACCTGCACGGCGCCAAACACGCATACGACCATCATTGGCACCAAGGCAGAAGCGACTCTCATCGTTGAAGACGACACGTCTCCATTCGTCCCTCCATTCACGCCTGTCGTGACACCACTGGAGGCGGGCTGCAGGATGTTGGGGCGTGAGCGGAAGACGGCCTAACGGTGTGCGGGACCGTAGCCCAGGTTCATGGAGACGGTTGCGAATGGTCCTCGCCGATACTCCAGGAGCAACAGTGTCCCTAATTTGCTGGGAAGTGGCGGTGCGGTCCCCTACGGCACTGCGTAGGATCCTACGGTCTTGGCGTGCATCCGTGCGTCGCTGCGGTCCGGTCCCAGGTCGACACCTTCCGCCGACCACTGGCGACAACATCGATGTACTGTGGTGACCTCACGCCCCACGTGTTGAGCAATTCGGCGGTACGTCCACCCGGCCTCCCGCATGCCCACTATACGCCCTCGCTCAAAGTCCGTCAACTGCACATACGGTTCACGTCCACGCTGTCGCGGCATGCTACCAGTGCTAAAGACTGCGATGGAGCTCCGAATGCCACGGCAAACTGGCTGACACTGACGGCGGCGGTACACAAATGCTGCGCAGCTAGCGCCATTCGACGGCCAACACCGCGGTTCCTGGTGTGTCCGCTGTGCCGTGCGTGTGATCATTGCTTGCACAGCCCTCTCGCAGTGTCCGGAGCAAGTATGGTGGGTCTGACACACCGGTGTCAATGTGTTCTTTTTTTCCATTTCCAGGAGTGTATTTGGGGGGAAGTAATATGTTGTCCGACTCCTCGTGATAAGTGCCGTCCCGAGATTTCAATCATCTTCGTGATGCACAACGCCTCTCTTGTAACGTCTGCTAGTGGAGTTTGTTTAGCATCTCCGTAACGCTCTCTCGCCAGCTGAAAGATCCCGTGACGAAACGCGCCTCTCTTCGTTGGATGTTCTCTATCTCCTCTATCAGTCTTACCTGGTAGGCATCCCAGACAGATGAACAATTCTCAATAATCGGACGAACAAGCACCATATAAGCTACTTCTTTCGTGTATGAGTTACATTTATTTAAGATTCTTCCGATGAATCTGAGTCTGGTGTCTGCTTTACCTACTATCTGTTTTATATGGCCATTTCACTTAACGTCGCTCTCGATAGTTACGCCTAGATATTTTACGGCAGACGCTGTCTACAGATCGCTAGCTGTTTTTCATCAGTAGTATATCTGTACAGTAATTGATTTCTCTTCCTATGTATGCGCAATGTGTTACATTTATTACAGATTATCCCCGTATGCACGTTCAAGAGGTAGAGCGTATTCACCAGAGTGTTACACATATTTCACAGGAATCTACACGGTTTTCCAGCCGAGAGTAAATGTAGAGATGTAAATGTCTGGCTTGTTTGTGTTTCAAATAATTCAGAATTCGATTGCTACATACCATTTATGATAGTGATTAACAATTATGTGCATAGTTTTGTCAGTTCATTGTTGTATTGGAGATAGAAGATAACAGTTCCTTTTTACATTCACTACTCAGTGATGGGGCTACGTTCTGCTTAAGTGGGAAAGTGAACCGCCACAATGTTGGAATATGCGCAACGCAGCATCTTCATTCCACTGTGGAGTTCGAGAGAAAGTCTCGAAAGCTTCATGTACTTTTCATTATTTCCCCAAAAAAGATTTATGATCTGTTCCTTGAATGCAGGAAAGGCGGGTACGCAGCCCCTACTTTGATATGTTGGACATTTATTTTTCATCAGGACGGAATACCGCCACACTGTTATCTGTATGTAAGAGTGTTTCTTGACAGTGTGTTGTCTCAACGATGGATCCGCTAAGGGGCGCGCTGTTATCACAATGCACCATTGGCTCCAAGGTCACCTGATTTCACGGCTTGTTATTTTTTGTGGCTTTTATGAATAACTCTATCTATGGTTCAAATGGCTCTGAGCACTATGGCACTTAACTTCTAAGGTCATCAGTCCCCTAGAACTTAGAACTACTTAAACCCAACTAGCCTAAGGACATCACATGCATGCCCGAGGCAGGATTCCAACCTGCAACCGTAGCGGTCGCGCGGTTCCAGACTGTAGCGCCTAGAACCGCTCCGCCACCTCGGCCGGATAACTCTATCTATGCTCCCCGGCTTTCAGCAACTTGGGGTTAACTGCAGGGCAGCACAGCAAACTAACTGAATGCGGTAAAACTAGACATGTTCGGCATCAGGGAGCATCTGCGAACGTTACTTATACAAAAATGTCCAAAATCAGCCTCCAGAACACTTTTCTTTATTTCCAAAAGATCGGTTTCGGGTCAGCTCCCCGTTTTCAGATCACTTGTCACAGGTACAGAGTAACCTGTCGAATATGAACCTGAAAGGTCACCCTTATTACTCAATTATGACAGTGAACTTTCAGTTTCATATTCGACAAGTTACTCTGTAACTGTAACAAATGATTTGAACATGGGCAGCTGGCCCGAAATCGGTCATGTGGAAATAAAGAAAAGATATCTGAAGGCTGAATTTGTACAGTTTTGAATGCGGTAACTGCAGACACGCTCGTGTAAGTATGGGATTTTATTGTGCGTCCCCGTGGAGGGAACATTGCACATTTGAGAAAGGTAAATGAAAACTTTAATCCTAAAGACCTTTGTAAAAGTGCTTCAAGGTTGTATTTGTATTCATGCAGGAGATATATACTTGTAAACAAGAATTGTTTCGTTAGAAAAAAGGAAAGTTATAGTACTTTGTGTACGTTAAAATTTACCGCAAGTTTTATCTTCATTAATGTAGAAGACATTACCTTTTGGAAACCGATAAAAATTTTTGAAGCACCTTGAATTTTGAAAACCGATGTTGGAGTTGAGTTTATTGTGACTATACAAGAGAACAGTTTCATTATTTTATGGTTAACTTGGACAGTTTTCTTTCAGATGTGTAGACGATACATTATTTTAGCTCTAAGTATACTAAATGACGCTCAGGTCCGTCTTCAGGCTTCCTATATTAAGTTCCTGCAGTGGCTGGTGAAGCTTATCTGCACTAGAGGTAAGCATCACACTGACAAAAGTGAATGTGGTTTAGATATGTTCCATTAATACATATCGCTTAATTGTTTTCCCGGTTTAAGGATCTGAAGAGTCTCTCAGGGTTGATCAGTTCAATCTATTTTTAAAACTGTCATTTTCGTGACGATTTATAGCAGGAAATGCAGCATAGTACATACAGGGTGACTCATCATAGCTGTTCTTGGACATTTTCTGAACTTTTTAAAATATAATAGGCTAATTCTGTTTTGACCCAAAAGAACTGTGGAAATGTCATCACCAAATGACGTTTAGTCTCTTTAGTTATATTAACTACAGGTACCGGTATCAGCTTAGCTTTCTTAGTTGACCTGTACTAATTTCTGCTGCTGCTATCGAGGTTTTGAAAGAGGAAGTCATCGGCATTTCATTCTTCAAAACACAGTAGTAGTTTTGGAGAAAATTCAGTATTTAGAAAGTAGGATTTATCTGTTTAGCGGATGAAACTGATCGCTGTCTTATGTCGAAGTGCATGTTGATCTACGGAACTCTTGCGTCAGTACGCTTCAGCTGGACGCAGCTAATAGCGCCTATTTACAACAGAGGAATAATGGGGAAAAGTTTAATATAAATCTGACATGAGGGGTATTCAATAAGTAATGCAACACTATTTGTTCTGAAAGCAGGTTGGTTTTTTTTTTTTTTTTTTTAGAATTCCAGTACACCATATTATTATCCACTCTTTTGGCTATAAAGTCCCATTCTTCAACACATTCTCCGTTCAATGCGACGCTAATAGCGCCTATTTACAACAGAGGAATAATGGGGAAAAGTTTAATATAAATCTGACATGAGGGGTATTCAATAAGTAATGCAACACTATTTGTTCTGAAAGCAGGTTGGTTTTTTTTTTTTTTTTTTTAGAATTCCAGTACACCATATTATTATCCACTCTTTTGGCTATAAAGTCCCATTCTTCAACACATTCTCCGTTCAATGCGACGCACTTACGACAGTTCACTGGGAGGGCCCGTATGCAAGCATGGTACCACTCGACAGGTCGACGTTGGAGCCACCGTTTTGCTGTACCAATAATCTTCCTCGTAACTCACAAGGAATTCCCCATAGATGGTCCTTCATAGCTCTTTATAGTAGTCCGTTAGGCACACGCCTTTGAGTACCCCAAGTTTTGAACGAGTGTGTCAGCACTAGCACTACCATTAGACGTCCAGCTGAGCATCGAGGCGTATGATTGTGATCCGTCGATTACCTCGAATGAGCGTGTCCGACCTTTCCAACACTGCAGAATGTCACAGTGTGTGCGGTTGGCCACCACACGGAGATCGGACACGCTTGCGCGACCTTGTTGCGATGATGAGAGACGCTTAACACAACGACTCACCGTGCTTTTGTTCACTGACAGGTCTCCGTACACATTCTGCAAGCGCCTGTGAATTCCTGTGATGTTCTGGTTTTCCTCCGAAAGAAACTCAACGACAGCTCTCTGCTTAGAATGCATCTGCTTTGCAGATGCCATTTTGAAGGCTACGTTCAGCGCCGTCACCTATCGGAACTTCATGAAATTAGAGGGACTGTAGGAAGAATATTCCACGATGTCCGAATGCAAAGTTGGCATGGAACGCACCTCGTACTAATGACACTTAGCTACTTGTGCTTGGACCGATAGACCACATGGAAGGCAAAGAACGTAGCAGCTAAGAATGGCTGACGAGTTAGCTACGGTATCAGTTCACGCCAACTGATAATGCCTTCACGTGCTATCCGGCATCCAGGAAAGAGCTGGGTGAGCGCTTTCCTAGCCACAGACATTGGTAAGTCTGGCAGCCATCATATTGATATCACATACAGAGTGGTTATAATTAAACTTCTGCGTCTTGAACCAGAGTAAATGGAAAACTACACTCGTGCTCATAAATTAAAGATAATGCTGATACACGGTGAAACAACGCTCTGGTGGGTGGTTTGCGGGTTTAAATCGCCTCGGGGTATGACCATGCGGTACAACAGACCTGCGGTCGTCGCACGGTGGCGGTGGAAGCAGTCCACATTCGAGAAAGTGTGTTGGTGCATGTCAAAGTACGGTGCAGCTAGTAAGTGTGCAGACGTTTTCAGACGTGCTAATGGTGACTATGTGTTGAAAATGGCTCAAAGAACACATATTGATGACGTTATGGGAGGTACAATACTAGGGCGACTGGAGGCTGGTCAAACACTGCAGATCGTAGCATGGGCCCTCTGTGTGCCACAAACTGTTATCTCAAGATTATTGCAACGATTCCAGCAGATAGGAAACGTGTCTAGGCGCTACAGTACGGGACGTCCACAGTGTACAACACCACAAGAAGACCGATATCTCACCATCAGTGCCCGCAGATGGTCAGGAGTACTGCAGGTAGCCTTGCTAGGGACCTTACCGCAGCCACTGGAACAGTTGTCTCCAGACACACAGTCTACAGACGACTGAACAGACATGCTTTATTCGCAGGGAGACCTGCAAGGCGCATTCCAGTGACCCCTGCTCACTGGAGAGCCCGTAAAGCCTGCTGTCAGGAACACAGTACATGGTCATTGGAACAGTGGTCTCAGGTTATGTTCACGGACGAGTCCAGGTATAGTCAGAACAGTGAATCTCGCCGAGTTTTCATCTTGCGTGAACCAGGAACCAGATACTAACCCCTTAATGACCTTGAAGGGGACCTGTATGGAGGCTGTGGTTTGATGGTGTGGGGTGGTATTATGATTGGCGCACGTACACCCCTGCATGTCTTTGGCAGAGAAACTGTAACAGGCCAGGTGTATAGGGACGTCATTTTGCACCAGTGCGCCTTTTCAGGGTTGCAGTGGGTTCCACCGTCCTCCTGATGGATGATAACGCACGGCCCCACCGAGCTGTCTTGAAACAGAAGATATCAGGAGAATGGAGTCCGCCTGTTCTCCAGACCTAAACCCCATCGAGCACGTCGGGGATGCTCTCGGTCGACGTATCGCTGCACGTCTTCAAACCCCTAGGACACTTTAGGAGCTCCGACAGGCACTGGTGCAAGAATGGGAGGCTATACCCCATCAGGTGGTCAACCACTTGATCCAGAGTATGCCAAACCGTTGTGCAGCCTGTGTACGTGTCCATGGTGATCATATCCCATATTGATGACGGGGTACAAGCGCAGGAAACAGTGGCGTTTTGTAGCACATATGTTTCGGGACGGTTTTCTCAACTTATCACCAATACTGTGGACTTACAAATCTGTGTCGTGTGTATTCCTTATGTTCCTATGCTATTAGTGCCAGTTTTGTGTAATGCCACGTTGTGTGGCACCACATTCTGCAATTATCCTTAATTTATGAGCACGAGTGTATTTACCATATGGATGCCAAACTCTTTAGGAATGATGTTTAGATTATGCATGGCTGTGTCATGATTTAATGTTAGGCGTCGGTACTGCTACGACGATTTAGGGTTGGAAGAATAGTTTCAGTGCGCATTGCAATTTTGAACAGTCAACATATGGCCGAGCAGTTCTAGGCGCTTCAGTCTGGAACCGCGCGACCACGACGGTCGCAGGTTCGAATCCTGCCTCGGGCATGGATGTGTCTGATGTCTTTAGGTTAGTTAGGTTTAAGTAGTTCTCAGTTCTAGGGGACTGATGACCTCAGATGTTAAGTCCCATAGTGCTCAGAACCATCTGAACCATTTTGAACAGTCAACATATATCTGGACTAGATGAGCTGGGCTTTACTCGGAAAGCTGTTTTATCAAATCAACAGCAGCAGTGCTACTGCTCTTCACAACTATCGACACATTAAAGGAATGTTCCTCAACCCTCCCCCCCCCCCCCCCCCCCCCCGCATGATTTGGAATTTCGAATTAACAGGTGATTTGGGAATTGCTCCTGGAAGAGGCTGACGGCCAATTGCACCACAAATTGAAGAAATTAGTGCAGCCGTGGCTGAGAACGCCGGACGCAGTGTGCGATCTCTAAGCAGAAGATGAGCTGCGTCATGACAACTGAACATTCCATGGTTCGCCGTTCGAAAAGTATTGCGAACAACATTGAGAAATGGAATCTGAAGTGCTGTTCCAAGGTGTCGTGGATGCAGATGGTTGCCACATGAGCAACGTTTGTAGCCTGAAACGTAAACGTGGTAAGCAATTAACAAACATCACGCTCTAACGTGGCAATTAAAATGTGTTTCTTTCAGTGTATTATTGGTTATCTCTCTTCTGCATGTCCTTTTAAATGTTTCCACAAATTTTCATGCTCCTACGAGCACTCGGTTATCATGGGGGCTCTTTCAAGTAACGAGAGTTTAATTACAACCACCCTCGACATCTACATATGTCAACTGGTACTTCCTCTGGGAAAGCCGGTAGGATTTCAGCAAGTGATTGTGAGTATCTTTTATACGTTGATGTTTTCTCAGTGAAGTAACACTTACGTCTGAGTCGTACCAAACGTTCAGACCACACTGCCTCTGCTGTTCGACGTGCCTCAGTCAGTGCGAAATCTCAGCGGCCTAATAATGAATATTTCTTACATTGAACTATACATGAGTTGTAAACGTAGCTTCGTCGGCAAAGAGAATTTTTTGAAGGAAGAACCTGTTGTCCTGATCCTTCGAACAGTACGATAGAATTCTATGCTTCTTCTGGTTACCGTGCTCCTGAAAGAACACGTGCAAAATGTGAACTGCGCTAAGCTGACTTATTCCAGAGGCACTCGCAGTTTCTCTGGAGCTAACCATGGTGAGCAGCAATTGCCAGAACGTCTACATAGCTATTTCGTTCTCTCCCGCTCCGTTTGTTGTTGGCTTGTTCCTTACGCTCAGATCTGTATTCCAGTGCCCTCCGGTAACGTTTTTTTTTTTTTGCACGTTCGCTGAACTGTAATTCTTTTTTGACGTCGTCTGTTGGGTTACTTATGTATGTACAACTCATTTATTCACTTCGAGATCCTCCTACAGTGTGGGTAGGGAAATAGCATATATAGTATCTCTTGGTTTTTATTTTTGCAAAGTAACCAGTACTTGACACACTGGATCGGCACAGACAGAATGAAAGCTACGTTTCCTCGGTGCCACTTTTTTCACCCGTTACACAGTGGTGCCACTCTATGTTTTTTCCTTATCCCACGCAACGTATTCCTTTATCTGGGTATGAAAATGCTAACTGCCATGCTGACCACTAGGGTGGTAAGAAATTGTTGTGACAGAGCGTTCCAGTGCGGTAGATAACTGCTAGAAGATCGTTGGCCCGAGTGGACGTGGCAGTACGTCTTCCCAACGAGTCTCACACGTGCTCGATGGGATTGAGAGGCACCCACATGCCTTGCTCATACTGTGGCATCAAGCAGTCAGGCCTGCAAGATGAGTGGTCTGCCAAGCGAGTGGATTCATTCTTATTTATCGAGTAAGATGACCTCTAGTACTCACAATTAAGTTACAAATTATTCTCCTGTTTGAATATTACGCAACGGAAACGGATAACGCACATCTGACTATTAGTAATTTACACATCTCTGACTGTTCACTACGCACTGACAGTACCACATTTTCTTTCTTACCCAACGGCTTTGATCAACACGTGGCCATCGCACTGAATACGAATGGCGCACACATTATAAATTCTGGATATCATGACAACATACTATTCGAAGGACAAGGCCACCAATCTTTTTCTTTTCACTATCTTTTTTATTCCGATAAATTCTATAACCTAAACACACCATTAGAAAAAAAATGGCTCTGAGCACTATGGGACTCAACTGCTCTGGTCATCAGTCCCCTAGAACTTAGAACTACTTAAACCTAACTAACCTAAGGACATCACACACATCCATGCCCGAGGCAGGATTCGAACCTGCGACCGTAGCAGTCGCACGGTTCCGGACTGCGCGCCTAGAACCGCGAGACCACCGCGGCCGGCACACACCATTACATTTTATACAACAATTACACATGAGAAACTCCGCCGAGTGGGCATGACTTTACATTGGTGATTCTCTATCTTATGGTCTCGTAATTATCTAATACTACAGTGCACTTTCTGGATAGGATGGTGGATCTTTTGCTATATCTCACACTTCGACTCTCACACCCATCAGCATGAAAATTTCCTGCAGACCAAAAAAAGGAACATGCATAACCCACTGCCTCTGAACCTATCTTGCTACTCTCCCATGCAAACCACACATACTTAAATTACATGAAATACATCACACTGGCAACATGGAATACAACACAAGGAATAATCACAACGTTATAATCACATCACTTTCAGCTTTCCCACTTCAATTAGTATTCATCCCAGTTTCACACGACATTGCCCCACTTCATAACTTTTCTTTCCTACTATGGACTCTGGAGGATATATGCACGTCTTCCTGTGCAATGCAAGCCAAGTGGCGTTGCTGGATAGACGGCTGACTCACCTTGCTTTACTCTCAGAGTATTATAGTTTGAATCAAGCGTCACACGGAAACATAACACGCAAAGTAATATTAAGAACATATTCGTCACACACGCGAGTCCTCAAGTGATACCATGGACGAGTACTTCTCTTTGTCCTTTGTCTCATACACAGATTGAGACTCACACAGTAATCACCACGTGGAAGTACTCGTCTCTAATTTCAATCCTTGCACACGCCATTTCTTAAATATATCCAACTTATAGTACACACACCAGTAATTCAGCTTAATTTTAGCACTCGGAAGTATTGCAAATTATTGCTACACGTGGTTTCATTGTAACCGTTGGTCATTTCCGAAGGTTACTACGATCCCCTTAGTATTACCTGCCTGTCGTTTACTTCTCCCCCCAAAAGTTCCTGAAATAGAGAAATAATTATTCCAAACATCTCTTAAGTATTTCACATCCATACCATTCTCTCCACTCTTTTGTCTTTACGGAGCACACCTGAGACAGGTCTTACCAACACAAGATCCAGCGCCAGAATGCTGAAACATAGCCGTTCTTCAGGTCAGCTCGCAACTCCGTCGCGGTGGGGGAGCACCTTGCAACAGTATTGGTCAGCCACATTTCAGGCGCTCAAAGCTCAGGTAAATTTCATCTCTTTGGTTCCACCAAAGGTGACCAAAGGACCGTCTCAAAGATGATCATATATTGCACATTCACTATCTGAGGTTAGCAGACGACCAATACATTCATTCATATCGCAGATCTCACCAAATGGATATAGGGATTTATTTTGTGGGAGTGCACGTGTGATCAATTAAATAAATAAATTGTCCTTCCTTCCTACACTGGTATCCGGCTTCGGTGTATTAAGTGAAATTGAGTTATTACTACAAAAAATATCTTTTTCTGACAAGAATAACGAAGAATGTTGTACCTATTTTCAATGTCGGGTGTTACTGTACCCTTTCAGGATTTAAAACGGAGGTGTCTACAAAAACACACATTCACTCATCTCAGTTAAGCATAATGATTAAATTTTAGTGGAATAGGAAAGGCACAGGTACAAACATATCAACGTAAAAACAGAGAATAACACGACTCACTTCCCTCATAGAGGTTTACTACCTTCGCATTCAGGCAGCATGTGCAACACAACACAGAAGTGACGTGAAATGAGTCTCAACGTTCAGTGACTACAGTTAGTCCTATTTTGTACGGATTACACACACTTCAGAGATATTGTAAGATGGGATGCGCATGTGATTTGCAAACCATATTGTTCGTAGAATCACTACATTTTCACAGTATCCTATGGATGAACAGAATTCTGCCACTTGTCTTACAGAGACTGGACAAAAGTATACAAACACTACAGTTACAACACTTAACCATGCTTAATAAGGTTGGAAAAGCGTTGGCATTAAAAACAATTTCCAGTCGTCTCGGAGAGGATAATTACAGGTCCTTTGTGGTTTTAATTAGTATCTGATAGCATTCTCACTGCAAAGCAGTGGCAAGTTCCGGTAACGATGACGAAGATGGGCAGCAATTACGCACCCTTTCTCAAATGCACATCACAAACGCTCAATAATGTTGAGATCTGCTGATTTTGGTTGCCAGGGGAGATGCGTCAATTCATCACTGTGCTGGACAATGTAAGCTGTGTCAGCGTGACCCCGGTCGCCTTGGAACAGCTAAAATGGGTTACCTTAGCAGTAATGCGATCTTGTGGAGTATCCATGGAGCCCATGAAATACCACAATATGGCTTCCCAAATCGTCACGAACCCTCTCAACACCTTTGGACGTAAACTCGGCCAGAAATTGAAAATGTAAAACTAGACTCATCCGCCCAAACGACTTTCTTCCGTTGCTGTATAGTCGAGGTTTTATGGTGTCGGCACCGACGTTTCTTACTACGGCATTTTCAGCACTGTTGAGTGGTTTTGGTATTCCAGCTCGCCTAGCAATTCCCAACTTACGGAATCTGGAACCACACGATCGCTAATGGGTTCGAATCCTGCCTCGGGCATGGATGAGTGTGATGTCCTTAGGTTAGTTAGGTTTAAGTAGTTCTAAGTTCTAGGGGACTGATGACCTCAGCAGTTAAGTCCCATAGTGCTCAAAGCCAGTTTTTTGTTTTGGTGCTGACAGAGTCCACGAGTACGACATCTACTTCTGCAGTGAAAAAAATGGCTCTCAGCACTATCGGATTTAACATCTGAGGTCATCAGTCCCATAGAACTTACAACAACTTAAACCTAACTTACCAAAGGACATTACACAAATCCATGCCCGAGGCAGGATTCGAACCAGTGACAGTAGCGATCGTGTGGTTCCAGACTGAAGCACCAAGAACGCTTTCTTTCTTTTTTTAGTTGTTGATCGTTGTGTTTGGTCCTTGTGGACGTCACATGACATCCGTTAAAGTTCTTTTGTTGATCCTTCCACTCGGTTTTTTTTTTTTTAATTACAGAGGCCAATCGTCTGTCTGACCGAACACGCTGAGCTACCGTGCCGGCGTCGGGCACACCGGCCAGCTTCTGCAGCGACTTTTGTGGCTGTTGTCCTCTTACTTTGCGTCACAGTCCTCTTTACTTATCGTCCGTCACGATCATTCAACACCCATTTTCGTTCGCGTTATGACATAGCGGTGATATTTTTCGGCTTCCCCTGTACGCATTACAAATCTTTAATACGATACCTTTTGAAACACCAAACGCTACGGAAACGCCCACCACCAGAATACCAAGACTTTGCCCACGTTCGGATTCCCGTAACTCCGACAAAATGCCCTCTCAAGTAAACAGAACACTGTTCTGAGCACGGCTGACACTTGAAAACTAATGGCATAACAAAGGTGCCGTTCGTGGTCAAATTCAACAGTCAACCTGCAGGCCTGGCGAACATCTGCAGTTAAGCAGAAATTTCTAGTGGTGATTCCATATTTCTTTCCAACCCCTTTACTTATGACTGAATCTAAGTGATCATTCAATTACATATCTCTACAGGTAGGTAGCTACAGGTACGCGTTTGTATAAGTTGTGCGATATGTAATGTAATCATTGATATTGTAGCCAGAGGAAGCTATTTTTTCGTGTTTTGAAGTGCATAATTTTACATTTCTGTAAATTTTTTGAAGTCTTAGTGGTACGGGACGAGATTAGGACTTGAGTTAAGAAGCCGTCGTCTCAGTTAGATATACACAGGTGTCGTCTGTTCTGACAGGCGGTCCTACAGTGGTGAGTACTGGAACGAAGACTTGTCATCCTCGAGTGAAAAAACGATGGCGCCAGCAACGAGTCAGTGGAATACGTTTGCTATTACGAAAATAGAGTACTTAATAACAAATACTAAACAAAATAACTAACAGACTGACATGTGACATAAGGGATAGCACTCCTTGTGTAAAATTCCAGTATTAATTGTCTGACTAATTAACTACAAAATGATATTCTTATGTAACAATTTCCGGCGTGATGTCGGACCAAAAACAGATGCAGAAGCCACAAAGGCTGTCATAAATATAATACTGAAATTTAGTGTGATAGCCGGCCAGTGTGGCCGAGCGGTTCTAGGCGCTTCAGTCTGGAACCGCGTGACCGCTACGGTCGCACGTTCGAATCCTGCCCCGGGCATGGATGTAGGTGGTGTCCTTAAGTTAGTTAGGTTTAAGCAGTTCTCAGTTCTAGGGGACTGATGACCTCAGCTGTTAAGTCCCATAGTGCTCAGAGCCATTTGAACCATTTAGTGTGATAAAAGTGAGTCAGTGCCCTGTTTTATCTGATGCACCTCACTTATGTTGACATTATGCTTGTTGTGGTACTTTGACTTTTTGTGTCACTAGTTCGGTTTAACTTAAAGAATGAGAACTTTTGAGTTTTACTCCATCACGAGTGTTTTTTGTACCATATATGTAAGGGTGGTTAGTGTAGGTGAAGGAACGAGAGTTTTGTATAAGTTTTGCAGTCCAGGAGGACCGTACTTGTGTCCGCCTCAAGTAAATAACAATGGCATCTCATTACATTACTCATGGCGACTGCATCTAACGCATCAGTCTAATGGCCAACTACACGCAAGTGTTTTTCACCTAGCGAACGCTGTATTTTCAAGAAACGAAAAGTGACGCATAGGTTTCTAGACCAGGTCGATACCAGCTCCGAGGTCACTACAAGTAACTACAGATCAGTTCAACAATGGTGTCAGTACAGCTTTAAAAAATTATAGGGGGATTTATGACTGACCACAGAGCTACCTCGGACAGTAATGATTCTGCGCTTTCCCGCCTGTGGAAAACTGGCATTGACCCTGGATTTAACTGAAAATTATGTTTAATACTCTAACAACTGTCATACTTAGTTAATACCCTTAATGTCAGTCCTTACCACCTGAGTGTTGTCAGAAATGAACACAAAGAATGTGTAGAATGTTTCTATGAAAGTGTGTCTGCTGATGAAACTTCCAGCATGGAAGCGCTTAGTTTAAATTATTATGAAATAAGTTAATTAGCACTAATGATGGCTGCTTTTCTACACGAAACGACATAAACTGAGACTAGCCCCCACTCATTAGCTGAGACCGTGTGAGAAGCGCTGGCGGTGAATTCTGAGCACGGTGGAGCTTACTTACTGCTGCTCTCTCCATGACTCAATAAGGTGCAAAGATTTACTTTGGATACCAGATTATGAGATTTTTTTTTCAAAACTTAATTAATATTCTAATTAACCTTAATCCATAGCTGTCCTCTAATTAGGCTGTTTTTAAGCTGTAATCGAGAAGTATCAGCATTTTTATTTGAAGACATTTAGTCCTTCAGCAGATGACATGCAAAGACTCAAGTTCTCCTTTGATTCTCATCATCCTGCTGCTGCCTTCACCTTAATTTTGTTTGTACCGTTCGTTTTTTTTTTCTCAGTTCCTTCTGCATTTCACACTTTTCAACTCTTCTCTTTCCACTCACATCTCTCTCTCTCTCTCTCTCTCTCTCTCTCTGTCTCTCTCTCTCTCTCTCTCTACCTCTCTACCTCTCTACCTCTCTACCTCTCCCTCTCCCCCTCCCCCCTCTCACGTGTGCGCGCATGCACACCCACCCACCCACCCACACAGACACACACACAGACACACACACACAAACACACACACACACAGTCACACATTTCTAATAAAAATACAATCATGGTTAGAAGTGTTAAATGCCTCTAGGATGTTGTGATATTTGTGCCTGCAATAATGTTTCGAGCTTTAATCATCATATCGTAACACAAACCTACTACATTTGGATGCTTCGTTGATTAGTTTCATTTTGTTACGTGGAACCATAATCATCTGCAGGAGCTGGAAGAGAGAAAAGAGTGTATTATAATAAATGTACAACTCCATTAACGATGCTCCACTGGACACAGTATAGCAGGCTATTCCAAAAACCATTTTGTACCGAGTCTAGCACAGCTCTTATGATTTACGAGATTCATTTTTAGGGTTCCGTACGTTAGTCGATAACAATGGAACCCTTAAAAGATCGCTTTGCTGTCCGCTGTCTGTCCGTCTGACTATGCAGACGCCTTTCCTCAGAGAAGGGTATTGGTATCAAATTGAAATTTATGTCACACACTAAGGAATATGTGGTCGCTTCGCGGTATAAATAATATAAGCTTCTAAATCAATGCAGTCAAAAGATATGACAATGTATGTAACATATTTTGACACTCGGGAAGTCACTCATCTAGACGTGTAGGTCAACTATGAATATACATGTCAGGCTTAGTAGTCTAGCGGAACGTCAGCCAGCGTGGTAGCTCAGCGTGTTCCGTGAGAGGGCTGGCTGTCCTCTTTAATAAAAACTCTCAGTGAAATATTCAACGATGAACGTGAAGGTGTGTAATGGGACGTCCACGCAGACCAAATGCCGAGGACAATGAGGAACAAAGTGAAGGAGAAAAAAAGGATTTAAACTCTCGGTCGAGCGATAGATTTTTTGAGATTTTGTTTTACCTATCCTTTCCCTCCCAACGATGTGAGGGGTGGCTAGAACCGACATGCGTTCCAGACTGCACGTTAAGCTGTGGGACCCCTCTCCCCAGTTCTATAAGTGGGGCAGATTAGGGACACAAAAATCATCGGAGTGGCGTCCGATAGAAAGAGCAACAAGAAAATACGATTATTATCTATATATTTTTACTAAATCCTCAGAGCACGGGTTCCGAATGCTAGTTTTGGATTCTGGAAAAGCTGTGAAGCTACGGAAATTAGAATTAAACGGTAGTGAAGCGATCATTCGTTTATCTGGTGGTATCTACGATACCAACAAACGTCCCAGGCCGATTCTTTAAAGAATCGAATTCACACATATAAAATAGCTTCAAACATCTGATTACTTTACAAATGAGTTAACGAGTAACATATTTGGCGATTAGCATGCACGTTTGTAAAAGTTTGAAATTATGTTTAAAATTTGTTGGAAGTTTCTAAGTGCTCTCATTATCGAACACTCGATATGTATAGTCCAGGTAATCTGCGTTCCGTTTTAAGCGGAAGCTAAGTTTTCAATGTTTACGACGCCATATCTCCTGAACTATGCATCGTAGAAAGACGTAATTTTGTACGTACCTTCTTTTGTATACAATAGTGATTCGGATTCCAGAGCGCTCTGCTGCAACGGTCGCAGGATCGAATCCTGCCTCAGGCATGTATGTGTGTGATGTCCTTAGGATAGTTAGATTTGAGTAGTTTCTAAGTCTAGGGGACTGATGACCTCAGATGTTAAGTCCCATAGCGCTTAGAGCCATTTGAACCATTTTTTAGGATTCCAGAGGAAGGCTGGGTTGCAACTGGCGGCTGCGCGCCATCTTCGCAAAGGGATCCACCGCTGAGAAATTCATGTCACGTGGAAACACCCAGTGGCGACTGTTTGTCGCTGAGCCTGTGGCCCGGTCTCGCCTCATTGCTCAGTGGTAGCTATTAGTATTGCGCCGCTGCACAGCCATATTGATTCATTTTATGTAAATTTAACGTGGAGGGGTTAGGAGAAAGGAAAGAGAAGAGAAGGTTTCCATGATGTCAGCTGCATCGGGACTTTATGAGGACTTAGCGGCTACGAGTGAAAATGCGGTCCAGCCTGGGATTCGAACCCGGGAGCTCCTGCTTACTAGACACTTGCGTTAACCGCTGCACCACCCGGATACAGTGTTTGTCGCAACTGCGCAAATTATCTCAATACGCTCCTCGGCCCACTCACATTCCGACCTGGCACCATCTGTCTGCATTCCCCTCCATATCTCACTTGCTCCGTAGTTTGAGATTGGTGCCGGCGGTCCAACTGACTGTGCGCTCGCATTGAAGGTGGTGGATACACTGCCCACCGAGGAGAATCAGTTATGTGAATGCGTAGTGTCTGTTCTTTCACACTGGACTCGCATTCGGGAGGACGACGGTTCAATCCCGCTTCCGGCCATCCTGATTTAAGTTTTTCGTGATTTCCCTAAATCGCTCCAGGCAAATGCTGGGATGGTTCCTCTGAAAGGGCACGGTCGACTTCCTTCCCTAACCCGATGAGACCGATGACATCACTGTTTGGTCTCTTCCCCCAAACAACCCAACCCCAACCCCAACAGATTATATCTGTTCTTTAGGACCACCTTCACTGCAAATGCACAATCACATTCGGACATGTTAGAAAGAACAGCCACCATGCATTGATAAAATTGAGTCAGTTTGTTTTCCGGTCTCGAGTGCCTACTGATTTGGAACTATTGTATTTCTCTACGCCGACTTCGCTACATCCCGGAATTGTTAGTGTTTCGTTCGTTTCATGAACTCACTCAGTCTTGGACTTATAGGAACGTGTATTCGTTTCCCTGTGGTTTGGTGTAACCACTGGAGCAAGTGACGATAAAGTCTACCTAAGCGACGCAGGATAGAAAATATTAAGCGGTATACTGTCGAAGGGTGCCATACGACACTTTCTAAGCGGGGAGGGGGAGGCAGATCTTCGGTATGGAGTGTTTTTAATATTTTGGAAGACGAATGCCGATTTGTAAGTAGCCATAAAAAGTGCCAGATCCTACCCTGTTAAAAACCTTCGTAACAACAATTTTAAATGATTTTCTTGAAATCTGACTACACTGTTTTTTTCCTTTCCGTGAGAGCTAGGGGAAGGCCGCCCCCTTACCCCCCTCCCTCCCTACCGCTCCACCAGTCTTTCCTTCAGGTATGGCCACTCTTGATACTGACTGCAAATTTGTTTACGAAAAGTGTTAGTACTAAACAAACAATAAATTAAAACGTCGTGCCTTATGATGAATTTATATTGCACGAACAGAGAAAATGTTTTAAGTCATAAACATCTTTCCTTTCGAAACTTCCTGGCAGATTAAAACTGTGTGCCCGACCGAGACTCGAACTCGGGACCTTTGCCTTTCGCGGGCAAGTGCTCTACCAACTGAGCTACCGAAGCACGACTCACGCCCGGTACTCACAGCTTTACTTCTGCCAGTATCCGTCTCCTACCTTTTCTTTCATCATTTTGTGTAGAGTGTGACGGAAAAAATTTTATGAGGGTTTGAAGTGATGTCTAAAGTTTGCTGGAAGTGACTAAGTGCACTCATTCTCAAACGTTGGATTAATAAAGTTTGGGTGATTTGCACGTCATGAATTACGCTGCCTCAAGACACATACACAATTTCTAACTTTAATGCTTGCCTTAATGCTGAGTTACTTTCAACACAAGATAACAGCTGTTAATGAGACCATTTCAATTTTTTTAAGTTAGCTCAATAATTATGTGAAATACTGGAGATAAAATTTTTGTTGCCCTCTGGAAGCCGTTAGATAGGAAACCCACGACTGGAAACTTGTGACCATGCCCCTTATTAGTCTTTTGGTAAATTGGCTGTGACAGTGTTCACTCAATGGACGAAAAAGAATTTCGTGCGGTGATTAAACATTACTTTATGAAAGGCAAAACGCCTCAGGAGACTAAAGAGATGCTTGATAAGCATTACTGTGCTTCTGCACCTACGATTAGAACAGTTTATAAGTGGTTTCAAAATTTTCGGAATGGTCATATGGGCACAAGTGATGCTGAACGTCCTGGACGCCCTGTGGAGGTTACGACTCCAGAAATCATTGATAAAATCCATGATAGGCTGATGGATGACGGAATAGTTAGGGTGCGTGAGATCGCTAGTGCTGTGGGAATCACGAATGAACGGGTACATAACGTTTTGCAAAAATATTTGGACATGAGAAAGCTATCCGCATGATGGGTTCCACGATTGCTCACGCTTGACCAAAAAACGGGATCGTGTGAAGTGCTGCAAAGGATGGTTTGCAGCTGTTCAGGAAGAATCCGCACTACCTTAAGCGTCGTTTCGTCACTGTGGATGAAACATGGATACATTGTTATACTTCGAGGATCAAAGAACAGCCTAAACAATGTGTTACCAAGGCAGAATGTGCACCAAAAAAGGCGGAGACCATCCTTCGGCCGGAAAGGTTATGGCGACTGTCTTTTGGGATTCGCAAGGGATAACCCTCATCGACTGTCTGGAAAAGGCTAAAACTATTACAGGTACATATTATTCATCGTTATTGGACCGTTTGAAAACCGAGCTGCAAGAAAAACTCCGGTGATTGGACCACAAAAGAGTCCTTTTCCATCACGACAATGCACCAGCACATAGCTCAGCAGTTGTGGTCGCAAAATTAATTGAAATAGGATTCCAACTCTTTTTCAGATTCCCTCTATTCTCCAGACTTGGCTCCCTCGGACTGCTATTCGTTTCCCAATTTGAAGAAATGGGTGGCAGGACAAAGATTTTATTAAAACGAGGAGGCGATTGCAGCAACTAATAGCTATTTTGCGGTCTTGGACAATTCATATTATTCGGAAGGGATCGACAAATCAGAACAACGCTGGACGAAGTGCATAAGTCTAAAAGGAGACAATGCCGAAAAATAAAAAAGGTTTACCCCAAACACGCAAGTAGTTTCTATTTTTGCACGGACTTGTCAAACGCCCCTCGTATAACTGTGATTACTCGCAGATGAAATTGTGAAAGAGACTCACCAAACTACACTCCTGGAAATTGAAATAAGAACACCGTGAATTCATTGTCCCAGGAAGGGGAAACTTCATTGACACATTCCTGGGGTCAGATACATCACATGATCACACTGGCAGAACCACAGGCACATAGACACAGGCAACAGAGCATGCACAATGTCGGCACTAGTACAGTGAATATCCACCTTTCGCAGCAATGCAGGCTGCTATTCTCCCATGGAGACGATTGTAGAGATGCTGGATGTAGTCCTGTGGAACGGCTTGCCATGCCATTTCCACCTGGCGCCTCAGTTGGACCAGCGTTCGTGCTGGACGTGCAGACCGCGTGAGACGACGCTTCATCCACTCCCAAACATGCTCAATGGGGGACAGATCCGGAAATCTTGCTGGCCAGGGTAGTTGACTTACACCTTCTAGAGCACGTTGGGTGGCACGGGATACATGCGGACGTGCATTGTCCTGTTGGAACAGCAAGTTCCCTTGCCGGTCTAGGAATGGTAGAACGATGGGTTCGATGTCGGTTTGGATGTACCGTGCACTATTCAGTGTCCCCTCGACGATCACCAGAGGTGTACGGCCAGTGTAGGAGATCGCTCGCCACACCATGATGCCGGGTGTTGGCCCTGTGTGCCTCGGTCGTATGCAGTACTGATTGTGGCGCTCACCTGCACGGCGCCAAACACGCATACGACCATCATTGGCACCAAGACAGAAGCGACTCTCATAGCTGAAGACGACACGTCTCCATTCGTCCCTCCATTCACGCCTGTCGCGACACCACTGGAGGCGGGCTGCACGATGTTGGGGCGTGAGCGGAAGACGGCCTAATGGTGTGCGGGACCGAAGCCCAGCTTCATGGAGACGGTTGCGAATGGTCCTCGCCGATACCCCAGGAGCAACAGTGTCCCTAATTTGCTGGGAAGTGGCGGTGCGGTCCCCTTCGACACTGCGAAGTATCCTACGGTCTTGGCGTGCATCCGTGCGTCGCTGCGGTCCGGTCCCAAGTCGACGGGCACGTGCACCTTCCGCCGACCACTGGCGACAACATCGATGTACTGTGGAGACCTCACGCCCCACGTGTTGAGCAATTCGGCGGTACGTCCACCGGGCCTCCCGCATGCCCACTACACGCCCTCGCTCAAAGTCCGTCAACTGCACATACGGTTCACGTCCACGCTGTCGCGGCATGCTACCAGTGTTAAAGACTGCGATGGAGCTCCGTATGCCACACTGACGGCGGCGGTGCACAAATGCTGCGCAGCTAGCGCCATTCGACGGTCAACACCGCGGTTCCTGGTGTGTCCGCTGTGCCGTGCGTGTGATCATTGCTTGTACAGCCCTCTCGCAGTGTCCGGAGCAAGTATGGTGGGTCTGACACACCGGTGTCAATGTGTTCTTATTTCCATTTCCAGGAGTGTATTTATAGTCTCTTTTCATGCCTTTATTAATTACTGAGTTAAAGGTATCAATTTAGCTTTTTAAAATGGAATTATAATAATTTCAGCAGCTAGTAACGCAGTTCTAACAAAGATGAATTCAATGGCGTTTCAATTTTCAGAATATGATTGCTTGTTCTTGAGTGATTACAGTATTTAGAACAGCAGGGTTTATCAGTTTTGAACACTAAACCGATTGCTGTCTTATGCAGAACTTCGTGATTTCTTACACAAATAAGGAAATGCGTTGCCTTGGATAACAGGAAACGGAGTGTTACACCGCCGAGATACTGGGGACACGGAGTAACAACACCTTTCATTCTCATTCTGTGATCTTTATATGAGTCGAATGCTGGTCAGTAGTCCTGCACGTTCGCGTGATTTGACGCCATTGGAATTTTTGTTTTTTTCTCTCTCTCTCTGGTGTTAAACGCACAAGTTCCTACGATCGAAAAGGATCTACAGCATCGCATTGTTGCACTAGTCTCGTCGATATCGAAGGAATCTCTTACGTCTGTCAGCATCTGGTGTCTATAAGATCAACAGACAAAACTATGGCAAGTTTTATACCGGTCAGATGCGAAGGAATTTAAATATTGGTTTCAGAGACCAGCAACTGCAGGCACTTATTCCAATAGATAGTGGGCATTCTGAACACTTTATGACATAAATTGACTGTTGATTAAATGTTTATGACCAGATGCTTTTCCTTTTCTTTTGCGTTCTATTGCTGACGTGTTTTGTAGTGTAAGTATGCATCTTGCTACTGAAATCAAGACACCATGTTATTAATTAACGTATACATGTGGTTCTGTTCTTTCTTGACCCAGCAGTCACTATGGATTAATACACAAAGGACCTACAGACAATGGCTGCGAGTGGGAATTGATTCAAATGCATGAGGAAAATTGCAAATTTGTGCTAGACCGGGAGTAGAACCCAGGACTCCTGATCAGTAGGGAGATGCTCTGGCCACTGACCCATTCGGAAATAGTGGTCATCACACCTGCACGAACTACCAAACATGCCTCCCGACAAACCAAAATTCTTAGCATATCCACACAGCCCCTGCCCATTATTCTCATTACTCGCGACATTTTGCCGATTCTTGTATGAGTTCGAACCTTTGTGTATCGGCACTTAAGAGGTTATTGGCCCTCCTCTCCTTAATTAAAAATACATGTGATGTCTGTTCTTTCGGTCATGGGACAGTGGTTGAGCATCTGCCTGATAAGCAGGGGATCAGGTTTTAAACCCAGGTCCCACACAAATTTTCATTTTCAAATCTCCCCTTTGATTTAAATCAACGCCCACTCGGTGCCCTTGTCTGTAATTCCTTTGTGTATGAATTATCAACTAACAATCCTTATACTTCAAACCCTTGTTTTCGAAATCTGCTCAGTTTTTGATGTGCAGCTGTCTTCGTAGTCAGTGACTCAAACTAGAGCTGTTACCGTAATTAACTGGTGAATCACCCATGGATGCCACGTCCTTTCCCTGGCAGTTGGTATATCGATCCAGTATCACTTTTAAATTAAACTTTTCTCCACTATTCCGGTACTGCAAGTAAAGTCTTAATTCTTTTTTCCCTTTTTTAAAGGTCTGTTTTGATCACACAAACCTTTACACTTCACTACTACCGGTTTCGGCTACTGCCATTTTCAGAGCAGGTACAAACAAAAACAGGGTGTAATCAACTAAGTTCAATTTACTGACGCTAAATTTATAAAAAGCCTGGTGCTACATGAGAAAAATAAAAAGTATATTTACTTGATTAACAACCATGTGTACTAGCCATACATCGAAAAAACATTATGATGTAGGTATCAACGTCAAATTATACATGTAGGTACATAATAAGTGCTGGTGATGATCAGGATGCATCTGGTATTCAAACAAATAAATGACGGCAGCAGAGAACATTATGGCAAGGGTACATGAGTAACCAGAATCGCAAATTTAATAGTTAAAACGCAGTATGCGTAGTCATTAATTAAAAGTACATCACATGGCAAAATGACTGTCTGACAATAAAACATGAAGTAACATACAATACGTGGAATTGTAGCCATATTTAAGATTCACATAAAAAGTGCAGAGAGCAATAATGTCAAAGTCCTAGCCTGGCAAAGCAAAACGCACACTTGTTTAAAAGCCAGTAAAAGAAGTTTAAAAATAAAATCCCAGCTATAAAACGAAATCGTCCAGCATGACAATACAATTCAATCGTAACCGTAAGTGTAAGGTAATTAACGAAACAGTGACTATTAATTAAAAATTCGATAGTCGATAATACATCCGGAGTGGGGATCCAGTGACGCGTCGTCGCGGCTTCTCTGTATGACGTTGTTGTTTTCTGGTGGCGGAACTTGCGGTAGAAGGCCCAGACTACTCGTCGCTGGTGGCCGGCGCACACGACCGGTCGCCAAGCCGCTGGGGCACTCGTCGCTGCTCAGATAGTAATTTTCTGAGCACATCAAAAGAAGCATCCGAGTTAAACTCATTTCGTGTATTCAGCGGTAATTCCGTTAGACGTTTGCTGTTATATAAATCGCCATTTCTTCTAGTAGGTTCAGTAATTGCCCCTTTGGTGCATTATTCAACATTTTCATGTTAGTCTGCGTGTTTCCTGCCGAATGTTTTTTCTCTTTTCAAATGTGTACCGAAACCCCTCTTATTTTGGTTATACGTCTGCTCTCAAAAACGAGTCTTTAAATCCCTTCGCTTCTGACCCATATAAAACTTGTCCTAGTCTTGTCAGTTGATCTTATAGACACCAGATTCTCAATGTTTGTCGCTTTTGTTGCCGACTTTGTGGCGTAGCGTAGAACCAACTGTACTTTTCGTTTGAAATCCAATTTTCACTTTCATTTTTCTGAAAGCTAGTGCAGAATTGTCCTTGGCTCCTTCATGTCACGTATTTTTGACCTTATTATAATAGCGCGTTACATCATGATCCTTATACCTGTTTTCCTCGATGCCTTTTGCTTTGCCAGGCTAGGAATTTGACATTATTGCTCTCTGCACTTTTTATGTCAAATATATAGAATGTACATATAATACATGTAATGTATTGGAATGAGAATACCAGTCTACTTTACTAGCGTTGGTCTGTTGCGCAAGTTTGGAACATGTGTTATGCTCTTTCTGAATGCAAAATATCGATGTGTACTGATTACATGGAAATCATCGTCTTTTGCATGTCATGAAATGTAGGTATAGTGACCTCCTACTTCTCGTCAGTTCCAAATTAAAACAGAAACAATGTTACAGTGAGGATTGGTTGTAAGAGGAACACTTACAAGATGCTTAGAGAGACCAAATGGTGGTGCTGCTATGGATATAATTTGTTTGGTGGGGTGGTAATCATCAAAAGTGTTGGTGGGAACTTTCAGTCTCTGATTTTATCCTACGAATGTGAGAATACAGGGTGTTTCAAAATGAAGATATGGGTTTTAAGGCTTGGAAGCATTTATTACATTCAAGTTACAATTATAAATAATACATCAAATGAAAGAACAGCTCGAAAAGATTTGTTTGTATACCCGTGAACAAAGGGAAGAGTCTTGAAAGACCAAGAACGAAAGAAAAACATCATGAACGAGTGAGAGTCTGTCACAGGTAGTCCCAAGAAATTAGTTTGTCCTTGTCGTTCGTAGTTGTTACAAGCTCTAAAGCCTACAGACTACGGTTTACGAGCCAACTTCGCAATCGAAATTTTGCTGCATGAGATGTAGATTTTCTGGATCGTGTCACCTTCAGTGGTGAAACGACATTCCACCTAAACAGAAATATGAACACACGTAATGTGTGTATATGGGGTCAGCAAATCCTCACGAGATGGCACAGTTGCAACGAGACTCTTTTCGAATTTTTCGGTGAAGTAACTGTATCTGGTGTTTCTCATCTGGATGCTCTAGAACTAAGACTCTCTCCTCAACTGGAAGAAGCTGAACCGCAGAATTTTGTTTGCCAGCAAAATGGTGCGCTATCTCACTGGCATAACTCAGCACGCGACTGGTTGAACGACTTTGTTCCCGACCACTGGAATGGCCGCAAGGCACTGGACGAGAGAGCTCGTTTAATACGACCTTCATGTTCACACGCGTCCTCACCCCATGTCTTTGGGGATTCATAAAGGATGATATGCATACGTCTCCGCTACCAGCTGATCTATTCGACTTCAGAAACAGCATCGTTGCAACAATTGCTATAGACACAGAGATCGAGGTTTTGGAAGAACTCCCTTATCGACTAGATGTGTGACACTTTTAAGGAAAACCGTTATAGTTGCTCTTTTACTTGATGTATTATTTATAATTGCAAGTTAAATACAATAAATCTTACAAAGCCTTAAAAACCGTATATTCATTTTGAAACACCCTGTACTTGTGACCATCACCCACATAGGGAGAGATGGCCAACCGTAATAAATGTTATCGAATTTATGAAATGCTTCCGCTAAGGAACGTAGTTTTTACATATCCTCTCTGCTGTTGACTATTTTCCACACTACCAAATAGTATTTGTGTCATACGATGTAGACAGTGTAACAGGGTTCACGTTATGTTCACATGTATAAAGCATTCGCAAAGTAATGGTATGGTTTAGCAATGATACAGAAATTGAGAAACATGCTCCAATGCCACTGACTGACAGCATAACGAGATCGCTGTAATGTGACTCTTTGCTGACGTGACAATTAGTCTCGAGTAAATAGGTAAAATGCGCTGAAATTGCGAAAAAACTGTTAAAATTGCAAAAATTGATGGAAAATACGTACAAATGAGGAAAATACAATAAGATTGTTATGAGAGATTACTCATCTGTCTGCGACAACAGTACCGTGGACGAGTTCGTAGTTTTACTCAGCTGAATGTTACGAAATAAGGAGGAGGGAAGGGATGAGAATTGTAGCTTGCTGTCGGGCGTTTTCTTTTTCTCGACGTATGAAAAGACAGCGTGAAGCCGCTGCTCTGTATTGGTAGTATGTAATACCCACATGCATGACAATTTATTTACAAGACTTCCACAGACACTAATTATGTGTGAAAAGAGTCTAGGAGGGCACGCAGACTGCGGGAGACTGCTGGAAGCGGGCGTCGGAAGCGGGGGTGGTGGGCGCCGGAGTATTGAATAGCGAGCGACCACAATGACTTCAACAGCGACTGGTCATTGCGCCCACCCCTCTGGTGAATGCAGCCCCTGGAGCTGCCTCTTCACACCACGAGACTTTTCCAGGGGCCGTAGCATGCTGTTTGTCATTCTTCTCACGGAGAATTCTCTTTGCCCCATCCATGACGGATAATCAAATATTTCGCCGTTGTTCCATGGGTCAGCAATCCTAGATATATGTTTGATTTCTGCGGACCTGAAACAGTATATCATTGTCAGCCCAACACCGACCAAAGCAGAGCATCGTCAACATGTGTATCTTTTTATGTACCATCAGTGAGATGTTAGAACAGGCCTGGAAAACGGAACTGCTACCTTTGGGAGGGTCCAGCTGCAGACCTGAACCAGTATATCACTGTCAACCCAACACCGACCAAAGAAGAGCACCCGCGGTAGAGGAAACTTTTTGTGCGCCATCGGCGGTGGGTTAGAACAGACCTAGAAAACCACCTATGGGGTGTGGAAAGGGAGGGAGCAAGGGAGGTAAGAGGGGAGGTAAGACTGGTTCTAAGCTGCTTAGTCTGTATCCACACACTGAGGTGTAGATACATGCACTGTTCTGATGGGAGGATCTTTTCAAGTAGTCCAGTAATTGAGGGAGGGGAGAGGAAGTTGTGGGAGAGGAAGGGGGAGGATTGGGGTGGTGACAACAATGCAAATTTGTCACATCTACGTCCCACGGAGAGAATTTGTATGGACCACCTAAGGACAGTCGCCATCTTGAAAACATTTAGCAACAATTTAGACTGACTTCAGCTTTATTCTCCTACTTGCATTGTCCTGCTGGTAGATGCTATCATGCCAATGAAAACCGAAATACAAACATGGGTAGACATGGTCCACGAGGATAAATGCATACTTGTGTCGATCCCTTGTTCCTTCGAGAATGACGAGATTGCCCAAGGAATGCCACAAAAACATTTCCCAAACTTCAAAGCTCCCTTCTCCAGCCTGGACTTTTCCGACGACCATTGCGAGGTGTTTGCTTTCAGACGTTTCACTCCGTACACGCCAATGGCCACCTGTTCGATGGATCATGAAATGTGATACACCTGTTACCACTCAGTGGACGTTCAGTTGAGGTATTGGCGTACAAAATCCAGCCTTCCTTGCCAATGAACAGCAGTCAGCATGGATGTGTGAACCAAGCACCTGCTGTGGAGGGCTATATCTAGTAACGTTCACTCAATGGTACTTGAGGAGATATTGCTGGTAGCCGTTTGGTTAGTATAGGCAGTCAGTTGTAGAACAATTACACATCTATTCGCTTGCATGCATCTCCTCAGCTCCATTCACCCCTGTCATCTAAGACAGTTGTGCGGCACGGTTGCCTTTTTGCCGGTTTTGGATGCGCCATTTTGGCATGCACAGTATACTTTGATCGTGATGCTACGTGAACTGTTTACAAATGTAGCTGTTTCGGAAGTGCTTCCACCCTTTACCCGAAAGCCAATGATCACGCCCTTTTGGACGTCAGATAAATCATGCTATTTCCCGATTACGCAAACGATTGTACTGTTTTCCACTGCCAACACTTCCACCTGGCGTCTCTGAGTGTTCATTGCAATTTGACGTCGAACATAGGCGGTAGGACCGTGTAATTCCGTAGCATATTCTATGTTAAATCTAGCTGGGATTCCACCATGGCCTAGCGGTTTGCGGAAATGCATTCCCTGTTCAGAAAGTACATTTTGTGTCGGAAAAACAACCACCTGTCGATGACGTTTAGTGGTAAACTGGATCTCAACTTCGTTGACACTAGAACTATGCTGCAACTTTAGTGCAATTTTTCTATTTCTACTTTCAGAAGGTGACTTCAGCTTTTCTAGATATTTACTCGAGCATCAAACCCCAGTTGCAGATTAAGTGAAAATATGTGTTCTAGGTAAGTTATCTGGTTTGCGGAATATCACCACTATGTCTTCCAGTTTGCTTTTGTCTAGTTAACATACTGGTTTAGACCAGAACGGTTATCAATAAGATGAGTTTGCTTTGACGTCATTCGCTGTCACTAGGCGTTGAAGACGTCTGATCCTATAGAAGTCGCAAGGCCACACGATCCCTGCTACGTGAGCAAGACACAAATCCCTGCTACGTGAGGAACGGCTACGGCCCCTCTCTGGGAAGTGGACACGTCGTTTATCCCAGTCTCAGGGAGAAGGTCACAGAATCCAGTCTGAATTCGTATTCCGCGAGAAACTCTCGAGATCCGCTCTTAAATCGTATAAACGTGGGCAAAAAAATAAGTTTTCGAATTATACGAATTGTAATGTAACATAGATCAGTTGTCTTGACAGAACGACGAAAAGTCACGTTTTGCGAACAATTCGAGAAAAAGGTTGTGTTCTGCAGATGAAACTCAGAGAAAACTACACATTTTAAGAATCTGGGTAGCAATATTTTGATTACAGTTCATGTTTATGCAACAGCACGTTCCTGTTGCTGTAGTATTTTATCTAGTGTTAATGCACTTCGTGAAATGAAAAGAAAGTCGAAACATCTGAAACAGGAAAGAAAAACGCAACTAATTGGCTGTGTCTCTGTGCTTCGTAGTTTATTACGACCGGACCTCCTGCTTGAATAACACACTGTCATTCGATGTCCATCTCTCGAGCCAAGCTGCCCCTATAGCCTTCCACAATTGCGAAAGTGCTGCCGGTGCAGGATTTTGTGCACGGATCGACCTCTCGATTATGTCCCATAAGTTTCGACGGATCTGGATAGAAAAATCATTCGCTCGAATTGGTCAGAATGTTCTTCAAATCAACTGCGAACAATTGTGGCCAAGCTACATAGTGCTGTTTCGACGATTACTGTTTACTAAACATTGTGCGGTGTGATCTCGCACATTACTGCGATGTTACGCGAAAAATATTTTCGTAAATTGTGTATGAAGTCTGAGCATTTAACTATTCATTGTATTTAAAGTCAATGATTAAAAAGCTGAGGAACATGCTCACTGCACTGCTGGACTACAAACAAAAATCGAACAATTGTTCGAGTCTTCATCACTGCCGTGACAAATCGTTACTCACCGTATAGTATTCAGACAGTGGCTGTACAAGGTCCATATTTCAGTTCCGCTTCCGAAAGTTCGTGAGTATGTGTGCGTGGGCGCGCGCGCCTGTGTGTGTGTGTGTGTGTGTGTGTGTGTGTGTGTGTGTGTGTGCGCGTATGTGTGTGTGTGTGTGTGTGTGTGTGTGCGAGCGTGACTATTTCTATTAAACTTTTCGACTCAGGTAGCATTTTCAAATTTTTTCTGGTGCTTAAGAATTTTTCTTTTGCATAGCTTTTTAGATTTCAGGGCTTAACTGTCACTACTTATAGAAGTAATCATTGCTTTTTATCACAACACGTATCTTTCATCTTATAGTGTCGTAAATGCGTACTTTAAAAGTTGTCTTGCGATAAATCCTTAGGTCTTGTAACATACGGTTTACAAACGTTGTCTTTAATGAATTGTTATGGAAACGAAATCAGTATGATACGGAGAGAACTGGAAAGAAGTATGACAATGGCGGTCTTTTAGGCAGAAATAAAAATAAAGACTCGAAATGAAGCAGTCGCGAATAAGTAAACACCCCACACCGAAAATCGTGATAGGTAGAATGTACCATGAGACGACCGGGCCAAACGTACATTGAAGTGGATGACTTCAGAAGGGTAACGGAACGAAGAAGACGAGGATGGGGTACTGTCACGGCCAATGGTACAGCGAAATAGAGACTAATAAAAGTACGAAGCAGAAACCAAATGAAGTTACAAGGGACTGCTTGTAGGCTATGCTGTACTACCTACTGAAATTGTAAAGTCCGACATGTTACTGAAAAGAAAGAAATCATGTAAAGGGGCGACTCCCAGCTCTGTGACTGGTAGTAGTCCCTCATAGATTGTAGATAATCGGAAAGACCAATTACCGTCTTATCACTCTTTGGGCGATAGTTACTGGAAATGTTGAACCCATAAAATACGTAGACGCATCAATTTAAGCCGATTTAAGGAAGACAATCGTATAAAATAAGTGGTAGAAAAAGCAAATTCCACACTCACATTCATTGGAAGAATCCAATGGAAATGTAAATACCTCCGTTCGACTGATACGTTACGTTCAAAATCATCATTATGAGATCCTTACCAGGCAGTGTTGCACATCTGCCTTGAAGTTGAGATGGCAGTTTCATTCACAATTACATTTGATTAGGATGAGAGCGTGGCGGGTGTGATCAATTTACTGCAGCGGCAGACGCTACAGGGAAGTCGATGTGCATGGAAACCCTAATCGTCAATACTTTCATTCATTACGGATGTGGACCACGTTGACTGCAAGGAATAAAGTTTTATCACAAGTGACTGCGACCAGTAGGCTTTTGTAATGGTAATTTTTTATCCCCCCATGAACCATGGACGTTGCCGTTGTTGGGGAGGCTTGCGTGCCTCAGCGATACAGATGGCCGTACCGTAGGTGCAACCACAAACGGAGGGGTATCTGGTGAGAGGCCAGACAAACATGTGGTTCCTGAAGAGGGGCAGCAGCCTTTTCAGTAGTTGCAGGGGCAACAGTCTGGATGATTGACTGATCTGGCCTTGCAACATTAACCAAAACGGCCTTGCTGTGCTGGTACTGCGAACGGCTGAAAGCAAGGGGAAACTACAGCCGTAATTTTTCCCGAGGACATGCAGCTTTACTGTATGATTAAATGATGATGGCGTCCTCTTGGGTAAAATATTCCGGAGGTAAAATAGTCCCCCATTCGGATCTCCTGGCGGGGACTACTCAGGAGGACGTCGTTATCAGGAGAAAGAAAACTGGCGTTCTACGGATCGGAGCGTGGAATGTCAGATCCCTTAATCGGGCAGGTAGGTTAGAAAATTTAAAAAGGGAAATGGATAGGTTAAAGTTAGATATAGTGGGAATTAGTGAAGTTCGGTGGCAGGAGGAACAAGACTTTTGGTCAGGTGAATACAAGGTTATAAATACAAAATCAAATAGGGGTAATGCAGGAGTAGGTTTAATAATGAATAAAAAAAATAGGAGTGCGGGTAAGCTACTACAAACAGCATAGTGAACGCATTATTGTGGCCAAGATATACACAAAGCCTATGCCTACTACAGTAGTACAAGTTTATATGCCTACTAGCTCTGCAGATGATGAAGAAATTGATGAAATGTATGATGAGATAAAAGAAATTATTCAGGTAGTGAAGGGAGACGAAAATTTAATAGTCATGGGTGACTGGAATTCGTCAGTAGGAAAAGGGAGAGAAGGAAACATAGTAGGTGATTATGGATTGGGGCTAAGAAATGAAAGAGGAAGCCGTCTGGTAGAATTTTGCACAGAGCATAACTTAATCATAGCTAACACTTGGTTCAGGAATCATAAAAGTAGGTTGTATACATGGAAGAATCCTGGAGATACTAAAAGGTATCAGATAGATTATATAATGGTCAGACAGAGATTTAGGAATCAGGTTTTAAATTGTAGGACATTTCCAGGGGCAGATGTGGACTCTGACCACAATCTATTGGTTATGACCTGTAGGTTAAAACTGAAGAAAGTGCAAAAACGTGGGAATTTAAGGACATGGGATCTGGATAAGCTGAAAGAACCAGAGGTTGTACAGAGTTTCAAGGAGAGCATAAGGGAACAATTGACAGGAATGGGGGAAACAAACACAGTAGAAGAAGAATGGGTAGCTCTGAGGGATGAAGTAGTGAAGGCAGCAGAGGATAAAGTAGGTAAAAAGACGAGGGCTGCTAGAAATCCTTGGGTAACAGAAGAAATATTGAATTTAATTGATGAAAGAAGAAAATATAAAATGCAGTAAATGAAGCAGGCAAAAAGGAATACAAACGTCTCAAAAATGAGATTGACAGGAAGTGCAAAATGGCTAAGAAGGGATGGCTAGAGGACAAATGTAAGGATGTAGAAGCTTATCTCACTAGGGGTAAGATAGATAATGCCTACAGGAAAACTAAAGAGACCTTTGGAGAGAAGAGAACCACTTGTATGAACATCAAGAGCTCAGATGGAAACCCAATTCTAAGCAAAGAAGGAAAGGCAGAAAGGTGTTAGGAGTATATAGAAGGTTTATACAAGGGCGATGTACTTGAGGACAATATTATGGAAATGGAAGAGGATGTAGATGAAGACGAAATGGGAGATAAGATACTGCGTGAAGAGTTTGACAGAGCACTGAAAGACCTGAGTCGAAACAAGGCCCCCGGAGTAGACAACATTCCATTAGAGCTACTGACGGCCTTGGGAGAGCCAGTCCTGACAAAACTCTACCATCTGGTGAGCAAGGTGTATGAGACAGGCGAAATACCCTCAGACTTCAAGAAGAATATAATAATTCCAATCCCAAAGAAAGCAGGTGCTGACAGATGTGAAAATTACCGAACTATCAGTTTAATAAGTCACAGCTGCAAAATACTAACGCAAATTCTTTACAGACGAATGGAAAAACTGGTAGATGCGGACCTCGGGGAGGATCAGTTTGGATTCCGTAGAAATGTTGGAACACGTGAGGCAATACTGACCTTACGACTTATCTTAGAAGAAAGATTAAGAAAAGGCAAACCTACGTTTCTAGCATTTGTAGACTTAGAGAAAGCTTTTGACAATGATGACTGGAATACTCTCTTTCAAATTCTGAAGGTGGCAGGGGTAAAATACAGGGAGCGAAAGACTATTTACAATTTGTACGGAAACCAGATGGCAATCATAAGAGTCGAGGGGCATGAAAAGGAAGCAGTGGATGGGAGAGGAGTGAGACAGGGTTGTAGCCTCTCCCCGATGTTATTCCATCTGTGTATTGAACAAGCAGTAAAGGAAACAAAAGAAAAATTTGGAGTAGGTATTAAAATTCATGCAGAAGAAGTAAAAACTTTGAGGTTCGCCGATGACATTGTAATTCAGTCAGAGGCGGCAAAGGACTTGGAAGAGCAGTTGAACGGAATAGACAGTGTCTTGAAAGGAGGATATAAGATGGACATTAACAAAAGCAAAACGAGGATAATGGAATGTAGTCAAATTAAATCGGGTGATGCTGAGGGAATTAGATTAGGAAATGAGAGACTTAAAGTAGTAAAGGAGTTTTGCTATTTGGGGAGCAAAATAACTGATGATGGTAGAAGTAGAGAGGATATAAAATGTCGACTGGCAATGGCAAGAAAAGCGTTTCTGAAGAAGAGAAATTTGTTAACATCGAATATAGATTTCTGTATCAGGAAGTCGTTTCTGAAAGTATTTGTATGGAGTGTAGCCATGTATGGAAGTGAAACATGGACGATAAACAGTTTGGACAAGAAGAGAACAGAAGCTTTCGAAATGTGGTGCTACAGGAGAATGCTGAAGATTATATGGGTAGATCACATAACTAACGAGGAGGTATTGAATAGGATTGGGGAGAAGAGAAGTTTGTGGCACAACTTGACTAGAAGAAGGGATCGGTTGGTAGGACATTTTCTGAGGCATCAAGGGATCACAAATTTAGCATTGGAGGGCAGCGTGGCGGGTAACAATCGTAGAGGAGACCAAGAGATGAATACACTAAGCAGATTCAGAAGGATGTAGGTTGCAGTAGGTACTGGGAGATGAAGAGGCTTGCACAGGATAGAGTGGCATGGAGAGCTGCATCAAACCAGTCTCAGGACTGAAGACAACAACAACAACAACAACAACTTTTTTATTTTACCATTACCAATTCGTAGTCAACTAGCGACTCATCATCAGATGGTATGCAGTGCTTTATGTTTGTTCGCAGTACTGTGGGGTCTATGTGTGGCTATGCCAATACGGAAAATATCGAAACAAGTGACCATTGAATGTCGTGAAGTATTTTGAATTATGTACATCGTACTCTTGACTTGATGGTATTACTTACAGTTATTTGCATCCATGGGTTTAATCATAGTGCGCAAATCACTTTAGACAACATAGTTTATACTTTCCAGATAAAATAATTCTACAACGCTACACAAACTACACCACACTTTACGGCCCATAGGTACTTCAGAGACTATAAACAAAGAGTGTGACGAATGATCAGAGATTTTACTTTGGAGTGAAGACTTAAATTAAACAACACTAGCATTTTCAAAAGTTACAATCGATCATGAATAATAATGAAAAGAATTACGCATTTGAATAACATTCATTATTATAAAAGTATCAGACGGTATTTGCAAAGCCACTAGAACTTCTTCTAAATTTCTTCGTATTATAAAAACAGTTAGCAGGCTATTTCTTGCTTATTACAACTGCTTTGAACTAGACATAAGAACGTAGCATGCTAATGACTTAATGAAATGGTAAGATATATGGGAGCTTTTAGAAAGTGATGAAGGGAGTGGTGCACGCCAAGAGGTTTGTGTGTGTGTGTGTGTGTGTGTGTGTGTGTGTGTGTGTGTGTGTGTGTGTGTATGTGTGGGTGGGAATGAGTGAGTGAGTGAGAGATAGAGAGAGGTAGAGAGGGGGAGAGAGAGATATGGTAAGTAGGTGTGTCACTAAGAGTAGGGTGTTTAGGGGTTGATGTTTATGTATAGGTGTTAGCCTGACAAATAATTTATTTCCAGAATAGAAATTTCGGTTTGCAAAGTCAAGGATTCTCTGAAATTCTGAAAAAATGGGTCGCTTGTTAAGGCAATCTGATCATTTAAAATAGTGTGGGGTGATTTACGATTACAGGTGAGAAACCGTAATTATTACAGAAGTTCCATTTGCATCCCTGTGTCTCAGTTTGTAGGATGTGTAAGTTTTTTTGTCGTTAACGGAAAGGCTATTACCTGCTTGGTGGGCACCAAATTCAATTTATTTAGATTTCTTTAAATGTAGTGCTTCGATGCGAACTTTGTATTGGATTTCAAAACTTCTCCCAGTTTGTTCTATACAGTAGGAGGAGCAGTTATCATAAGTTAGTTTATATGTACCACATTTGTGAAAGGGTGGGTTGTCTGTTTTGGTGTTATGAATTATTTTGTTTTGTATTTCGTTGATCGTGTGGAAACTTATTTTGATCTCTGTGGTTTAAACAGCTTTGTGAAGTGCTATTAGATGTTGCCAAGACAAGACAGAGAGATGTATTTGGCTACTTCTGGTGTGTTGATGGTGTTTAACTGGTTTTAACTTTTACATCTAAAATTGAAAATTCTGGGTGGGAGCTTAGTTCTTTAGGTTTTATGGAGGGTTCAGCTTGAATTTTCCTTTTCGGTTGAGTGCTGGCCTATGGAATGCCAGTTTTAGTTTATTTGGGTGGCACAAAGTATTATATATAGAGACATATAGTGTGGTACGTTGCCTATGGATTTGTAATTTATTTTTGTTGTAACGGTACGAAATGTTTAAGTCTAGAAAATTAGTTCCATCTTGTATTGCGTGTTCAAATCTAAACTGTTTTTCGTATTTATACTATTAAGCTTTTAAGGTCAGCTCTCTATTTTCAGTGGTTGCCGCATTGTACATAACCAAGGTGTCATCAACAACATGTTTATAGTAAATCATTTTGTCTTTTGTCGGTGGGTTTCTTTAAAAGATCTGGTTTCTATATCGTTAACATAGATATCAACTACTGCCCGTTGCTGAGCCATCATTCTGAACGTCAATTTTGTCATTGAAGGCAAACGAATTGTGGGACAGTAGACGCTAAATAGTTTCATTAGTTCGTATATTTCTACGTTAATTATGTGTTATGGTATAAGTTACTTTTTACTATTCAGTGTGTCTGTTGTTGTGTGTTAATGTATAGGTCAACTATGTCGAGGGCTGTAAACCTTGGTAATTAATTCTTAACTGTTCTTTACGGCGTGGTTGTTTGTCTATGTGTACGATTTACTGCTTATATCATTACAGACCTCCATATCCCACACACTGTAAGCAAAGGGATACAGGTAGACGTACTGGAACAACTGGAGATTTTGAGTCTTAATCATAAATCACCCCACATTGTTTTAATTGAATAAATTAGCTCAGCACACAACTAATTTCTTAGAATCATCTATTTTGCAAAGCTAAACTGTTACACCCACATCGGTCCCTTTACTCCCCCGTCTCCTGTCTTACCCTCACTCTGTCATACATCTACTTACTATTATCATCTCCCTCCACCCCCTTCCGCCCTCTCTCTCTCTCTCTCTCTCTCTCTCTCTCTCTCTCATACACAGCCTCTTAATTCCACCCTCCCACAATACCCCCCCCCCTCCCCCAACACACTTTCAAAGCACTCACAATTTCACTATATGAAACTATAAAATGCTGAGTTGTGTTGCGTAATGCATAAGCAGTATGTAGTAAGAGAGAAGAAACCTACTAAATGTAATATTCATACCAAGAAACGCAATTCGAACCTGGAATTAGTGACTGTGTTAATCTTACAGGATATTTTTGTAAGAATGAACGTAACTCAAGTCAGTACATGTTTTTACTATCATTCCAGAGCGATTACAACATTCGAAAATGCGAGTGTTGTGCAATGGAAATCTTTGCTCCAACGCAAAATATCTGAACATAAGCTTCAGTCACACTCTTTGGTTTGTCTGCATTCTGTACAGAAAGCGGGAGCCGTTAAATGTGACATAGTTTATGTTGTGATATGGAATTATAAGTGGAAAACTTAAACTTATGCTCCAAAGTGACTTGTTCACCAAGATTAACCTCATGAGCTGTAAGTAATACCATCAAGTCGACCTTATGACGTAAACAGTTCCACATACTGCGCCACATTCAGTACTTACTTGTTTCAATTTTTTTCTGTGTTCACAAAGGCACACATAGACCCTTACAATGTTAAAAACAAGTACTGTACAGGCTACCCTGTGTTGATGAGTTCGTAGATGTCTGGAAACAAGTAATGCTAAAACTAAAATTTCTACCCCTATAAGAATGGTGACTGGAAGCAGTTAATTTCTGATAGCACTTACCATTAGTATTGCAACAACTAACATTCCGAGAAACGCCAGGTAAAATGTTTTTGCTCTCACGCATATTTTATGAAATTGCAAAGAAAGAAAAGTGAGAATAGGAAAATCGATGAATATAGTGGCTTACCGACATTTTATGGTAGATGTGGAATGGAGTGTGATCATGGAATTCTATGTGACTTAATGCCAAACACCACAATTTCGCTTGTGGAGTACTGATGTAGCTGTAAGTGCACAATTGTGATAGGTCTTCACGAAGTACAAGCACACTAATAAGTAGAAACCAGGCGAAGAAGCGCTGTGGTTAGCGCAGGTTTACGTTATCCGATATTTCCATAAATCACTTGAGGTAAAGAGCAGGATGGTTCCTTTGATAGAACACGGTCAATTTCCTTCCCCATTCTACCCTAATTTCAACTTTTGCTCCGTCTCTAATGATCTCGATGTCAGCGGGACATTAAAGGCTTATCTCCTCCTCCTCTTCATACTACGAACTTGTAGAGTGTGAACAAAATTACTTGGCTCCTATCTGCTGAGATAGCTTGGTAAGGTATTGTTATGACACTAAGACCAATAATTGGACAAGAAAACTGACTCTTACTGGAAAAAATGGGTTAGATTACACTGAAATTGAAACAGAAAGAGCGATTTATTTTCCCCTCATTTGTAAATCTTTATCTTGTTACCATGTTAAAATTAGCTTCTTTTGTAAAGAAAAAAAAGAAAAGTTGGCATTACACAGTTTCAAATCACTAACATGGCAATGCAGATGCAATTGCGGCAGAATGCTGAAACAGTTAATTGAGGAAAAATCAGCCAGACAGATAATGAAAAGCTCATGACTTCTACAGAAATAAATATTTGAGTCCTTAACTTATGTTGTTACAAACCCATACTAATTCTCATTTTACCAGCTATGGATGGTCCTAAAAAAAGATTATTTAATGAAAAAAATATGTAGTTACTCGTACATCACAGAATGATATAAAAGTTTTGCACCTGAACTATATGGCAGAATACTCTCCGCTTTGAATGCTATCATTTTCCAAAAACTCGTTTTGATATCTCTAACATTTTTTGAGACACGAGGGACGTCATAAGCACTTCACTTTTAGTTTATTATTCGTGCGTGTGAACGGAAGTTTCTGCATTACATACAATTTATTTTCTCAAGACTGGAGGTGGTTGTAGATCTCATTTTAAAGAAAATTGCAATGTGTTAGCTACATTTATTACGCAGCAATTCGTATCCATCAAACGCAAACTAATTTCGAGCACTATTTTTCATTACAAACTATTAAAATTTTGCTCGTTTCATCGTTTCACTAAATTAACAGTAAGTGATTAAATGCAGGAACTACAGCTGTTGCAGTAGGGGTTAAAGTCATTGTGAGCACATTGATAGTATCAGAAAGAAATACTGGAAGCAACACAGCGAAGATTTTTTTCTCAGCATCGGGATAAAGTCAACACAAGCCGGTGCTTATAGTGTTATATTAGTCATACAGTATATTCAATGATCATACGAGGACAGTAGGGAAACTGAGAAAAAAAGGGAATAAAAAGCAGACAGTGAAGAGAGAATCGAATTACATCTTAAGGGAGAGACAAGAAGAGAGCAACAGTGATGGCTATCGCTAGAGGGAAGGGAATGTTAGATGAGAAACACTTCTGGTAACACTTCAAGTAAATGGAGGAAACAACATTTTTAAAATCGAAGAAGAAGATGGTGATTCTATAACAAGCTGGGAAATTCCCTGTAATTTCGAATGGTCTGTACCAAACATAGACTTAAATGACACAAAATTTTCTGAGTATTGTACCGCGTCATAATGTGAAACAGCTGCACTGAAGTCAACGTTTCGGCCACGGTTACAGTAGACCCAGAAGATCACTGAACAGGTCAACGTTTCGGCCACGACTACGATGTTCGTTTGAGCCACAGCTATAGCAGACCCAGAAGAGGCCACTGCAGCCGTGGTCGAAACATTGGTTTGTCCATTACAATTTTTCGCATTATGTCTCGGTACAATACTCAGAAAACTCTTATGTCAACTAACTCTATCCAGGGAAGTGTAAGCAATACTGGCTCAAATATGAACCTCGTAGTGAAGAGCAACAGACTGAAATTCAAAAGGTGCGAAAAATACATAATGACTTAAGAAAGAGATGGTGACGGAAATAGTTGACGACTACTAAAGCAAGACTAAAAGTTCTTAAATTATTGAAGGAGGAACAACAAACATAAGAATCAGCATGCGCTATCTCAGGCTTGTCAATTGTTGACTTGCATAATTTACTTCAAGATATGCATGGTAAACACTGTGTTGACCTATATTTATTCAAAACTGATTTTGATGATGGATCATCTTCATGGTGCTAAAATATTCTGACAACTTCACATGTCATACATCCTATTTAACCAGAAAAGATGCCATTGTTGACTTGCACACATAAAAACGTAAGAAAAAGACTAGCCTATCGTTTTCTCATGTTTGCAAGTGAGCTATGGCATCTTTTCTGGTTAAATAGCATGTAAAACATGTGAATTTATCAGAATATTTTTCCACTGTGAAGAAGATATTGTGAGTAAATATATTGTAAGACAGTACAGTGTCTACCGTGCATTTCTTCAAGTATATCGATGCTGTTGACAGCCGCGTGAATTTTTTTTTTTTTTTTTTTTTTTTGCATGATTTAGACACCAGTGGAAAGACAGGAAAATAAATTTTACCGATTTAAGACCAGTTTCGATTCGGAAAAAGATGAAGTTGCCATAAAAGTAATTATGACCTTGCTCTAGGTTCGGAATAAAGAATAAATAAAAAGCGGTATACTGTATTGTGATTTGTGAATGGAACAGAACGTTCTAAAATTTAAGAAGCTATCAGATGTTTGATTATTGTGAATAATGCATACGAGTTACCATGTCAGACGAGCTAGAGTAATGGAAGAGAACGTTCAAGAAATATCAGTTTATGTTCAGGAAAGGGTAAGGTAGAACTGCATCACATTCAAAATATTGTTAATTTTTATACCAACGCCCTCACGTTTGCAAGGCCCTTTTTTGAAATCTCCATTCTTCTCTTTCTATGTACTCTGTGTCGATTTCCTAGGTAACAATACATTTTAATCTATTTACTTTCCTCCTCACCATAATACGAAGTAATGTGTGGCGAAATTCTGCATACGGGAACTCTCTTCGAGAGTTTAAGACTGTGTATTACGGATTTCCGGATTTTGAGCACTCATTAAGTGCTAACGCACAAAATGTGGTACTCAAAGGTCGGATGGGGGGTTTAACTGACAACGGTTTGTGACCCTTCACTTTCAGCCATTCATCCTAACATTTATGATCGAGATTAGGTATCAACAGCGAGCTTAGGACACATAAGGGGAGAACCACAACGTATCAGTTACAGGTTACGGTCATGCGTTACACTAGCATCGGCGAGCTCCTTCCTATGAATTGCAGTGTGTCATCAGAATGAATCATCCTGTTTTTTGTATCGGTAGACAGGGTGTACAGACTGGACCATTTATTTCCCCGATCCATTATAACAATATTATTAACAAAGTCACCTATGCAACCATTCTCCGCTGTCTTGCCTTACCTCAGACAGGTAATCTTGCTACATGCAATTATTACATCGTTTTCCGAGGAAACCAACGACGATCTGATAGTCGATATGTACATAAAATTTTTGCACAACGAAATGAGATTTTTTTCTAATGTTTTACTGTTCTGTAAATTGCTGTCGTCACTCCGTGTAATACTCATATACGTGCGTCTGCCCTCTGGAGCACTGAACATCTCTGCTAATTCGGTTACTGAACTTTTAGCTATCTCTTAAACAGTTGCACCCTCGGGAGCACTGTAATTGCAAACACCATTTCGCGACTCGTTAATCTTTTCCGGGCGCATTTTCCATACGAACGGACTTCACGTAGAGAAACAGTCCTTTGATTACAGGCGAAAATCTCAGAGCGTAATCCAGGAGCAGCGCAGTAAAGATCGAGGTATCATTTTGCAAATTCTCGCAACTTACCCCCACGCGGCAATTAAATTTCTTGCTCAAGACACCAGGCAGAAGCTTATTTGACAGAAGTGATTTACATCCCACGGAACTGCCGCTCAGTTAACAGCGTAGCAAGATTTTCACCAAAGCGTGGGAGAAGATTAAAGGAGCCCATAGAAATTCGAACATGTTCTACTTAGTTTAATCGAAAAATGTTTCTTTAAGCCTAATGAGGTTTGAGAAGAGCGTCGTCTAAAACATGTTTTGCACATAAACCACTAATCATTGTTAGTTTTTAAGTGTAAAGTGTAGAGCTCACCGGCATACACTCATGTGACAAGTCGTGGGACACCGATACGCACATGTACAGATGGCAGTGGTATCGCGTACACGAGGTGTAAAAGGGAAGCGCATTGGCAGAGCTGTCGTTTGCACTCAGGTGATCCATGTGAAAAGGTTTTCGACGTGGTTACGGCCGCACGACGGGAATTAATGGACTTCGAACGCGGAATGGTAGTTGTAGCTAGATGCATGGGTCATTCCATTTCGAAAATCGTTAGGGAATTCAGTACTTTGAGATTCAAAGTGTCAAGGTGTGCCGAGATCACCAAATTTCAGTCATTACCTCTGACCACGGACAACGCAGTGGCCTACGGCCCTTACTTAATGACCGAGAGCAGCTGCGTTTGCGTAGAGTTGTCAGTGCCAACAGACAGGAAACACTGCGTGAAATAACCACAGTAATCAACGTGGGGGGTATGGCGAACGTATCCGTTAATACCGTGCGGTGAAACTTGGCGTTACTGCGCTATGGCAGCAGACGACAGATTCGAATGCATTTAGTAACAGCACGACATCGCCTACAGTGCCTCTCCTGGGCTCAGTACCATGTCGGTTGGACCATAGACAATTGGAAAACCGTAGCCTGGTCAGATGAGTCTCGATTTCAGTTGGTGAAAGCTGATGGTAGGGTTCGAGTGTAGCGTAGGCCTCAGGAATCCACGGATCCAAGCAAACTACGCACCGTGAAAGCTGGTGGCGGCTCTATAATGATGTAGGCTGTGTTTACATGCCGAAGTTAAGAGCATCGGGAGTGGTCGGCACTTGGATGGGTGACCATGCAGGCCGCCATGCGCTGTTGCCATTTTTCGGGGTGCACTCAGCCTCGTGATGCCAAGTGAGGAGCTACTCGACCGAAGAGTAGCGACTTCGGTCAAGAATACCATCATAACGACCGGGAGAGCGGTGTGCTGACCCCACGCCCCTCCTATCTGCATCCTCCACTGGGGATGACACGTCGGTCAGATGGTCCCGATAGGCCACTCGTGGCCTGAAGACGGAGTGATGTGTTTTACATAGTTTACAGGGTCCTCTTATCCAACAGAACCGATCACTGACTGGAAATAGCTGTGTTCGGCTACTTGGAAGCCATTTGTAGCCATTGATGGAATTATGTCCTCAAACAACTAAGGAATTTTTGTGAATAGTAATGTGCCATGTCACTGGGACACAGTGGCTCGCGATTGATTTGAAGAACATTCTGGACAGTTCGAGAGAATTATATGGCCACTCACCGAAATGTTGGGACATAGTAAATAGGTCAGTTCGTGCACAAAATCCTGGGATGATATGGCCACTCACCGAAATGTTGGGACATTGTAAATAGGTCAGTTCGTGCACAAAATCCTGGGATGATATGGCCACTCACCGAAATGTTGGGACATAGTAAATAGGTCAGTTCGTGCACAAAATCCTGCATCGGCAACACTTTCTCAATTATAGTCGGTTACAGGGGCAGCATGGCTCAATAGTTCTGCATGGGACTTCCAACGACATATTGAGTCCATTCTACGTGCAGCTGCTGCACTAAGCCGGGCAAAAGGATGTCCGACGCCATACAAGGACGTATCCCATAAATTTAGCCACCTCACAGCCTATACGTAATGGACATGTGAACTCAATGTAGATAACTGTGGAGTATTTCTTTACAGGAACAGTAATTCTGTGATTAATTTTATCGAAGTTCCTTTAATGCATCTAATGACCTTGCAGTCCTGAGAACCACACCAAATAGCTCCTCGCCAAATCGAATGCTGTTTTCTGCATGTGGACCTAAGGTTCCGAAAGTAATTGTGGCTAATGATCATGTGTTACTGCTTAGAATAATAATAATAATGGCTTGTGACGAGGGCCTCCGGTCGGGTAGACCGCTCACCTAGTGCAAGTCTTTCGATTTGACGCCACTTCGGCGACTTGGGCGTCGATGGGGATGAAATGATGATGATTAGGACAACACAACACTCAGTCTCTGAGCGGAGAAAATCTCCGACCCAGCCGGGAATCGAGACCTGTCACAATATTACCATGGGACCGTTTTCTGCACACCAGAACGCCCCGTTTCATTGTGTTTCATGAATTTCAAAGACAACTTAACGGTTGGACTTCAGTGTTTTTGCGAGAAAACGTGTTCCAATGTTCTAGAAAAGAAAATTATAAATTATTTAGGAATCAAATTTTTGAGCTGGCTACTATTTGTAATAACACAGTAAATAAGAGTCATTAACACATATCATTTATTTTTTCTCTTCTACCTCAATTAGTTATATAATTTACTTTGAAACATCTCATTGTATGTACTTGTGTGCTACAAAAGCAATTTCTAGTGCCAGCTGTTAGGGCCGGGTGATATTAGAGAAATTTTTGTGTTATCTCTGCAAAATTGTAATATTTACAATCAGTTTTCAATTATATAGTTTTAGCTAAAGATTTAAATAATGTGCAAACAGTATAATATATCAGTAAAGCCTGATATGCTCAGGGGGCAGACGGTGGTCTTAAAGTGGCTTGTTGAATTTAAAAGTAAAAACTTTTAATGGTTAGATCACAATCCTCCTATCACAATTAAAGTTCCATAATTAATTTCGGTTCTACATCTACATCTACATCTACATTTATACTCCGCAAGCCACCCAACGGTGTGTGGCGGAGGGCACTTTACGTGCCACTGTCATTACCTCCCTTTTCTGTTCCAGTCGCGTATGGTTCGCGGGAAGAACGACTGTCTGAAAGCCTCCGTGCGCGATCGAACCTCTCTAATTTTACATTCGTGATCTCCTCGGGAGGTATAAGTAAGGGGGAGCAATATATTCGATACCTCATCCAGAAACGCACCCTCTCGAAACCTGGCGAGCAAGCTACACCGCGATGCACAGCGCCTCTTTTACAGAGTCTGCCAGTTGAGTTTGATAAACATCTCCGTAACGCTATCACGGTTACCAATTAACCCTGTGACGAAACGCGCCGCTCTTTTTTGGTTCTTATCTATCTCCCCCGTCAACCCGATCTGGTACGGATCCCACACTGATGAGCAATACTCAAGTATAGGTTGAACGAGTGTTTTGTAAGCCACCTCCTTTGTTGATGGACTACATTTTCTAAGGACTCTCCCAATGAATCTCAACCTTGTACCCGCCTTACCAACAATTAATTTTATATGATCATTCCACTTCAAATCGTTCCGCACGCATACTCCCAGATATTTTACAGAAGTATCTGTTACCAGTATTTGTTCCGCTATCATATAATCATACAATAAAGGACCCTTCTTTCTATGTATTCACAATACATTACATTTGTCTATGTTAAGGGTCAGTTGCCACTCGCTGCACCAAGTGCCTATCCGCTGCAGATCTTCCTGCATTACGCTACAACTCCCTAACTTCTCTATATACTACAGCATCATCCGCGGAAAGCCGCATAGAACTTCCGACACTATCTACTAGGTCATTTATATATATTGTGAAAAGCAATGGTCCCATAACACTCCCCTGTGGCACGCCAGAGGTTGCTTTAATGTCTGTAGACGTCTCTCCATAGATAACAACATGCTGTGTTCTGTCTGCCAAGAACTCTTCAATCCAGCCATACAGCTGGTCTGATATTCCGTAGACTCTTACTTTGGTTATCAGTCGACAGTGCGGAACTGTATCGAACGCCTTCCGGAAGTCAAGGAAAATAGCATCTACCTGGGAGCCTGTATCTAATATTTTCTGGGTCTCATGAACAAATAAAGCGAGTTGGGTCTCACACGGTAGCTGTTTCCCGAATCCATGTTGATTCCTACAGAGTAGATTCTGAGTTTCCGAAAACCACATGATACTCGAGCAAAAAACATGTTCTAAAATTCTACAACAGATCGACGTCAAAGATTTAGGTCTATAATTTTGCGCATCTGCTCGACGACCCTTCTTGAATACTGGGATTACCTGTGCTCTTTTCCAATCATTTGGAACCTTCCGTTTCTCTAGAGACTTGCAGTACACGTCTGTTAGAAGGGGGACAAGTTCTTTCGCGTACTCTGTGTAGAATCGAATTGGTATTCCGTCAGGTCCAATGGACTTTCTTCTGTTGAGTGATTCCAGTTGCTTTTCTATTCCTTGGACACTTATTTCGATGTCAACCATTTTTTCGTATATGCGAGGATTTAGAGAAGGAACTGCAGTGCGGTCTTCCTCTGTGAAACAGCTTTGGAAAAAGGTGTTTAGTATTTCAGCTTTACGCATGTCATCCTCTGTTTCAATGCCATCATCATCCCGGAGTGTCTGGATATGCTGTTTTGAGCCACTTACTGATTTAACGTAAGATCAGAACTTCCTAGGATTTTCTGTCAAGTCGGTACATAGAATTTTACTTTCGAATTCACTGAACACTTCACACATAGCCCTACTTACGCTAACTTTGACATCGTTTAGGTTCTGTTTGTCTGCGAGGATTTGGCTGCGTTTAAATTTGGAGTGAAGCTCTCTTTGCTTCCGCAGTAGTTTCCTAACTTTGTTGTTGAACCATGGTGGGTTTTTCCCGTCCCTCACAGTTTTACTCGTCGCGTACCTGTCTAAATCGCATTCTACAATTGCCTTAAACTTTTTCCATAAACACTCAACATTGTCAGTGTCGGAACAGAAATTTTCGTTTTGAGCTGTTGGGTAGTCTGAAATCTGCCTTCTGTTACTCTTGCTAAACAGATAAACCTTCCTCCCTTTTTTTTATATTTCTATTAACTTCCATATTCAGGAATGCTGCAACGGCCTTATGATCACTGATTCCCTGTTCTGCACTTACAAAGTCGAAAAGTTCGGGTCTGTTTGTTACCAGTAGGCCCAAGATGTTATCTTCACGAGTCGGTTCTCTGTTTAATTGCTCGAGGTACTTTTCGGATAGTACACTCAGTATAATGTCACTAAACGCTCTGTCCCTACCACCCGTCCTAAACATCTGAGTGTCCCAGTCTATATCTGGTAAATTGAAATCTCCACCTAAGACTATAATATGCTGAGAAAATTAATGTGAAATGTATTCCAAATTCTCTCTCAGTTGTTCTGCCACTAATGCTGCTGAGTCGGTAGGTCGGTAAAAGGAGCCAATTATTAACCTAGCTCGGTTGTTGAGTGTGACCTCCACCCATAATATTTCACAGGAACTATCCACTTCTACTTCAGTATAGGATAAACTACTACTAACGGCGACAAACACGCCACCACCAGTTGCATGCAATCTATCCTTTCTAAACGCCGTCTAAGCCTTTGCAAAAATTTCGGCTGAATTTATCTCTGGCTTCAGCCAGCTTTCTGTACCTATAACGATTTCAGCTTCGGTACTTTCTATCAGCGCTTGAAGTTCCGGTACTTAACCAATGCAGCTGCGACAGTTTACAATTACAATACCGATTGCTGCTTAGTCCCCGCATGTCCTGACTTTGCCCCGTACCCTTTGAGGCTGTTGCCCTTTCTGTACTTGTCCGAGGCCATCTAACCTGAAAAACCGCCCAGTCCACGCCACCCTACCCCTGCTACCCGTGTAGCCGCTTGCTGCGTGTAGTGGACTCCTGACCTATCCAGCGGAACCCGAAACCCCACCACCCTATGGCGCAAGTCAAGGAATCTGTAGCCCACACGGTCGCAGAACCGTCTCAGCCTCTGATTCATACCCTCCACTCGGCTCTGTACCAAAGGTCCGCAGTCAGTCCTGTCGACGATGCTGCAGATGATGAGCTCTGCTTTCATCCCGCTAGCGAGACTGGCAGTCTTCACCAAATCAGATAGCCACCGGAAGCCAGAGAGGATTTCCTCCGATCCATAGCGTCACGCATCAGTGGTGCCGACATGAGCGACCACCTGTAGATGGGTGCAACCTGTACGCTTCATGGCATCCGAAAGGACCCTTTCCACATCTGGAATGACTCCCCCCAGTATGCACACAGAGTGCACATTGGTTTTCTTCCCCTCTCTTGCTGCCTGACGTTGGAGCTCACATCTACCAGTAAGCTTACCCTCTGCGACTGCCCAGATCTTGCAGACTGAGGGGCAACCTCTGGAACAGGACAAGCAGCCATCTCTGGCCGAAGATCAGTAACAGCTGGAGACAGAGCCTGAAACCGGTCCATCAGACAAACTGGAGAGGCCTTCCATTCAGCCCTCTGGAATGTCTTCCGCCCCCTGCGACACCTTGAGACGACCTCCCACTCTACCACAAGTGAGGGATCAGCCTCAATGTGGGCATTATCCCGAGCAGCCACAGTCGCAGTCCGATCGGGGGATGCGTGGGACGAGCTGGCCGTCCCCGACAAACCCCCATCCGGACCCCCACAGTGATGCCCATTGGCAACAACCTCAAGCTGTGTGACCGAAGCCAACATTGCCTGAAGCTGGGAGCGAGGGGATGCCAACTCAGCCCGCATCCGTACACAGCAGTCGTAGTCCCTATCTATGCTAAAAACTGTTGTGCAAAGAACTTCTGAATTAATCTACAGAAAGCACAAACAAATCGACACAAAATTGAAACGTTTATTAAAATACAAGACTGCGTAGTAAATGCAGTAATGCTGCTCCTTGCGCACTGCTGACACACTGCTTGGCGGTGGAAGGAGACTACGCGATGTTACACTATTCAGGTACTAAAACGGAATGCTACAACTCTCAGATACTGTAATACGCCCGAAATTTATGAATTAAACAATGTAAGTACCAAAAACACGCAAAGAAATTAAGAATTAAACTATGTAACAAATGAGTGAGCTAGGAGTATACGACTTTCTGCTAGCAGCTGCTTATCCAACGGCGGCAGGGAGCAGGGTTGCTATCTGCAACCGTCTGCAGATCGTTCAAAATATGAAAAGGTGGTGAATAAGCACTGGAAGGCATCGTTAGCTGCATTCGTGCAACAACATGCATTCGTAAGTACCAAAACAATAACACTACTTAGTAGAAAAATACGATACTCATTTGTAAACATTTGAGAGGTGCACTATGTAGATTGGAGACATGATTTGTTGTTGAGTAAGGAGACGTATAGTCAGCCTGGCATTGCACTGCTGTGCATGCAGTGAAGGTATCCAGCAGAAGAAATGTGCCTCGACGCAGGGAAACTGGCAAATGTTGAGAAGATACGGGAAGCCGATTTGTCCTTTTCCTTTTGCTCTTTTATTTCTCCTCTAAAGCCCCCCACTCAGGGGTCAGGGGTATCGGTCCGTCGACTCGCTCACCTGTGTGCGAGTGATTGGCTCCCAGTCTGATCTGGGGTCTGGGTGCACCAGCTCGACGGCAGACCTCTACCTACTTGCCCCGACCACTACCTGACAGACCACACCCCGTCAGTGCGCGAAGGCAGGTTTCGCCAAGCAGTCACTGGTTCACACACACAGTCGGGCGGGTCGGTGACTGAATTAGCGAGCGTGTTGCCGGACCAGTCGGGCTATGAATGGGCGCCTTTAAGACCCGTTTGTCTTTGTCCACGGGCTACTGCTTGGCGGAACCTACCTTCCTGCAGTGACGGAGGGTGGACTGGCAGGCAGTCGTCGGGGCAAGCAAGTGGAAGTCAGTCCTGCGGTCAGACCTAAGGGCCTGCATTACCGACCGAGCTGCGAGCCCATCGTCCACAAGCGGGCGAACGGGTTGGAGCAGGAGCACTCAGCGAGCGATTCGGCGCTCCTTCGAGCAAGCTGTTCTATATCTGGCCGATTACAGAGCCGTTATTCTTTTCAACCGATACCAGGCGGGATGCAATTAGTTCAGAAGGCATTCAATTCGAAACAAGTGAGAGGTCCTCACCAATTTCGGCATTTACCTGACAACCAATGAAAATCCACCAAAAACTTTCGTCGCGACTAGGGGATGAAAAAAAATTTTTATTCTGCGACTACGTCCTCTATTGTCACAGACAAATAGTAAAATTATTTGTGTGTGTGTAGTGAACGATGTTGAGTATGTGCTTGTGTGTCATTATAGGTGAAGCCGTTTGATGTCATAGATTATCAGCGACAATATTACAAGGGCGGCACTGAAACAGAGTGTAAAATGCCAGTTCGACACTAAAATTACGTACGCCCATTAACACATGTAAATGGTATAAACTTCGTAAAGTTCAACTCTCGATATTTCTCGAATTTTGAGATTAACTGCTGTGATTGGTTCTGGAGCTTTAATTACTGTTTTACACATCACGACAAAATTACAATGGCAGTGAAACATTGAAACAGTGATTCATATGATTAACTGCTACACTGATATTTTTGCGTCTTCTTAGTAATAAGGTAGTGTGTATGAGTGTTTGTTTGTATGCTATTCTGTAATTGTGCAAAATTATTCGTTACGTGATTGCAATAATGATACTATTGTAAATCAATAACCAAACCTTTGTCAACTTTATTTATAATACGACGGTATAGTGAAAAGTAATTCCTTCGAATTTTGTGTGTGGAAACTCTTAAAGATTTGTAAATAAAACACACGTTATTAACATTATACATGTTTATTATTCACATTTCTACACACTTACAGCACTCCGCCGCTAGAGGGCTCCGAATTGTAGCCTGTAACATGACAGTTCGTAACGTAAGTATGTCGTTACGTGAGAAACAGCGTGCTGTAATGGAGTTCCGAATCGTAAAAGCTGGTACATACACAGAGCACTGTCTCCTTCAGCGCGACAGTGCTGCGAAGTCTGCAGTTACCCGTGTTCACTGTCATTGATAATTCTCCATACAGCCCCGACTACGCTCCATCCGATTTTCATCTGTTTCCAGAATTTAAAAAACACCTTCGAGGACTTCATTTTGAGGTGAGGTTGTGGCTCCGTCAGCAAAGTCACACATTATACCATGTCGGTGTTAACAAACTGGTCTCTCGTTGGGAGAAAAGTGTTCGAACCAGGGTGACTATATAGAGATTTAAATACATAGACTGGAACAATAAAGATATAGACCGTTAGTAAAGTTAGTTTTATTTAAAAAGCTTTAAGAGTTTTCACATAAAACATTCAGAAGTAATTACTCTTCAGCACACCCTCGTGTATAATTTCCTTGATTTATTTTCTTCGTGTCAAAAATACCCACGTGAAAGTTCATTACTCGTATTGCCTGTCCTTGAAACGTTTTGCTGCAAAACGACGTAGGGCGTCCCTCGTATGAGAAATGGCGAAGGAAGGCAAATGTAACTAGTTTTCAAATATTTTAAATCCTCTTACAAATCTGAACGAAGAAGTGTTAACAACTGTAGAGAAACGTTACATAACTTGTGAAAACGTTGATTTCTTGGCATCTAATACAAGACCACACTTACGAAAAAAAGCTTTCGACCAGGGTAGGGCGTGCTGAGAAGTAATTGTTAAGAAAAAATTCGATACTTTTCGCCATTTCCGATTTAACTATCGTTGAAGTTAGCTAATCAGGCCGCTGTTTGCGCGGGGTGGCGGGGGGGGGGGGGGGGGGGGGAGCCGTGGGAACAGTGATAAGGCGCCCTAGAACACTCGGAAGGTGCTGAAGAGCTCATCATATTACAACAAGAGCGGAACACGCGTATCACATGTAGACAGACGAATTACGATGTGATTTCGGTTGCTCTTCTTAATCCAAAACTACTTACATACTCCGCAAGCCGCTTTAAGGTGTGTGGCACAGGGTACTTTTTGAAGTACTGTAAGTCCCCCCTTTTCCTGCTCCAGAAGATGAATTGCTGATATGCCCACAAATGAACTCGACTATCTCTGTTTTTAGCTTTATGATCTTTCCTCAAGGGAAAGCAATCTGTCAACCGTGCTGGCCGTTTAAAACTTTGTGCCGGAACGAGACACGAACTCAGGACCTTTACCTTTCATGGACGTGTGCTCTACCGACTGAGCTACCCAAGCACGACCTACGACCCCTCCTCGCAGCTTCAATTCAGCTAGTACCTCGTCTCCTACCTTCCAAACTTCACAGAAGCTATTCTGCGAACCAGGCTCCCGTATTCTTTCAGAGTCAGTCTCTGAAGTTGGCAAAGCACCTCCGTTACACTTTACTGCTTAGCAAATGAACCTGTAACTAATCGCGCCACTCTTCTCTGCATCTTCTCTACTGCTTCCATTACTCCTTTATCGTGCGGATCTCAGACAGAGGATCATTTTAAATTATTGCTCGGACAAAAGTTTTGCAAGCTGCCTCTTTTATGGTTGGACTACAATTCCTGAAGATTCTTCCATGTTAGTCTGGCATCTGGCTTACCTGTAATTAATTTTTTGTGGTTGTTCCACTTTAAACCATTCCGTACGCATCCTCATAGATATTGTATGGACGTGACAGCTTCCAGGGACGATTCTGGAATCGTGTAACCCTACGATAGTTGGTATTTCTGCCTTTTCTGCCTATTTATGGGCAATACATTACATTGTTTATGCAGAGGGCCACATTTGTACGCCGAGGGTCAACTGCCAGTCTCCGGCCGGAGTGGCCGACCAGTTCTAGGCGCTACAGTCTGGAACCGCGTGAGCGCTGCGCTCGCAGGTTCGAACCCTGCCTCGGGCATGGATGAGTGTGATGTCCTTAGGTTAGTTAGGTTTAAGTAGTTCTAAGTTCTAGGGGACTCATGACCTCAGAAGTTAAGTCCCATAGCTCTCAGAGCCATTTGAACCATTTCCATTGCCAATCCTGCACCAAGAGTCGCTTCTCTGCGTCTTCCTGCATTTCGCTACAGTTTTCTAGCGTTGCGACGTCTCTGTATACAGCACCATTATCAGCGGAAAGCCTCATGGAATTTCCGACATTATCCACTAGGTCATTTATATATATTGTGAAAGGTGATGATCCAATAATACTCCATTGCTGTACGTTCGAACTTACTTTTACGTCTGAAGTCTTCTCTTCGTTGAGAATCACATGCTGTGTTCTATTTGCTAGAAACTCTTCAATCCAGTCACACAGTTGCTCTGATATTCCGTACGCTCGTATTTTGTTCATTAGGTGGCAATGTGGAACAGAATCTAACGCCTTCCGCAAGTCGAGCAACACGGCACCAACGAGGGCTCCTATTACTGTTTTCTGCGAATGGAGGGAGCTGGGTTTTAGAAGATTGTTGTTTTCGGAACCCATGTTGATTCCTACAGAGGAGGTTTTCGGTCTCTAGAAATAGACATATTCTATAATTCCACAAGCGCCCGAAGAAATGCTATAGGCCTATAGTTTTTTGCGTCTGTTCGACCACCCTTCTTATACACGGGAATGACCTGCGCTTTTTTTCCAATCATGAGAAACACTTCATTCCTCCAGCGACCTACGGTACACTGGTGCTTACAAGTATCTAATATGATCCTGACGTTTTTCCACTGCAAAAAGACTGTAGTAGTTTTTTTATTTCTCCATCAGGTGTCTCAGTATCTGCCATTTCGACGACTGAACGATGACTGAAAACAGGGACCTTTTAAGGGTCTTCCGATAACAGAATTCAGTATTTTGAGCTCCTCTCCGTTACCTTCCGTTTCGGTTCCAGCATGCTCACTTTACTGATCTTACGTAACACCAAAATCTCTTTGACTTTTTTTGTTTACTCCTATCAGTTTACAAATTTTACTTTCAAAATCAATGAACGCTTGTCTCATTGCTCTACTTACGCTCAATTTTGCTTCGTTCAGTTTTCGTTTGTCAACTTGGTTTTGATTTCTCTTCAGTCTGTGATGAAGCTCTTTGTTTATGTTGAAGTTTCCTAACGCGGCAATTAAACCAGGGTCGGTCTTTCCCATCCTTTAAGATCTTGCTCCTAACACACGATCTAATGCATACTGAATGATGCTTTTGAATTTTTTCGTTTATGCTCCACACCCTCGTCCTTAGCACTTGATATTCGATGCTGAATACACAGAGGCATTGCCTAACTATAGGTCGCTATGAGAGTAACTGAACTACTATTACTGACAGACAACTAAGCATGGGGAAACGTGCCTTCAAGTTTACTAAATGTTTGTCATGTTTCCAACTATGTTTGTCTCCTTTGCCGTTTAGAATCTGGACTAGCTTCATATGACTCGAGTTACGAAACCTGTCAACGCATTAGTGGCCGTCCGTGTGTGGGGGCTCCGAGCAGAACGAATGTTACCAGTGACGGCTGATAAGGCCGAAGATGTCGAGTACAAATGGAAAAAATTCAGAAGCACCGTTTAATATGCCTTACAGAAACGTGTTCCGAGGAAGGTCTTAAGGGACGGGGAAGACCCACCGTGGTTTAATAAGGCGTTTTACAAAATAGTTACGTAAAAAAAGAGAGCTTCATCACAAATTCAACCTGTGTCAAAACCTTGCTGGCGAACGAAATCTGAACGAAGAGAAAATAAAGAGCGTAAGGAGAGCAATGACTTTGAAAGTAAAATATAGTCAACCGATCTGAGTGATGATACTAAGAGATTTTAGTCTTACTGAAAATCAGTAAGCGGTTCGAAATTCCCTATTTATTCACTCATTGAAACGGAAGATAACAGAGAGAAGGACGAAATAGTCAAATCAGTCTTCCAAAATTGTTTCACGGCTGAACATCGTAACAGGGTTCCTCCCTTCAATAATCATACGAATTTCGAAATGGGTACCTAGCGACTGAAAAAAAGTGCAGGTCATTCCTTTCCCATCATAGGACAAATGAACACAATTATAGACCTGTCTCATTGACTCGATTTGTTGCAGAATTAGTGACATGTTTCAAGCTCAAGAACTGTGACGTTTTTGGAGAACGAAAATCTCCTCTACAAAAATCAAACAGAGATCTTGCGGAACTCAGCTCGTTCTGTTCCTCCATAGCGCTGTAGACAACAGAGCTGAAGTTGATGCCGTGTTTCTTGACTTCAGGAATGCATTTGACACCGCCCCGCACTGCCAATTAGTGAAGAGGATACGCTCTTATCGATCATCAGACCAGATTTCCCCCCTGGATTCAAGACTTCCCTGCAGACAGAACTCAACACGTCGCTATTTGCCGGAAGAAAATCAACAGATGTAGAAGTAGTTTCGGGAGTACCCCAAGGAAGTGTGATAGGGCCGTTACTGTTTACAATGAATATAAATAATCGAGTAGAAAGCGTCGAACGCTTCTTAACACTGAAGACTGTTCGCAGATGATGCGGTTGTTTATAAGAGAGTAACAACGCCAGAAGACAGTATCGGTTTGCAGAATGACTACAGACGATTGGTTGATGGCGCAGGCTCTGGCAGTTGACCATCGACGTAAATAAATGTATCATACTGCGCATAAAAGGAAAATAAATATACTACTTTACAACTACATTCTTGATGACAGACTGCAGGTCCGCAGCTCGTGGTCGTGCGGTAGCGTTCTCTCTTCCCACGCCCGGGTTCTCGGGTTCGATTCCCGGCGGGGTCAGGGATTTTCTCTGCCTCGTGATGACTGGGTGTTGTGTGATGTCCTTAGGTTAGTTAGGTTTAAGTAGTTCTAAGTTCTAGGGGACTGATGACCATAGATATTAAGTCCCATAGTGCTCAGAGCCATTTGAACAGACTGCTGGAAACAGTATCTACCGCAAAATATACTTTAACTGGAATGACCACATAAAACAAATATAGGGAAAGCTCATGTCAGGCAGATTCATAGGATGAATCTCAATTAAATGTAGCTCATCCAGGAAAGAAGTGGCTTACAAGACTCTTGTTCGATCGATTCTCGAGTATATTTTATCAGTCTGGGACCCTTACCAGGTAGGACTGATAGAGAGCACTTTCCGGGAAGTGTCGGTCAACATATTACTTCCTCCCGCACACATGTCACGAAATGACCACGATGAGATAGTTAGCGAAATTATAGCTAATACAGAGGTTTACCATCATTCTTTCGGTGCCCCTTTCGCAATTGGAACAGGGAAGGGGGGATCTGTTAATGGTTCAAGAAGTACCCTCCGTCATACTCCGTTAGGTAGCTTTCGGAGTGTGATGTAGACGTAGACGTAGATGTAGGAACTGGCGCACCCGAACTCGCCAGCCTCTATGATTGATGAACGCTGACAAGGGGTTGAAGCAGCATGGAGTGACATACCTGTATCATTAATCCAAGCTCCGGTCGACTCTATACCGAGCCAGAGGTGTTGTTGCGCCAGAGGTGAAATTTCTGTTCGCTAAGCGAGCTTATATCGCCTTGAATTTAATTATGTATTCATACTCTACATGCACAATAACTCAAATTTGCTCTCTTTCTTGCTTTTACTATTTTATCGAGCACAAATAAATGGTTAAGATTAACCGAAATGCTACTATCACATCATAGGGACGCTAAAACTAATGAATAGGTGTTGCACCCTCAGTAAAAATTAATAGGCCATCACGAAGTTTTAAGGCGTTGGAAACGTTTCCTAGTGATAGAAAGTATTGGTCATTGATGAAGACAAGATCGAATAAGGGTATCTCTCCACAATAGGATCGATATCTGGCCTTAACTCCATGACTTAGTCCAACTATATCTACAACGTCAGTGACTGAATTAAAAAGCAAGACTCTGTTTCTCTCGAAAACCACCTAAATGTTTACTAGAGAAACAGACAGCGTCTGTCTGGTTGACAGCAAAGTGGAGATGAGTCCGTTCATTGTGGAGTAAGCAACAACAATAGTGGACGATGTATAAATGTAGGATGTGCTTTTCACTATGGGATCCGGTGTCAGGTTGGCGACTAAGTATCGTTCACTATCCGTGTTAGAGGGTAGGTGCTACGTGGTGTGATAATAGAAATATGATGGAAAGAGAACTGACCGACGGTGGCGAGGATTGAATGAGGAGCATATAGCGTTGACAGCACGCACATATTCGTAGTTACGCGTATCTCCCATGAGAAGACATCGATCACATAGACTGACCAGGGAAACTCCAAATTGACTTATACGACATTTCAGTCGGATAGTAATTTATTAATACCCTTAAAATTTAAGTGATTACGTCTGCCACACACTAAAAAAATTGTGGAGGGTGACGAAGAGATGAGTACAGCAAGCATGTTCCAATGGATGTGGGATGGAGCAGTTATTCGGGGATGAAGAGGCTTGCACAGGATAGAGTAGCGTGGTGAGCTGCGTCAAACCAGTCTTCGTACTGCGGACCGCAACGACGATAGCATATACTGATCAGACGAGATATTTTATATCTGTTTCCTTCTTACCATTAAAAGAACTTACCTGATCTGGTTCCACATACTTTCGGAAACTGCCAAAGGTTTATGTAATTAATGCTACTCAGAATCTCTTCTTCATTGGGTGACAAGTTAGACCAAAACGCTGTTAAGAAGATACTGTAATGTTTTGGAGCATAAATAAATGTTTCACGCAACGATCTTTAGCGACCCTGCCTGTGTAATCGATAAACGACAAACTGTGTGTGTAAGGTGTCAGGCAAATCCAACACCTTACATGAAAACCCTGACATGATAAGCAAATCCAGTAGTATGTCACATAGCTCGGAATAAATCGTGACATTAAATTAACCAAAGTAATACGAGTAACGAGTGAGCAAATGGAATACCACAGACTAACACAAGAATGCCTAAATGCATGTCGTACCTTCCCACCGTGAGGCAGACGCAGTTCCGAGGGGAGAAACGAGGACAGAAGCCGAGAGCAGAACCGTGTTAAGCTAGATAAGGGAGGGGCTGGGCACCCACGCCGGGAGCCTACCTGTACGACTATACAACCTGCACGTTTTAGCATGAGACTGTTTCGCGTCTCAGGTATGTCAAGGACCACCCCCAGCCCATGTTAAAAGCTAGAGCCCTCCAGAAAAGCAGTATAGATCTTACGATAACACAAAAAGGGCCACTACCACCCGCAAGTTTTAGCATGAGACTTTTTCGCGTGTCTGTTACATTAGGACAATCCTCCAGCCCATGTTAAAAGATAGAGCCCTCCAGAAGAACAGTATAGATCTCACGATAACGCTAAAAGGACCACACCAGCTGCAGGTTTTAGCGTGAGACTTTTTAGCGTCTCTGTTACGTTGCAAACTTTAAAAAACATTGCCCCACCACGAAAAGTATAACGTTTCTCATTGGATAGACAGAATTTTTGTGGGCGGAGCTTAAGGTTAACATTGAGACCCTGATTGGTCAGATGAAAACATAGCCAGACAGTTTTTTTTTAAAACTAACTTCGGTAAATTGAAGTAAGGAGAAGTTAGGAGAGTTGGTTCCGAGACGGCGAGCTGGATGGCTGCTGCGCCGGCCGCTGCCGCACTGACGCTGCTTAAACACCGACAAGGTAATGAACGCACGCGATGCCGCATTTTTGAGCGCATAAGTCTTCACTCGGAACTGCAGAAGTCTCATCTGTTACACCCTCTTTTTGCGTAATACTAGTGTCGATCGTTAATTAAAACTCATGGTGTTCACATTTGCCACTTGAAGAACAGATCTGAAACGCGATGATTTTTCTTTTATATAGTTATTGAGAAGCTACATCAGCCACTGTAATTTACGACAAGTTAGATAAGTAATTAAAGATAATTGAGTGTCACTGTAGACCATTTTGAAAGTTTTCTCTTTTGTGAAACTTAATTTAAACCTGGATTATAGATGTGATATGGCATAGGTCATCCTTCGATCGATTGTAGAACTTGGAAACCCATTTAGGGAATATTCGTTCACATTTTTGTTGAACGCAGTTGGTTTTTACCATCCTGTATTAAAACATTTCCTTTTATCAATAGTGCAATTTATAAACGATGTTTTGTGAGTAGAATAAAACTTCCAATGGTAAATTTAACTGCTTTTTCGACGTTATTTTACCAGCTAACTAAAAATAGGAAAGCCTTGAACCCCTTAAACTAAATTTAGTTAGTATTAAGATTCTTTTACAGGGAGTACAGTGGAGCTGACGCTGAGATCATTTAGTATTTGGTTATATCATCGCTAGTCTCACTGAACTCTTCTGAATTCTACATGTCATGTGTGGTCTGGCGTCTCCTTACCAGCAACAGGTCCCAGGTTCAAACTATTTAATTCCCTAAAAAACACGCTCAGAGCGTCGTTGCGCGAAAGTGATAGGGAGACACGATATAGTACAAACAGACACCACCATGAATGTTCAGATGTATACTAACATCTTACAGACCAGAGGAAAATGCACCTGTCAGAGCACAGAAATGGCGACTACGTCCCTCTTTAAAAGACACTGACAGAAGAGTGGAGAATCAGCTGCTTCAACCCTCATTTTTCTTTCCTCCCCAAAAATTTTGATATACGGAGATATTCACTGTCTTTTAACACAGATTGTTTTAAATATTTTCACTGTCTCTCTTTGTAATTAAGCCTTCATACTCAGCATACCCCTCTCACTGCCACTGTGTGTATACGTCTCTCAAACGCTGTTTCCTTTTCCTCGCATTGGTTTACAGTGTATTCCACTTGCGCTGTGTCCTCTCTCACATTGTCTCCTTCTCTCTTTCTTTTCCACTGTTGTCATTCCTTGTCAGCTGAAAAATTCTGCGGAGTGTCTAACATACCTTTTCCCCTACAGCCGCTTGTTTAAAACGTGATCCAAAATGCACTCTCTCCTATAACTACGTGTTGAAGTTTGACTCCCTGTGATGGTCCAGACGTCCCAAGCCTAAGTAAGGTCTTCATTCATCTCTCTCTTTCATTTCCACTGTCTCCTCTCTCTGTTGGTACCACTGCTTCTCCCTCCATATTTCTCTTTCCCTTTCACTGCCACTGTCTTTCACTGACCATCAATATCTCCCCTCTCTTTGGTACCCACTGCTATTGTATTCATGTGTCTCTCTTTCTCTTTCGCTGCCACTTTCTCTCTCCCAACATCACTGTTTCCCTTCACTTTCTCACCCAATGCACTGTCTCCTCTCACTTTCGCCGTCACTGCCTATCTACAACTCTTTTTCAGCACAGAAACAGGCGAATACGTTCACATGCCAAACTTTTTGCTGAGAAAGGCAGAATGAGAACTCATGCAGCTGGTTCCCCACGTTTCTCTCATACTCCATAAGAAACATATTCACCTTTCTTTGTGCTTCGACAGAGTCATTTTCCGCTGATTCCCTTAGTTCTGCTTGTATAAAACACATTCTGCAGGTCAATGAAGTTTTGAGAGTTTATTTGTACACTTCGACACATTTAAACACTTTGGCATTTATAAACAAGTAATAAGCACGCATGATATAACGCTAAACACAGTATCGTTTGCTTTACATTTTTTCTGGATACTTTGGTCATAGACCACAATTCATCCAAAAAGACCCGTTTTACGATTTGTAGGTTGAAGAGTAAAAATGTTAGAAGTATTTTACAGAATTTGCAGTCCTTCCAATCTCATATGAGTTTTGGCAGTAATTACGATCTCATTAGGCATTTTAAGACACTTTGTAGCCCTGTTTTTGTCACTGTAGTACCGCTTCGGACATTTATTCTTGGAAAAATGCTGACTATGAATATAGTTTGGTGACCTCAGAACGCTTAAGAGGGCCCTAGAATCTTTCCCAGGAGTTCACAGCATCAGTTAAATCTACATTTATGGGCCAGACCGGAATATTACTTACAAATTTTACGTGTATAAGTACAGCAAATTTGAACCTGCTGATCTCGATAACAGATAATGATACCATACCATCTTATGGACATACGGTAAGAATTTCAACGATCGGCCATGAAAATAAATTATAGAAGTGGCCAGCCCCACAATTGGTACTTTTCGTTCCCAAAAATCTTGGTTTTCCAGGGTATTCTTAGGAACCACCACTCAAAAAAAGATGATTTTATGAATCATCCAAGGGTTACCCCAGGTCACGCCTAAAGCAAAGGAACCAGCCGATTTTCTCAATTTGCCTAGGCTGGACGAAGTGTACAGTGTTTACATTTTGACCCTATACTACAGGATAGCTACAGTACGTCCGTTCTTCCGGTAGAGACAAAAATGGTCACTAAGACACGGGGTATCCAAAACACTTGATCCATTACCTGTGTGAGTAACAGAATCAGAGATATGACACCCTGAAGAATCGAATATTCGCGCGCAACCTTTTGGAATATATTGGTACCGTGCACTGTCGTGGACGGACCGATTAGATTATTGCCAAGGAGGGAATAAGAGATTTCCCGTCTTACAATCTATCGATTGTTCAGAGCAATCGCAAAAAAAGGAAAGAAAAAATTGAAAGGAGAGTTACAGAGATTATAATAGGACTGTCATCTGTTACCCGTTACCTGATCTGACCTTAGTCTTATAAGTTATCGTACGTTACGTAGCAGAGGACGCAGTGTCTTTGTATTTCATTCTGTGAAGTTAACTTCGCGCAGGCTACATACTTTAATTACACTTGCCATATGAGAAGTTGGATGAATAGCCTAGGAACATGCCTTGTCAGTATTAGAATAGTCAGCCATTACGTGCAATACAACGTTTTTCTCATCGTCTTTCCCATGGCGTCTTTCATGGAAAGTGATAGCTACTGTCTGCGTGGTTCTCCTACTGATAACGCGAACCTATTACTATCCGCGCAGCCTTTACCTGAATATTTTCTTCTGTTAGTTCACCTATATAAGGCAGTTACTTAGCAACGAACGTACAACAGAATTTGCCGCTCGGATCGGTCTCAATTATTTGTGTTAGTTCGAGAAGTGCTCGAATGTGCATCTTTCGCGGATACTCCTCCTGAGTCATGGAAGTCTGTGGAGCAAGCTAGGGATATAACCGCGGCGGTTAGGAACATGGTAATTTCTGTTGTTTGTTCGTGCGTGGCGCCGTGTTACTCATACCCAGAATATTGGGATAATTAACGTAATTACTGTTTTTCCCCGTGTGCAATCAATCATGTTTCGTGTTACCTGCCATCGTAATAGTTATTGGCAAGACATCCTCGGAATTCATCAGCGCAAAAACTGGACGAATCTTTCTGTATCATCAAATAATTCGATTGCGGTGCACACTCCAACATCACTTCATGGAATACTGCGGAAGTCACCATGAATATCAGTATTTAAAACTACAGAACGAGAATGTTTCCAAGCAATTCAGCGCAAAGCCATAAATCTCTGAGGTAAGGGAGGATTCTAGAACGTTTTGTAGCTATTGTAATAACCATGTCGTGGAGGCTATGAAAGTACCTAGTTCTATAGCGAGTATTGATCCTGTAACACGGCTTGAGAAAAATGTATACTGAGTTATGAGCTCTTATTGAAAGGAAAGGACAACGCTCGATGAAATTCACCTTACGATTATCGAGAAAGTACTACACAGATCAAAGTCACCATTTACGAACAATATTGCAAATATTTGTAACAGTGATACCAACAGGGCTCAAATATAACTTTAGTCGGCTGAAAGTCAGAGTTTGTTAGCAAAATCTTGTTAGCAAGAAAAGAAATAGTCGTCTTATGTCAGAATATAGTTTGTAGTCAATGGGCCCTTTGAACATCGCAAAAGTATATCTGTTGGTGAGTACAATAATTTCCTACTCTTCGTTCATATAAAAAAATCACGCATGGTCTAAACTAGTTGTTTTAAATATGCCAATTACTATGTATTTCAGTTTAAAAATGGTCCAGAGAGGTTAGGAATATTAGGCACTTACAATTTAATGTCAGTAATAATGTTCTTTCTTTATCTATGCACACACCAAGCAGAACTTAAGGTACTTTTTTGTGTAAATCAGAATATTGTATTGAAGAGTTTCAAATGGTATGGAGTACAGGACTGAGCTGTATGTCAGGATAGTACGTATCGTTAAAAATGACGCAGTAATTTACACTAGAATGTTCGATAATACAAAATCATCTTTATGTGGAGAAATTACAATGGATGTTCCCATAATTGTTCTTACACCATGTTAAGGTTCCACCATTCCCTTTGAATCAGGGAACAAAATTACTCCTATTTACAGCTGGTAAAAGCATAATTTTCGGGCCAGACAAAGAAGCACCCCCTGGGAAAAGTACTAAATGTTTCTATTCAAACTAGCTGTACCTGGCGAACTTCGTTATAGCTGACCCGGCAAACGTTGTTTTGCCATATAAATGATCTCTAGTCTATAAGAATAATGTATACGTGTAACACAATGTATACGTGTAACACAATGTATACGTGTAACACAATAGCCGTTGTTGGCGGGAGCTCGCGACACAAACAATAATAATGGCCGAAAACTGTGTAGGAAGTGAGAAAAGGCTTAGGGAGAAGTCTGGCAGTATCGGCCACTATTAGTTCTATCGTTTCTACGGTAGATCACGCGGATATAACAATTGCAGCTGATACACGGCTCTTCCATGAGCTTACAAACATAGCGGATATTTCGTGTCGAAACGTGTTCGCCAGCATTAAGAATAAGGCTAAGCGCACACGCATCGATTTTTATCGTACGTAAAAATATTGTAAGATTAAATTCCTTTAGAGGCACAAAGCAGAGCAGAGGAACTTCTTTGTTCCACTAAAAGAATTTGATCGTACGATATATTTCCGTACGATAAAAATCGATGCGTGTGCGCTAGGCCTAAATGTGGGTTTGGCGAATGGCACGTGCTACCTAGTCGAACTTCTCGTTCTAGTTACGTCGATTCAAAGAGGGATATCCGAGTTGTTGCTTTTGATACGTTTTCTTCAGTTGCCTATCTATCGAACAGTGAGACTACCACCGGTAGACACCTGGCGGGGATAACTGATAAAGTGATAGTTGATCAGTTATCGACTGAGGTTGAAAATTAGTAAATTACTAAAATCGCTATTAAAAGTAAAGGTTGGTGGTAGAAGGGTGAAAATTTAGGGTTGTGTGTATTTTTTAATGCCACACCATAAAAAATATAAAAAAAGTTTTGTCCAAAAAAATAAGAAAATAATTTTTGGATTGGACCACCCTTATCACTTAGGGGCATGAAAAATAGATTATGACCGTTTCTCAGACGTGCCGAATATACATGTATAATTTCATCAGAATCTATCGAGCCGTTGATCAAGTGATAATTGATCAGTTATCGACCAGGGTTGAGAATTGTTAAATTACTAAAATCCATATTAAAAATAGGGATTAGTGGTAGAAGAGTGAAAAATTAAGGTTGTGTGTATTTTTAATGCCACATCATAAAAAATAAAAATAAAATGTTCTGTCCAGAAGATAAGAAAAAAAATTTTGGTGGGCCACCCTTATCACTTAGGGATATGGAAAATAGATTACGACCGATTCTCAGACCAACCGAATAACATGTAAAATTACATCACAATCGATCGAGCCGTTTCGGTGAAGTGTGGCAACTAACACTGTGACACGAGAATTTTATGTATAACGATAGGCGATTTGTATTTCAATGGCTCCTTTACTCAGAGTCACAGAAGCCGATAGTGCGAGCCACGATGATTCCATCAACTCTGATCAGGTGATTGTTTTCTAAAGCATGCTCAGCTATTTTTGGGGTAACGTAGGCTTCATGCGTTGTTCTATGGTGTGCACTGTTTGTCTGACGTAAGACTGGCCACACTCGCAAGGTATCTTCTAGATACCAGGTGTTCTGACATCTGGTGCGTCTTTAAATGGTCTGGATTTTTGTCGTAGGCCTGAAGACCGATTTCATCTTGTGTCTTTTCAGCAGGCGGTTTATCTTGCCCGGCACGGAGACACAGAACGGCAAGAAATTACAGATTAGTCTAAAACACACAACTGATAAGTGCAATAGCAATTTTCAAGGTTATGGTGTTTGCAAAATATCATGTGACGACTGTGATAATAATGGACAAACAGTTCGAAACTTTAACATCATGTTTACACAACAAACAACAGGCACTTCGCACTTCCCGTAGTAAGTCGGATTCTGGCCAGCTTTTCTCGCACCACAACCATTTTGATAGACCTTTTACGAGTAATTGGAAAATTCTCCACAATGCACCAAAAGGACTTTTACTGATTACTTTGGAAGAGCTAGAAATTTATGCTCATTATAAAAATAAATCTTTGTCCTTCTCGAACGAGCAGCTGGACGTCAGAGAAAGATATTTTTTCGACTTCTTTGATGAGTTACAAGAGAAAACTTTTGCTGTCTTGTTTTTTAATCTCAATAACCATTTATTTCTTACTTTATAATTTTATTTATTTTTTATTTTTTATTCCGCTTCTCGACTATTTTAACGTAATTTTAGTTCCATGACTGATTATGGCACTGTCCAAATTTATAACATTTGATCTGTCATTTAATGACTTTTAACACTTTGATTCAACGTTTCCTTGGTGCTTTTACGGCAATCTACAGATGGATATTGCTAATTTTTATGTAATATAGAACTTGACATTAAAATTACGTACGCTTTTGTCGCCAGTCATCATGGCACAGCTGATCTCTACGTAGCATACTGCTTACACTTCATATTATATACTCTTATCTCGCCAGTATTCATAGTGATTACTTCATAACGTTCTTCAGCGGTTTTCATGCGCATCAACAGCTTTTCTTGCCTATGTGCAAGCACACTGTGGCCGCCAGCCGCTGTCGCATCTTTGACATCGTCCTCCACCAGAGCCCTGGATGGTGCATATCGATGCTTTAACGCCGTATCCATGGAAACCAACGCCTCATGTACATATATCTCTGCTGTATTACGAATTTTCTTCATATAGTCATAGAGATAATCTGTGCATTGAAAGACAATTTCAATTGGCTATTTCCCCTGTATATTCTCCTTTATCTTTTTAAATGTAATATGACAAACTGCTTTATAAGGCATACACTTATGTGACATCATGTAACTTTTTGATTAATCTTTGTACAGTTGTTTTATCTGTACATTATTTGTAATAATGTTTTCTATCAACTCTTACACGTACTGTGATAAGGGATGGGCAGAGCATCAAATATTTAACCCCTACCCTGACTTTAACGTAGTCTGACAGTAAAATCTTTGATATTTTCACATTTGATTGGCACTTCTGAGTATTACATGCTATGTACGAACTGTAGATTGAAGAAACTCCTGTGTAGAGGAAAATTAAACAGACCTTTGAAGAAAACAGAATCACCTGTATGAATATCAAGAGCTCAGATGGAAAACCTGTCCTATACAAAGAAGGGAAAGCAGAAAAGTGGAAGTAGTATATAGCCGGTCTATACAAGGGCGATGTACTAGAGGGCAATATTATGGAAATCGGAGAGGATGTAGATGAAGATGAAATGGGAGATATGACTCTGCGTGAAGGATCTGACGGAGCACTGAAAGACCAAAGTCGAAACAAGGCCCCGGGAGTAGACAACATTCCATTACAACTACTGACGGCCTCGGGAGAGCCAGTCATGACAAAACTCTTCCATCTGGTGAGCAAGATGTATGAGACAGGCGAGATACCCCCATACTTCAAGAAGAAATAATAATTCCAATCCCAAAGAAAGTGGGTGTTGACAGGTGTGAAAATGACCGAACTATCTGTTTAATAAGTCACAGCTGCAAAATACTAACGCGAATTCTTAACAGACGCATGGAAAACGTGGTAGAAGCCGACCTCGGGGAAGATCAGTTTGGATTCCGTAGAAATGTTGGAACCAGCGCGGCAGTACTGACTCTGCGACTTATCTTAGAAGATAGGTTGAGGAAAGGCAAACCCACATTTCTAGCATTTGTAGACTTAGAGAAAGCTTTTGACAATGTTGACCGGAATACTCTCTTTCACATTCTGGAGGTGGCAGGGGTAAATTACAGGGAAAAACTCTTCCCTCACAGGCCATTAAGGCCGAAAGGTACCGCCTGGCCGCCGTGTCATCCTCACACCACAGGCGTTACTTGATGCGGATATGGAGGGGCATGTGGTCAGCACACCGCTCTCCCAGCCGTAAATCAGTTTCCGAGACCGCAGCCGCTACTTCTCACTCAATTAGCGCCTCAGTCTGCCTCACAAGGGCTGAGTGCATCCCGCTTGCCAACAGCGCTCGGCACACCGGATGGTCACACATCCAAGTGCTAGCCCAACCCGACAGCGCTTAACTTCGGTGATCTGACGAGAACCGGTGTTACCACTGCGGCAAGGCAGTTAGCAAAATACAAGGAGCGAAACGCTATTTTCAATTTGTACGGAAACCAGATGGCAATCATAAGAGCCGAGGGGCATGAAAGGAAAGCAATGTATCAGGAGTGAGACAGGGTTGTAACCTATCCCCGATGTTATTCAATCTGTATATTGAGCAAGCAGTAAAGGAAACAAAAGAAAATTTTGGAGTAGGAATTAAAATCCATGGAGAAGAAATAAAAACTTTGAGGTTCGCCGATGAGATTGTAATTTTGTCAGAGACAGGAAAGGACTTGGAAGTGCAGTTGAACGGAATGGACAGTGTGTTGAAAGGAGGATATAAGATGAACATCAACAAAAGCAAAACGAGAATAGTGGAATGTAGTTGAATTAAGTCGGGTGATGCTGAGGGAATTTGATTAGGAAATGAGACACTTAAAGTAGTAAAGGAGTTTTAGTATTTGGGGAGCAAAATAACTGATCATGGTCGAAGTAGAGAGGATATAAAATGTAGACTGGCAGTGGCAGGGAAAGCGTTTCTGAGGAAGAGAAATTTTTTAACATCGAGTATAGATTTAAGTGTCAGGAAGTCTTTTCTGAAAGTATCCGTGTGGAGTGTAGCCATATATGGAAGTGAAACATGGACAATAAATAGTTTAAACAAGAAGAGAATAGAAGTTTGTGATACGTGGTGCTACAGAAGACTGCTCGAGATTAGATGGATAGATCATGTAACTAATTAGAAAGTATTGAGCGGAATTGGGGAGAAGAGGAATTTGTGGCACAACCTGACTAAAAGAAGGGATCGGTTGGTAGGACATCAAGGAATCACCAATTTTGTACTGGAGTGACGCGTGGAGGGTAAAAATCGTAAAGGGAGACCAAGAGATGAATACGCTAAGCAAATCCAGAAGGATGTAAGTTGCAGTAGTTATGCTGAGATGAAGAGGCTTGCACATATGAAGTAGCATGGAGAGCTGCATCAAACCAGTCTCTGTACTGATGACCACACCAACAACAGCAGCAACAATAACAACAACAACAGCATGTAAGTCAGAACTGTATCTATTTGTGTTAGAGTGAATTGAACTTGGAAAAACTTAGTTGTGAACCTACCTGCGATTTTTCAGCTATTTTATTTTTATGTACATTGGGGGTCGGGCTATTTTCAGTTCAGTTAGATGCATAGCAGAGTTTATCACCAGAATAGGAATTTTCATGTGATTTAAGAACAATAAACTTTGTTTATTAAACATTAACCGTATATAAATGGAGCGTGTTATTTAGATTTTCTGCATCTACGACCAAACTAAAATCATTTTATGTTTGGTTTGTAAATCAGTGACAATTGGAATGTTTTATCTACCAGTTAGTAAGTGACGGTATCTGCAAAAACGGTTATCTCCAGAGGACGAACCCAGTTGAATACTGCCGCCCCTGTCAGGTTGGTGCACCAAAGGTAAGGCAGAATAGGACACAACAGAGTTAGCAGAAGTGCGATGATAAGAGGTTATAAAATAAAATAAAAATCAAGACGTATTTTATTACAGAGGAAGAGAGAAGGGATGAAACTGAAGTGCATGTTTTATTTTAAACAAAATTATAACAGTATCAGAGATATAGAGGAATGTCATATGAAATCGTAAAACTTTTTAGAAAGAAGCTAATGGTGTTGCACGGAAATCAAACAAATCTATGATCAACATGTTCTCGTGTTGTGGATAACATGTAAGACCTCTGAAAAGAGTTAGAGAAACTGATAAATGATAGGAAATTCCAATAGGTCATTCATTCGAAGAATTCATGAAAAGAATGTCATGGTTGTTTCTAACATTTGCCTGCAGAAGAGAATAAGTAGAAAATTCTGGTCAAGGGTCCAATTAATCAAACAATAACGAAATTCTAGGAAACTGACGGTTCTATACCACTTTAGAATTTCAACCGGTCAAATATCAGTGGGATACAGAGTAAAAATAGATACAAATCATGAAAGAAAAATAGTGATCAGATTTAGTAAAAACGAGAATTTATTTAAGAGAAGGTACCACTAATATAATATGCCGGAAAATGAATATAATGGCAAAGAAGACAATGGGGTGGTTATTAAACAAGGGACTTGTAAAAACAGCGGGGGATATTGTAAGTATAAGGTATGACAAATGGTGTGTTCCTTCAGAACATATGGCACAGCCATGCATGGAATAGCGCCGAAGGACCTGGTAACCAGGAACAACTGATTTACGCTAGTCTCCTACAGAATAAGCTCTAGACGATTCCTATTTTACGCACTCGCAGTATGTCGTACAAACTGTTCCCATGTGGACATCCATCCGTCCAACATGGATCCAAGAGGACACACGACCCCTTCAAAGACAGTATCAGCGACAGTACGGCACAGTATCAACAGCACCTCAAGAAAGTATTACGACCGTATATACGGTCACCGCCAGGAAGAACCAACCTAAGATTCTGTAAGTGATTGTAGCTATCGTTCATTGGATTCAGTACGAGACCAGGGTTAGGTAGAGATTAGTGCAAATGAACACTATTCACACGTACAGTCTTCAGACTGAAGTTAAGTAGTATAACATTTCGATAAATAAGCTATTCTAAATTACTGATAATCTGCGTTGTCATCATTTTGCGACAGATGTTGCACAAACCTATTTGGTCCTGTGATGATGCTGTGTAGTTGCTGCGTGCAAGCAAGGCACCTCATAACAGCAACTGCTGTCTGTGTCAGGGGGTCCCCTTCCTCCCCCACACATATGTGAAAGCGTGGGACAGTGGTTTCTCTTGTCATTGCCTGGGTATGACAAATAAGTACGATACGTGCTGAATTAAGTAAAACTGTTCGTAAATGTCTTGAATGTGAGAAAATACGATCGAAACAGAAATGATTGAAAACCACGAAGAAAAGAAAACATTAACTTATGTCAAGTAGACCATACATTCCATTGGTTAAGACCTCATGTTGCGCAATGACTAACAACAGAGAGATAATTTTATGAGCATTCGAAGATGGCTCTAAACGCTTTACTGTATTTCTCAGCTTAGCGTCACGTGAATAGTATCATGACCGGTTCGACCTCTTAGTACCCGTCATCAAACGATATCACAAGACAGAAGCTTGATAGATGACGTCCGTATGCAGACACGAATAGCAAACTGGCAGCTGACGCTCGAAAATATGACCCCTGCATCTTCCGTGACATTACATTTACTTACTTGAGCGCAAAACAGGGAAGAAATCGGCTGGAATTTATACAGAGTAACAGTCGCTACATTCACCTGGAACGATGTAGGGAAATCATAGAGCTGGATATTAGAACGTGGACTAGGTCCCTGGTCCTCCGGAATGCGGATCTGATGCCTTAACCAGTACGCCACTTCGCTTGGCCTCAGTTAGTCGAAGTTCCGTAGGTCATTTGAACGATAAAGAATCGAAATGATGTGGAACGAGTCATTTGCAGGATTTGTATACATGATTAGTGTTAACATTAATGAACACATTTTTTCGTCCTACTCATGCGATTACAACTGAAAACATGACTTTTTTTAAAAATAATAGCTACTTGTTTTTAAGAAGAAATTCGTGTGGAATGGAAGTTGTCCAGGAGCTGATTGTAAGCTAGCTGCCTGTCACGCTTTTTTTTGTTGCTGAGAAAATGATCAAAACGTTTTGTTGCTGAATGCTGAACTCCTTTCTGAACCACTGTCAGCTTTAATAATGGGAAATATGGGTTAGTTTTCCTTCCATTGTTGTAGGTATGAACATCACTGTTCTTCTCAAATTGTGACTGATTATGTATGATGAATTTCAGTAGCTGATAACTTTATCATGAAAAATCAGTTAAAATAGGTAAGCTCCCTGATGAGGTACGTACATGATGTCCGTGGGTGAAAACGACATATTATTATCACTGCTTGCTTTTGTGCAGAGTATACTCTCTTCCAAAGGAATGAGTTATATGCATAATACGTCAGGAGTTTTATTAATTTATTTCCAAGATTAGCAATTATACGAAGAACCGAAGTAGCTGGACTTAACTGCGGAATGTTAAGGCATGACTTTTCGACGCCACTCCCAGCTTGTGCACTAACTGAGAGAATATTCTCGCAAATACCACGTTTAAAGAACTTGCGTCTCTCTCCCTTTTCCTTCTTTTTTCTTTTATCATCACGAAACGTTCACCGTCGACGGAATACGTACAGGACGACGTAAGTTGACGCTGCGCTGAAACCGTTCCTCGGTGAGGGGTTAACCCTCGGTGTATTCGACGGCGCTGCAACGTCCATCTCCAACAGAACTCGCCGTGCGCATTTTTCTGCCTGGATGAAGCACGTTTCCCCCTGTTGCGTAATGCTGCCGCATACGTACCGTAGGTAGGTTTTCCTATATGCAGACGTAAAATGAAGGTGGCAGACGAAAGAAAAAAGTGACAAAAAGAAAGAAGTGTGTCAACGGGACGAATACGCATGCAAGCCCCTGCCGCGCGCGGCACACACAGTTGAGAAGGGCGCGACACTTCCAGGCAAGATCGTCGCTATGACGCTGGGGACGGCGCGAGTGCTGTCCCTCGCATTATCTCAATAGAAAAAGATTAAATTCTGCAGATGGCAGGAACTCATTTGCACTAGTTCCTTAATGTACTTAAGCCGCCAATTGCAGGGCGTGGTAAATTGTGCGCGGCTGTGACAGCTACTTTTTGACTAGAGTTCTCTTAATATGCAGTAGGAAAGTACAGCGGTCCCGAAACTAAGCAAAAAAAAAAAAAAAAAAAAAAAAAAAAAAAAAAAAAAAAAAAAAAAAAAAGAGTGAAGAAGAAGAAGAAGTGTTTTGGGGGATAAGATAAGTAAGTAAGCTATGTTCTCAGTAAACTTGTTTGATAGGTTTATTATAGCTCCATAGCTCAGCGGTGAAGCGTCTACCTTTTCAAAATTGGAAAATTAAGCAAATGACAGGTTTATTATAGCTTCACACCTAAACAGTGAAGCATCTGCCTTTTAATAATTGGAAAAGTAAACAAATAATCAACACAAAACGTGGTCCTAAAGTTTTAAATATCACTTCGAAAAAATATAATTATGTCATTAATATTTTTCTTGTTTACACGTACATGTTTGCAGTCGTGACATACACTGAAATCCCAGCACCACAGTAGCACAGAACACGCTAGCCTTTTCAGTCCCAAGCACGCATTAAAAGTACAACTGAGCTACTAGAGTGTTCATTGCCATGTGTTAATACTAGTTAACAATGAATGACCCTAAAGGAATTTTGAAATCATAATGACTTTTGTTGATGGTATTATATATGATAATCAGGACATAAGCAGGACAGTTATATACACAACTCTGCAGCTTCCTGTTGCTTTATTATATAAAAGAAACAGTCGTATACATTACACATATTCATAATATTTACTGTAACGTTCAAGACAAAATACACATTTTGTACTCAAACTTTCAACAGTAGTAAACAAACAATTACAAATATTTAAACAAAATTACCATACCTAAATTTATCAAATTATTTTTGCTTTTACTGATGTTACCACTCGGTTCAGTATTAAAACAACATTACTTGCCCTAATTTAATTATTTTTGTGGAATGTGTTGCAGCCGTTCCTGCCAGTAGTGAAGCAAGGGAATACTTTGCACTACTCGTACCGTACAAAGGTAAGGCCCCTGCAACCGTCTGGCCGGTATTTTGACCTGTTCGTCTAGACATGGCAGTCACGCCTGGGAATAAAGCGAAAAATACCCACTTCCATCGACATAAACAAAGTCGGCGTTGAGTTGTCATATATGGTACCTAAGGGCTTATAAATCTTTTACAACATTAATTGATAGTTACCTATTAACTAAGGAATGTCTGCGCAGCTTCAAAAAATTATTAGAGCGTACGAAAACACTTATAATTGCATTCATTTCGCAGGGACATGCTGTGAAGTTACGTAATCCAAAGATTGCAGTCACTGTTGAGCCTCGTGGTGCTTGGCAAAAAGACAAACAAATGAGATGTGGCAAGCACAATGTATATCATAACATATAGTCGTAACACCACAGTAGCCTAACATAGACTGCCATAAGTAAGCATAGACTGCAGTACTTTTCCTAGTACCTTTAGTCTGTTAAGATTGTACCTGTGTTACCTGTACACTGAGTGTGTTGCATATCTGTTGGGCGTTACCTCATAATGATCGCTTCCTTAATGTATGGGATCAGTCTTACTAGATTCTCCTAAAAACCGAAATTGGTGAACCGTCTAGAAACTGAGGATATATAAAGAGTTGGGTAACGTATGGAACATTTTTGTTCTACATAATTATCCTCTCTTCTGTTCCTTAGGAATAAGTAGTGTTTATAGAAAAACTGAAATAGTCAGTGTTTAATTCAGGTTCGAAAATTGTTGATTTTTACCGCGAACAGAAGAATTTTGTAGTAAAAATAAAGAAAAAAAAACAAATTTATTACGTAGCGCTAGAAAACGCTATTTTCTTGGCAAAAATGTAAAATAAAAAAGTAAACATCGCTTGGCTACTTCACTGAAATATTATAAAACATGCTTCTGTTATTTATAAACAATTTTTGCATTTATCAATAATAACAGGAAACTTGCCTTTGATCAGGATGAAGAACATTCTATCGAGTATGATTCAACAACAGTAATTATGTATACTTCTTACGTTTGTGCACGTAAATTGCTATTGCATGAAAAATAATTGCTTTTGTTATATAAAAGTGCAGAAGTTACTCGATCAGTTAATTTTTACTACTGATAAAAGACCAATTTATATTCTGTAAGAATACAAAATACACAATGGACTGCCCCGCGTGGTAGTCTCAGGCGTCTTGTCATGGTTAGTGCGGCTCCCTCACCCCTCCCCCCCCCCCCTCCGTCGGACGTAAGTGTCCTCCCTCGGGCGTGGGTTGGGTGCTTCGCCCTGAGCGTAAGCTAGTTTAAGTTAGATTAAATAGTGTGTAAGCTTAGAGGGACAGATGACCTCAGCAGTTTGGTCCCATAAGACCTTACCACACCTTTCCTTTCCACACAATGGACTAACACTGAATGCTGAGCGGTTCTAATTATGTGCATAACAAAGAGCCATTTTATCTCTTACACGTTCATTTATGTTTGTTTCCATACCAGTACTATCGATGATCCATCCTATCATATACTGCTTCACTTACATAACGTACCCAAACCACCGAACCGTAGTTCTGGTAGAGTCCAAGTTTAATCGAACACGACACAACACGCTAGAAAAGATTCAGCTGCGCAAGCGCCCGAGAAAAAAATAAAAAATAAATAAAACCTGGAGGTATCATATATGTTATCTCGGGACTGAAGAGACTAGAGGCGGTACAACGAAATGTCGTAGCCCATTGATGAAGTCATGTATTGCAGTGTATCTCTTTTCTGAATTTGAAGGGAAAGAATGCTGCAGCAAGTGATGCTGAACTGATGGAAGTGTACGGCAATCATTGCACCGTGATATGACACAGGGGGCACATGATGCAAAAGCTCTAAGCGTAATGTGAAAATGTTAGAATGACAAAGAAAAAAATGGCAACCATCTCTCTGTGCAAGAGATGTGGAGGTATTGGTGTTAGAAGATTACCATATCACAATCGAGGTGATAGTGGAAAAAATTGTGGATCAGTTCTAGATATCTTGCACGATATTTTGAATATGACAGATGTCACAGACGGCTGGGTTTCGTGACTGCTCACACCCATTTAAAAAGCCCACCAAGTCAACATAGCAGCAGAAATGTTGCAGCTGCGTCAGGCAAACCCATATGACTTCTTTGGTCGCCTAATCATCATGGACGAGTGCTATGGTTATTACTATGATACCAAAAAAAAGCATAGAAAAAAGCATTGGCAACATGGGGTTTTACCACCGTCGGAAAAGGCAAAGAGCCAATCACCATAGTGCAAGTTTGCAAGTTCATGTTATGGCGCTTACAGATTATGCTCACCAAAATCTCCTGGTGTGGTTTTGGCAGGCTATCGAGACGAAGTATCGTAGGAGGCTGACAAAGACTGTTTTAGAGCCATGATAACGGCCCAACTGATTCTTCACAGAGCAACAATATGCTTCTTCTTTGGTCTACCAAATTTAGCCTACATTCCCATGACACAGCACCCAGTGACATATTTCTCTTTTCATTGATGAAAAGCTATGGTATGACAAGGATGCTCGCCCAGCTAGCCGCGCGGTCTAACGCGCTACTTCCCGAGCGGGAAGGCGTGCCAGTTATAATAAAATGATAATATAATAGGATAGGGAATGAATGATAATAAAATGTTGGGATGTGTGGCTTTTTTAAAATGGATGAATTAAAGAGATTAATTCTTTGGCATGAAGGACAAGCACAATAAGCTAGGCATTGCCTGTAACGGGAAAGGAATCATTTTAGTTTATATTTATATAAATAAATCGTCTTCATAGTATTTTATACGTACCAATTATTAATATTATGTCCGATCGCCGTCTCCTTGACTGTGGCCGTGTTGTTATATTCGGATCTTCGTAAATTTTCCGAAGTACACAGGTGGGCTTCCGTTCTTCTTATTGCATTACTACTTGAAATAATAATAACTCTCACAAATATTCTGTTAATAAAACACTACTATATTTCTGTTCGATGCACATAGAAAATACCCACAATGGCGGTCTGCAATTACTCGCTAAAAAATGGCGGTTCTCACTCGTTCACTCACTGAGCCAAACCTTCCTTCCAACAACTCGTACAAGAACAAGAAACTACTCTCTTTTTTTAACATCTGAAAGTCAAAAATACCTGACGGTAGGCACAGGCTCTACGCTGGGCTTCTATCACCTCATCTTTTCTCTTTGCTTTTAAAGAGGATGAAAACATAAAAGTAAGAAATGCAAAAGGTATAACACACAGTCCCCGGTACGAATCCGCCCAGCACCTCAACCATTACTGCACTCTCCATATGGTGCCTGCATTATCCGTCCAGACAACCACTGACTGGCATCACCCTGGATGGAAATGTGTCTGGGTGGTTCTCCACAGCACCTGACCTTGAAAAACAAAGAGGGACCGTCGCTCAGTTCAGTTCTCTGGCAGGTAGGTCCCTTTAGCCATCTCTCTATCAGTGAAGTGATGTCAACGACACTACCTCTCCAGCTGTTCTTTTGCACCAGACCCCATCAACCGTGGGGTTCACCCCAACTGTCATAATACAAGACACATCCACCGGCCCACAAAATCTCTCAATGACTGAGTGTTTTCTTGGCTGACCGCAGAATACCGTTCTAGAGTCACAAAGACTGATTTAATATCTACAAATATCAAACCACAGTAAAAGGGAACGTTATGTTGATCATATTCTTTCAGAAATTCAAATAGTGTCTACAATTAGCCTGCTCTAGTGGCGATGGACAGTCTACATAATCAAACCATATGCAATACTAGCTACGATTAGTGAGCCTGCTAGGCTATCAGCAGTATGCCCGTTTTTAAAAGTTAATGTCTAGCACTATCCAACTTACTGCAGGCAGTGGGTCATTCACAATTAACCAGCCTGATGAACTGCATTCACTACAGAAATCTGACAAAATCGTATCTACAAGAAATGGGTCTGAGAGGCTCTAGACAGAACTATTTACACAATAAAATCAAAAACTAAAAGTCAGTGTGAATGTCTGTCGACAATATGTCATATATAAAGCATTTCTAGAAATAGTGTGACTGAAATGATGAAGGAAGGATGCCATTTATATATTTAAATCTAAAAATAATTAGCCTGAATGGATGTCAGCAGGGTGCTATTCACAATTAATCAGCCTGATAGGCTGTAGGCAGGATGTCATAGATACGGCAAAAATGATAGTACATTCCTGTTACAAAACATCTCCAGTTATTATAATTGCTTAGGCTTCCACGGCCAGAGTCAGTCGACATAAAAGTTTTCTGGGTATGGCATCGCGTCATATTGTATAAAACTACTTATGGAGAAAACCAACGTTTCGGCCATAATTAAAGAGGCCTTCTTCTGGGTCTGCTGGTGCGTTCTAGCTATGCAGTGACCCTTATATTTTGTTATACTGTTCACTGCGCATGCCATTACGTCGCAGTTTTAAAAAATATAGTTCATTTCATTGATCGGGAGAGGGAACTTTATTTTAATAGGTTACTGCGGTGGAGGGAGAGCGTAACCTCTGTTGTCTATTGGTTCTTGTATTATATACCATGATTGATGGTCACCGGTGAATGAGAAATTGGCTCCTGTTTACCAAATGCTGGACGTCGGCTGCGCGGCGGCAGTTACTCGCCGGCAGTGCTCGTTCCTCATGTTGACAGTGCGGTCTGTTGGGCTCTGATTGCTGGCAGCCCAGATGGAGCAAGCCTGAGTCCATCCTACCTGTTGTTGCGTTTCGTCATAAACGGCTGCTTGGCCAACACACAGGCTTCGCTGAATTTTATTTCTTTTCCGCAATCTGGCAGATGTTCTGCCACTGCACATTTGTTGTGTTGTCCTAGACGAATATAGCACTCGTGTTCCCGAATGCGCGTTGTTATTGGTCTGCCAGTCTCGTCGATGTATGCCTCTCCACATTCGCATTCCACCTTATAAACGCCTGTAGTATGTAGAGGATCCACCTTGTCCTTAGTGGAGCCTAGCACGTCCTGGATCCTGCGACCACAATAGAAGACAGGCTGCACCCCAACCCGGCGAAGGTGTTTGCTATTCGGTCAGTAACATTTTTCACATAAGGTAAGCACACTGCTGGCTGCAGTTTGTCTATTTTTTGCTTATCCTGATTACTTGTTTTCGTCGACAAGGCTGTGTGGATCAACTTATGGCTGTAGCAATTGGATAGAAACTTTATACGTAGCGTCTTAAGCTCAGGTGTTACGTTTTGAGCATCACTTAGGCGCTGCGTGCAGATTGCCAAAGAACGGATGACCGAGTTCTTCTGCAGCGGGTGGTGCTAGGATTGAGCGTGCAGATGCCTGTCTGTATGTGTAAGCTTTCTATATCTTTAGTTTTCTTACCATAGCATTTGGACAGGGATGGGGATATGGTTCAAATGGTTCAAATGGCTCTAAGCACTATGGGATTTAACATCTGAGGTCATCAGTCCCCTAGACTTAGAACTACTTAAAACTAACGAGATCACACACATCCATGCCCGAGGCAGGATTCGAACCTGAGACCGTAGCATCAGCGCGGTTCTGGACTGAAGCGCCTAGAAACGCTCGGCCACAGCGGTCGGCGTTGAGGATATGGAAATGGGTTCTAATCATCTACTGCTCTTTACCATTCCCATCTTATCCAAATACTGTCTACCACCATCTAATCTACATTCCAGGGAGCTTTGAGTATCTTTATCTACACCGAAATATGGGCCAATACTCATCAGTTCAACAAGATACTTTCCTTTTACGCCTTTCCTTCCTTATTATTTCAGCTTTACTTCGGTTCCTCTCCTTCATTTCTCATGATTATTCCTATTAATTTGCTGCTATAAAATTTGTGCTGTTCGTTCAGGATCTCTGAACAATTCTCCACCCTCTAATTCGCACCTTACAGTCACCTGGAATATCATTATTCACAAGAATAAACATAATACATTACAGGATCAAATTCAAACGTAATCCATTCAAAGGTAATCACCAGATGTGTTAAGACATTTATTCCACTGAGAGACGAGATGATCATTTCCTGTTTTGTAGATTCCAGGTGGCCGCTGACTGTTCCATAACTGCACCCTCTCTTGAACTTCCGCATCTGACTGAAGCCGACTTCTATGCATGTCTGTCTTGAGGTTGCCAAAAATGTGAAAATCGCCTGGTAAAAGATCTGGGCTATGCAGAAGATGTTGCAGTGTTACTCAACCAAATCGCTGAAGCGTAGCCTTCATCCGAGTGGCAGTGTGGGATCGAGGATTATAATGAAACAGGAAGATTCCGTCCAACAGCACTCCGGCAGCTCGAGGGCAAATGTCAAAGCCAACAGCGGAAACATTCCTCATCTCCCCCATCAAAGAAATCCAAAGCTGTTCACACAAGTTTCAGTAATGTCAGGATGACCTTCTTATGCTAGAGGGGCCCTCTACTCGTTGAGTTCCTCAAGCGTGGAGCCACAATAAATGCGCAGCACTACGGAGACAGTTTGTAAAAACAGCGATGCGCCATGCAGTCGAATCGCCGAGGAATGCTGTCCAACAGAATCGTCCTATTGCACAATAACTCCGGTCGTCACACTGACAATCAGACAAAGGGTACACTTCTGCGATTTGGAAATGCTGCAACATCCTCTTTATACAGCTTCGATCCTTGACCGTATAATTTCCACGTCTTTGGAGACATAAAGAAAGATATGCGTGGGCGTCGGTTCCAGTCAGGCGAGTAAGTAGTGCAGTAGTGCGTGTGATTGTGGATCCGTCAGTGGCCGACTGCGTTGGCAGGAGTTGATCGTCTTATCTCCCAGATGGATAGATGTCTTAACGCTCGTGGTGATTACTTATGAATGCAGTCATTCCATTACGCATGGCGGGTGTTTGGGTTTCATTTGACTGAGCCTTATAACAGGGCGAGCAAAAGGTAATGCTGGAAGCAAATCCCTATCCTCGTTACAACTTCCTCTTTTGTCATATTTCAGTAACAACTGAAAAACAACATATTAGAATATGTAAAAAAAAACATGGCAAACAGTATATCTCGAGTGTTCGTTCCTTCCACTGAATAGGCTCCATTTTGGTTATTTACTTCATGTCATACCTAAATTCGTATCACAATTACCTTCGGTCTTCTTATCTACTACAGGCTTGGATAGTAATCAATACCTGGCAATGAAATTCTCCAGTTCATGCACTCCGCGTGTTCCATTGGCTACCGACTTAAAACAAATCGGTCATGTCCTTCGTGCAGGTACTTTATCAGTGTCGCCATTAATACGACTCGAAGACTCTGAGACGATAAATAGGTAATGTTACTACATAAAAACCTTTCATTGTCATCTTACCATTTCAGAAACATCATATTCATATCTAAAGCTTTTTCTGCATGTTATTTGTGTTCCCCTCAACATGATTCAATCCCCAGGAAACTGACCCAACTCCTTGATTATCAAGCGAACTGATTTCAACGACCACATTCGCCATTTCTTGCGAATACACATTCTTCACGTCTCTTGACACAAATCATTATACACTGGATAAAAGGAAAACAATGAAAGAGGAACAGGTCGTATTACACACTAACGTAGTAGATAATCTCTATATGGCTTCAAATTGGTAATATGGTGCACCTTCTAGCTGATAACTTCGTGCCGAGAAGTTTTGCTTGGTCCATGCAAACTGTAATGAGCTGTTGCTACCTCTGAGTAACTGTCGCCGAATGACAGTCAGGCTGCATGATAACACCATTAGCAATAAACTGTGTGCTTTTAGTCACTTCAGAAAACTCCGTAATCTATGTAGGCGATGATAAGACTGTAATTGTCTGACTACCTGGACGTCCTATGTCTGTATATGTGGCAGTCATGAACGGCGATCTACAGTTATACACTGAACAGCCAAAGAAACTGGTACACCTGCCTAATATCGTGTAGGGCTCCCGTGAGACATAGGTGCCATCACGCGACGTGGCATGGACTCGACTAATATCTGAACTATTGCTTCTTGAGAGAACTGACACCATGAACGCTGTAGGGCTATCCATAAATCCCTATAAGTCTGTTGGAGGGGGGGGGGGGGGGGAGAGATCTCTCGTGAACAGCACGTTGCAAGGCATCCAAGATATGCTCAATATTGTTCAATTCTGGGGAGCTTGGTGGACAGCGGAAGTGTTAAGCTCAGGAGAGTGTTCCTGGAGCCTCTCTGTAGCAATTCTGGACGTATGGGGTGCCGCATTGTCTTGCTGGAATTGGCCACGTCCCTGGACGTCCATGGACGTGAATGGATTCAGGTGATCAGACAGGATGGTTACGTATGAGTCATCTGACAGAGTCGCATTTAGACATATCAGGGGTCCCTTATAACTCCAGCTGCACACACCTCTCACCATTACAGAGCCTCCACCAGCCTGAACAGTCCTCTGCTGACATGCAGGATCCATGGATTCATGACGTTCTCTCCATACTCATATACTTCCATCCGCCCGATACAATTTGAAGTGAGACCCGTCCAGTCAGGCAACAGGTTCCCAGTTATCATCAGTTCAATGTCAGTATTAATGGGGCCAGGCGAGGCGTAAAGCTTTGTGTCGTGCAGTCACCAAGGGTACAAAAGTGGGCCTTCGGCTCCAAAAGACCATATCGATGATGTTACGTTGAAAGTTTCGCAAGCTGACCCTTGTTGGTGGCCCAGCATTGAAATCTGCAGCACCTCTGTTACACTGAACGATTCTCTTCAGTCGTTGTTGATACCTTCCTTGCAGGATCTCTTTACGGCCACAGCGATGTCGGAGATTTGATGTTATACCGGATTCCTGATATTAACGATACACTAATGAAATGGTCGTATGGGATAATCCTCACTTCAAACTCACTTTAAGTCTTAATAACCTGCCATTGTAGCAGCAGTAGCCGATCTAACATCTGCGTCTACGCTGACGCTGGAAAGACGAGCCTATCCTTGGCTCGAGATGGTGCAGATTGGACAAAAGTTTGTCATTACAGCATTTCCTAGGGAGGAGAGAATAGATCTTAACATTCTTGTTGATTTTTCCTTGCTGGTGGAGCATGAGAAAGAGAAAGACGCACTCTGATGGTGGATTAGTAAAACTTGGCCCAGTCCTCGGATGAGCGGGTTGTAGGAGTGACCTGCTTTCTCGTAGAACTTCTTGGCGTTGGCGCGAAGCCGGCCGAGATGTCCGACCTGTTCTAGGCACTACAGTCTGGTACCACGCGATCGTTACGGTTCGAATCCTGCCTCGTGCATGGATGTGTGTGATGACCTTAGGCTAATTAAGTTTAAGTAGTTCTAGGGGACTGATGACCTCAGAAGTTAAGTCCGATAGTGCTCACAGCCATTTGAACCATTTTTGATGGCGTGAATCCTGTCTCGGAGACGCAGGATCCCGGTGTCCTCGTGGAGTTGGCGCGTCGAGAAGCGCCTCGGAAGATGCATGGCAGTCTTAAGAGCGCGGTTCTGTATCCGCTGCAGAATCACAATTTGAGCATTGCGGCTTCATCCAGACCACGGCCTCATACTCTAACAGTTGGCGGACCAATGCTAGGTATAGCGTGATGCCGTATTGCGGTGGCAATGACGACTGCGGGTTTAGCACCGGATACAGGGCGCAAAGGCGTCCTATTGCGCTCCGTTTCACGTCACGGATGTGATGCTTCCAGGTGAGCGTACGGTCTGCGGTGACCGGTAGGTATTTCGCCGTCCCACTCCATGGGATAGTTTCTCCCAGGATTTCGACTGGCGTAAGACCTGGCGGCAGAAGTCTTTGGGTGAAAACAACTGCCTGGCTCTTCGTGTCGTTGAATGTCAGCCTCAATTTTGTTGCCCATGAGCCCAAGGTGTCACACCTTCATTGGAGGCGGTTTCTCAGCACTTAGGTGTTCATGCTGCGAGTGAACAGGGCCATATCATCAGCGTACAGCGCCAGTTCAGCTCCTGCCACTTTCGGGGCGTCGGCAGTGTACATGGAGTACAGCGAGGGGCCGAGTACCGACCCGTGCGGCACTCCTGCACGTATCTGCCGGTCTGTGGACGTACCGTCGTCGGCCCTCACGTGGGAGGTTCGTTCAGACAGATACGATCGCAGTAGCGTCATGTGGGACGTCGGTATCCCTTGTTCAAAAAGTTTGAACTCGAGACCGTCGTGCCACACCGAGTCAAACGCTCGGGAGACTCGAGGAGCACTGCCCCAAGGTATTCCCTTGTTTCCAGTGCCCTCATCGCCGGTTCTACCTCCAACAGGAGCTGCTGGGAAGTGGCATGTTCTTCTCGAAACTCGAACTGCTCGTCCGGGGTAATGCCCTCATGGTTGACGTGTCGCATCAGTCTTCTCGCACACAGTCTCTCGAAAACCTTCGAGAGTGACGGGAGCAGGCTGATGGGTCGGTAGCTGGATGCCTGGCGTGGGTCATTGCCGGATTTCAGAATGGCCACAACCCCCGCGTATTTCCACGCAGAGGGATAGACACCTGATCGGAGGATCTCGTTGAAAACATAGGCAAGTTGCCGGTGTAATCCCGGCGGAAGGTTCTTCAGCAGGAAGTTTGTGACGTCTTCGGTGCCTCCAGCCTTCTTGGGGTTCAGCGAGTGAAGCTGCACAGCAACTTCTTCCTGCGTTATTGTCTCGATAACGTCGCCTTCCTCCCTTGCGGCGCGGAATGTTGGTAGTTGCTCGTGGACCCGTCGTATGTGATCGACGTTGATGACGTCGGCCACCTGTGTGAAGTTCGATGCGAATGCGTCAGCCAGAACGCTGGCTTTCGCGTCCGGATCGCTGGTGAATTCGTTCCCGACCTGTAAGTGCTGTATTCGCTGTCGCCAGCGTAGGAAGGATTTTTACCACCCTCCATGCACTACCATCCTCAGGATTGAGGATAGACACAAGGTCTGCCCATTCCTGGTTCCGGTGTTGCTCGACTGCTGCCTTAATGTCCCGTCTCATGCGGTTTAAGTGGCGCCTCGTGTCTGGTTGGCGAGTGAGCTGCCAGTCACGAAACAATCTGTTCTTGTCGGTGATCTCGTCCAGGATAGGTAACTGTCGCAAGAAGTCTCGTGGCCATTGGCGATCTCTCGACGTGGCTTCATCAGCTGCTCGGAGTAATCTTCGGGTGAAAAATGTTAAGGCGGCGTGTGCCCCTACCTCTGAGAGGTTCGGCGCGTCCTCGAGCAGTTCGAGGGCTTTCGTCTGAAAGCGCTCGGCATCGTGCCTGCGATAGCTCGGACGGATCTCTGGAAGAGAAGCTCCGACACGTCGAGGCAAAAATGACCGGTACGTGGTCCGAGGACAGGACGTTACGCGTCTCGGTGGTCGGGAATTGCCCGATGCCCTTCAGAAGAGTAATATCGAACATGCCCAATTGTTCCCGTACAGGGAAGATCGTGGGGTCAAACGGCCCTATGGTGACCGCACCGTTACTGTGAACAGCGCTCGAGAGGCGGGGGCCGGCTGCGCCTGACAGTTTCGCATTGAAATCCCCGGCAATGAAAGCTCGCCCCTCCAGCAGGACATCGAGGACGGCTTCGTCCAGTTGTCTGCCAGGCTGCTTGTACACCGACACGAAAAGAATCTTTTCGGTGATGGTGTTGACGGCCACACATATGGCCTCCGGTGCATTAAGCGCCGGCAGTTGAACCCGGCGGTGGCGCAGTGACTTCTTCACGTAGATGGCAGTGACGACCCCGTGGGTGGCTCTGGCATCTCGGTAGCAGCAAAAATTTGCTTCTCGCACGTCGACCCCGGATTTGAGGAAGGTCTCCTGCGCAAGACAGATGTCGACTGCCTCGTCCCGTAGGAATTGGCGAAATTCGCCCTGCTGGGCGTGGAGGCCCCTAGCGTTGAACGTGCAAATGGTTAACCCATAAATACGGTTGTTTTCCATTTTAAGGCTGGCTTTTCCAGGCGGTGGCCTCGAGGGCCGCCGTCACTGCTCCCACGAGAACCGGTAGCTGATTCAGCAGCTGGCTGAGCGACCGCAGAAGCGCGGGCAGCTCGGTGGTGTCCTCCTTCGCTGTTTCCGGAAGGTTTGACTCCATCGCGACGTTTACCGTAGTCGGCAGCGGAGCGGCGTGCTGGGAATGCCCTGCGTGGCCGGCAACCCACCTTGCAGCCTCGGGCGCCGGCAAGCCGATCCCACTCGCCTGCAGGCGCTGCCGCCTGCGAAGGCAGCTGCGACGGCTGCGGTGTCGGTGAGGCCTCCGCTGGAGCGGCTCTGGCCTCTCGGAGGGGGCGGCCGGCTTCCCCTTAGCGACGTCCGCTATGCTGCGACTCGGGTTTGCGCGGCTGCGCCAGACACTTGATGTCTTATATAGGCGTAGCCGATCACACCGCCGTATTCTGCCTCTTTACATATCTCTGTATTTGAATACCATGCCTATACCAGTTTCTTTGCCGCTTCAGTGTACTAATACTCGTATACAATTGTTTCATGTGATACTGCCACCATCTGATGGATGGCCTTCCTACAAGCTGTGATGAAGCAATAAACAAACTTCAAAAATAATTTACATTCGTTAATTGTAATTAAAATGCTGGTTAAGTCAATTTGTAAAATCCACCGTCTCCTTATGCACGACTGAAATAATGAAAAAGGCAATTTACCAAAATGTTCAAAAATGAAAGAGAATGTAATTCGTAAATGCGAACATAATCTTGGGTTGAAAATACTTTACTTGTAAAGTCTTCCGCAGAATATGTTTTTTATCTGTACCTGAAAACTTTGAGCTTAATATTTGTGAATATGTAAATGAAACATTTCAACACTCATTGTATGAACAAAGAAACGTAATACAACAACATTTTATGAGAAGGGCCTGGTAAAGAATAATAAATGTTTGTAAGTGGAAAACGATAATTGCTACCTGCAATCAAAATTAATGACAAATATTCAGTATAATAAAAGTAATTGTAATGCCAGGTCGAAGGCCTCGTTTGTGATTTTGACCGGTTTACCATCTAACAACTAAATTGTGAGGCAAAATTAAAATTAATTAAGAAGATAAGGAAATCCGACGTTACGATGTATAAAATAGGTCGATAAAGATCGAAGAACCGAAGAGCAAAGAAAGTAAAAAGCTAAAAAATAGAATTCAATCAAACTCTAAAGAAAAGAACATTTCTGTAAAAAAAGCTAAATAAAGTTATGCGAACTGTTAAACTCAATGTAATCGAAAAAAGTACACCCAAAGGATAAATTAATAACCATGTTATCATATCACATAAACACGAAAAAGGACTTAAATTTCCCCGTAAAGGAAAGAAAAACTTAAACTGGGGCGAAATAGTAATCCTCTCAGTGACTAAGGGGTTAGGAAAGAATGACATCAGAATTGTTTATTGCATAAATAAACTCTTCCGCCTTTTAATACGCTACTGACGGAAAAAATCACAACACGGAAGGGAAATTGTCCGACATGAACGAAAGTTGGTAAACCTATTTCTACTCCTGAAAGAAATGTCGCGCCAGTCACGTAAGAATGGTGCTGCTAGCACAGCTCTGAGAATGTAAAGCAGGTTTACTTTAAATACACGCTGTAACAGTTATGAGTGTTTGTCACTTTTGAGATAGGATTTCAGTTTGATTCCGTATTTCTGGATTTCCGAAAGGCTTTTGACACTGTACCACACAAGCGGTTTGTAGTGAAATTGCGTGCTTATGAATATCGTCTCAGTTATGTGACTGGATTCGTGATTTCCTGTCAGAGAGGTCACAGTTCGTAGTAACTGACGGATAGTTACGGTGTAAAACAAACGTGATTACCGAGCGAGGTGGCGCAGTGGTTAGCATACTGGACTCGCATTCGGGAGGAAGACGGCTCATTCCCGAGTCCGGCCATCCTGATTTAGATTTTCCATGATTACCCTAAATCGCTCCAGGCAGGTGCCGGGACGGTTACTTTGAAAGGGTGCGGCCGACTTCCTTCCCTAATTCGATGGGACCGATGACCTCGCTGTTTGGTGTTATCCCCCAAAAAGAACCCAACGACCCAACCCAGGAGTGATTTCTGGCTTTCCCTAAGGTAGTGTTATAGGCTCTTTGCTGTTCCTTATATAAGCAATTTGGGAGACAATCTGAGCAGCCGTCTTAGGTTGCCTGCAGATGACTCTATCGGCTAATAAAGTCATCAGAAGATCAAAACAAATTGCAAAACAATTTAGAAAAGATATCTGTATGGTGCGATAATTGGCAATTGACCCTAAACAACACGATAAATCAGTCAAATCTAAAGGCTGTAAATTCAACTAAATACCTAGGAATTACAATTTCGAACAACGTAAATTGGAAGGAACACATAGAAAATGTTGTGGGGAAGGCTAACCAAATATTGCGTATTATTGAAAGCACGCTTAGAAAACGTGACAGATCTACTAAGAAGACTGCCTACACTACTCTTGTCCGTCCTCTTATAAAATACTGCTGCGCAGTGTGGGATCCTTACCAGATTGACGGAGTACATAGGAAAGGTTCAACGAAGGGCAGCACGTTTTGTACTATAGCGAAATAGCGGAGAGTGTGTCCCTGAAATGTTATAGGATTTGGGGTGGACATCATTAAAACAAAGGCGTTTCTCGTTGCGGCGGAATCTTCTCACGAAATTCCAATCACCGACTATCTCCTCCGAATGCGAAAATATTTTGTTGACACTGACCTACTTAGGGAGAATGGCTCAAATGGTTCAATGGCTCTGAGCACTATGGGACTTAACTTCTGAGGTCGTTAGTCTTCTAGAACTTACAACTACTTAAACCTAGCTAACCTAAGGACATCACACACATCCATGCCCGAGGCAGGATTCGAACCAGAGACCGTAGCGGTCGCGCGGTTCCAGACTGAAGCGCCTAGAACCGCTCGGTCACTTCGGCCGGCCTACATAGGGAGAATAAAAAAAAAATGGTTCAAATGGCTCTGAGCACTATGGGACTTAACATCTATGGTCACCAGTCCCCTAGAACTTAGTACTACTTAAACCTAGCTAACCTAAGGACATCACACAACACCCAGCCCTTACGAGGCAGAGAAAATTCCTGACCCCGCCGGGAATCGAACCCGGGAAACCGGGCGTGGGAAGCGAGAACGCTACCGCACGACCACGAGATGCGGGCATAGGGAGAATCGATCACCATGATAAAATAAGGGAAATCAGAGCTCGTATGGAAAAATATATGTGTTCATTCTTTCCGCGCGCTATACGAGGTTGGAATAATAGAGAAACGTGAAGGTGGTTCGTGCTGGCCTGTGTGGCCGAGCGGTTCTAGGCGCTTCAGTCTGGAACCGGGCGACCGCTACGGTCGCATGTTCGAATCCTGCCTCGGGCATGGATGTGTGTCATGTCCCTAGGTTACTTAGGTTTAAGTAGTTCTAAGTTATAGGGGACTCATGACCTCAGAAGTTAAGTCCCATAGCTCTCAGAGCCATTTGAACCATTTCAATTGCCAGTCCTACACCAAGATCCCATAGTGCTCAAAGCCATTTGAACCATTTTGTGAAGGTGGTTCGATGAACCCTCTGCCAGGCACATAAATGTGATCTGCAGAGTATCTATGTAGATAAAGATGTAGATGTAGATAGGACGTGGGGAGTGATGCTGGTCAAGAATGCCTTTAAGGGAACAAAGACGCCGCTATCAACACCTCATTGAATTTAATCGGGGTCGAGTAATACAGCTGTGCGAAGCTGTGTGTTCCTTGTCCGATATTGTAGAAAGACTAAGCTGGAATGTGCCACTGTACATATGTGCTGGCAGCGGTGGCCACGAGAATGTACAGTCGCAAGAATACCGGATTCCGGGACCACGTCGCATTGTCCAGAGGGAAGTCCATCGTGTTCGGCGTAGCGCTCTGGCACATCGTACTGCATCTGCAGTAGTAATTTGAGCAGCAGGTGGCATCACAATGATACAAAGAACTGTAACAAATCAGTTACTTCAAGGACAGCTTCGAGACAGACGTCCTGTAGCGTGCATTCTGCTGACCGCAGACCACCAGCATTTGGAACTTCAGTGGTCTCAAGTAAGCACTCCCCGGGGAGTTGGATGGAGGTCTGTTGTGTTTTCTGATGAAAGCTGGTTCTCCCTTGATGCGGATAATGTCGGTGTGTTGATTAGGAGGCCAGTTGAAAGCCTGCAACCAACCTGACCTGCGCCTGAACCTGACCTACGCCTGGAGCTATGGTCTGGTGTGCGATCTCGTATGACAGCAGGAGCACTTTCGTGGTTATCCCACGCGACATGACTGCGGAATTGTACGTCAGTCTTGTGATTCGACCTATGGTGTTGCCATTCATAAACAGCATTCTAGGGTGGTGTTTTCCAACAAGATAACGCTCGCGCACTTACCACGGTTGTAGCCCAACGTGCTCTATAGACTGCTGAATTATTGCCTTGGCCTGTTCGATCACCAAATCTGTCTCTAATCGAGTGCATATGGGAAATCATCGGTCGTCAACTACAGCGTTATCCGCAAACTGCATTAACTGTCCCTGTATTCACCGGCTAAATACAATGCGCTTGAAACTTCATCCCACAAACTGACATCTGGCACATGTATAGCAAAATGTATACACTTTTGAATGTTTCCGTTCAACATTCTGGCAGTTACAACAGCTCTAAATGCAGCCGCATTTCACTTTTCAAATGGCTTATCTCGTGCATACATTAACCTGTAATTCTTGCAATGTTTATCACTTACGTATGTTACCTAGACAAATGTATTTCCGAAATTTCATTACCCTACGTTATTTATTTTTTGATTTTGCGACTTTTTTCAGTCAGTATATATTACGAAATAATAGAAAATTCGCATGACGTCTGGTTTTCGTCAGAGAGAACGTGACGGTGGAGAGAAACCGATGTTGCGGAACATGAGTCCCTGCAATACTGACTTAATCCACTGGTCACTAAAGAGTATTACAAAACTAATGACGAGTATTTTAAACCCCCATTCGTCTTTCGTTCCTCGTAGACTGTCGTCTTCTTGCAGCAAAGGTATTTGTACGATTTGCAGTAGTAAAAATAATTGTGTGTGAAATCATAATATCGCATATAATGTTCTTACTACACTCCTTCCAGTACAGAAAATATGTCAGTCGAAAGGACTGGTGGTTTTAAAGAATTTCAGAGTAACTAGATATAATGTTAAACATTAACTGGAATGACACTTACGTGAGACGACAATTGAATGCTCACATTAAATATGGCACAAAACGAACTTACAGCCTTATCCATTAGTTCAGACATTAATTTTATTACAATACTATTCAAAGGACTTAACTTCTTTGTTTGCAGTGAGCCAGCAGATAGGGTAGACAAGGATAATATCGGTTGTTTCGACTGTAATAAGTACCCCACACTGCACATCCACACAGAGTGGTCGCACGCAGAGGCGTAGTTCATGGATAGTATGAAAAATGTGGTAGGAAGTATAATTAAGAGTTGAAAGTATGACTCCGGTTCACAGGAATAAGGTTTTTGAGTAATTCAGCTATTTCGTGGAAAGGCGCGCGGGATTAGTTATGAGATTAAAGGATGAAACAGTATTGTGTTTGCGAATCTGTTAATTTCGTGGAAGAACATGTTGACGGGAGAACGTAAATGAAACGGCTTCCGTGACGCAGTATTATCTGTTTAATTAACACGAAACGCAACGTACTAATGGTTACTTCATTGTGAAAGCGAAACGAGATTATCGGTTAACACAAGACTGGAAGAGTTTATGTACTGTTAGGGAAGTGTGTTATTGACTAAAGGGACAATACGATAGAAGAGTAATTTGGTTTTTACTGTTATTATATCAAAGCGATATCTTCCCGCTCTTTAGACTGAATAACTGCAATACTTGAAAATTATAAATGGCACCTGTTCGTATTAGGCACATGGGCAGGTCTATCTCGTAACGAAGCGTATTCTCTCAGTAAAGCCACCAAACTTGAGTCTATAACCGCAAAAAAATTAAAAGAACGGAAAGGAGGAGGTTTAAATTTTTTGCCAGTTCAAAATGGCAGAGTAACTTTAAATGCAGCACAGATCTTGTCTACATTAAGGCAAGCTTCTAGCTACTTGTGCATAGCCTTTATGCATTTTCTCTCAGAGTAACATTTTAGACATTTGTATTTCTTTATACCTACTTCAGCTGATATATTTTTGTATTTTCTCCTTTCATCATTTGGATTTAATATCTCACGTTTTTTTCTAGCAGTTGCCTACAACCTTCACTGTCTCATATTTAACCACTGATCTATCTCATTTCTCCCTCTTTTTTTCAGTCAGTCACATTGTGCTTCCTTTGGATTCTCAACCACTTTTGGTTGTTTCAAATTACCCAAGAGCAGTCTCTTTTATTTTCTATCTTCCTGAAATTTATTCAGGTTTGGTCTGCATTTGATAATTAATATAGTATAATCAGAGTCCGCACTGTTTCTGGGAATGTTCCACAGTGTAAAAAGTGCTTTGTATATCTCTCTCTCACGATTATATTACATATGTGAACCCTTCCCGTGTCCCCAGCTCTTATCCAAGTATACGGCCGTCTTTCTGGACTCATAAATGAAGTACTAGCATTTAATAATTTGTGTTCAGCGTAAATTGTACCAGGCGGCTTTCCTTATATTCTTCTCACATAGTTCCTGTTCTCATAAGACGTTTCCTCTACTTCCTTTTTCTACTGACTAATTCCTCCATCCATTACCATTACATTTCTATCTCCCTCAACGTAATGAATTATCTGTTGCGCTATAGGTCTGTCAGCATGTGCTGCTGTGGCGTAGAACGGTTTATGTCTAACTCGGCTACGACAGCCCGTTCATTGCTCTGTTGAAAGTAGTCACTTGCATTCCGGTTGTTACCTGTATTTCATATGGGGGTCTATTTTACCCAGAAATATTTTACACAAAAGGATTTTACTACACGATTAAGCCATATAGTTGAGTTGCATATTTTCAGCAGTTTCTCCTTGTTTTCAGCCTTTAGCAGTACCAACATAACAAGGCCAGATCATTCAGTGATCCACACTATCGTTCCTACAACTAGTACCCGTTTTCGGGAATCATATATTACTTTTCCCTCTCACAGATGTTCTGTCGGTGTGGTGGGACCTACTGTACGGCTAGCTTTAACTGTATCGTTGCCTCATGTAAGCCACCCCGTTTGTGCAAGGGCTACAAGCTGAATCCTTCGTCCACCCCCCCCCCCTCTCACCTCCCACCCATTCTCCACCCCCAGCTAAGGTGAAGTTAAAGAATGTAGTCAACATAGTGACGAAGTTAAACTGTATTTTTATACTGTTCACTTAAACACAAAACTAAACATGTTGGCCCTACATAAAAACAATATAGAATTAAGATCATAGATAAATGCAACTAAGATTGCGTGAATAGCGAATAAGATTTGACAGATTCCCCAATTAGATCAGACGGCCGCGGTGGTCTAGCGGTTCTAGGCGCTCAGTCCAGAACCGCGCGACTGCTACGGTCGCAGGTTTGAATCCTGCCTCGGGCATGGATGTGTGTGATGTCCTTAGGTTATTTAGGTTTAAGTAGTTCTAAGTTCTAGGGGACTGATGACCACAGATGTTAAGTCCCATAGTGCTCAGAGCCATTTGAACAATTTTTGAACCAATTAGATCATCTACCGCCAAAGAGCAGAACCAAAACTCTGATATCGACTATGTGTTAAAATTAAAGATCATCTCTGATGCTGCTTCACTGTCTGTTAAATCTCATCATTCTTGCACAGTTAAAGTCTTTCTAGTAGGAAAAACATCGAACAAGCTTCGTGAAAATATCTCACATGTTGCTTGCAAATTATGTCATCCGTAAAATTTTAAAGTTTTGAAATGTTTAGGCCGGAATACCGCCCAAAAGCCAAGTTGATCTCCTGCTGAAAACCGAGATTCGACGCCAATTGTCCAGCGGATCCAATCGGGCGAAATCGTCTGACCGTACAAAGACCTTTAGATACAGCAGCGCCGCCTGTTTGGAATCCCAGGAAACTATACCACATATGCATTTCTTGACTGTTTACAATGTTCTGATAAAATAACCATATTGGAAAATACATTGCTTTTCTTAAAGCCCAAAATATTCAAAAGAGTGCCTCCCAGGCTGATAAATTTTTGACCTTACAAAACAATCAAAAATGCAAATAACGCTAAATAGTAACGAAAATATCATAAGATGCCCTTATGTACAACTTATAAAATAACAGTCACGCTAAAGCCTAACCTAAAAATGTTCGCATTTAAAGCAAATGTAAGTAAATATTTCTGTGTACATAAGTGTGCCACATGAAAACAGAACGCAGTTTCCTACTTGTTTATGAGGTACTCTTAGTTTTTATGTAGTGCATACGATATTTGAATTACGGCCGATTCAGTTAGATGCCTGTCTCAATCAAATTGCATAAAATTTAATTTCTCACATAAATGTCTTTCATATTTAAGCTTACATACATTTAGAAAAAGATGAACGCACAAGATAACGTGCGGAAGTTATGGTACGTCTGAATGTTGAGCACATTTAGTTCTGATCAGTTAATTCATAATTGACTGTTTTAATCACAAGGATCCAGTGAAGATCCAGACGAACTGTGTCAGTAATTGTTCACTCTCTGGTTCACCTCCAATTCGACGTAATGTTTATGAATGTGACGGTTTTTGTTTACCAACAATATAATTTAAAATGTTTTGCCATCATTACTTATAAAGATGAAAACTAGAGTACGCTGAACTCCTGACATCGAGATGCACAAATTGATATCGTTTTTTATTATGTAGGTCCTTCGGGTCAATTTTACTATTTTCCTGTGCAAAATTGGCGACTAATGTATCGTAACTGGAAAGTGACACCTTGGCAACCGCTTGAACACCAAAACCATTTGAGAGATTTCCTGTCATTACTTGGGGCGGCCTGCATTTGTACTCAGTTTCCTGTTCACGTCCAGTTGATAATATGTACTTCATCTTGCCGCTACGTTAGCCACACTGGCTGGACAAGCTAGAGTCCACCTAGAGATGCTTCCTATTGCCAGTTTTGCCGCCGCCAGAAACACCGTCACGCCACTAAGTTTTAATTCGTGTTGATAGACAGAATGCAGTTTAGATCAATGCATTCTAGTTTGAATGTTTATCTCGTGCCGTAACTTTTCGGTCAACACGATTTCAAATAACAAGTGTCTGTAAATACATCAACTTCAGCAGAGAAATTTATTTCTGTTTAATAGCGTGCGGTCTCAGAGTAAAGCGAGAAATAAGCACAGCAACTTTTAGTGTTACTGTATTCTCTTTTGGTATATTTTGTATACGTTTCAACTCAGTAGCGTCATTTGAGATCTTATATCTATTTTATACACAGTACGATATGGCTCAGGACTGTGGTTGTTGTGTACGGACACAAGGAGAGTTGGCTGCTGCCCGTAAACAGCTGGATGCTGCGTTGGCTGTCGTCGACAAGCTTCTAGCTAATGCTCAAAGTTGCGGTGACGTCGGGGCGCCAGTGACAAGACCTGCGATACCTTTGGTGCCACTGGAATCCCATGGTGGCCCGGACGTCGCTGCGGCTTCTGATACGCAACATCTGACCGGTCCGTCCTCACTCCAGAGTGGGTGGCAGACAGTTGTGGGTTGGCGTGTCACTGGGCGGAAGGCAAAAGAGGGAGCAGGCCGTGCGGCTGGCGACCTACGTCTCAGCAACAAGTACAAGGTGCTACCCAGTGTTGATGATAACTCAGAACCAGCACGGGATGCTTCTGTTGGGCCAGCGGTCGATTTCCCTGACCAGTCCGGACAAGTACAGAGGGTGGGTATGCATGTCACTGGGAGCTCCAATGCTAGGCGGGTGATGGACCCCTCAGGGAGATATCAGGCAAGGCAGGAAAGAATTCCAGTGTGCATTCAGTATATCGACCGGCAGATCTTATCCGTGATGTGGTGCAGCCCCACCGGCGGCTATCGAACGCACTGTGTGCAACCGGCTGCATGTAGTGGCACATGTCGGCACGAATGACGTCTGCCGTTTAGGTTCTGAGGACATCCTCGGCTCCGTACGGCGGCTAGCTGATTTGATGAAGACAACTAGCAACGCATGCGGGGTGCAGGCTAAGCTGACTGTTTTGTGGCATCGTACCCAGGCTTGATCGCAGTTCTCTGGTCTGGAGCAGAGTGGAAGGCCTAAACCAGAGGATAAGGCGACTCTGCGACAGTACTGGATGTCAATTTCTCGACCTCCGCTATCGGGTACAGAGCTACGGTTCCCCTTAATAGGTCAGACGTGCACTACGCGAAGGAAGCGGCTACTACGGTAGCGGAGTACGTGTGGCGTGCACATGGTTTCTTTTTAGGTTAGAGAACCTCTCCCCTGGGATCGAAGACGATCTGTTAAATCGGCCACAGTGACCTCAGAGAAACGTTCTCCTCGCACATCAGTGATGGAAAAGATTAATATGATTTTAGTAAATCGCAGGAGCATCCAAGGAAAGGTACCAGAATTACTATAGCTTACTGAAGGTTATAATGCACAAATAGTATGGGGAACAGAGAGCTGGTTGAAACCAGACGTCAAAGACAACGAAATCCTAAGTTCAGATTGGAGTGTTTATCGTAAGGGTAGGTTAGTCGCCCATGGTGGTGTCGTATTTATTACAGTAAAAAATTCGATAAAATCTAGCGCGAATTAATCTGAGTGAAATTGAGTGACAAAGAACGGTCAAAAATGGTGATCGACTGCTTTTATAGACCACATGGGTCAGGGTCTGTAGTTGTAGAGCGCTTCAGACAGAACTTGGAGATTCTCATTAATAATTTTCCTGAACATGCCGTTGTAACAGGAGGTTAATTCAACTCACCAGGTATATATTGGGAGAGTTATGCCATCAAAACTGTTGCGAGAAACAGGGATTCGTGTGGCATTGTTCTGAATGCCTAGTCAGAAAATTACCTTGAGTAGATAGTTGGAGAACCAGCTCGGGAGGGAAACGTCTTAGCCCCCCTGACCAGAAACAGACCTGAAATTATCGAATCAGTTAACGTAGAGGAAAGTATCAGTGATCATAAGGCTGTGACAGCATCTATGACAACAGATCCTACTAGGAATGTTAAGAAAAGTACCAAAGATGACAAGATACAAATTACAGAATACCTCAGCAGTCAGCATCAAATATTCGGTGATGAGGACGCAGTTGAGGAGAACAAATAGAAAAAATTCAAAGGCATCGTTCAATATGCCCTAGACTACTATGTTCCGAGTAAGGGTTTACAGGAGGGGAAAGATCCACCATGCCGTGGTAGAAAAGAGCTATGTAAACAAAGGGCACTTCATCTCAGAGTCAAGAGACGTAAAATCCTAACTGACAAACAAAATCTGAACGAAGCGAAAATGATCCTAAGGAGAGCAATGAGAGAAGCGTTCAATGATTTTGAAAGTAAGACGTTGTCAACAGACCTGACTAAAAACCATAAGAGATTTTTGTCGTATGTAAAATCAGTAAGTGGATCAAATCAATCTATTCATTCTATCGGTGAGCACACCGGCACCGCTACGGAAAGTAACAGAGAGAAGGCCGAAATAATGAATTCGGTCTTCCGAAATTGTTTCACTGCCGAAGATCGTAACACTGTCCCTCATTTCAATCGTCGTACGAACGTCGAAATGGCAGATATTGAGATAACAGATCGCGGTACTGAAAAACAGCTACAGTCGATTTGTAGTGGAAAAGCGTCAGGACCAGATGATATATCTATAAGATTGTATAAAGATTTTGCGAAAGAACTTGCTCCCATTCTAGCAGTAATTTATCGTACAACGCTTGAGCAACGAAAGTACCTAACGACTGGAAAAAAGCGCAGGTCATTTCCGTTTTTGAGAAGGTCGTAAGACAGATCCACACAATTACAGACGTATTTCGTTGAAGTCAATCTGCTGTAGAATGATGGAATATGTTTTATGCTCAAGAATTATAACGTTTTTGGAAAATAAACGTCTCCTCTATAAAAATCAATAAGGATTCCGTAAACAGATTAGATTAGATTAGATTAGATTAGATACTAGTTCCATCGATCATGAATATGATATTTCGTAATGATGTAGAACGAGTCAAATTTTGCAATACATGGCATAATTAAGTTAATTTAACAACATAATTAAGTTAATATAACAACTTCTTTTTTAAATTTTTTAAATATTTTTTTTCTCATTTATATCTAAAAATTCCTCTATAGAGTAGAAGGAGTTGTCGTTCAGAAACTCTTTTAATTTCTTCTTAAATACTTGTTGGTTATCTGTCAGACTGTTGATACTATTCGTGACCAAAGACTTTAGTGGCAGTATAATCCACCCCTTTCTGTGCCAAAGTTAGATTTAATCTTGAATAGTGAAGATCATCCTTTCTTCTAGTATTGTAGCTATGCACACTGCTGTTACTTTTGAATTGGGTTTGGTTGTCAATAAGAAATTTCATAAGAGAGTATATATACTGAGAATCTACTGTGAATATCCCTAGATCCTTAAATAAATGACTGCAGGATGATCTTGGGTGGACTCTAGCTATTATTCTGTTCACGCGCTTTTGTGCAATAAATACTTTATTCCTCACTGATGAATTACCCCAAAATATGATGCCATATGCAAGCAATGAGTGAAAATAGGCGTAGTAAGTTCATTTACTAAGATGTTTATCTCCAAAATTTGCAATGACCCTTATTGCATAAGTAGCTGAACCCAAACGTTTCAGCAGATCATCAATGTGTTTCTTCCAATTTAATCTTTCATCAATGGACACACCTAAACGTTTTGAATATTCTACCTTAGCTATATGCTTCTGATTAAGGTCTTCATTTATTAATGGCGTCATACCATTTACTGTACGGAACTGTGTGTACTGTGTCTTATCAAAATTCAGCGAGAGTCCGTTTACAAGGAACCACTAGGTAATTTTCTGAAAGAAATTATTGACAATTTCATCAGTTAATTCTTGTTTGTCAGGTGTGATTACTATATTTGTATCATCAGCAAAGAGAACTAACTTTGCCTCTTCATGAATATAGAATGGCAAGTCATTAATATATATTAAGAACAACAAAGGACACAAGACCGACCCTTGTGGAACCCCATTCTTGATAGTTCCCCAGTTTCAGGAATGTGCTGATTTTTGCATGTTATGAGAACTGCTTATTTCAACTTTCTTCTCTCTTGCAGTTAGGTACGAATTAAACCATTTGTGCACTGTCCCACTCATGTCACAATACTTGAGCTTGTCTGGCAGAATTTCATGATTTTCGCAATCAAAAGCCTTTGAGAGATCACAAAAATTCCAATGGGTGGTGTTCCGTTATTCATATCATTCAAAATTTGATTGATGAAAGCATATATGGCATTTTCTGTTGAAAAACCTTTCTGGTAACCAAACTGACTTTTTGTTAGTACTTCATTTTTACAGAAATGTGAAGCTACTCTTGAATACATTACTTTCTCAAAAATTTTGGATAAAGCTTTTAGAAGGGAGATTGGACAGTAATTGTTGACATCAGATCTATCCCCTTTTTCTGCAAAGGTATAACAGTAGCATATTTCAGTCTATCAGGGAAAATGCCCTGTTGCAGCGAGCTATTACACAGGTGGCTGAGAATCTTACTTATCTCTTGAGAACTAGCTTTTAGTATTTTGCTGGAAATGCCATCAACTCCCTGGGGGTTTTGGTTTTAAGCAAGTTCGTTGTTTTCCTAATTTCAGAGGGAGAAGTGGGTGAGATTTTAACTGTATCAAATTGCATAGGTGTGGCCTCCTCCATTAACTGCCTAGCATCTTCTAATGAACACCTGTATCCTACTATATCCACAACATTTAGAAAATGATTATTAAAAATATTTTCAACTACTGACTTTTTGTTCGTAAAGTTTTCATTAAATTTGATGGTAATACTGTCTTCCTGTGCTCTTGGTTGACCTGTTTCTCTTTTAATAACATTCCAAATTGTTTTAATTTTATTATTAGTGTTGCTGATTTCAGACATGATACACATACTTCTGGATTTTTTAATAACTTTTCTTAATATAGCACAGTAGTTTTTATAATGTTTGATAGTTTCTTGGTCACTACTCTTTCTAACTGTCAGATACATTTCCCTTTTCCGGCTACAAGATATTTTTATACCCTTAGTAAGCCATGGTTTGTTACATGGTTTCTTACGAATATATTTAACTATTTTCTTGGGGAAGCAGTTTTCAAATGCATTTACAAAAGTGTCATGAAATAAATTATATTTTAAATTGGCATCAGGTTCACGGTACACCTCATCCCAGTCTAACTGCTGTAGGCTTTCCCTGAAATTTGCAATTGTTAAATCGTTGACCGAATGTACTACTTTGGAGGACTGTTTAGTACTGCTGAATGCAGCTATGTCATATATTGTAACTAGCTGTGCACCATGATCAGAAAGACCATTCTCAACAGGCTGAGCATTTATCTGGTTAAACTTATCTTGGTCTATAAAGAAGCTATATATCAGTGAGCTGCTATCCTTTACCACCCGAGTAGGAAAATCAATAACGGGTGTCAAATTGAAAGGGATCCTGTGAAACTCATCTCGCTCTGTTCCTCTATGGGATCCACAGCGCAGTGGACAACGGCGCTCAGGTTGATGCCATGTTCCTTGATTTTAATAAGGCATTTGACACCTTCCACAATGCCGTTTAATGAAAATAATATGAGCTTATGGAGTATCAGAGAAGACTTGCGATTGGATTCAAGATTTTCTTGCAGATAGAAATCAACATGTATCGCTCTTAACGGAACAAAATCAACGGATGTAATGGTAATATTCGGAGTACCACAGGGAAGTGTGATAGGACCGTTGCTGTTTACAGTATAATTAAATGATCTAGTAGAAGGCGTCGGATGTTCTTTAAGGCTATTCGCAGATGATGCAGTTGTGTATACCAAAGTAGCAATGCAGACGGTAGTAAGTATTTGCAGAACGACCTGCAGAGTATTGATGACTGGTGCAGTCTCTGGTGGTTGACCCTGAACGAAAATAAATGTGATATATTGCGCATACATAGGAAAAGAAATCCACTGCAATACAGCTACACTGCTGATGACAAACAACTGGAGACAGCGTCTGCCACAAAATATCTAGGCGTAACGATTCAGAGCGACCTTAAGTGGAAGAGCATATAAACCACATAGTGGGAAAGGCAGACACCAGACGCAGATTCATAGGAAGAATCTAAGGAAATGTAAGTCATCCACAAAAGATGTGGCTTATAAGGCGCTTATTTGCTCCATTCTTGAGTACTATTCATCTACCAGGTAGGAATGATACAGAAGATCCAACGAAGAGAAGGGCGTTTCGTCACGGGATCGTTTAGAGTTGGCGAGAGAGCTTTACGGAGGTGCTAAACAAACTCATCTAGCAGACTTTGCAGGCAGACTTGACAAGAGAGGCGTTGTGCATCACGGAGAGATTTACTATTGAAATTTCGGTACAGAACTTTTCAGGAGGAGTCGGACAAAATATTACTTTCCACCACATACATCTCGCGTATTGAGACATTAGAGAAATTAGAGCCAATACAGAGGCTTAATCGACAGCCATTCTTCCCACGCGCTATTCGCGAGTGGAACAGAGTTGGAGGGATCGGACTGGGGTATCGAGAGTACCCTCCACCACACACTATTAGATGCCTTGCGGAGTGTGATGTAGAGGTAAATATCAAGCAGACTTGAGCAACAACTACTTTTTTACTCATCTAAAATTCCTCACAAGATTCCTTGAAGTCAATCTCTTTTTTCCGATTTGTGGCTCCCATGAAACACATGAGTAATTTTTCTGATTTAATTTCTTTAGATCACAATGTTGTCCTTTTAGACCTTGTGACCATATTTCTCCAGTTTCTGTTTTTTTTTGGTCTGGGATTGAGCTTCTAATCCTTTTTCTCGAAAAAACATCTCTCTTAACAATTTCATGTTTTTCGTATTACTCCTGTTTTATTGCAGTCATTTATATGAGAGGGATTGTTTTTCTTTTTTCTCTTGCAACGCTTGCTTTCATTCAACCGAACCATAAGTCGATAAAATATCACCTTACATTTCGTAGTAGTTACAGTCTACTTTTCAATGTTTATACCAATCTTCATTCCTACCTGTATTTAGCTGTATGTTTTAGGGGTCCCAGAACAAGATTTTTCCTATCACTTTCCCTTTTCCCTTATTTTTATAGTCTTGGTGACACCAACAGATTGAGCTACATGTAAATATTCTGGTTTCATCACTTTAATAGGGAGTCGTACCTTTGAGAGAAAAGAGATGTCTAGATGTAGATATTTTCAGTCAATCCTAAGCCAGTCTTATGTTTATTGCCGTCAATTAATTGACTCTGCGTCTTGATTGTTCTTTTTAGTGTCTCCGCGGAATTTAAAAGAGTGGATTTTTTAAATTCTCATCGTAATATGTGTTTAGGAAATTTTTGTGGTATGTTCTGTTTTTTTGTATGATAGTGCATATGAAGAACAGCTTTTTTCTGCAATTATTTTTAAAAATAATTCACCTTTCTTGTTGAGTTTTCATTTCTAAGCACGATATTGCACGCTCTTTCTCAAAAACACTTAATTAATATTATTACCACTATAATTATACTATTTACAGACATTTTTGTAGCAAGAATTAAATGACGTGGAAAAACCATTGATCCAGCTTAAGTCTAAAGAACATGTCAGTGTGGTGCTCTGTTTGTTGGATATGGACGTGAAATCTATCCCAGTTCAGATAACGTGCCTCACAATATCACTTAATATTTCACACTGAACAAAAGTGCCCCCAACAGTACAAAGACGCTGTTAGGTAATGTGCCGTAGACTAGTGAGCAAGTAATGGGTCGGAGATTTAGTTAAATACTTCAGGACTCTAACATACTAAATGCTTACCTTACAGTGCACTGTTCTGCCTTTTCACAGTCAGCTCAGTCATTACACTATTTAGGTGGATGGTTTTCAGGTTTTCTTACTTCTTTCAGAATATCATGTTTGCTGATGGCCTTTTAAATTCCAGGACAAATAAAAGGTTTTTATCCAATAAATGGTAACCTGTTTGAAGTTAATTCAACAAATTCCTTTCTTCACAGTAGTGGAGGTGTGTACAACATCTCCACTGATGCCATCATCACTTTTAATAGGGAATATCCATAACATATCGCAGATTATATGTTACGTGACCCATCTTACAATACAGAGGCTTTCCGGCAACTAAATGTACAATTTCTGTTTTCTTCGTTAGCCTGCGGGTGTTTCCAACTACGCCAAATACGACAGTTTAGGCACAGCAAAAGTTTAGGTTACATCTTATTATATTTTAGGGTCATTACCTTACTTATAATAATGTTTAAAACTGAAATAAATGATAATTTTTGTATGGATTACATGCAAGATCTACTAAATGTATTCTGTGCTTTTTCATATTCGACGATGTGTTGAAAAGCTTTGAAAAAATCCGCTGCCCAGTCTTTTTTTGTAAGGTTTTCAATTCAGCTACATTGGTAGATGTGTATTATCTTAGCATAATCGAGTTTAATATATGTAGTGTTACAAATCAATTCTTTGCCAAATGAGTGTAAATCCCTCACATCAAGCTTTAGAGTGAATATTAACTTAATGTTGCTTTCTTGATTTTAAAGATTCCAAGTAATTTTTATTAAAATCGCTCTAGCTGAACTTATTATCTAATTGTGCATACGATTCTGTAGCAACTTTCTGTAAATATTTGATTTTGTAATCCATATTAAATTAATGAAGATCAAGATGGCTACTACAAGTTTATTGAGAATTGATTCTCGTGAAATAATTCGCTGCGAATCGTGGAAGCGTCGTTATTAAAATTCCTCTTGTTAGAGGAGGAAACTAAATTTCACTCAGCTTATGTTGTTCAGTTATTGCACAAGGATCGCTGAATAGCGGCTGTAGTCCGCAGTAGATTTACACTCTGCCTTCCTGGCGAAAGAAGGAATATTGTTTCCACTGATAAAATAGTGGCTGCGCTCTGTTGTAAGTGCTATGCGTTTCTTGAACAATGAAATAAGTAATTCTGTAGCTGAAGATGATTCTATTGGAAGAAAGCATTCGTTTCATAAGAAGAGTGTTGAAGGCTATGCCTAATGACAAGCATTGGATTTGACTGAACAGGTAGCTCCAGATGCAACTCCCAGCAACAATAGTAATAATGGTGTTTGTGAATATGTGATGGAAAATGAAATGAATGTAAATCCGGATTTTATGCAGACAGATTACGTAGCAGTAGCAAAATTTTCGCGGAACCTACAGAAGCCCACATATAAAACTCCACACATTATGTACACAGAAATTAAAGATGCAGGAACCGGAAAGATACATCCTACGGCATTAGCAAAATAATTTTTCACGGTCGTATGCCAAGGATCCGTGGTCACAATGACAATATTTCACACGGGGTTGAAACAGATTAGAAATTGAAAACAACTCTCCAGCAACAGCAAATCACTTAGATCGAAAATGGCTCTGAGCACTATGGGACTCAACATCTTAGGTCATAAGTCCCCTAGAACTTAGAACTACCTAAACCTAACTAACCTAAGGACATCACAAACATCCATGCCCGAGGCAGGATTCGAACCTGCGACCGTAGCAGTCCCGCGGTTCCGGACTCCAGCGCCAGAACCGCTCGACCACCGCGGCCGGCACTTAGATCGGCCAGAAGCGCTATCGATTAGTTTTTTGACACATTTATCCCAAACCATAGAACGTTGAAACAGGGAATAGTTCGGGGTGTCTGTAATGAACTGTCTACAGCAGAAATTATCGAAGAAATTTTATCCGATGTTCCTGTCATCAACCTATGGCGAAAAATGAGACGTGTCACTCAGAATGAAGTATGTCATGTTGTAGATTTGCAGACCTGTATCCTCAGTTTTGAGTCTCATAATATCTTACAGCATCATGTTTAAAACTATAGCAAGCGCTGTGAAGTTACTCTGTACTTCCAGGTTTAAGTTACGAACATACAGCCACACAACGACGCAGATATCGTTGCTGTCAACATGGCGGTCAGCTTACCAACACAAGGACAAAAAACCTAAAGACTTTCTGTTTATGAAACGAGTTAATCAAATCGTGGATGAAAACAACTGGAACCTTGAACAAACTGAGAATTACTCTTGCAATAAAAAATAGTCTGACTGTTCGGGCTTTCCCATCAAATTTATCAATACTGACTTACAGAAATGAGAAAGCAAGTAGATCCCCCTCTGTCTCTCTCCTTCTCTCGTCTTCCTGCACGAAGAGTAGTACCGGCTCTGACACTGCAGTACAAATTTAATGTACATGTCGTGTGATTAGGGTCTCCCGTCTATGTATATAGATAGATCATCTATAACTTTTGATGAGTTAGTTTGCGAGAACCAAAATAGACTGACGGAAAAAAAAATCACAGCACCAACAAGGAGTTGTGCGACGTAAACGAAATTTGGTAGACGTGTCTCTACAACTGAAAGGTGATTATTCAAATTTCACGTAGTAGCATAAGAATGGCTTGGCAGGAATGTACCCACCATACATGATTGCTGGCAGATGTGGTTACGAGACTATACGATCGCAAGGAGACTGGGCTCCGGACGGCCACGCAGCACTACTGACGGGGAAGACTTATGGTGTCCGGCGTATGGTTCTGACAGCAGCAGACTGAACACCGTTGGCACCACAGTGACACAACGAACTGTTACAAATCGATTACTTCAAGGAAAGCTCCGAACCACACACCCTGTAGCGCACATTTCACTGACTCTAGACCGTTGCCATTTGCGACATCAGTAGTCTCAAGCGAGAGCTCGTTGGAGGGCAAGGGGGAGGTCTGTTGTGTTTGATGAAAGCTGGTTCTGCCTCGGCCCCAGTGACGGCCCTGTGTTAGTTAGGAGGCAAGTTAGGGCCTGCAACCAACCTGTCTACGTTCTAGACACACTGGACGTACACCGGGAGGTGTAGTCTGGAGCGCGATTTCGTATGACAACAGGAACACTCTTGTGGTCCCTGTATTGACCGAGCAAGGCAAAGGTAAGAGACCTTGAACTCTGTCGCACAAACTGACTCACGTCATCTGTATAGCACAATGCACGCCCGTTTTCATTTTTGCATTTAACATTCTGGAGGCTACTCCGGTTATTAATGTACCAACATTTCACATTTGCAATGCGTTATTTCGCCCTTACATTATCATGTGATCTTGTAATGTTAATCACTTAAATATGTTACCTAGACAAATCCATTTCAGTAATTTCGTTGCTGTACATTATTTACTTTTTATTGTTACGTTTTTTTCCCGTCAGTGTATAATGTGACATTAATGACCGTATATTTTGATAGCGATGACCCAGAACCCTAAATTTTGTAGATCGCAAGGGGCCGTAGAGTATTTAGCACAAATTTCAACTTGTTACTTCTACCGGTTCCTTAGAAAAGGGGTTCTTAACAGAGGGACAGACAGCCGGGCAATCAAGTGATACTATACCGTTACTGTTTTTGTCGACTGATGCACGGAACAATAGAAAGGATTATAGAGGCTCTCAAAGTCACTTAGCATAACACGTATTAGACGCGTCAACGAACGGCTAATCCACCCACTGATGGTGCAGAATCAGCGTCACCCAATACATATACGCACAACAAACGACGAAATAACAGATGCTATAGCTGTCCACACCAACTGTTAATTGACGTAAGAGGAATTTTCGGAATGCCATCAAACATTATTCTCTCTGGCTTTAGAATTATAGACTGAATCTATTCGAAATTTCAATGATATTCTGGCCAAAAACTCTGCATCTTAGTACTAATTCAATAGACAAAATACGAAGTGAAGGAACGTATTAAATACAATGCAGTCTTCAGTAAACTTATGGATGGTTAATATGCTGATACCAGGTTACACAGTTTAACATTTTACGGTGGAAGAGTCGCTCGTTATTTCTACATCTGCATCTACATCCATACTCCGCAAGCCACCTGACGTTGTGTGGCGGAGGGTACTTTGAGTACCTCTATCGGTTCTCCCTTCTATTCCAGTCTCGTATTGTTCGTGGAAAGAAAGATTGTCGGTATGCCTCTGTGTGGGCTCTAATATCTCTGATTTTATCCTCATGGTCTCCTCGCGAGATATACGTAGGTACTCCTCGGTGAAGGTAAGTTCTCGCAACTTCAGGAAAAGCCAGTACCGAGCTACTGAGCGTCTCTCCTGCAGAGTCTTTCACTGGAGTTTATCTATCATCTCCGTAACGCTTTGGCGATTACTAAATGATCCTGTGACAAAGTGCGCTCCTCTCTGTTGGATCTTCTCTATCTCCTCCATCAACCCCACCTGGTACGGATCCCACAGTGGTGAGCAATATTCAAGCAGTGAGCGAACAAGTGTACTGTAACCTACTTCCAATGAATCTCAGTCTGGCATCTGCTTTACCGACGATAAATTTTATAAGATCATTCCATTTTAAATCACTCCTAATGCCTACTCCCAGACAATTTATGGAATTAACTGCTTCCAGTTGCTGACGTGCTATATTGTAGCTAAATGATTAAGGATCTTTCTTTCTATGTATTCGCAGCACGTTACACTTGTCTACATTGAGATTCAATTGCCATTCCCTGCACCATGCTCCAATTCGTTGTATATCATCCTACATTTAAGTACAATTTTCCATTGTTATAGCCTCTCGATATACTACAGCATCATCCGCAAAAAGCCTCAGTGAACTTCCCATGTTTTCCACAAGGTCATTTATGTATATTGTGAATAACAGCGGTCCTACGACACTCCCCTGCGGCACACCTGAAATTATTCTTACTTCGGAAGACTTCTCCCCATTGAGAGTGACATGCGTTCTGTTATGTAGGAACTCTTCAATCCGATCACACAATTGGTCTGATAGTCCATATGCTCTTACTTTGTTCATTCAACGACTGTGGGGAACTGTATCGAGGAAAGAAAATATAATGAGACAGTTGCAGCGGAGCTGCGTAGCGGCTGCAGCAATGTAGTAAACATGGATCCAGTCTAATAAACAATTTTTAATCAGAGGCTACACTACATGTAGAGCTAACCGAGGCGAGAAAAGAGGACAAGAAGTAGCAGTATTGCAGACAGACAATATACTCTATCAACTAATGGCCTCAAATTTGTATAATCTGCCATTCAAAGCTGTTATTACTAGTACAGAACTAGGCAGTATGCTTATATTCTTTGTATAGTGGTTTATTTCATTAAGAAGTGTGGTGATAGAAGTTCAGTGGTTGGATTTGTTTCAGCAAACAGAACCTCCGTATACTTTACCCAGAGACTACAATGCTCAATATTGACAGAATGTACGCTGTCTTCGCATCATTAGATGATAAATTAATGACTTTTATGTATGATGGCTCCTTAGCAATGGCTATGATTCCTGGCAGGGAAAAACTGCATTATGCTCCACTTACATTACTGTAACGTCCGTTTGACAGGTACTCCAAGGTCGGAGCAATATCCTTTACTTCTGAGGATCGCATATAATCCCTATCTGTGTACAAACCTCACAACTAGATGAGATATTAGAAAAGCAAATTGAGAACGTTATCAAGGAACGATAATGCAAGAAGTACATGAAAATTTCAGTATTCTCGAGTGAGCTGACGGTGTGTGGAAAGTTCGTCATCTGGTGGAACACGACCTCGAGAGGGCCACAGCAAAGAGAAGACTGGCTCCATCGCAGTAAATAAAGGTGTCAGCTTTGGGCACTATCTTACACTACAAGGGAGAAAAAAAAAGTCCTGAAGGCGTTCAAGAAGGGAAGCTGGCTTCGATACGAAAAGATACAAGTATGACAGAGGTCTGGCAAAACATCAAATGTCGTAGAAATGATAAATCAGAGAGAAAATTCATCGAGAGAGAAATGCTTTGGATACAACCGTTCTTGCAAACAACTGTACCAACTTCGACCCGTAGCAAAAATCTGTACTTTCATGGGAATGAAACTGAACATAAATTGTGCACACCTTTTCCAGATCAAGAATCGATTAATGCTTTAACAAGTCACCCAACACAGGTCCATATTTCGACAGAGTAAATTGTAGTGTGACGTGAAACTTGCCATCTGAGGTACATTCCATACTACGAAGAATGTACAATGAAATATGGATGAATGAGATTGGACAACACAGATTTTAATTACTGTTCTTAAACCAAACAAAGATCTTCTCATCCCGTCGCCTTACAGACCATTAACACTATCTTCATACTGATGAAAGACACTTGAAAGATCGGCTAATAACAGTTTAGAATGGTTGATAGAGAGGCGTAGTGATCTTCGCAAGACCCAGTTTGAATTTCGGAAGGGAGATAGCCCTCTTAGAAATGTAGGTATTTTGACAATTCACGTTCAAAGCACTTTCGTGAATAAATGTTTCTTGTTTTTGCTATTCTGTGCTTCTCGTATTTCCACTGAAAGCGACGGATCTGAAATAATGAAGGAAAAACTCGTCGGCAGTGGTTTTTACGCGAAGAAGTTCGCATTGTCTGGATAGATGGAATAAATATCCCACTCAGAAATCAACCTAAATTTCTAGATACTGATTCGAAGTTAAAGTGTGGACCTCACATAAATGACATTTCTTCTAATACAGAAACGAAGATGAGCGCACTGAGGTGTGTCGTCGGCACATGGATGGGAGGTCACCCCATAAGTATGCTCACCTTCCATAATAGGACTCTCGTGGGATCAGTCTTGGATTATTAATGTATGTTTTACTACGATGGGGCAAGAATTCTTCAGTATGGCTGTATCGAATATACATGGTATTCATGCTACCCACATTTACAAACGTTTTTCTTGTTGAAACATGGGAATCACCACTAAGTATCTGAAGGGAAAGACGTCCGAAGAAATTCACGTTAAACGAATCTCACGGACAGGACACTCTTTAATCACCAGATTAGTGAGGTATTGGACAGACACCGAAAATGTAACGGTTTAATGGAAATAGATTTACAACCACTGATTATGAAATCGCTTGAATAGTGGACCTTCTACGTAAATAAAATACAGAAATACGAAATATTTCAAAAAAGCCTGTCTACTAATTTTCGATTCAGTCGTACAATATAAATATTCTCCAAACTTGTACGTTACAATGGACGTTTTTCCTTCGTGAATTCGACGAAGGTTTATGAAGATATACTGAAGACCATAAACGGCAAAAAAGTAGAATGCGCAATATACGACCCTGCAGAAAATTGTCAAGCCCTATATTTCCTCACTAAAGAGGCAACAACGTACCACAGCGAAGCAGTAGCAATTAAGGAAACACTAAAATACGGCAGATCACACGGAACAACATGGTGATATTTATCGATTCCATAAGAACCTCAAAAAACCAAAATGCAACAAGAGTGTCGCCTATAATTACAGACATTATTAAAAAGACACTACAGATAAGTAAGGAAGAATAGTAACAAATATTTTATGAATTCCAGGGCACAGTGGCATCTTTCATAATGAAATAGTAGATAGCTTAGCGAAGAGAGAAATGTTAAATAATTGACTTGCCTTACCAAGAAATGTTGAATTTTATGAATGAAGAATCAAAAAAGACTGGCAGATGCAGTGGATTCCACGAACATTTCAATAGGATATTATTATATCTGGCTGCAGTCTTAAATAGAATTATCTCCTTGATTTACTGTTTGTAATAGAAACAGTCGATTCACAACAATGATTATACTAGTGTGTTTAAACCACAAAAATTTCCAGTTCACATGTTGCGTATAGATTAAAGGAATCCCCATTATGCCATTTACGTAATGAATAAGGGACGTGAATCATCTGGTATTACTGTGTACCGGATACAAGAAACAACATAAGGCTTTTAGCGAAGCATTGATTAACGAAGAGCCTCCCGTTCTTACATCGACCAGAGTGTTGCTGTCAACCGAAAAGAGTGAACTCGTATTAAATATAATGCTAAACCATTCAAATATGTGTTATCTATCTATACATAAAATTAACTGAAGTTTTCGTCTACTCTTGGCAGAGCATGCTATCAATACTAAATAGGAAACGCTTCCTAAAACACTTTCTAATGTTCTGCAAAATTATATTTATTTTGTCATAGATCGGTGTTTGAAGAAATCTAGGCAATGTCTGCAATTTGATATTATCTAGGTATACAGTACCCATGATGAGAGTGTATTTTGTGTGATGCTATGGTTCATTTTAGGGCTTCGTACATCAGCTAGAAAAACGGAATCCTTTTACGATAACTTTGTTGTCTGTCTGTCTCTTTCTTCGATTTCTAAGAACGCCTTCCTCTGGAACGGGTAGACGTGTCAATTTAATTTTATGTCACATACTAAGGTCTATGGTCTCTTGTCGGTGTAACAAATTTAAAAGTCAGTGCAATCAAAAGCTACATACTATTATACTCGAAAACTCACTCATTAAAATCTGTAGAGTGCCTCCCGTTAACTTAGAAGCATGACACTTGGCAGGAATCAATGTTTCGCAGTAATTAAAGGAAGAATATTTGAAAATCGTTGATTTGTAGTTATATGACACCGAAAGCAGTGGAATTCGTGCGACCACTAGCTTGCCGGTACCGATATCGATAATAGGTAGAAATCACCGAGATTCTCGATTCCGGGATGGATGAACTACCTCGCATACACACAATTAAGTTTTTACGGATCCCTCAAAGCTCGAGTCCCAATCGCACAGGGCTATATTTTTAATCATGGTGTGATTACTTCATGAATAATTTCTAGTAGTGTCATATTTAAATCATCTGTTCATACCCTAATATTTTGTGTTAACAAGTAATTAACAAAATATATAACAGAATAACCACTAAGAGTGATACTATGTAAATGTGGTGGATTTTTGTATGATGACAGCCAAACGTCAATGAAAAAAAAATCTAATACGCATTTCACAATTACAAAGCAGTAGTGGAAACCTTCCTCGGACTGTTGTCTATCAACAGAATCGGTTAACATAACACTGCTTTCTTTCTAAGAATTTACTTTTAACAATTAAACACTGCAAACAATGGGCCCAAGTCCAGAGATTTTCCGATTGCTCGCCAGTAAACATGACCTGTAGCACTCTAGCTCCATATCGTATTGCTCCAACTAGAAAAAGAAAATGGTTATGCAGATACCCCGATTATATAACAAATACGTCTGCAAGTGGCGGACTAGAAAGCCTATTACAGTCCCAGATTAATTTCGTGTAAAGTGCCGATGCGGGCACAATCTGTACTACGTCTAGATCTACGACTACATTCTGAAAGCCAGTTTACGGTGTGTGGTGGCGGCTGCTTAAGGTTCGTGAGGTTCGCGAGTTGAATGGCTGTCAGTATGCCTCCATATGAGCTGTAATTGCTTTCATTATCTCGTCGTCGTCATTTCGCGAGATGTATGTGGAAGGATGTGATACGCTGCTCCAACTCTCTTGATATATATGCTCCCAGATTTTCTTCCTGAATACTGCAATAGTCTTGTGGCATTGCAACCTTCCTACAGACTACAGAATCTTCGGCGAATAGCCTCAAGGAGCCACCAACTGTAACATAAGCGAATATCGTAAACAGTAACAACTCTGTAATGCTCCCTTCGGGTACTCACTAAACGGTCTTTACATGTGTAGATTTAGTTCCTTGCTCGTTTACCAGCTATTCTCAAATTTCGATTTGAAACAGGAAAGGAAGACTGGAGGTGAAGCTCATGTTCGGTTTGCGAAAGTTTTGGTTCCGAATGGACCATACTTTCATTTAGCGCAAACGATGTGAGGTATCTGTAGAAACCTAAAATCTGGCTCGTTGGAGGTAGATTTGAACTGGCGTCCTCCCGAATGCAAGTACCGTGTCCTACTAATGCGGCATCTCACTCGGTTTTCATTTGAAACGTGGAATTAGAGATGCGACGCAACAGAATTAGTAAGACGTCTGCAATGAGCGTTTCTTGGCTGCCAATCAGGTGCCCCCGCACCAACACGACCTGAAGTGTCGTGGTCAGTATGTGAAATTACGAATGTGGACGTCCCACTTTGTTCCAGAAACTATTCCCATTTCCCGTGCACAGCTCTTCTTGAGTCACGTACGCAACTTCTACGTACTTTTTTTATGGAAAAGAACACACATAGGAGTTTAAATGACAGAAAGCAGGGTGTATCGGCTCCACATCTATCCCATAACATTTCCAACTCAGAATTTGAAACAATTTGACATGTTGTATCTAAAGAGCATATTTCGAGTTTTCTACTTTTTCCTATGTATATAAATAATCTTTTACTTTCATTGTTAGACCGTCTGTATGACATCTGTGTCGATCGGATGGTAAACTTTATCTTTTTTTTCAGTGGTAGAAGATGCAAATCGTGAGATTTTATGCAGATGATATAGTTCTATGGGTAAGAAGTAATAGCGGTCCCCTTACTGAAAAGGAATCTGAAGCTGCATTTTTGAAAATATTAACAGATGATTCAAGGCAAGTAGATCGTCATAAACTTTTTACAAAACTCAGTACATGCGATTCAGTATTTCTCATTGAGCACCACATATAACAGAGCAATCTACTCAAACAGCAAAATACAAATAGTACAAAGTATTAAGTTTCTGGAACTACAGATATGTCACATATATAAATAGATAACCCACTGCCTCGATTTAATGTATCCTTCATGTCAGGTACGTTGGCAGTACAGTTGATTACTGCTCCAGGCTATTTAAAATGAGGTAAGTGGATTATTTTCTGTTATTTCTACATCTACATCTACATCTACATCTACATCTACATGACTACTCTGCAATTCACATCTAAGTGCTTGGCAGAGGGTTCTTCGAACCACAATCATACTATCTCTCTACTATTCCACTTCCGAACAGCGAGCGGGAAAAACGAACACCTAAACCATTCTGTTCGAGCTCTGATTTCTCTTATTTTATTTTGATGATCATTCCTACCTATGTAGGTTGGGCTCAACAAAATATTTTCGCATTGGGAAGAGAAAGTTGGTGACTGAAATTTCGTAAAAAGGTCTCGCCGCGACGAAAAACGTCTATGCTGTAATGACTTCCATCCCAACTCGTGTATCATATCTGCCACACTCTCTCCCCTATAACGTGATAATACAAAACGAGCTGCCCTTTTTTGCACCCTTTCGATGTCCTCCGTCAATCCCACCTGGTAAGGATCCCACACCGCGCAGCAATATTCTAACAGAGGACGAACGAGTGTAGTGTAAGCTGTCCCTTTAGTGGACTTGTTGCATCTTCTAAGTGTCCTGCCAATGAAACGCAACCTTTGGCTCGCCTTCCCGACAATATTATCTATGTGGTCCTTCCAACTGAAGTTGTTCGTAATTTTAACACCCAGGTACTTAGTTGAATTGACAGTCTTGAGAATTGTACTATTTATCGAGTAATCGAATTCCAACGGATATCTTTTGGAACTCTTGTGGATCATCTCACACTTTTCGTTATTTAGCGTCAACTGCCACCTGACACGCCATACAGCAATCTTTTCTAAATCGCTTTGCAACTGATACTGGTCTTCGGATGACCTTACTAGACGGTAAATTACAGCATCATCTGCGAACAACCTAAGAGAACTGCTCAGATTGTCACCCAGGTCATTTATATAGATCAGGAACAGTAGAGGTCCCAGGACGCTTCCCTGGGGAACACCTGATATCACTTCAGTTTTACTCGATGATTTGCCGTCTATTACTACGAACTGCGACCTTCCTGACAGGAAATCACGAATCCAGTCGCACAACTGAGACGATACTCCATAGCTCCGCAGCTTGATTAGAAGTCGCTTATGAGGAACGGTGTCAAAAGCTTTCCGGAAATCTAGAAATACGGAATCAACTTGAGATCCCCTGTCGATAATGAATTAATAGATCGTCTTCTAGAGGAGAATGAAGGAGTTAATAGCATGAAGATAGTAGTAGGACCAACAAGATCTTATGTAAGGCTCTCAACGGATTAACATTTGTACAGAGAGGGATCGGATACAGATGTATTCAACAACCTGTCAGAGCATATTAAATGTCTTGTTGGGTATCTATTGGAGTTAAAGGCGAAATGAAGGAGTTTTCTGTTGACGTTCTCTGCACTCCGATGAAGAGTATCTTCACAGAAACTCTTAAAATGGATGTTTTAAGTAATTTTATGATTAACATTAGGACTTTAGTACAGTAACATTCCTCAATTTAAAGTTATATAAAATGTGCATGTTTGACTTCCTTCTACGTGGCATAGATGTTTATTCATAGAATATAGGGAATACGACAAATGTGATACAATTTCTCTTGATTATTTCACTAACAATATCTTGCTGTCAACACATGACTTCGGTAACAAATACATTGCACTCTTCTTCACATTTTGTGTATCAATAACACGTATTTCCAAGTTCAATAAGAGTATTCGTATGAGCTTTCGAATACCGGAGGAGTCCTTAATGTTTTATAAAGCACAAGTTTCTAGCTTGTCTTAACTGTTGGAGCCGATTGATCACACTGAAGACCATGGCAGCAAGGATAACGTCATGGTTCAGACATGGTACATAGTGAGAAAGAGTAGCGCATTGTGAATACTGTTACAGTCTTACCGTAATCTTAGTGTATTTCCCACTTACTTTGTTGACTTGTGTATTCAGTGGCAGACTCCCTTCTAAGAAGATAATTTAATACCAGGTCAACGATGTACGTTGACAACGATGCGCATGATAACTGCGTTTCGGTTCCGCGCAAGCCTGCCGTTTTGTAACACTTGGATTCCTTTGTTAAAGTGTATTTTCAACCTATGTCACTATTCCAAGGAAAAAACTTCAGACAAGAAGGAAAGTTCGGTTTGTCATCTCAACAGCAAAGCTATGTCATTAGGAACGGAGTAAAAGATTAGCAAGTCGTGTAAGGTGCAAGAAATTTGTCGGCTCTGGTTTTGAGGATGCTGAGAGTTGTAACTGAATGTTACTTCCAATTCAGCCCAAATAGCTACGGTAGCAGAAAACGTATATTTAGTATAGTGCACATAAAAGATAGCAGTGTATGTCCTGTAGATAACACAATAAACTGTTATACCGGAGCCTAGGTAGCCCCCGAGGGCCGGCAACCCATATTACACCACAGAGGACGAACTTATCTATGGCCAAGGCGTACCACTTGTGTTGTGACTGACAATTCGCAATTTTTCACAAACGGAACTTTTATTGGTGTAAGTTCACAAGTTTGATGACTGAACAACAAACGAAAGGTAAGAAAAATGATGCCAGTAAAAGTCTCCTAATTAACGCAAGCAAAAGTTCAGTTCTAATTTTCTACAAAGGTGCATGGTAAAACACACACACACACACACACACACACACACACACACACACACACACACACTAGTAACAGTCCAGTTCAGAGATGAAGACGTAATCTTTAACGTCGCAGTAGACGAGGTCGGCATTCGGTGTGAACTGAACTTTGGAGCTGTCTCCAGCCAATCAGGTTTTGGCGTACTGATACTCCCTGCAGGCCGTGGGTCGTGCTCCCCCTGCAGGAAGTAGTGCTCTGAATGTCTGTTTACATTATCTTGTATGTAAACAGCTGGTGTTTACCATGGTGCTTTTGGTACGCCTTGGGCATAGGCAACCTCGTCCTCTGTGGTGTAATATGGATTGCCAGGCCTCAGGGGCTACCTTGGCTCCGGTATAATAGAAACTAAATCACTTGACTGTCTCTTGGCCATGATTGGAAGTGCGATGCAAGCACTCTAAGTTGAGAGTTATCTGTTGATCCACAAACAATAACTGCCAAGTTGGAACTTTTTTCTTCTGAAAGGAACACGAGGCCCTGTAGCGTATGTGGAGCAAATATTAGCACTGTAGTTGCGTGGTTACAGTAAGGAAAATGACACCACTGGAATAATTCAGAGAGTTTTGGAAGCGATAGTGGACAATAGAAACATGCAAACCTTGTGACACACAATCAATTGCAGTCTTGATGTTTTCCGGGTTCTCCGCCAGTTGGATCTTTTGTTACAGAGCGACACGCCATTGGTACTAGCTACTGAAGGAACTGGCAAATCATTAACTGACAACTTTTTGCAAGAAATCTCTGGAAATAATGATGCAAGCAAGACTTGGTGATATTATGAGCATACCTTTTTGTAATATGGAGGAACAGAGTTATTGGAAGACAGGTATATTGAAGATAAGACATGTCTCAGGTTTGCTGCCTTCTCTAATGTTTCATACAACTTTAGGACTCCAAAATTTGGCCATAGTCAGGAATATTAGTGGGACCTCACATCATTCAGTCACCTTTACCATTCCAAAGTACACTATGAGATCAAAAGTATCCAGATACCTGGCTGAAAATCACTTACAAGTTCGTGGCGCCCTCCATCTGTAATGTTCGTACTCAATAGATATTGGCCCACCCATAGCCCTGATGACAGCTTCCACTCTCGCAGGCATACGTTCAATCAGGTGCTGAAAGGTTTCTTGAGGAATGGCAGCACATTCTTCACGCAGTGCTGCACTGACGAGAGGTATCGATGTCGGTCGGTGAGGCCTGGCACGAAGTCGGCGTTCCAAAAGATCCTAAAGGTGTACTGTAGGATTCAGATCAGAAATCTGTGCAGGCCAGTCCATTACAGGGATGTTATCGTCGTGTAACCACTCGGCCACAGCCCGTGCATTATGAACAGGTGCTCGATCATGTTTAAAGATGCAATCGCCATCCCCTAATTGTGCTTCAACAGTGAGAAGCAAGAACGCGCTTAAAACATCAATGTAGGCTTCTGCTGTGATAGTGCCACGCGAAACTACAAGGGTTGCAAGCCCACTACATGAAAAACACGACCACACCGTAACACCATCGCCCCCGAATTTTATTGTTGGCGCCACATACGCTGGCAGATGACGTTCACCGAGCATTCGCCATACCCACACCCCCTGATCGCCACATTGTGTACCTTGATTCGTACCTCCACACAACGTTTTTCCACTGTTCAGTCGTCCAGTGTTTACGCTCCTTACATTCTACGGAGGCGTTGTTTGGCATTTACCGGCGTGACGGTGACTTAAGAGTAGCCGCTCAAATTTTCTCGCTCCCACCTAACTGTCATAGTACTTGCAATGGATCCTGATCAGTTTGGAATTTCTGTGTGATGGTCTGGATAGATGTCTGCCTGTTACACATTATGACCCTCTTCAAATGTCGGTGGGATCTATGTTAAGTCCCATAGTGTTTAGAGCCATTTAGCCATGTTTTTAGTCGGTGGTCTCTGTCAGTCAACAGACGAGGTCGGCCTGTACACTTTTGTGCTGTACGTGTTCCTTCACGTTTACAGTTCCCTATCTCATCGGATCCTGACAAAACTCTACCATCTGGTGAGCAAGATGTATGAGACAGGTGAAATACACTCAGACTTCAAGAAGAATATAATAATTCCAAGCCCAAAGAAAGCAGGTGTTGATAGATGTGAAAATTACCGAAATATCATTTTAATAAGTCACAGCTGCAAAATACTACGAGGGCTGCTATATATATTTCTGGCCTAATAATGAAAATACGAATATTTATCAACGAAAAATGGTTTATTGTTTTTCAAAATATTCTCCATCAAGATTTATACACTTTTGCATGCGCTCAAACCAATTTTCGAAGCACTTTTTCCACTCCGATTGAGACACCTCCAAAACATGGTTTTTGAATGCTGCAACAGCATCTTCTGGCGACGAAAATCGTTGACCACGCATTTTTTGCTTGATGTGTGGGAATAAAAAGAAGTCATTGGGTGCGAAGTCAGGGCTGTACGGCGGATGACCCATCACTTCGACGTTTTGGCCGGTCAAAAAGGCGCTGGTTTGAGCCGATGTGTGACAGCTCGCATTGTCATGGTGCACAATGATTCGTCTTCTCTTGTTCATTTTTCGAATTTCTCCGAAGACTTCAGGTAAACAAATGGTGGTGTACCACTCAGAATTGACCGTCCTACGTTGCTCAAGCGGAACAGTCGCCACATGACCAGTTTTGCCGAAGAAACAGGCGACCATTTGCTTCGAAGTGCTTCTTCCACGAACAACTTTCGTTGGATTTGGCTCGTCTTGGAAGACCCACACGGTCGATTGCTGTTTTGTTTCGGGCTCATACGCATAGATCCATGATTCGTCACCTGTGACGATCTTATAAACGTCTTTTGAAGCACCGCGATCGTATTTTTTCAGCATTTCTTTACACCAATCCACGAGCTTTCTTTTGAGCGATTGTCAAATTGTGCGGGATCCAACGAGAACAAACCTTTTTTACGGCCAGGTGTTCATGCAATATCGAATGTATGCTGGTGGGAGAAATGCCTAGGCATGCCTCTATCTCACGGTATGTCACATGACGGTCTTGCATTATCAGTTCACGTACGGCATCGATGTTTTCTGGCACAACGGCTGTTTTTGGACGACCTTCACGGAATTCGTCTTTGAGCGAGCGTCGGCCACGATTGAATTCGTTGTACCAGTTTTTCACAGTGCTATAGGATGGTGCTTCGTCGCCATACAAAGATTTAAGTTCATCGATGCACTCTTGTCGTGATAATCCACGTCGAAAGTTGTGAAAAATCATCGCACGAAAATGTTCACGAGTTAATTCCATTTTTGTGCCAAATTGATTTCTTCAAGTCCCTGTAAAAGAAAAAAAAATTGTCGTAAGTCAAAAAGTTCTGAGTACATTTATGCTAAAAAATGTCAAACTTTCCAATGGCAATGTCAGATTGCACCTGGCAACACTTAGTGTTGCCTAGGCCAGAAATATATATAGCAGCCCTCGTAACACGAATTCTTTACAGATGAATGGAAAAACTGGTAGAAGCCGACCCCGGGCAAGATCAGTTTGGATCCTGTAGAAATGTTGGAACACGTGAGGCAATACTGACCCTACGACTTACCTTAGAAGAAAGATTAAGGAAAGGCAAACCTACGTTTCTAGCATTTGTAGACTTAGAGAAAGCTTTTGACAGTGTTGACTGGAATACTCTCTTTCAAATTCTGAAGTGGCAGGGGTAAAATACAGGGAACGAATGGCTATTTACAATTTGTATAGAGACCAGTTGGCAGTTATAAGACGTGAGGGGCATGAAAGGGAAGCAGTGGTTGGGAAGAGAGTGATACAGGGTTATAGCTTATCCCCGATGTTATTCAATCTGTATAGTGAGCAAGCAGCAAAGAAAACAAAAGAAAAATTCGGAGTAGGTATTAAAATCCATGGAGAACAAATAAAAACTTTGAGGTTCGCCAATGACATTGTAATTCTGTCAGAGACGGCAAAGGACTTGGAAGAGCAGTTGAATGGAATGGACAGTGTCATGAAAGGAGGGTATAAGATGAACATAATCAAAAGCAGAACGAGGATAATGGAATGTAGTCGAATTAAGGCGGGTGATGCTGAGGGAATTAGATTAGGAAATGAGACACTTAAAGAAGTAAATGCGTTTTGCTATTTGGGGAGCAAAATAACTGATGATGGTCGAAGTAGAGAGGATATAAAATGTAGACTGGCAATGGCAAGGAATGCGTCTCTGAAGAAGAGAAATTTTTTAACTTCGAGTATAGGTTTAAGTGTCAGGAAGTCATTTCTGAAAGTTTTTGTATAGTTTGCACAAGAAGAGAATAGAAGCTTTCGAAATGTGGTGCTACAGAAGAATGCTGAAGAGTAAATGGATAGATCACATAACGAATGAGGAGGTATTGAATAGAATTGGGGAGAAGAAGAGTTTCTGGCACAACTTGACTAGAAGAATTGATCGATTGGTAGGACATGTTCTGAGACATCAAGGTATCACAAATTTACCACTGGAGGGCAGCGTGCAGGGTAAAAATCGTAGAGGGTGACCAAAAGATGAATACACTAAGCAGATTCAGAAGGATGTAGGTTGCAGTAGGTACTGGGAGATGAAGAAGCTTGCACAGGATAGAGTAGCATGGAGAGCTGCATCAAACCAGTCTCAGGACTGAAAACCAGAAGAAGAAGAACAACAACAACAACCTGTCTAGGTGACTGATAACTTCAGATGTGAAGTCCCATAGTGCTCAAAGACATTTGAACCTAAAGCAAGCACACGTACAGTACGTGACATGCTATTCGAAGACGCTTTTTGCTTATTTTAGGCTATTTTTCTCAACAGTCATGTTACTATTGCTGACAGGATGCCAAACCAATATGAACGAAAAGTGCACACCACAAATAAAATGAATTCAAAATCAAGGTAAAACAAGCAAAGCAAAAAGAGTAACAGTTGTAATGCAAAAATGTAATTTCGTAATTTTACATTTTGGTATTGTTGTTGAAAGAAATTTTAAATTGTAAAAACGTTCATGCAATAGCAATTTGTATATTGCTAAAACTGGTGGGCATCCTTTGGGGCGTTCAGGTGGTTTCTTCTCAGACTAACAAGCCTCTGCAAATCCGCAATGTAGGAGGTGCGCTAGCGCCAGCGCGCTTGTGCGATGCCAGTGAACCCGCGGGAAGCGCTCTGCGGCAGCAGGGGGTCGGCGCCCACGGCCGGCGGCACACGCGACTGTGTCAGCCGGTGAGTGGGCGCAGCTGGACACAGGCGCGACAAGTAAACAAAAGAATCGCGTGCCGTGACGGTCACGTGAAGCCCTGACGTCACTGCGTTGACGAGCCGCTACGAGTGTCCCCGACACTGTAGCCTTTGTTTTTGTGCCCTTGTTTACAGTTTGATGGAGTGGTGCAAATTGCGTAACCTTTGCCGAGGGCCACTAAACGTTGTTCTTCCAGCAGCCCTTTGTAATGATCCATCCGAGTGCGAGTCATCACTGTTTGTTCGAATGATGTCTACCGATTCTCTGCTACCGTCACCCGCGCTGTGTAACACCTGGAATTCTCGGCTGATACACAATGTGACATGAGACATGCAAATCAAATTACTGTCAGCTCTGAAATCAAAGTGACGGGCGGCAATCAAAAGCTGACTTGTCACCAGATAGAGTAAAACGCAACTGGAGCATCATGGTGGTTCAAACGTATCCTTCAGTTGTACCTGCAAACGCACAAAGTCTTTTGAATGGCTTAACGACACGGAGCAAAGGCCAAGCAGTTGATAGCGACCTCGCTGAAAAAAATCCTCCCATCTTTCGCTCGGTTCAATTTTTATAAAGCCGAGGACCTCAAGAAGGGTCGATAGACGTCTGAGGTAGACAAGGAATCCCTAATTAGAACCTACGTAATCCTAAAATGTGTGTGTATTTGGGAAACTTGTCGATATCCCCTTGGCCACGCGTAGTGGCCACGCGGTTTGAGGCGCCATGTCACGGATTGCGCGGCACCTGCCGCCGGAGGTTCGAGTCCTCCCTCGGGCATGGGTGTGTTTGTTGTTCTTAGCATAAGTTAGTTTAAGTAGTGTGTAAGTCTAGGGACCGATGACAAAGCAGTTCAGACACATTTGAACATTTGATATCCTCTTGTAATCAATGCAACACAGTAATGAGACGTTAGTTTGTGCCACGCCGTTTTCTTACATTTTTATTTCTATTTATGTGCTGATTTTTGTATACGTCTTGAAACGTCCCCTTAGAAAAATTATACATAACTGTGCCTAAACTGACACATAATATTTTTAGCGCAACGCAATCTGACTTTCAAAACTCCCTACAAAAGGATGGCCCTGACTAACATTAACCTATACGTTTCACAAATCACTTACCTCACAAAAATCTTCGTTACTCAAGCTACTGCAATACAGTGAGCGCCACTACTCCCAGCTAACTAAAAGATTCAAACTACGGAAGTCATTAACTACTGATAGGCACAGTTAGCAAATGAAAGATTTTAATAGAGAACAAACAATGTATTTACCTTTATAGTCATAATATATATATCAGTTCATGACACCAATTCTTACAAATTTCAAAACTCCGCCATCTCTCTCCCCACGTCCACCACTGCTGGCGGCTCACCTCCAACTGCGCAACGCTACGCGCTGTTAGCATCCAGCTGCCGCTGCCCAACACTACAATGGCAGACAACAATGCAAACCAGCCACAGACTGCACACGGCACAGCCAGTGATTTTTATACAGAGCGCTTCGTGGCGGCGGCGTTACCAATAAAAAAACCTAAACAGCCTACTTACATAGCCCCCATGCTCCCCACAAAAAAATTTACAAATTGTTTTGGGCAGTGGCCAATACAGATTTGAAAATTTTTTTCATAATTACAATGACAAAGAAATGAAATGCACACACTTATCGATACAATGTTGGTCAAAAGCTAAAATTTTCTCACAGTCCATAAAGACAGTCCTGATCATTCATCAAAGTAAAATTGCAGTGTTTTTCTCAAAGTCTGAGTAGTAAAAGAAAATGCACACAGAAGTAGTGGATTTCCATGCAGTCTTGAAGAAGTAGTGTTGTCCTTCCAACGGAAAGACAGTGCTGACTCTTGACATGCAGACAGGTAATGGGCCACAACAGAGTCTTACCTATCACCTTCATTCTCTCTTTCGATTCAAACGATATTTGCTTTCATTGCTCAATTTATTTTCGCCCGTAACTACGCAAGTGGACAGAGGCAGCAAGAAATTGTATATCAACTCTTTCTGTTACTTAGGAAACCCTGCACTGCTTGTGTTTACAAGCTCTTTTGTATCTAGTTGCTTTCGGCATATTGTAATTTCAACTCTGAGGGAGGTTCAGCCATTTCGCGGGTCAGGCGCGCTAACAACAACACAGAAACAGATTTCACACCACCAGCAGGAGTAAGCATGAGTCATCCCTGCCAGCCTAATCCAGAGCTCGGTCAGGACAAAAGCCTTCCTCTGGACAGGTGGACTGAGCGTCCAGTTCAGACAGTATAGGACGGAAGTCTTTGGAATATGGAGAGGCCGAAGCTTCTTGAATTCCTAATCTAACCCAGGGGATCTTGAATTCCTAACCTGAACCAGGGTGTTTGAGCTACCACTTGCAGAAACTACTGTTTCGTACTGTCGCTGGACTGTACTCATTTCTGATATATTGCCACAGCTGTGCCTGAGAAAATTTTCACTTCAGTTTTCCGTTGGAAAAAAAATTCATAAGAAATCCCAGAATCCTTGCCTTACCGTGAGAACGTGGCTTGAGGTCTTTTCCGGATGCGAAAGCACGTTCCTGTGTGACATCGCAATAGGTGTTGTTACAAGATTAAAAAATTGAGTGTTGCAACTAATTAACCTCAGCCCCAACAACCGCATGCCTGTAGGAGCAATATGGGTATACACATGTCTATTTTCATTCTGATGTGCACGTCCTGTGTACTGATTTCCATTTTTCACACTCACTGAAAGTGTGTGGTCAAGTGTGAATGATCTGAATGCCGTAGCAGACGAACCAGAGAAGTGGTGGGTTTCTTAATCTTCTACCAACCTAAACGGTGTCGGTGGAAGGCAGCGAGCAGGAACAGGAGGGCTTGGCCAAAGATGAGTAAAGCAAAACGTTTTCTTAGAGGTTGGTCATGGGCCTCCCCCACCATCTTGGGCGGTGTCGGAGAGAGCTCCGCGCGACGGTTGCAGGTTGAGTTGCTCTGCAGACAGGTAAGCTACCAGACGTTCCCTCAGGACGTCTGTGTCAAGCAAGGCACAAAAGGTGCACTTCTGGAAATGGAAAAAAGAACACATTGACACCGCTGTGTCAGACTCACCATACTTGCTCCGGACACTGCGAGAGGGCTGTACAAGCAATGATCAGACGCACGGCACAGCGGACACACCAGGAACCGCGGTGTTGGCTGTCGAATGGCGCTAGCTGCGCAGCATTTGTGCACCGCCGCCGTCAGTGTCAGCCAGTTTGCCGTGGCATACGGAGCTCCATCGCAGTCTTTAACACTGGTAGCATGCCGCGACCGCGTGGACGTGAACCGTATGTGCAGTTGACGGACTTTGAGCGAGGGCGTATAGTGGGCATGCGGGAGGCCGGGTGCATGTACCGCCGAATTGCTCAACACGTGGGGCGTGAGGTCTCCACAGTACATCGATGTTGTCGCCAGTGGTCGGCGGAAGGTGCACGTGCCCGTCGACCTGGGTCCGGACCGCAGCGACGCACGGATGCACGCCAAGACCGTAGGATCCTACGCAGTGCCGTAGGGGACCGCACCGCCACTTCCCAGCAAATTAGGGACACTGTTGCTCCAGGGGTATCGGCGAGGACCATTCGCAACCGTCACCATGAAGCTGGGCTACGGTCCCGCACACCGTTAGGCCGTCTTCCGCTCACGCCCCAACATCGTGCAGCCCGCCTCCAGTGGTGTCGCGACAGGCGTGAATGGAGGGACGAATGGAGACGTGTCGTCTTCAACGATGAGAGTCGCTTCTGCCTTGGTGCCAATGATGGTCGTATGCGTGTTTGGCGCCGTGCAGGTGAGCGCCACAATCAGGACTGCATACGACCGAGGCACACAGGGCGAACACCCGGCATCATGGTGTGGGGAGCGATCTCCTACACTGGCCGTACACCTCTGGTGATCGTCGAGGGGACACTGAATAGTGCACGGTATATCCAAACCGTCATCGAACCCATCGTTCTACCATTCCTAGACCGGCAAGGGAACTTGCTGGTCCAACAGGACAATGCACCTTCGCATGTATCCCGTGCCACCCAACGTGCTCTAGAAGGTGTAAGTCAACTACCCTGGCCAGCAAGATCTCCGGATCTGTCCCCTATTGAGCATGTTTGGGACTGGATGAAGCGTCGTCTCACGCGGTCTGCACGTCCAGCACGAACGCTGGTCCAACTGAGGCGCCAGGTGGAAATGGCATGGCAAGCCGTTCCACAGGACTACATCCAGCATCTCTACGATCGTCTCCATGGGAGAATGGCAGCCTGCATTGCTGCGAAAGGTGGATATACACTGTACTAGTGCCGACATTGTGCATGCTCTGTTGTCTGTGTCTATGTGCCTGTGGTTCTGTCAGTGTGATCATGTTATGTATCTGACCCCAGGAATGTGTCAATAAAGTTTCCCCTTCCTGGGACAATGAATTCACGGTGTTCTTATTTCAATTTCCAGGAGTGTATTTGAATCTGTTAATAATAATTTGTTAATCTCAACAATTTCTTCTCCTAACCAGTTTTGAATTACCATTTAGGTTCTGGTTACAATGTTTGGTTCAGTTAATCAGTGTCATAATAGTGTGATTTCCGTTGGGCGCGACCATGCGGTCTATAGATTCAAAGCGCAGCCCAAGCCTTAAAAGTTACTCTCTGCCATTTTATTTTATTTGTGCGGTACATTTTAAATTATCAAATAAACTGTGCCGAGCGTATATTCGACAAGATGAATCCATTTGCTTCCAAGCGCTACACTCAAGGATATGCAGCCACCAAAACCCTGCTTGATGCCAGCCACGAGGTGCATACAATTCTTCCCACTAATAAATACTGTCGACATTTTGTTTGCCGTGAGAATTAGTGCATGTGAATGTCTGTATTAGAAACTTGAGCAGTGGCCACGTGCTCCCCAGAATTTTCCCAACCCATTGGACTACAGATTAAGGCCAAGTCTCGTATGAGAAAGCCATAGGATCGTATATAATTGTACCAAGGATGTTTTGTCCTTCTATTAAATGCAAAAAAAAAAATACTGTTAACATGCGAAATATTAGTCAAAAATAAATATTTTATCATTTGAAGCTGTTTTCGCGTTTGTTAATTTATTTTTAATACATCTGAAAATAGTGTCACATTTGTAGTATTAATCCTAAAATCCAAAGTGCTTGGCTCAAGTTTAGCTAACGGTACGTAGCTTTCTCTGACCGCCCCATAGAATACCATTGCGTTATCCGTTGCGACGTTAATAAATTCAGTCAGTGAAGAAATTGTTCCTAAAATTTAGATGAGCCTAAATCTATTTCAAATAACGGACAAAAAAAGAACTATCAGAGAAGATTACGTCGCCAAAGAAAAATAAGAGTGAATGTGGACAGGATATGTCATCATAGCAGGCTGCAACAAAATAAATAATAATAATGAAAAGAAGCTCCTTCTAGTGAAAGTAAGTAGCCCTCCATAGGCTGCCACTCAATGAATAGTAAGAGAACCAGTGCTGAGTTACACCTGTATCTACAACTACATCTGCGTCTACATGATTACCCTGTAATTCTCAGTCACGCTTTTGCAGAGGCCACCTTCAAACTATTTATCTACTGTTCCACTCTTGAACAGCCTGCGGGAAAAACGAACAGTTAAATATTTCCGCGCGAGCTCTGATTTCTCTTATTTTATTATGATGACCATTACTCCCTATGCAGGAGGGCAGCAACAATATATTTTCACACACTGAGGAGATAGTAGGTGACTGAAATTTCATGAGAAGATTCCGCCGCAAAAAGATAAACGCCTTTGTTTTAATGACTACCACCACAATTCGCGTATCGTGTCCGCGGCACTCTGTCCCCTATTTCACATTAACACAAAGCGGGCTGCCCTTCTTCAAATTTTTTCGATTTCCTCTGTGATTCTTGTCTGATGCAGATGCCCCACCGCGCAGCAGTGTTAATAGATTGGAAATACATAGCGTAGGCAGTCTCTCTAGTAGCACTCTAAGTATTGAAAAACACTGATAAGGAGAAGGGACAGGATGATACGACATCTGCTAAGGCATGAGGGAATGACTTCCATGGTACTAGACGAGCTGTAGAAAGCAAAAACGACAGAGATTGGAATACGTCAAGCAAATAATGGAGGACATAGGTTGCAAGTGCTACTCTGAGATGAAGAGGTTAGCACAGGAAAGGAATTCGTGGCGGGCCGCATCAAACCAGTCAGTAGACTGATGACAAAAAAAAAAGTATTCTGCCAGTAAATCGCGGTATTTTGTCCGCTTTCCCTGCAACATTTCTATGTGATCGTTACAATTTAACTTACACGTAATTGTAATCCCTATGTATTTAGTTGAAATTACAGTCTCAACATTTGTGTGTTTCATCCTGTAAAGAATGGCGTTCTGGCATCTAAATTGTTGCTGAGTGACAGCAGGCTCGATTCCAATCGTATTATTGGAGGGACAGTTAGGCCTTTTCGTGATTGGCTACATAAAGCGTCCCGAGCGGATTCACCGAGGCTTGAAGGGAAGTGAGTGTTTTTGCAAGGAGACTCATGGAGACTTCTCTCTGGGTGCTACTCTCGTCACCACCGTGACTTTGATAAGGAGATTTGGACTCTGGCTTCATGCCAAGACGCCCAAATTTGAGAAGATGAGCGCATTCCGCGGCTGCAGCCAAAACTGCCTGCTCTACGCCAGCCAGCAGTAGCGCTCCCAGCACTACAGCGCACGGCGACAACGTGCGGATTCACTACGGACACGGTACGCACTCAGTGCGCTGCCATCTATCGACGACAGGAATTTCAGCTGTTTGAAGACAGAGGGTTTCATTGCTATGCTTTAGCTTGCGATAACTTCTTACTGTAACATGCGTTTCACGCAAATGTTTGCGAACTTCTTTCTTGTCCTCTTAAAGCCGGGCGAAAACTTTAACTAATCACCACTCACGTATCGGCTATGAAAAGATGAATAGTTCCTTTGAGATCATGCTGATATGATTATTTCCTTCTTATCATTTTCGCAGTGATGTTGTGTACTGTATTTACAATCCTGCGTTTATTATTTTTATTTTTTAGTAATTTGAAGGAACCGCAGTTCAATTACATTTCGCAGTGATTACATTCCTAGCTCTGACAGCAATTTAACATTTATTCAGTCAGTATTGTCTGGCAGTACGCTGGTGGTGCCCCTAGTTCATATTTCTGAATAATTTGCTGTTTGGTTTGTGTTATAAAGTTAATGTCCAAAAATTTATTTTCCATGCGTTATTCATGAACTAATAAATGTATGCTATTAGCAGATCAAACTCTGTGATTCGAGTTTTGATCCCACCCCTGAAATGAAATTGGCAATGCCCTCCAAACGTAAACACTTAAGTGAGGCCCCCTGAGGGAATCAGGATTTGAATTAACGTTTCCTGCATGCGACATAGTTACACTGGTAATCACTCAGTGTTTCATGAGAATATACTCCCGCTTTCTGATCTGCGGCGGTAGTACTGGCAACTGAATTTATTTGCCTATCCACGGAGGTTCTCAGCAAGTTGGCGATTGTGTTCTCGTGTATGCTCGGCTTCTGGATACTCACAAGATGTTTGGACTTTTTTCCTTTTCCTTGAATACTGAAAATGGATACTATTATCATTGAAACTGTAGTTATTTCTATTTATGTTTGTTGTAAGTATAATTTCTCGGGCTTGTAAAGATTATTATTCCAAGAATAATGTCTATTTGCATTGTATGATCACAGGACTTTTTTCAGGTGTTCGATAAACTACTAGCCTTGTGGAATAAAGACATTATATCTTCCGAGATAAAGAACGAGGAAGGGAAGCGCCGGACATCGTAAGCAGGTCTGTGTACGACAGTATTTCCACGCTCTATTTGCCAGTGGGACAGAAAGGTACCGTATGTTGGCTAGCGGAGTGTACATGTAGATGTAGATAGCTAATGGAAGACCATGGATAATGGAGTTGGCAGGGCACTGCATCTGAGCTAAGTGCCTGAAGCTAGTATGAGTCTGGTGCGAGTTCCCTGACGTAGAAGGCATATAACTGCAAGTCGCAAGTACTCTTAAAAGGGACAAAATTAGCTTAATAGATTCAGGTGTGGTGTTTGCCCATCAGGAATCTTGAGTCTAATAGTAAACATGTGAGAGCGTTGTGTGGAACAACACCTGAACGACATTACTAGTGCCTCACGATTGCTGCATCTGATCTTCATATGAAGGCAAATACACATTGCTTCCAGCTTAACTGTTTTAGAACGTGAACAAGTGACACTGCACGGTCCAGTCAAATTAATGTTACCACCGCCTATGTTCGACGTCAGCATGAATTAACCAATCACAGACGGCAGGTGGCACCTCTAGCAGTGGAGAGCATGTAAAGCGTGCTGGGACAACACGAAACCAGTGCAATCGTTGTCGTAATGCGGAAATGGAGCGATTTACCCGACGTCCAAAAGGACAGGGTGGAAGCACTTCCAAAACGGCAAGTTTGTAAACGACCTGGAAAATGATCATGCAGACATTCGCGGACATAATTTGCAAAGTGTGCAGGTGCTCCGTCGGCATGAAGATAAGCTGTGTGTTGTTCCATTGTGAAACTTCTGGCCATACACATTTCCAGGTATCTTTCACCAGTCTTTGTGTTCCGCACAATATCACACCATACGCTCCTGTGCTTTCTCAACACATTCATGTGGGTTTTCGGTTGGCCAATGATGGCAGTTATGCCTGTTTACAAATCCTCCAATGTGGAAAACTGCCTCATCAATCCACAAAATGTTCTCAAAAGATTCTGGCCAGCCATCATTCCAACGCAAGAACATTTCAAAAAACTCCATTCTTCCATTCTTCCGCCTCAGTCCTCAGGAAACAGTTGCTGCACATAATGTGGCTTCTACGGCGTAAAAGTGAGAAATTTCTTAAGAATCGTTGCAACAGTGTAACATGCAAGAACGCTTTCACGAGAACCTTGACGCAGTGATTTCTTAGGGCACCCTCGTGAACATTTCTCGAACCTTGATGTCTTCTAAGTTGATGGTGTTCCCGATCTTCTTACATCGGCGATTCCACCTGTTGTTAGTAGTTTAGAATGACAATTTTTAACTGTTCCTGCGTCCAGTGTTGCATGGATCCCTCGCTCAGCCCTTGCAACGGTACCTAACGGTTACCGCTGCCGGGTAGTTGCTTTTTCCAACAGCATCCCATGCGTCTTTACGTGCGTTTACGCGTACCTTAGGTACTGGGTTTATGCACGACTTTGTTTAAAAAGAATGGCTCGATGCAGTCGTAGGGTTGAGCCGTGCACGTCTGCTTTCATGACCCGCAGCTAATTTGCTGCAAATAATAACCTGCAGCTGTGATTCTGCTGTCAAATAGTCTATGCATTGGCTACAATTTCGAATTGATCAAATACACAGAAATATAACATAAAAGATAAACGAGTAATTTAATAAAGAGGTTTCTAGTCTAACATCTGTAACTGATGTAGACGACAGAGACTGACTTCACATTCAACTCATTTACAAAAAATATAAGTGATACTTGGTTCATAAATAAATAAGCCACTATCCCTGCACAAGTGCGTTCAAGTTACGTGACTACAGTTTATTGCTAAATACTATTTAAACAATTATTTATGCCTTCTTAACAGATGAGTCTTTGGTTCTTTTTTCAAGTGCGGTATCTGCTAACACATGTGACTGACCACTTTTAATTTAGCACAGTTTTTCTTAAATAGTACTTTAAATCAACATTTAAATCACGTTACTGGCAAAATAGTAAGCTATTCATGATATAAAGACGCAAGTATGACAATAAATGAGGTACTGATGTTGTGTTCATTAGCTGTGGCGGATACGATGTTCTGTCAAACATTTGCATAATTAAATAGATGTAAAAGACGTTGTAAGTCAATAAATTAAACTGATACAGATATGTAGCTTTCAGGCATGACAGTTATAGTGCAATGCTCTCATCTAAGATATCGTGTGTTGAAATCACATGGAGCGATTAAAAGTTGTTAATTTATAGGTTCTTGAATTAAATGTTTATTTAATATTAAATATTAACTTCTGTTGCTTTAAAGATGCTGAGTTACTGTTGTCATATTTGATGTGGCTAATTTTTCTGCGACGCAAATATGCTAAGATTTGCTTTAATATGTAAATGAGATTTATTGTCGAGAGCTGTAACTTAACCAACTTTAAGGATGTCTAACACTCCATTTCTTAGAGCATTGTCTGTCCTGATAAGCGCCTGTCCATCACGAAAATTCCCTGTACTGGTATTTACAGACATCCGGTCCGTTGCTGCGATAATCCGTTCGTCATAAGAATAAGCCTGATGTGAACATTCTTCCGCGTTTGCTGTAACCTCATTGGAGTTCAGTTTCACGTGGGACTGCAGCCAAGCTGTCTCTAGTGCTGCCAAGGACGATAATGAGGGCACGTTTTGTGCTGTGCATTACGCCCACATCGACTTAGCGATAATATGGGACAGCAGCTTTACCGGCTCATTTAACATGAACAGCACTGGCTTGTCAGCCGGTACAGCTAGCCTGCAGTGACGTGGCCAGCTGCAGTTCACACGTAAAAAGAGACGAGCAATACAGCTTCGAATGTCATTTAGTTTTTAAACAGAGTGAAGTAATACACTTCAAATCTCCCAAAAAACGCTCCTTAGACTAATAGACGAAAGCCTCAACACATTATTGTTTTTAGCTAACGTACTATTGTAATTAAAACAAGAATACTGAAAATTCCTGACTTAACCACGTGCATAAGCTTCGTGTAACGTAAGAGAGTACTGAAGAATTTCACCGTATAGTTAAACGTTGAAGTCATTGAAGGTATTACAGTCAGCCGTCTGGTAATCTCTTAGCTCCTTCCTTACCCGCATCCGAGAAATACATTTCGGTTCTGGAAGTGTCACCTGCTCTCAGCAACAGAATCCATGAAGCCAAACAGGCGCACCATTTTCTCTTGTTCTTTTATGACGAGCCGTTCTATATCCTGCCAGATTTCGGCATTGGCGAGTGAAAAAGCTACGTGATGTCTGGCAGCTTAACAGTCTTGTTACTTCTCGGGCCAGATCCCGCAGCTTAGCTCCAGATTGGTTCTGCTGGGCTCATATTGTAAAGGTACGGTAGCAAATGTAAAAAAGCAGTATTTGTATGATGTGCTCGATGTTGTGAAGATGATTGTTCTTCATTTTTCTACGATACTTATCTACTTCTGTGGTATAAAACGATGGATATAGCCCAAATAAAGAGGCTTTGGTTTTTTGGCTTAAAAATTAAATTGTTATGTTTTCTTAATTTAAACGACTTTTATGAACAGTCTTTCATAAAACATCGATGATCAAGAATTTGAATTTGAAATGGAAACAGGAATTTCGCGTCTAATACTTAATTAGGAACAATAAGGCGTGCATTATGCATAAAAATGATGATGAGTTTTATAATTCCGAGATGTAGGTATTTCAAATTGAACGAGAAAAAAATATACTGTGGTGATTTGAACTAGTAGAAAAATTTGTTCAAAAATGTCCGTGAAAATTGCAGGCTAAGGGTTGAATCGCTAGCTAGCCCATCAGACAGACTACAATACTTGTTTTGAAACTGGAACTAGTACTATTTTAGGAACATTTGAGTAGCATCAATTACGTCATGTCACCTTACAGGATTTTCTCAGGATTTGTGCAATAGACTTGCGAATAAGTTTATACATTTATCTGTAGCATTGTCTCTAAATAACCTAGTCAAGTCGAACGATACTAGTTTGCAACTGGATGTGATTTGCATGTCTTTAATTTTATCAACAAGAGCAACAGAATTTCGAATTGATCCTTGTTACCTATATCATTAAGAAGAAACCCAATTTTAAATCTAAGTTTGGTATCAAAAATTTTGTGGCTCTTGTTGATAAAATTAAAGGTAAGCAAATCCCACCTACTCGTGTATCTGAACTACTATCGTTTGACATCACAAGATTATTTTCTAACATTCCTACTCATGAGTGTACAAACACATTTACAGATCTTTTGCACAAATCCAACGTAAATCCTGTGTAATTACATGACATAATCGATGTTACTTAAATGTGTGAAAAACACAATTAATTCCAGTTTAAAAAAAGTGTTATAGTCTGCTGACCTTAATTATGGGTTCACATATCAGCGCTACACTGTCTGAGATTTTGACCAAATTTCTTGCAAAGAGAGCCACTGACTTGCAAAATTTAGTAATGGTATGCAATTGTGGGTGATGCTTTGTGTTTGTGGCCTAGTGTGGAGGGAACCTTGATGTAGACGAAGAGTAAACTGTTGATGATGGATACTAATGGCAAGATAAATAGCTGTGGTTACTTGACAGTTTCATGATACAGCGTGTCCTGATACATTCATGTATGGCATGGTGTAACACTCCTCTCCTCGTTACAGGTCAGTGTCAATGTATTAGACGTTTGAGAAGTTCATACCTTAACTAATATGGAACAGTGATTGCACTGTCAGCCCTGTGTGAATTTTTCTCTGGAGGACTAGTGTCACGTTGTACTCGCTCACCATGGTCTCCTCCCCAATACCATCCATAGCTCTCCAGCGATTGTTTTACTTGACAACTCCGCCATGTCAAGAAGAATAGCTTCCAATAGAGTACCCATGTGTCATCCACGGTAGACTGGCAGTTTTGGTCAAGCACATGGCGCTTTTGTATGTGTCCTCTGTTTAATGAATATCTTTCTCTCAGGTACATAACATGAAAAACATGTAAAGAACGATAATTACCGAGTGAAACGTCTCCATACTATCATACATTAGTAAGTGCTATACATATAAAAACACAATAAAAACATAGATGTGCATGAGTACATAACCGTAATTAACAATAGTTTTTAACCAAATAATGGACACAAAATCAGTTCAATGAGGCACATGAATGAACGCACTATACAATTAACAACTTTCGAATTTCTAATCATGTATCATAAATGATAGTACAAGTAATGTCATTTATCTAAAAGTTATAATAATAATACAATGTAAAAAGGTTAACAGTAATATGTGCATTTGTGTACACACATCTGTAGAACATATGTAGATTCTTGGAGTAGTAAACAAGTTACTATATTGACAATCCTATGTTTTATATTGTGATAATTTTGAACATGTCTGGTGACATCACCTACAGCTCTACCAACGCAGTGAACACAGTACCCAGCAACTCCAGAGTTAGTCACTATATTTTCGAACTAAAGTGACTACAAGCACTATATTACGATCGGTCTAGACCACTCATCATGTAAATCATACCTTTTTTTGTCAAGCTTTGAACATACAACATAATGCTGTGCCACTAGGTATTTCCGAAGGTGCATAAATTATTTCCATCACATAATTAAAATCATAATTTTCCACCCCGTTTGGTCCACATAAGCAGTCTGTAAATACGATCACTTACTGATCAGCGAAAAAGGATCCAACCTTAATATGACAAAAAAGATATTAATAAAATACAGGATAAGTGGCTCTATTTGGCGAAGAGAAAATATTGTTAACCATTTAATATGACTTAGGTTCATATGTTCCATTTCGAAACCCACTTCTTCAAGTTACCTAAGGATGAAATATAAAGCAGTTAGTAATGTGTGAACCATCCCTCCGTCCACACTTCACAACTCGTAGCGAGGCAGGCCAGCTAACTGCCTGTGAAATCTTGCTGGCAGGACTGGAATGTTGCTGAAGCTGTATGCTGCAAGACCTCAGTCCATGCAGTGGCGAGCTGAATTTCCTAGTGGAATGACCCAACGCTGATCTGTCTTGGTGTTTTACATGACCAAAGGTGGGCCCCTGTCAAAACAAAGCTGGATAGAACCACTATAAATCCTCGCTGTTCAGATCCTACCAGAACCCAGTCTTCGACTACTGCTGATGCCATGACACAGTCCATGACAACTGTTGGCCCATGCGGTCAATAGGTTCCTTCTATGTCTAGACATATCACCTGTTAGCTACTGGTCTACGAACTACTGTTAGACATGATTTCGTGGCTTGAACCAAGAAGGAACCACTTCCAGGATGGCTTCACCCAGTTCCTGGGAGTCTCCAAGGGGTCTTAGATTAGGGGCTTACACAGAAGAGCGCCACACACCTGATAGGATGACTGAGTCGCCGGCTGTCAAAGGCACCTGTCTACTGACTGTCAAACGCTGACGTCAGCCTTACGTCTGCTAATTCACCAGCTGCTTGCCACATCCATGAACCAGCTCTCCTCTCAAGCACCGTCATATTGCCACAGCCAAGTATGCCTCTATGTGCTATGCCAAGCTAGGGGCTGCTGCATAATGGTCTTCATATGCCACAACGTGATCATCCTGACATTAATAGTGGCTGTACCTATGACTCCATGTAGTAAAGAAACACTGGAGGCGGATAAACTGACCCAGGCTCTGTGACGTCATGATAAGAATCAACAAAAGAAAAACCTTAACACCTCTCTGATAACTGCATAACATCATCACTAATGACTAAATAAAACAAAATGTTTCAAAAAAATTGCAAGAATAAACAAATAATATAGCATGAATGCACGAAGTACAAATGCTACGATACACCAATGAATTCTGCATCTAAACGTCGTGGTACACACACTCCTGTCGTAGTTAAAGGGTTACCTTTCCAAATCTCCGTGAAATATATTCTACCCTTGCAACAACATTGCTTCTTGATCGTGCTGGATCTGTAACTCAGTATCTTAATACACATCCTTCTGTGTCCAGTATAAAACAAAAACCCTTCGACTTGGTACCAAGGGTCCATTTTATACAAATGTCATGAAATAACATAGTAATGGGCAAGAAACAAAGAAATATTCTGGTAAATGTCGCTTTTATTTGAAGTAAAAACTTAAATTACTGCTCCACAGTCAACTCCTACTTACACACATTTCACACTTGTGACTGAATTACAAAAGAATGCCAAGGTCCATGCGTTACCTTAGCATTCATCAGAAACTGAAAAGCTCTGTGCTCTGAGTAGATCTTCGTCACCCAACCAAATCAATAACTACTAAATTTCGTAAACTGCCATACAACAGCCAAATCTTCCATTTCAGTGACAGAATAATTGTGTTTCCAATTTGTGAGCACCTGGCTGGCAAAAACAATAGTACTATAACACTTAACACCATATACTTCGAATTCTTGAAGACGTTCTGCCTCAAGATCAGTTTTAGAACCGTCCAAGTCAAGAAAAAATTCTATTCCTAAATCAGGATGTGACAGGAGAGGGGCATTAACGAAAGTCTGCTTCACACCTTCAAATTTAGTTTGTACTTGGGCATTCTAGTCCCACAGAACGCTATTACCCATTAGTGCATAAAGATGTGGTGTACACAACCTGTTTAGGTTCATGAACTGTATAGAAAAATCTGACAAACATAGAAATGATCGAATTTGATTTTTGGCCAATGTAACAAGACACTCACAAATAGCTTCACTGTTATCTGGCACAGGTTGAGTTCCATTGACAACGTATTCAAAGAGACTAAACTGGCCTACTTCGACCTTTTGATTTCTGCAAATTAACAGTCACCCCATAACCTTCAGAGGCAGTGAACAGCCTACCTAAGACCTTATTTTCCCAATTCTTCTCTGCGATCAAGAAATCGCTAACGTACATCGTTATTCTAGTTCTTAAATCAGCAAGCAAAATACTGTTGAAACCTCTAATAAAGGCATCTGAGGTTCCATTAAGTCCAAATGATAGCTTGCAGTATTTATAACAACAACCCTAACACAGAAATGCCGTGTTTTTCCGACATGAAGTATGGAATTCAGTATGCCAGTAACTTGCTCTCTTATCAGTGAACGACGAAACAGAGACTCCATGAAATTTCTGTTGAAGTCTATACAAAATCAACAATACAAAATCAAGTAGAAAACAGTTTTTATTTAATGAGAGTGAAACAAAAGTGGGCGGCCGGGGTGGCCTAGCGGTTCTAGGCGCTACAGTCTGGAAACGAGCGACTGCTACGATCGTGGGTTCAAATCCTGCCTCGGGCATGGATGTGTGTGTTGGACTTAGGTTAGTTAGGTTTAAGTAGTTCTGAGTTCTAGGGGACTGATGACCACAGATGTTAAGTCCCATAGTGCTCAGAGCCATTTGAACCATAAAACAAAAGACTAATATAATGAGCGTGATTCGATACAAATCGAACTATGAACTAACAACTGATTCTATGACACTCTCGTACGTATATTGAATTTTCATTTTCTCCTTCCATTCTATCTTTATAGATTGTGGACATTGGGTTTAAGGTTTGGCAAAAATTGTCATATGCTCCTTGACATTAAACTGATCAGAAAAAAACCTGTAATAGAACCTGGATGTTCTGAAAACACTAACGAATAATATTAAAACACATTAAATAACCCCTGCTTAACTGTTTCGTCTGGCTCCTCGGCACAACAAATTGAATTACGTGTTTTTTCCAAAGAGCATACACCGCTCCTGAATTCAAGAACTGTAGTGCTCGAACACTATTCTCACTTCCAACACACTTTGGTTCTAGTCGTAACTCAGATCTGGTGAGAAATGTAAGACAATAGTTCGTATTCTTTTCCCTCACTGCACACACATCAAATAACAACTTCATCGTAGATCCATTAGTTATGAAACTTACTTCACCACAACCCAGTTCAAAATACTCCAAATGGCGCTAAGCACTACGGGACTTGACATCTGAGGTCATCAGTCCCCTAGACTTAGATCTAGTTAAACCTAACTAACCTAAGGACATCACACACATTCATGCCCGAGGCAGGATTTGAACCTGCGACCGTAGCAGCACCGCGGTGTCGGACTGAAGCGCCTAGAACCGCTCGGCCAAAACGGCCGGCCTACAACCCAGTTCCACACTGCCTCGTGTCTAATCCTAAAATTACTTCATCAGCAAACTTGATATAATAACATCTATAACCTTGGTAATGATTACCAGCGCCTACTTGTCTCGTCAGCTTTACACTTTTTTTCAATGGTCGCCCCTTTTAGCTTTGTCCATTGTGGAGGCATAACTGCTAAGAACATAATCCTTCACTTCCCTGAAATGAAGACTCACTCAATATTGACATTTGAAACATTTTGTCTATTGTTGTTGTTGTTGTGGTCTTCAGTCCAGAGACTGGTTTGATGCAGCTCTCCATGCTACTCTATCCTGTGCAAGCTTCTTCATCTCCCAGTACCTACTGCAACCTACGTCCTTCTGAATCTGTTTAGTGTATTTATCTCTTGGTCTCCCTCTACGATTTTTACCCTCCACGCTGCCCTCCATTACTAAATTTGTGATCCCTTGATGCCTCAGAACATGTCCCACCAACCGATCCCTTCTTCTAGTCACGTTTTGCCATAAATTTCTCTTCTCCCCAATCCTATTCAGTACCTCCTCATTAGTTATATGATATACCCATCTAATCTTCAGCAGTCGAAAACTTCTATTCCCTCCTTGTCCAAACTAGTTATCGTCCATGTTTCACTTCCATACATACCTATACTCCATACAAATACTTTCAGAAACGACATCCTGACACTTAAATCTGTACTCAATCTTAACAAATTTCTCTTCTTCGGAAACGCTTTCCTTGCCATTGCCCGTCTATATTTTATACCCTCTCTACTTCGACCATCATCAGTTATTTTGTTCCCCAAATAGCAAAACTCCTTTACTACTATAAGTGTCTCATTTCCTAATCTAATTTACTCAGCATCACCCGACTTAATTCGACCACATTCCATTATCCTCGTTGTGCTTTTGTTGATGTCCATCTTATATCCTCCTTTCAAGACACTGTCCATTCCGTTCAACTGCTGTTCCAAGTCCTTTGCTGACAGAATTACAATGTTATCGGTGAACCTAAAAGTTTTTATTTCTTCTCCATGGATTTTATACCTACTCCGAAATTTTCTTTTGTTTCCTTCATTGCTTGCTCAATATACAGATTGAATAGCATCGGGGAGAGGCTACAGCCCTGTCTCACTCCCTTCCCAACCACTGCTTCCTTTTCATGTCCCTCGACTCTTATAACTGCCATCTGGTTTCTTTCGCTCTCTGTATTTTACCCTGCCACCTTCAGAATTTGAAAGAGAGTATTCCAGTCAACACTGTCAAAATCCTTTTTATAAGTCTACAAATGCCAGAAACCCATTCGTCTGTAAGGAATTCGCGTTGGTATTTCGCAGCTGTGACTTATTAAACTGATTGTTCGGTAATTTTCACATCTGTCAGCACCTGCTTTCTTTGGGATTGGAATTATTATATTCGTCTTGAGGTCTGAGGGTATTTCGCTTGTCTCATACATCTTGCTCATCAGAAGGTTGAGTTTTTTCAAGACTGGCTCTCCCAAGGTCGTCAGTAGTTATAATGGAATGTTGTCTGCTCCCGGGGCATTGTTTCGACTCAGGTCTTTCAGTGCTCTGTCAAACTCTTCACGCAGTACCGTATCTCCCATTTCATCTTCATCTACATCCTCTCCCATTTCCATAATATTGTCCTCAAGTTCATCGCCCTTGTATAGACCCTCTATATACTCCTTCAACCTTTCTGCCTTTCCTTCTTTGCTTAGAACTGGGTTTCCATCTGACCTCTTGATATTCATACAAGTGGTTCTGTTTTCTCCAAAGGTCTCTTTAATTTTCCTGTAGGCAGTATCTATGTTACCACTAGTGAGATAAGCCTCTACAAATAACAGGTGACTTTTGTTGCTTTCCACTCAACAACATCTCCCTCATATTTTCAATACACAGCGTATCGTATTCTTTGGTATCCTTGTTTGCACTTTCTGAAACTATGGTATTAGCTGTCAATAGCACTTGTCGTTCCTTTGTGGGCATACTTACCCCACATGCATTGCTTCTTGGCTCAGATTATCACATCTCACCAATACGGGGACCTGAATCCCTATTTTGTCATGAGCTATCATTACTATTACCTCGGCTGCTATGGTTGTGACCAATATATATACAGATCATTTTTGCAACTTCTGGAAAAGGTGGTTCGTGGTGCACATGAAGATAACTTCACTGAGCAGATGTGAATCAGTTCAGTTGGACTCCATGGATTGTATCATGATCTCCTTTATCCCATTAAACCAGGCAACCTTTGGTCTGCTTCTTTCCCTTCTTCCCTGGGGATCATACATAAAGATCTTCTTTGGCCATCTGTCATCCATCAATTACGTTGTATGTCCATACCAGGATCCTTTCGTCTTAATAAAGTGCCATTTTAAATCACATAGTACTACTTTATTGCAGTGTTACAGTGGTCCTTCCACTTCCGTTTTACCTCTCCCCAGGATGAATCTTTATCCTACTCCCTGGCAATATCTACAAATTAACATGTGATAAAATTCTCAATGATGACCAGTATGTGAAATGAGACTCATTAAATTCTACATCCTTAGTATTCACTGTTTTACTCTATCTTCAGCTGCTTCCTACCAGTAGACGAAGAAGATCCAGTGATGAAATTGTTTGAATGATACGCAATTTTGAGCCAAGGTGTGCACGCACATGGCGCGTTTGCCCTCTACACATCGGCAAACAAATTCAGTCTTTCCAGTGTATGGCCAAGTGGTAGGGAGAATTGCTATAGCCAAGCATGGGGATGAATGTTATCTTACGCAGTTTGGAAAGACTTGAAATTAATTTCACATGTGAAGTTTTGAAATGAAATGAAATAAATTAAATATCTTACAAAACTGAAAAGAAATAAAACTGTACCCATGAACTCGCCCTGTACTGTTACTCAAGCATTTAAAGACCAGGATCAAGAAAATTGAAAAAATATGTCTCTGGTATTAAATAAAATTTCCGCAACTATATGGAAAAAATGTTGTTCAATAATAAGTATGCATGCATCCTGAAATATACCTAGTTACTCAAAATACTATGACGTTCTTGTACAATAAACCTGACCAAAAATTGCACATAAACCAATCCCACACACATATACACCAGCTGTGAAATTCGAATGCAACATGGGCTGCGGTCCCTGCCCAGTCAGAACAAATCAAGTTTATGACAGGTTCGCACATGTCGTATAATGGTTGTTTGTAAATCTACTATACCAAAAATTATTTATTTAATATAATAATTAATAATCCAGAATCTGGAAAACATGGTCAATACAGCAAATAAACGGGACTATGTATGAATACTCTTTTACAAATAATCAGAAAACACTACATTTCCATTTTGGTACTGATGCAGCGAGAAACGTTGTCGTGTATGGACAAATTACAATATTACGACTGGAATAACATTATGTTTTAAAGAGAAAGCAGGTACTACATTAATTTTACAATTGAAAGCTGATCGCATTTAGCAGTCTTTTTAAAAAAGCTTCGATTTTTCTGCGCCTCACATTGCTGCCACATTTCGAAATGCCGTGGCGTCGATGGCGCCCCAGAATAGAAACTGGCGAAGCTGCGTTGGAAAATAATGTGTTGAGATCCGTTGCAAGTTATACTAGGACTCGTGTACTGTCACAGCTGTCGTCGTGAGCTTGACGTCGTGGGACTGAAATTACAGAGTGTGCTGAATTTGAAATTCGGAGCACTGGCTATTTACGCAATATGTTCTTGTATACAATGTCCTACTCTGCGCAATCTGTGAAACAGTTTCAATTCAGTGATTGACACAACACGGTTTAAAATTTATTCACATCAAAGCACCGTCCTTGAAGCGATCAAATATATCGTGCACACTTTTTATTGCACCAGTGACCCATCGATTTCCGTCAACTGCACACACAGAAACTGTCTGAGTTAATCCACATAAATAAGCAGAGCGCATAGTTCACAGTTCATTCAATATTAATCACTGTATTTCCACAGATCACGCGATGCGGTGCACATTTTGATTTAAATGTTTCGGTCTTGTCCTTACACACGTAATCCAACAATAGCAATACCCACGACAACAATCAGTGTTCTTATTTGTCACCGTCGAACCACCCGATTGTTCAGTTTCGATACTCGAAAATTGGCTCCTCTTTGTAACATTAGTAATTCTCGCCTCACAAACATTAATACAATCTCAACAGTAAACGCCTAAAGTAATCGAACAATTGTAAAGTAAAAGAAATGAACCATCGCATAGCAGTGACAGAATATATTATTCTTTATCTTTGCCGTTCTTGCGCGGTGCCTGTAAATCTCTATGTACATGTATCGATTGATGATATAAAAAAGAATTCTGTTGCTTCAAGACAAATGAGGCTTTTGCCGCCTCACCTTTTACTGTTTGTATTCCATGAAAGGCGGACGCGGACTTGCTGCGTTCCGCATCGGTATTTTATATTTTATGTGAAAATATTCAGTAAATATACTAATTGTTATTTTTCCAATCAGAAAACATGTAGTTTCTTGTAATTGATTACGAACAGACAGCATCAAGAGGACATTTTTGACTGTTATGTATAAAGTATTTAACCACAAAGGTCATCTATTGTAATTTAATATGAAAAGATACGTACCATTAAAAAACTTGTGTTAAAGATAAGTGTACTTATTTTAGTAAATTAACCTTAATGATTTCCATCTCCTCATTTACTTGAATGTTAATTATTTTGCGTTAGTTCATCACCAGAAATTTCGATCATGCTGATGGGCCGAACGCAGCATAAGGCAGAAGGAACATTATCGTTTTTCTATTATTTCTGAATCAGCTCATTTTTTTAATTGTGTAGTGTTGCATTTCTTTTAAAGTCTATAAATCTTCTGGTTCCTTAGTGTTGTTCCGGGTACGACTATATCGCGACTAAAAAATGCACAGAAATGACAATGTTTCTTCCCAACGATTTCAAAGAAATCAATCGGCTGCTCTTGTTCAAAATAATTCAACCAGGTACGTAATGCTCAAAGTATGTTATTATAATAGTGCAATCAATCCCTCATTCTGTTGCCAAGTGGCCCACCAAAATATTCACTTTTTCGACATTTTTCAAAAAGTGTAAAATAATAATTCCTTTTCTTTTCGCCCCCAAGGAGCAACGCTACATCTTGTAGTAAAGATGCACATACATAGAGAGAAACACTTACGTTCTGATAGTTGTGTTGCTGGAATGTGTTGACATTTACTGCTGATCATAATGAACACAACAAAATAATAAAGAGAAAAATATTTCTATGTGCTTCCTACAGTTATATCTTTACACGTGTAAGCAGAAGTTTTCAAAAGGAAAATATGATTATTGGCACTTGTCACTGATTTAATTGTCCCAGCCAAATCGTGCGAGCCCTTGTGAATACAGAGATACTTTCTAGTATGTTCCTCTTGAACTTCCCATGTAACAAAAATGTTCTGATGGAATGAATGGTGTGGGTTAGAAATGTCGGTATCTTGACAGAGTTGACGTACAAGTACGTCTGGGACAGAGAACAGCTGGTCACAGATATGACAATATACCAGAATAAATGTGATAACAGAGAAATACCGACTTCACTCGCATGCGGTTAGTGAAATAATTCAATGGAGACAAATCAAAATTTGTGCCGAGCGAGGAATCGAATACGGATTTCCTGCTTCACCCCAACCTCGCCTTAATCGCTTCGGCTACCCTATTATGCTTTCCGTCCAGCCCGTATTCCCAACTTGTAGCACATTACTTCTGTGGCGCCATCTTGTCCATTAACCTCATTGCTGGCAAAATTTCGCATAATTCTCGCAAGAGTCGCACCTAGGGTGCCTTAACATTGAAGATATCACGAAACGCCATCCACTATACTATGTTGGGTTTCCGTTCTTTCCGACATATCCGAAAGAACAGACACCACGCAAATAATGGTAACATGTAATGGCAGAACTAATGTGTCGTGTTGCCTGTTTTCATTCTGGATTAGAACACACATGGTCACGACGGCTATCTTCACTGGTTTACTTTCTCGCTCAGCGCGTCTTAATACCGCCCGAACCACTAGTATAGTATAATTATTACTGAGCGATGGGCTCTATTTGGACTCCCACAAGTAGCCAGAGATATATATAGTCCACCCAGACAGAAATCCACTTACATGGGAAATGGGTTGTCATTATATAACTGGGGTGTGCAGGTGCCACAGTTGATGCACGCTGACGACTGTTTTACTTCAACAACCACCCAATCCAAGGGCACGTGGCCCACCTTGAACGCGAGTCGCACAAACATTATAGGGGACTGGGGCCGCTGACGAGTGCATACTCTGGATCCTCGGTTTCGCCATTTGACACGTGTGACCTGGGGAATGCTGCTGCTCGGCGCGTGTTACCCCGATTAAATTTTCATGGACTCGTTTACCTACAGACAGATTCAACTTTCACGATCACTTGTTCAGTGTTGACGGTACACGTGAGGGCTTGCCACGATTCACAAATTGTGTGTAGACAGGATTCGTTAAGAGCAGTCAAAATTAGTTTAATTTACTGAAACAAGTGGGTTCAGATTGTAAACATTTCAAAGTGTTTCTTTGCTACATTTTGAGTTGCCAGCGGAATGTATTCATTTTCTGTTTTTTCTTTTTCAGTTACGATTTAATGTATCGTTACATATCTAAGTGGATGTTCCAGACCAGCGAAACAGCGCAAACAGTTGGGAGTGTTTAACGAACTGACTAAATGCAATTGCCTCTTTTCGAATCTGCTCTGCATATTTACTCACTGGCCACGACAACGAGCGATGCAAGATAAACCAAATACAAGAAAGGAAATACTACACAGCTAATGGACAACTTGTAAACATGTATTTTTCTCTGAAAAGTTAGCGAATTTCTGATAGCAACTCAATGATGAAAATTTGTGACAGGTTCGTAAGGGAGAGTTGAGATCTGGTGTTCTCGATATGCTATTCGTGTAAGGAAGCGATGCGCTCCCATAAATGCTTACTGGCCCACCGGTCTCTAAAAATTGAAGTGTCGGAATCTGCGCGTATGTTGTTGCAAATAATGTTCTGAGCCCAAGATAAATGGAAAGCCGAGCTGCAGAATATCTTAGAATTTTCTATTTAAATTTTAAAAAAAGTTTAATTTCAGTTTTACTGAATGTGGGATAATGACATTGCAAGTTTCCAACATAGGAAATTAATGCTTTCAAAGTCACTAATCTCCAAATATACTCTTAAGGCAGATACGCTTCTATAGATAATGTAAGAGCTGATCGCCTGTTTAGAACCAATACAGAAGTTATACTGTACAGAGTTGGCATTTTTTAAAATAAAAACATTAGTTTATCGCTACAAACGCAGTTTTTTTCTAGACAAACGCTTGTCGTAATGTCCACCATCTGTATTGAACGACCCACGTCACACTAGATATCACGTTTAGTATCAACAAGTGGGCAGAATGAAAATTAAATCCACAGTGATAGCAGGCTTAATAAATAAATTGCTTGATAATCTGACAAACCCAGCTCAGGTAGAAGAAAATGCTGGTGGAAACCAATTGTTTCCCAAGCACCACAACATCGAATTTCAGCCGTTGTGAACAAATAAAACAGTAAAAGAAATACTTCCATCATGGACTATCGCTACTGTCGAGAACATGGCCCACGAACTTGATGAAGCGTATACTTCGCTTCATCATTGAAACACCAAGAAAAAATTAAGTGCAGGTCAACATAAAAGTAGATGTAGTGATGCAGCATACTGTTATGTTGCTCAATGCAGCGCGGACCAGAATCATATATTTTTCTTTTCTTGACAAGATATGAACTACGGACATAGGACAAATGAAAAAGTTTCCGTTAAAAGATCGTACAGTCCAGAATCGGTATGCCAGTCAAACAAAATGGCCATGAGCACTGAGACAACTATCCCAACGACGCACCAGGTTCAAGATATCTGCTCGATGAGACACCGTGTTCTGCTGCGTGAAGAAGTCCGTAACTGCTTGCTACACGGCATCGCCCGACAGGAATCGTCAACCCTTCAAGGCGTTTTTAAAAGACTGAAGGCGTTATAATCGCAGGGGGAGGGATCAAGACTATAGGGCAGGTGTCTGAGTGTCTCCCATTTCAGAAAGCGTAACTTCTGCATTAAGACATTTGCGATGTGCGGGCGTACCATTCCACAACGGTGCGTTTAGACAGACGTCCTGCCCCAAACACATTCTTCACTCTCCGACGGATGTCTGCTGCTATTTGCCCTTTGGCAGCCAAAAAAACAATGAGGACACAGTGGTCCCGTTTCGACGCATTTAGATATAATGTCGTCACAGCTCACGTTTCTGCGTTTACCGCACGCACGCTGATCTCTTGCTTACATGTCGATGTTTACGTACCCCCATCAGAGTCACGCTTTTTATGATTTTACTTTGGAGTGGAGCCAGACTCATACAAAACTTCTTGGAAGATATAACCACCATTTGACTATACAATAGGTTTCATGGACTTAGGCCATTTTCAAGTGTTACAAGCATAAAAAAATCATTATACTTGAGTAGAATATGTCATCAAAGTATGTATCTTCCGTTACATAAACCAATTTTTTCAAAAGTAAATGCGAAAACATTTGTGTAATATGCTAACTTACTGGCAAGTAGCATGACTTATTCACTCAAATGTTTGTGGAATGCCTATTAGACTAATTTTCTGGCATTTACTTTTGACAAAATTGGTTTAAATAAGCGAAGATACATATTTTGACGATGATTTGTGTTCTATTCGAGTCTAATGGTTTTTGAAACTTCTAACACTTAAAAACGGCCTAAGGCCGAAATATAGTTTGTGGAATAAAGCCTCTTGTACATCCAAATGGGAGTTACACCTTTCAGAAAACTTTTTCATCGCCATTTATACATTCGCACGTTGTCTCGTGTCAGTAAAACCAGTTAAATTCATTAATTACAGTATATTCATATACGCTTTCAAATAAAACAAAGCCAACGAATTATATAAACTGTCTCGTCCTTTAAGCAGCTGGAGAACGTAGTGCACCGTTGTCTGCTTGGCAATTGCACCGAGTAGCTGCAAAGTCAAAAACTCGTTTTAATAATTTGTATAAAAGTTAGTGATTGCCTTTTATTATTAGCATTTATTTAGTCCAGATTAAACAAGTTATGGCAATGACACACAACCAGCGCAGGAACCGGACATGTAAGGGGGACAATAAACACGCAAAACCAATCTAAGGTTCTTAGAAAACTGTGATTTCAAAAATTCAAGTAATCTGAATAAGTAACAGGAATACGTAAATGGCTCTACTTATCTACGGCGGCTACGGTGTAGCCGTTTCATATTTCATGTTGAGAAGATCGGTGTCATTCCTGTAAGTCGCTGGAAATGTAATAGCCCTCCCTCTCTCCTTTCCCAGCCCTACAAATCATACACACTGAAACAGCCACGACTCTGTTTAGACGGGGCCTCGCGACAAATCTATATACACTCCTGGAAATTGAAATAAGAACACCATGAATTCATTGTCCCAGGAAGGGGAAACTTTATTGACACATTACTGAGGTCAGATACATCACATGATCACACCGACAGAACCACAAGCACATAGACACAGGCAACAGAGCATGCACAATGTCGCCACTAGTACAGTGTATATCCACCTTTCGCAGCAATGCAGGCTGCTATTCTCCCATGGAGACGATAGTAGAGATGCTGGATGTAGTCCTGTGGAACGGCTTGCCATGCCATTTCCACCTGGCGCCTCAGTTGGACCAGCGTTCGTGCTGGACGTGCAGACCGCGTGAGACGACGCTTCATCCAGTCGCAAACATGCTCAATGGGGGACAGATCCGGAGATCTTGCAGGCCAGGGTAGTTGACTTACACCTTCTAGAGCACGTTGGGTGGCACGGGATACATGCGGACGTGCATTGTCCTTTTGGAACAGCAAGTTCTCTTGCCGGTATAGGAATGGTAGAACGATGTGTTCGATGACGGTTTGGATGTACCGTGCACTATTCAGTGTCCCCTCGACGATCACCAGAGGTCTACGGCCAGTGTAGGAGATCGCTCCCCACACCATGATGCCGGGTTTTGGCCCTGTGTGCCTCGGTCGTATATGCAGTCCTGATTGTGGCGCTCACCTGCACGGCGCCAAACACGCATACGACCATCATTGGCACCAAGGCAGAAGCGACTCTCATCGCTGAAGACGACACGTCTCCATTCGTCCCTCCATTCACGCCTGTCGCGACACCACTGGAGGCGGGCTGCACGATGTTGGGGCGTGAGCGGAAGACGGCCTAACGGTGTGCGGGACCGTAGCCCAGCTTCATGGAGACGGTTGCGAATGGTCCTCGCCCATACCCCAGGAGCAACAGTGTCCCTAATTTGCTGGGAAGTGGCGGTGCGGTCCCCTACGGCACTGCGTAGGATTCTACGGTCTTGGCGTGCATCCGTGCATCCGTGCGTCGCTGCGGTCCGGTCCCAGGTCGACGGGCACGTGCACCTTCCGCTGACCACTGGCGACAACATCGATGTACTGTGGAGACCTCATGCCCCATGTGTTGAGCAATTCGGCGGTACGTCCACCTGGCCTCCCGCATGCCCACTATACGCCCTCGCTCAAAGTCCGTCAACTGCACATACGGTTCACGTCCACGCGGTCGCGGCATGCTACCAGTGTTAAAGACTGCGATGGAGCTCCGTATGCCACGGCAAACTGGCTGCCACTGACGGCGGCGGTGCACAAATGCTGCGCAGCTAGCGCCATTCGACGGCCAACACCGCGGTTCGTGGTGTGTCCGCTGTGCCGTGCGTGTGATCATTGCTTGTACAGCCCTCTCGCAGTGTCAGGAGGAAGTATGGTGGGTCTGAAACACCGGTGTCAATGTGTTCTTTTTTTCATTTCCAGGAGTGTAGTTACCCTCCCTCCCTCTCCTGCAAGCCTACCCATATTTCGCTCCATTCCTAACTCAACCAAATGTCGCCCAGACTATGTTTTTCACAGTCAGCCTTGCACCTCTCCGCTCTCCCCAATTCCCCTCACAAACATAAGCACTACATTACTACACCACTGCCGTGCCGACCCTGCTCCGCTTGAGTAAAAGACAGAGATTTAGGAAACAGATTTTAAATTGTAGGACATTTCCAGGGGCAGATGTGGATTCTGACGACAATCTATCGGTTATGAACTGTAGATTAAAACTGAAGAAACTGCAAAAAGGTGGGAATTTAAGGAGATCGGGCCTGGATAAACTGAAAGAACCAGAGGTTGTACAGAGTTTCAGGGACAGCATAAGGGAAGAATTGACAGGAATGGGGCAAAGAAATACAGTAGTTGAAGAATGGGTAGCTTTGAGGAATTAAATAGTGAAGGCAGCAGAGGATCAAGTACGTAAAAAGACGAGGGCTAACAGAAATCCTTGGGTAACAGAAGAGATACTGAATTTAATTTATGAAAGGAGAAAATGTAAAAATGCAATAAATGAAGCAGGCAAAAAGGAATACAAACGTCTCAAGAATGAGATCGACAGGAAGTGCAGAATGGCTAAGCAGGCATGGCTAGAGGACAAATACAAGGGTGTAGAGGCTTATCTCATGAGGGGTAAGACAGATACCACCTACAGGAAAATTAACGAGTCCTTTGGAGAAAAGCGAACCACTTGCATGAATATCAAGAGCTCACATGGAAACCCAGTTCTAAGCAAAGAAGGGAAAGCAGAAAGGTGGAAGGAGTATATAGAGGATCTATACAGGGGCGATGTTCTTGAGGACAATATTATGGAAATGGAAGAGGAGGCAGATGAAGATGAAATGGGAGATATGATACTGCGTGAAGAGTTTGACAGAGCACTGAAAGTCGAAACAAGGCCCCCGGAGTAGACAACATTCCATTAGAACTGCTGACAACATTGGGAGAGAGAGTCCTGACAAAACTGTACCATCTGGAGAGCAAGGTGAAATTCCCTGAGCCTTCAAGAAGGATGTAATAATTCAAATCCAAAAGAAAGCAGGTGTTGACAGATGTGAAAATTACCGAACTATCAGTTTAATAAGTGACAGCTGCAAAATACTAACACGAATTCTTTACAGACGAATGGAAAAACTGGTAGAAGCCGACCTCGGGCAATATCTGTTTGGATTCCGTAGAAATGTTGGAACACGTGAGGCAATACTGAGCCTACGACTTATCTTAGAAGAATGATTCAGGAAAGGCAAACCTACGTTTCTAGCATTTGTAGACTTAGAGAAAGCTTTTGACAATGTTGACTGGAATACTCTCTTTCAAATTCTGTAGTCGGCAGTGGTAAAATACAGGGAGCGAAAGGCTATTTACAGTTTGTACAGAAAGCAGATGGCAGTTATAAGAGTCGAGGGACATGAAAGGGAAGCAATGTTTGGGAAAGGAGTGAGACAGGGTTGTAGCCTCTCCCCGATGCTATTCAATCTGTGTATTGAGCAAGCAGTAAAGAAAACGAAAGAAAAGTCTGGAGTAGGCATTAAAATCCATGGAGAAGAAATAAAAACTTTGTGGTTCGCCGATGACATTGTAATTCTGTCAGAGACAGCAAAGGACTTGGAAGAGCAGTTGAACGGAATTGACAGTTTCTTGAAAGGAGGGTATAAGATGAACATCAACAAAAGCAAAACGAGAATAATGGAATGTAGTCGAATTAAGTCGGCTGATGCTGCTGGAATTAGATTAGAAAATGAGACACTTAAAGTAATAAAGGAGTTATGCTATTCGGGGAGCAAAATAACTGATGATGGTCGAAGTAGAGAGGGTATAAAACGTAGACTGCCAATGGTAAGGAAAGCGTTTCTTCAAAAGAGAAATCTGTTAACATCGAATATTGATTTAAGCCTCAGAAAGTCGTTTCTGAAAGTATTTGTATGGAGTGTAGTCATGTATGGAAGTGAAACATGGGCGATAAATAGTTTAGACAAGAAGAGAATACAAGCTTTTGAGATGTGTGCTACAGAAGAACGCTGAAGTTGGGTAGATCACATAACTAATGAGGAGGTATTGGATAGAATTGGGGAGAAGAGAAGTTTGTGGCAAAACTTGACAAGAAGAAGGGATCGGTTGATGGGACATGTTCTGAGGCATCAAGGGATCACCAGTTTAGTACTGGAGGGCAGAATGTAGGGTAAAAAGCGTAGAGGGACACCAAGAGATGAATACACTAAGCAGATTCAGAAGGATGTAGGCTGCAGTAGGTACTGGGAGATGAAGAGGCTTGCACAGGATAGAGTAGCATGGAGAGCTGCATCAAACCAGTCTCAGGACTGAAGACCACAACAACAACAACATATATTTACCATATTTCACACGTAATTGCACTCATAGTTGACTTGTATCTCTAGCTAATTTCGCATTACAGTTTCATTTTCACACAGCGTAAGGTTTTTGAAGCCGTACCACCTTAACTATGAGAGGTACAATGATATAACTGTGCAGATACATCCAGTAGTAATTATATCTACTGTCAGCGAAATGTGTTCTTAATAGTGTTAGTAATAACGAAGTAATAAATTAAAACATCATGCCTAAGGCGGCACTTTATCACGCTTCTTGGTGTTTATGATGTCATATATTCTGAACTATGTGTCGTACAATGATACATGTTTGTAGGCACATTCAGTGACATATGTGGATACTTACTGCAAAACGCGTTGCGAACAGAGTTAGTTTTTAAGAAGTAATACATTAAAACGTAACGTTTCTTGCAGCAGATTTACTGCATGAACTGAGAAAATATAGTAAGTGATAAAATGTTTTCCTTTCATTGTTCTTGCGGGGGCTATCCGCAAGAAATGTTTTGGTTCAGGTTTGTAAAGTTTGTTGCACGCAACGAAGTGCTTTCCTTCTCTAATAGTGGAGGACCAAAGTATGGCTATTCGCGCATTGTGGGCTATAACGATTTTTTACCACCACTTTAATAGACACAGGGTTCTTACCCCACAGCATTAATTTTCAGTCGGTAAGTGATATGTGTATCAAGTCTGGCTGAAATTGGTCCAGTGGCTTAGTGGTAGATGTGAAACATACGTAGATACATACTCACATACATACACTGAGGCTACAACAGTCTTGGGATAGTGATATGGACATACATAGATGGCGGTAATGTTGCATACATAGGGTACAATAGGGCAGTACTTTGGCGGAGCTGTCATTTGTACTCAGGAGATTCGTGTGAAAACTTGCTGGCGTGACTATGGCCGCACGGGTGTAATTAACCGTCTTTGAAAGCGGAATGGCTGTTAGAAGTAGAGACACGAGACACTCTATTTCGGGAGTAGAAAGAGAATTAAATATTTCAAGATCCGCAGTGACAAGAAAGTGTCGAGACTTCCCCATTTTAAGCATTACCTCTTACCATGGACAACGCTGTGGCCGAAGGCTTTCACTTAACGACTGAGAGCAGCGGCGTTTGCGTGGAGTTGTCAGTGCCAACAGACAAGCAACACCGCGTGAAATAACTGCCAAAATCAGTGTGGGACGTACGACGTAGGCTTACGTATCCGTTAGGACACTGCGGCGAAATCTTTCTTTAATGGGCTACGGCAGCAGACGACCGACCCGACTGCTTTTGCTAACCGTACAGTATCGCCTGCAACGCCTCTCCTGTGCTCGTGACCGTATCGGTTGGACCCTAGACAATGGAAAAACCTGACCTGGTCAGGTAAGTCCCGATTTAAATTGATAAGGGCTCTCGGCAGGGTTCAAGAGTGGCGTGGACCCACGGAGCCCTGGACCCAGGTTGTTAACAAGGTACCGTGCAAGCTGGTGGTGGCTCCATAACGGTATGGCTGTGTTTACGTGGAGTGGACTGGTTTCTCTGGTACAGCTGGACCGATCATTGACAAAGTGGTTGTATTCGGCTACTTGGAGACCATTGACAGCCTTTCTTGAACTTTATGTTCCCAAACAAAGGTGGAAATTTTGAGGATGAAAATGCGGCATGTCACTGGACCACAGATGTTCACGATTGGGTTGAAGAACATTCTCGACAATTCGAGCAAATGATTTGGCGACTCATATTGCCCGATATGAATCCCACCGAACATTTGAGGGATAAATCGAGAGGTTAGTTCGCGCACAGACTCCTGCATCGACAATATTTTCGCACTTATGAACAGCTTTATTGGCAGCATGGCTCAGTATTTCTGCAGGGGACTTCCGGTGACTTGTTGAATACATTCCACCCTGAGTTGCTGGACTACGTCGGGCAAATGGAGACTCGACATGATATTTGGAGGTATACCATGACTTTTATCACCTCAGTTTATACATGCAAATTTATTTTTGTAATTTTTGTGGATATGGACGTCAGGATCTTGTCTTACTAGTCGCATTAAGGTTTTCGTTGTAATTAAAATGCGCCTCGGGCAGTGTGCAGCATCAGGTACGTGCAATGATGCAGGGACAAATAGCTGTTCCATGTAAAGATATTTCGAGAAAAAGTGTTAAGATTAAATTTCGCTTTAGCAAAGTAATTGAAACAGAGTGGTTTCTGGAAGTGTTTTTAAACAAAATTATCGAGGAAACAACGTCTAAGGGACAGAATCGCAGCGAGCCGAAGATCGTTCGTTTTTTTCCAAGCTGAAAGAATGGTCTTGGAGCTTTCTACGCACGCGCTTGAGAAATTTATGGCGTATTTGTAATAAAATTTTTAGACATTTATTTTATATTCTGTCGCCGTTCAAACTAGCCTGGAGCCAGTCACCTCACCTGTCTCCCATTGATAGTGTTTCCAAACAGCACAACCATTCTTGACACATTGTAGAAAACAAGTATTTTTAAAAATATGTTTAGCTTGTAAATAGAAAGCTCAGCTTTTACAAGATGCGTGGACTTTGTTAGGTATATCAGAACGGCTTTAAATAAAGTTCTTATCAACATTATCTGTGCTGTTAAAAGCAGAGAAATGTCATGATGAAATGTCATGATGAAATGTCATGATGCAATGTCACTGAAATACTTTGATGGTACATTGTTAACATCTTTGTCACATGCGGTAGGTGTAAAAATATATTAGGTTGCTACGTAAGCTTCTATAACATACTTAATTCCTTAAAACTGAATATTTAGTTGCATATAAATGTTATCAATATGGGATAAGAAACAGTTGTTTTAACCACAGTCATGGGCTCTGCCAGCTTCTTATCTACGAAAAGCTTGTTGATGTCTTTTGTGCCATCAGTCTTCTGACTGGTTTGACGCTACCCGCCACGAATTCATCCCCTGTGCCAACCTCTTCTCCTCGGAGTAGCACTTGCAACCTGCGTCCTCAAATGTTTGCTGGATGTATTCCAGTCTCTGTCTTCCTCTACAGTTTTTGCGCTCCACAGCTCCCTCTAGTACAATGGAAGTCATTCCCTCATGTCTTAGCAGATGTCCTATCATCCTGTCCCTTCTCCTTATCAGTGTTTTCCTTATGTTCCTTTCCTCTCCGATTTTGCACAGAGCATCCTCATTCCTTACTTTGCCAGTCCTCCTACTTTTCAACATTCGTCTGTAGCACCACATCTCAAATGCTTCGATTCTCTTCTGTTCCGTTTTCCCATGATCCATGTCTCACTACGATACACTCCTCTGCTACAAACGTACATTCTCACGAAGTTGTTCCTCAGATTAAGGCTTATGATTGATACTAGTGGACTTCTATTGGCCAGGAGTGCCCTTTTTGCCACTGTTAATCTGCTTTTGATGTCCTCCTTGCTCCGCCCGTCATTGGTTATTTTGCTGCCTAGGTAGCAGAGTTCCTTAGTTTTATCTACTTCATGACCACCAATCCTGATGTTATGTTTTTCACTGTTCTCACATGTGCTACTTCCCATTACTCTCAGTCCATTTTCTGTACTCATTAGACAGTTCATTCCATTCAGCAAATCACGTAATTCTTCTTCAAATTTACTCAGGAATTTCAGCGAATCATATCACTGATATGCTTTCACCTCGAATTTTAATCCCACTCATGACTTTTATTTTGGTTCCATCATTGCTTCTTCGATGTACAAATTGAAAGTAGGGGCGAAAGACTACATCCCTGTCTTATATTCTATTTAATCCGAGCACTTCTTTTTTTCGCCTTCCAGCCTTATTATACCATCTTGGTTCTTATACATATTGTATATTACACTTACCCCTATTTTTCTCAGAATTTCGAATATCTTGAGCATTTTACATTGTCTAACTCTTTTTCCGGGTCGACAAAACCTACGAAAGTGTCTTGTTTTTTCCTTGGTCTTGCTTCCATCGTCCACCGCAATGTCAGAATTGCCTCTCAGGTGCCTTTACCTTTCCTGAAGACAAACTGATCGTTATCTAACACATCCTCAATTTTCTTTTCCATTCTTCTGATAGTTCTCGCACTTGTCAGATCTTGCAGTTTTCGGAATTGTGGGGATGATATTTTTCCGAAAGTTGTTTTGTTGCCGCTTCCCCCAGAGATTTTAGAGATTCTGATAGAGTGTCATCGATCCCTTCTGTCTTAATTGATCTTAATGCCTCCAAAGCTCTTGTAAATTCTGATTCTTCTACCACATTAGACAAATCTGCCCGTCATAGAGGCGTTCAATGTATTCTTTCCATCCATCCGCTCTCTCCTGTGCACTTAATATTGGAATTCCTGTTGTACTCTTAATGTCATCATTCTTGCTTTTAATTTCACCGAGGTTATTTTGACTTTATAAGTACCGAATCAATCATTTCTTTTTCGATTTCTTCACATTTTTCATGCGGCCATTTCGGCTTAGCTCCCCTGCACTTCCTATTTATTTCATTCCTCAGCGACCTGTATTTCTGTATTCCTGAATTTCCTGACACATTTTTGTGCTTCCGTCTTTTGGCGATCAGCTGAAATATTTCTTGTGCTACCCATGGTTTCTTCACAGTTACGTTCTTTGTACCTATGTTTTTCTTTGCAGCTTCTGTGATTGTCCTTTTCAGAGATGTCCATTCCTCTTCAACTGTAATGCCTACTGAGCTACTCCTTATTGTTGTATCTGTAGCGTTAGAGACCTCCATCTTACCTCGTCAGTCCTTAGTACTTCCGTATCTTAAGTTTTTGTCTATTGATTCTTCCTGACTAATCACTTAAACTTCAACCCACTATTCATCACTACTACTTTGTGTTCTTAGTCTATACCTGCTTCAAGGGACGCCTTACAATCCAGTATATGTATGATGTTCTCTAACTGAAATCGCCCAGTAATACCCGCCCTTTCCAAGAATACTTCCTCCTCTTCTGACTCTTGAACAGAGTATTCGCTATTACTGGATGAAGTTTATTACAGAACTCAATTAGTCTTTCTCCTCTCTCACTCCTTGTCCCAAGCTGTTATTATCCTGCAGTCATATCTCCTACCCCTTCCCCTACAAATGCATTCCGGTCTCCCATGGCTATTAGATTTTCATCTCCCTTTACGTATCAAATACCTTTTCAGTACTGTCATACAACTTCTCTATCTCTTCATCTTCAGCAAACTATCGTTGCCGGTGTTGGTTCTTCTATAATACTTTACTTCGTTTGTTTGGCAAGTTACTTCCACAAATATTGAAAGTTTTAGTAATTAATTTGCCGCGTTAGCCTTTGATCATCGAGTGATCTGTCACAGTGTGATTCGAATCCCCCTCCTCCAATCAGCAAGGCTACTGATGGTAAGTAAGTGTTTAAGGATACCAAACAGCTAAGGTCATCAATGCCATGTTCACCACCTCAGGACAGAAGCTGATACAGCGCGACGTTACGCCTGCAAGTTCGGCAACACTTCGTACACTCAAGCGTTAGAGATTGCCAGCAGTGAAGGGACCAAGTTTTGCCGAAAAGCAGATTTCCTGGTGTTCCAGTAAGCAGATCTAGGAGCGCCACAGAGGTCGCGCGTAGCGGGAAGCTGTTTGCTTCCGAAAATAAATTCCAAGATATACAGCTGCCGGACAGTATTTAATCCGGTGCAAAGCCATCCAACAGCAGATCGTTTCGTATCGTTCGCACATTCAGCTCTGATTTCTCTTATTTTTTTTATTATGATCATTTCATTCTGTGCAGGTGGGCGTCAAAAAATATTTTTACATTCAAAAGAGAAAGCTGGAGATAGAAATTCCGTGAAGAGATCTCGCTTTAACCTAAGATACTTTTGTTTTAATGTTTGCCACGCTAAGTCACGCTTCGTTTTCGTGAGATTGTATTTTCTTTTTTGCTATAATACAAAACGAGCATTCCTTCTTTGAATTTTTTTGATGTCCTCCGTCAGTCCTATCTGATGTGACTCGCACTCTGTCCAGCAATACACGAGAGAGGTCGGACAATCGTGATGTGAGCATTCTCTTTAGTAGACCTGATGCAGCCTAAAAGTGTTCTGACAATAAATCGCAGTCTTTGGCCTGTAGTCTTTCCGATTAAAATTGTTCGTAATTGTTTTCCGTGGATAGGCGGTTGGACTGACAACCTTTATAGATGTTGAACTTATCGTGTAACTGAAATTTAACGGATTTCTTTTAGTCATGCGGATGACCTTACTTCTTTTTCTTTTCTTTTTTTTTTCCTTTTTTTTTGAGATTCGAAGACAGCTGCCGCTTTTCGCAATACACAGATATCGCTTTTAAGGTCGTTTTGCAATTGGTATTGATCTTATGAGGACTGTACTAGATAGTAAATGACCGCATCATCTGCAAACAGTCTAAGAGGGCAACTCAGGTTGAAACGTCCCCTTAGAAAAATTAAGAATGACTGTGCTGAAAGAACTCTTACGTTATTTGATTTTCAAACAGCTGAAGAAAACTGAACGTACTCAGTCATTTCTCTCTTTACTTACTCTGATCATCACTAAACTGACACACGATATTTTTAGCACAACGAAATCTGACTTTCAATAATCCCTCCAAAAGAATGGCCCTGACTAACAATAACCTATACCTTTCATGAATCACTTACCTCACAAAAGTCTTCGCTACTCGAACTACTGCAATACACCCAGCGCCAACACTGCCAGCTAAGTAAAAGATTCTAACTACCGAAGTATATATATATACTGCACTAGTGAATATTCCAACAATTGAGTCCAACCAGCCACAGACTGCACACAGCGCAGTCAGCGATTTTCATACAGAGCACTACGTGGCGTTACCAACATAAAAATCGAATCAGCCTACTTACAAGGCTATCTCTTGAATTGTTTATGTAATTTAGGAACAGCAGAGGGCCTATAACGTTTCCTTGGAGAACACCAGATATCACTTCTGTTTTGCTGGATGTCTTTCCGTCCCTTACTGCAAACTGCTACTTTTCTGACAGGAAAATCACGAATCCAGTCGCACAAATCAGACAATACTCCAAAGGCACGCAATATGATTAGAAGCCGCTTGTGAGGAACGACATCAAAAATCTTCTGGAAATCTAAAAATGTGAAATAAAATTTAGACCCCCTGTCGATGGCACACATTACTTCCTGAGAATAAAGCTCTAGTCACGTTGTATAGGACGATATTTTTAAACCGTGCTGACTGTATCAACATATCGTTTTCTTTGAGTTAATGTCCGAGCACAGCGTATGTTTGAAATTCTACTGAAAATCGACTTCAGTGATATGGGTCTGTAATTCATGGGACTACTCCTATTTCCTTTCTTGAGTAGCGGTGTGACCTGTGCGACTTTTCAGTCTTTAGGTACGGATCTTTCGTCGAGCAAGCGGTTGTATGCAGTTGCTAAGTATGGCGCTATTATACCAGCCTGCTCTAAAAGGAATCTGATTAGCATACAGTCTGAACAGGAAGGCTTGCCCTTATTAAGTGATCCGAGTTTGTTCGTTGCACCGAGGACATCTAGTTCTAAGTAACTTATGAAAGCGGCAGTTCTTGATTCAAAGTATGGAATATGTGGATCGTCCTCTTTGGTGAAGGAATTTGGTGTGCAGATGGTTTCTTATCTGCATACCCAACGCGTTGGATTTGGTGTCTCTATTACCTTGGATGTACTCACGGAACAATTTTTCAAATACTTCAAATATACGACGCTGTCACCAATAGATTTTTGGATGATGTTAACTGCTTCGAAATACAGAGCTGTTTCTTTATTATTACACTCCTGGAACCATACTTGCTCCGGACACTGCGAGAGGGCTGTACAAGCAATGATCACACGCACGGCACAGCGGACACACCAGGAACCGCGGTGTTGGCCGTCGAATGGCGCTAGCTGCGCAGCATTTGTGCTCCGCCTCCGTCAGTGTCAGCCAGTTTGCCGTGGCATACGGAGCTCCATCGCAGTCTTTAACACTGGTAACATGCCGCGACAGCGTGGACGTGAACCGTATGTGCAGTTGACGGACTTTGAGCGAGGGCGTATAGTGGGCATGCGGGAGGCTGGGTGGACGTACCGCCGAATTGCTCAACACGTGGGGCGTGAGGTCTCCACAGTACATCGATGTTATCGCCAGTGGTCGGCGGAAAGTGCACGTGCCCGTCGACCTGGGACCGGACCGCAGCCACGCACGGATGCACGCCAAGACCGTAGGATCCTACGCAGTGCCGTAGGGGACCGCACCGCCACTTCCCAGCAAATTAGGGACACTGTTGCTCCTGGGGTGTCGGCGAGGACCATTCGCAACCGTCTCCATGAAGCTGGGCTACGGCCCGCACACCGTTAGGCCGTCTTCCGCTCACGCCCCAACATCGTGCAGCCCGCCTCCAGTGGTGTCGCGACAGGCGTGAATGCAGGGACGAATGGAGACGTGTCGTCTTCAGCGATGAGAGTAGCTTCTACCTTGGTGCCAATGATGGTCGTATGCGTGTTTGGCGCCGTGCAGGTGAGCGCCACAATCAGGACTGCATACGACCGAGGCACACAGGGCCAACACCCGGCACCATGGTGTGGGGAGCGATCTCCTACACTGGCCGTAGACCTCTGGTGATCGTCGAGGGGACACTGAATAGTGCACGGTACATCCAAACCGTCATCGAACCCATCGTTCTACCATTCGTAGACCGGCAAGGGAACTTGCTGTTCCAACAGGACAATGCACGTCCGCATGTATCCCGTGCCACCCAACGTGCTCTAGAAGGTGTAAGTCAACTACCCTGGCCAGCAAGATCTCCGGATCTGTCCCCCATTGAGCATGTTTGGGACTGGATGAAGCGTCGTCTCCCGCGGTCTGCACGTCCAGCACGAACGCTGGTCCAACTGAGGCGCCAGGTGGAAATGGCATGGCAAGCCGTTCCACAGGACTACATCCAGCATCTCTACGATCGTCTCCATGGGAGAATAGCAGCCTGCATTGCTGCGAAAGGTGGATATACACTATACTAGTGCCGACATTGTGCATGCTCTGTTGTCTGTGTCTATTTGCCTGTGGTTCTGTCAGTGTGATCATGTGATGTATCTGCCCCCGGAATGTGTCAATAAAGTTTCCCCTTCCTGGGACAATGAATTCACGGTGTTCTTATTTCAATTTCCAGGAGTGCATTTTAGTGTCTACAGTTTCTTTAAGGAATAAACTAAAACTGACTTTATTTTCATAGACTTGCATATTTATTGAATGTGGAGATCTTTGGAAATCCAGTTATATTTATGGTAATTCGATTTTACAGACCAGTCATCCAGGCTGTTCCTCAAGGTTCATCTGCGATAGACTGTGTTGGAAAAGCATGAATTTTATAAATGTATTAATTAAATGTATTAATTACTTCTTAGAAGTTTCCGTGCCAAATTATCTCAGTATTCTGTCGGACAGACAGTCTTCAACAAGTCGAGTGCATGACCGTAGTATTGAAACACGTTTTCCACGAAATCACAAGAAATAATCCATTTTTGTAATGGTTTGTACATCTACATACATAGTCTGCAAGCTATCGTATGGTGCATGGGGGAGGGTACCGTGTGTGCTTGTAGCACTTATAATTCATTGCTTTCCTGTTCCACTCTCAGTCAGAAGGAGGGAAAATCGGCTGTACACAACCTTCCATACGAGCCATAATTTCTCTTATGTTATCTTCGTGCTTATTACTCAAAATGTATGTCCATGGCAGTAGAGTCGATCTCCAGTCAGCTTTAGTGTCTGTTCTCTGAATTTTCTCAGTAGTGGTTCACGAAAAGAACGTCGTCTTCCCTACAGGGATTTCCATTTGAGTTCAGGAAGCATCTCGGTAACACTCGCCTATTGACCAACCTTAGCGGTAACAACTAGTAGCTTACCTTTGTCTTTCTTTAATTCGACATGATGGGGATCCAAAACACTTGGGCAGTACTCAAGAATGGGTCACGGTAGTATTCTATACGTGGTCCCCCTTACAGACGAGCTATAACTTCTTAGAGTTCTGCCAGTAAATGGAAGTCGACCATTTCTCTTGCCTGCTACAGCCCTTATGTGCTCGTTCCACCTTGCAACGTCACTACTACATATCTACTCGACGTGACTATGTCAAGCAGCACACTAATAATGCAGTATTGGAACATTGTGGGATTGTTTTTCCTACTCATCTGCATTAACATACATTTTTCTACATTCAGAACAACGTTCCATTCTTCACACCAAGTGGAAGTTCTCTTTTAGTAAACTCTGTACCCTCCTCCAGTCACTCAGCGACGACACCTTCCCGTGCACCACAGAATTATCAGAAAACAGCTGCAGATCACTGCTCACATCATCTGTCAGATCATTTGTGTATACTAGTCGACCAGTGCAAATAATTCGCACTCAATCATGATCAGTCACCAGTGGGTACTGTAAACAAGAAAACGTGTGTATTTGTTAGTATAAGAGATTATATTTTGAATAGTAGTAACAAATTTTAGTCTCATTATAAGAAGTCTGTATCAATATATACAATATGGTTAAGTGTAAAACATGTAAAAAGCAGATACTGTATTTGTGAGATTAATTTTATATTTAAAAATTCTTTACTTTACAAAATTTCTTTGAAAATAATGTTAGCAATTATAATGCAACCTTTGTTCACCTCTTGGCTGTATGTGTGTTTAGCACAAATCCAAACATAACTGAATTTGCAAGCTCGTGGCAAAGCATGTATAACAGTCCACCCGAAAAAAAAAAAAACTGTTTCTGGTAAATACAATCATGTGCGCTTGACATTGTTCTTTATTAATGGATGTAGCAAAGACTACCTTTATACAGGATTTTTTTCTTATCATTTAGAAAGGCGTGGTTGGATAAGACAGTAATGGTATGAGCACGCTAATATTAGAGACAATGACTTTAGCAGAAGTGGTGTAATCATAAATGTGTTACCATTTATCTTGCACCATTAATGAATCCCTGATCAGCATTAAAATTTCCTTAAAAGCAAATGATGAGGCGCTAAGCCAGACGGATTTAAATAGTTCAACAGTTTGACGGGTACAAATGAACGTTGTTTATTTCTTCAGGTTGGATGGTATACCTACTGAGGTAAACTTTTGCCTCGCCAGGTAATAAGGCGGAAAGGACATATCAATTAATTGTTGTACGCAAAATCAGTATATTTTGGACATGAACTCGCCTTAGAATCAAATTTCGAGACATTTTGTTTGTTGATTTATATGGCACTGAATATGGTGCTATGGTAATCAAACGGTCGCAACTACAATAACAATATTTAGGAATTTTTAACGCTTCGTTGTCGTAACCTGTTTGATTTTCTAATCACTGTTGCCCAGTTTAAGTAACCGTTCATACCGTTCATAAATCACCAATTGCCCTCATAATCTTGGTAACCTTATGAAATTTAACATTGATACGTCCCCTCAGAAAAATTTATGAATTACTGTGCTGGAAAACCGATTACGTTATTTGCTTTTCAAACAGCTGAGCAAAAACTGAACGTACTCAGACATTTCTAACTTTACTTATTCTGATCATCACCAAACTGACACACAATATTTTTAGCGCAACGCAGTCTGACTTTCAATAATCCCTACAAAAGAATGGCCCTGACTGACATTAACCTAAACCTTTCACAAATCACTTATCTCACAAAAACTTCGTGACTCCAACTGCTGCAATACAGCGAGCGCCACTACTGCCAACTAAACAAAAGATTCTAACTACTGAAGGCACTAACTACTGATAGGCATAGTTAGCAAATGAAAGATTTTGATAGAGAACAAACAATGTATTTACCTTAATAGCGTTCAAAAGTCATAATATGTATAGCAGTTCATGACATCCAGTCTTAGAAATTTACTGTCTCTGATGGACACACGTCCATATCATCCGCTCTCAAAACTCCGCCATTTCTCTCCCCACATCCACCACTGCTGGCGGCTCACCTCCAACTGCGCAACGCTACGCGCTGTTAACAGCCAACTGCCCAACACTACAATAGCAAACAACAATGCAAACCAGCCACAGACCGCACACAGCACAGCCAGTGATTTTCATACAGAGCGCTACGTGGCGTTACCAATAAAAAAACCTAAACAGACTACTTACAACACGAGACCTTAAGGATGACAGTTTGACTATAGTTTCGACAATAGCTGTTCTATTGGCTTGTCTAACGACTGTTAATACTGAATTATTTGCTCCATGAGGGAGATTGTTATTCAAGTTGTTCCTTAAATGTCGATCGAGAGACGCGCGGGGTATCCGCGAGGTCTTGGGCGTCATGTCGGAGGTTCGAGTCCTCCCACGGGAATGGGTCTGTGTGTCGTCCTTAGCGTAAGTTAGTTTAAGTCAAATTAAATAGAGTGTACGCTTAGGGGTCGATTAGCTGAGCAGTTTGGTCGCATAAGACCTTACCACAAATTTACAAGTTTGTCAATCGAGAAAGCTTAGCGCGTCTTAGGGGATTCTTTGGAAATCTCATTGTAACGTCCCCGTTTCCTTCTATCGACAATGTTAGAATTATATGACCGTGTAAGCATGTTCCTAAGCAAATGGAATAAAATTTTTGAAAAGGCTATCGTTCCGAAGATTCAATATTAAATCGATAAATGAGGGGACAACTTATTCCGCCTACTTAATTACTGTAAAATTTAGTATGGTTGTTCGAAAGGTTTGTGCTATCATCCACGTACTGTGTCAACGAGAAGGGGTACCACGTGGATCGGAACTGAATAATAAGAGTTACTGAAATAATTATAGCTAAAAGAAATACGGTAGCCAGCCCAACTGGGCAAAATTTCTGTTCGGTAGGTGAATTAATGAGCCGAACAGTCAATGTCAAGAATTACTGGAACACGCGCGGCAATGGGAGGCTGCACGCACGTTAGCAAAACAATTGAAACACTTAAGTAATAAAGAGAGAAAGAAAATAGTTTGCACTCGAAATATTATTAACTAATAGAGCTGAAATTTTGAAAACATACAAGATAACACTTAGATTAATGGTTACTTACTGTTGTAAGTGACAATGACGCTACCTCACAATAATGTCTACTATTTTCATATGAATTTTGGAGAATGGCAAAAAAATAATTAAAAGAAACTCTATTGACTTCTGAACAATGAAGTAGAAATTGATAATTACTGTATCAAAAGGTAATTATTACACTTTAGCACGACTGCAAGTCAAAATGTGAACCAGAACTTTACTAACAACAAATTACAATAATCACTGATATTTGCACTCAGTCATTAATTCTAGTTAGTGCGTTTGTTCATACAACCACGAATCACTTTAATTTGATTAGTTGATTTACTGTTTGCAACAATTAGATCGCCTCAGATTAAAGTTCAAATTCAAAGTTAGTGAGACTGAAATCTTTAATCTTACTGAATCAATTAGTTCATTATCAAAATTCACTGGCACTGCAATTTTCATTTTTCATAAACGGTACTCGGATTGTTGTAACAATAGGACAAAACAGGAACCTACTTGGTGAACGATTTTAGGAGAATCACGGGTAAACAGTTTTGATTAAATTATGGTAATTATTCACTCGCAAAACACCACAAAGCTGCGTAACGCCGTTACACAACTAGTTGACAATAAGCTGTGATGCAGCAATCTTACTTCAGTCCATTCTCGCCGTGACGAAGTTGCTGACTACGACACTGGTGCTGGCTCTCCTTTCCATGATAATTAGCGAGCACTTGAGTTATTGGCAATGATATTGGCGTGGCCGGTTCTTGATGTTGCTGCAGCCAATATCTCCACCGCCTACACTCATCACTTGCCACGTGCCGCTAAACAGTCACTCCTCTAATACAGTGCACACCATCCATGCGTCCGCACTTCACCAAGTCTCACACCAAAGTTCTCTCTCTGTGTAGCGCGCGCTCTGACGTAACATCCTCCCGTGTCCAGAGTCGCCGCTACTCCAACGATACTTATTCGTTGACAAAAACCTAACGTTTCCCTAATATTCCCTCAGCGATATTTACATAATATACATAACTGATTATACAGCAAAATAAACAAATTAATTCATACATTGTGTACATATAAATTTACATAAAGATAAAAGCAAGTACATATACAATAATAAATGGTCAAAGAGCACATCGGCATGAAAGTGTTATAACCGTCTCAAGTGATACGGTCCGAGTCGCGGAGAAACTGTCCATCGATGAGACAGCTGTGTTCAGGATGGGTATAGGCAGTTTGAAAATCGAATGTGATGTGCGTGCCCCTATTAGGAGACTGGTAACAACGCGTGGCAATGAAACTGTTAATACAACTTTATTTCCATCTCGTAAAATCTGACACAAAGTTTTTAAGACAAATGTTTCATTGGAGCTTCCTAGTTCGCCAATGAAGTAACAAGTAAAATATCAGTTCTTACTGACGGTAAGACATTCTCAGCTATTGTCTTGTGTTCGCCGTTTAGCTTTTCGTAAGCTGTCTTGCCGTTCGTAGGCTGTAGGCTTCTGTTGTGTGTTGTGCGACTCTCACAACAGTGGTTGGTAGGTTTAATTGTTGTAAAGATTTGTCACGATATTTAAAAAGATTTTCCAATCCTAGCAGTGTAAGGTTCTGGGCTTCAGGTTGCGTGTGCTGTCTCTGAAAATCTTCTGAAAGTGAGTTCTCAAATGTTATCCATAACTCAGGTTTATTGACAGGACAAGAGAATGTGCAGTTGACGACGAAAAGCCATAATGTTTTCAAAATAAATAGAAAACAGTAATTTAAACTGTTTGTGGATTTTTTTGTCGTCTGTGGTGAGCAAAATTTTCAAAATGAAGTATCAATTATTAATTTTGATTACATAATACAGGAGATATAGCGTATTCACAAGAAACCAACTTTGAGAAATAATATAATTGAGAACAAGAGCGGTCCTATCACAATTCCCTGGGGCGCTTCTGACGACGAACGCGTGTCGTCGACAAAACGTACTGGATTATATTACACAAGAAGTTTTCGAGCCACTCACATATCTGGGAACCTCATTCCTGTGCTGTGTACCTTCGTTATCTGTCTGTAGTGGGGCACTATGTCAAAAGACTTTCGGAAATTTGGGAACATGGAAACTGCCTGCTGCCCTTCATCCACGATTCGAAGGGTATCATGTGCGGAAAGGGTAACCAGAGCTTAGCGTGAGCGAATCTTTCTAAATCCGTGCTGATTTGTAGACATAGGCTATTCCTTCTTACAGAAATTTATTTTGCAGGATGTTGGGAAACTTTTTTATTCAGATTAGTACAGGAGGTAGAAAACATCAAAGCAAATGTTACATATGGTCCCTGACAGCTATCGTATGGTGCTAGGGATGAGTTTCAAAGAAGTTGTTTCACTTGCTATTTACAGCCGTGGCATTCACAAAAACTGCTCGAATGCGCGATCACTGAGCTGCACCCTCGCAGAACATCGGCGGACAATTGACCGCCGTGTCCACCAGAAGATTCCTGGCATGTCCGTAACAGTACCAGCATCGACGTCAGTTCTAGCGACAAGGTCTTATCCTACTTCCACAACGGTTTTGTACGTTAGCTACTTCAAACGTCCCCAGACGAAGAAATCCAGACGCCTGAGGTCAGATGAGATGGGTGACCAGGCCACAGGGCCACCTCGGCCGATCCATCCATTCTGGAAGGTTGCTCTCAGATAATTCCTCAGAGCTTTTTGAAACATAATTTTAGGAAATGTCAGCAGTTATAAAATACTATAATAACATAAGAATGAAATGAAACTTCTAGATATTAAAAACAGTCTAGATCATATAACATATTTTACTTATTTTTACTTCTGAATCAGACCAGTATTTATTGTATAATCGGAACATATCAATTTTTGTCGCGTTACCATGGTTACCAGGGGTATTTCTTCCAAATCGTCTCTGGTCGATATATTTCTGCTGTATGTAATAATATTATGGTGCATATAATGTTTTGTACTAATGTTGTAATAACAAGCCAATACTTTCGTACCTTTGTATCTGAACATATCGATCATTACGCTGTTACCGTACTTACTGGTGGGATGTTGACTGAGTCGTCTGCCTTAAGTATGGATCTTGCAAATCCCCTCACAGGGTACCTAGTGCATAATTTAATGTCAATGGCTTATCGTTTTATTGCCCTTGTATACTTGCTTTCTAGTTTTAGCGTCATTGGTTTTGTTCCTATCGTATTAAATATACTTATCACTTCTACTGTATTATTACTTACCGAGTAAACAATTATAAGCCATACTTTCGTATCTTTGACATGAAATCAGAACACATTAATTTTCATACCGTTACTACGGTTACTGGTGGCGTCATTATAAGTAAACTTCGCAAAGCACTCACTCATGAATTCTCTAGACGCCACTTTAGGTCTAGTTCGAATTTTAATGGCTTATTACTTTATTAACGTTCATTATACTGTATATTATGCAAGCCAATTTCTATTTTTACATGACCATGGTCGTGATCCGAATATTTCACATTACAACTGTATTTTTACTGATTTTACTGTCGTTGGTCATAACTGACGTAATGCTGGAGACGGTGGACGGACCTTTCGCTATTTATGCAGTTGTGGCTCCTCACACCAGTCCAGCGCAGGCAGTGCTCCATCCCACCAGCTCCAGCAAGTATATAGTTTTTTACTGTTGTCTTTATCTTCTTGTGTCCTCTAATAACTTCCTTGTACTCCACTGTTTTTATTATATTTTTAATTCCTCAAAACGATACTGAAATGGGCTGGTGCTTCATCGTACTGGTACTACATCCTTTGTCCAACATTCTTAGGTACATCCTCCAGCACTACTGGCTACACATGTTCCACAAGGATGCGGTATCTCCGGTCGTTGAGGCGGATTGGAAGAATGCATGGTCCAGTCAACCTACCACCGACAATAATGGCCCACACATTAACACCGACTCGCTGAGGCGGATTGTGGTCAGTGAAACAGCCTTCCTGAGTAAATAGTCTCCTCGGCGTACAGGACCTGTACCAGAAATAAAGAATGCATCGCACTCTGTTGTAAAAATCATTGTGCGAACTGTACGCGTTGGGGAAAATCTTCAGGTGGCAGTGTAACCGCTTGCTAAAGATGAAAAGGATAAAACTGCTGATCTCATGTAACACATTCCACATCTGATGCCCAGGATGTGTACAACACTTCTGTTGCTTGTGTTTTCAACATGTCATAGAATCTCGTCTTCCATTTCTGAAGGGAGTTCGCACTGTTCGATTTCGACCTGTACCATGCATTCTTGCACGGAAAATGCCTGTTTCACGTAGCAGGTGATACAGATGTTCGAATGTTTGGTGTTGTGGAACCAATCGGTTGGAAGAGCCCTGTCGATACTCTCTCACTGCAGTGCGTCCATTTCCGTTCACAGACCCATGAACGAGATGCATGTCAGTCATTTCAGCGTACTTAAACCGCTCCATATTCACTATTGTTATCGCACGGCGGTAATGATTGCAACTGAATCAGGGAGTTTACAAAGAAGTCACCGTTTTTGTCACTGGGTGGTGATTTTTACGAATGATTAGGCGTGTTTCCAAGCAGACCTCAGAGCTATGCTTTCGTAAACAGAGCAGTTTTGAAGTTCCGTACACATTGCCGACGCAGTTATTACGTGAGTACCATTGACAAAATGTTCTCTAACATTACAAGTTGACTTCAGAGGCCACATCCTCCTTATCGATATAATTTGTTTAGATGTTTTCTACCTCCTGTATTAACTTCGACGAATAATTTCAGAACACCCTGTATTCAGTAATCCAAATACCTCTAAGAATTCTAAGACTTTAACTGATGTTAAAAATATTTGTCTGTAACTTTTCGTGTCCGTTATTTCACCTTTCTTATGTACATGAGCCACCTGCGCTTTCCTTCAGTCACTTGAGACTTTGCGCTGAGCTATAGATTCGCCATAAACGCGAGCTAAGTAAGGATCTAGTGTTGTAGAATACACTATCGGGATCCAACCGGTCATGTATTTTGAGAAAATTAATTTGCCTTTTAAATAACAGTTGTCGTACATACAGAACAAATGCTATTTTAAGTTGTTTCTGTTCACGTAAAGCTAAATAAGGTGTCTCAGATTTCAGTAAAGTACAAGTCACTTCAGTCCGAGTGCAGCACCCCCACATTTTCGTGGCTGCTCGTTTCTCTAGTAATGAATCGGTAGTGGTCACTGGAATTCGAGCTGCTAATAGGATGATTCTTCTCGCTACCGTCTTTGGCTAACAAATGATCTCTGCGCAACAAGCTTGACGCCATAGTCGTCCGTCATTGTTTAATGTTGTATTCCATTTAGGAGATGAGTACTTTGTAGAAGTGAGCGTTTTTAATACTTATACATGACCTCTTACGCCATCGTGTACCACCTTACGTGACGCAACAACTATTAATTGTTTGCTTTGAGAAGACTATCAGAACAGTGGCTGACAAGAGTAGCTGTCTCGATAGAAGTCGAAAGACTAGGCATTTACTTGGTCTTTTGAGCCAGCATGTTACGTCTGTTTTCGTTTCGATCTGATCTTCTACCCAAAGTCAGCTAAATGATTCTCTATGTCGGAATGGTTTCCAAAAGCAAGTTTCATTATTTCAATAAAGGGAAAGATTTCCTTCACTGACAGATTTTACTAATTTCTCCATTTTATTTCTGCCTTTTTTTCGTTTCGATCTTTCTGGATACAGAATCCCCTCTCTACATCGGGACAGCGCCCGATTGCTCCAGCTTGGACGGGCCCCTGGTATTGAGCATTCAGCACGGTCGTCCGTGTGGGAGGGAGGGGGGGGGGGGGGGGGAGGGAGATAGCCCCCCGCCAAACGAAAAAGAAATGAAGGTGGTTTAGAAATTATCAAAATCCAGATGAAAGACTGGGGTTCCCATTCGGACACTTTAAAGGCTTTTTCAAACTACAGGCTGAAATATTTATCCAAATATCGAACTATTTTTTACGGATGTTTATATGAAAACTAGATTAGTTAGTTAATGTTCCATTGATCATTTTAAAGATCCTTTCATCCAAAAGATGTGAAACGATCAGTATCCTGTGAGCACAGCTTCAGAAAATTAAAGATGATGGTAAAAAAGTTCTTAACGTGTAATACAATTGTAAACTGCCAAATTAAGCTGTTTTGTTGATAGAGAACTGCACAGTTGCTAAACTTGACTTCAGTCTCATAATTAGTGAGTTTGCTTTACTGAAACCAAGGAAATCAGAAAGTGAAATTACAATAAAAACATCTCAACTGTCTATTATAGGAATTTTTCTTCGATTTCTAATTAATAATTTATGCCCTGTTAATAATTTAGGAAGAGAAAATGAAATGTATTCTATATTGCAAATCACACTAAAATAGGTGTACAGTAAATTCAAATGGTTCAAATGGCTCTGAGCACTATGGGACTTAACATCTATGGTCATCAGTCCCCTAGAACTTAGAACTACTTAAACCTAACTAACCTAAGGAGATCACACAAGACCCAGCCATCACGAGGCAGAGAAAATCCCTGACCCCGCCAGGAATCGAACCCGGGGACACGGGCGTGGGAAGCGAGAACGCCACCGTACGACCACGGCACGCGGGCAGGTGTACAATAAGTACCTGCCAAAAACAGTAAGAAATTCTCTTTACAGCCAGTTTTTTTTTAAGAAAATGAATGCATTACAATTTATTTATTGCAGAACATATTTAACTTGTGTGCAACATTTTTCATCAGTATAGTTCTTTTAATAAACATTTTCCACTAATGTTTCATTTCGTAACTCTACTAACAAACTTACACAATTTGCTGAATATGGGTTAGATAAAACTGTATAAAAGTAGTTTTAGGGTGTATGTGGGGAAGGGGGTTAGCGTCGCAGCTTGGCAACACTGTGAGGAGTGCAATTTAACATTCGTATGGCTTTCCTTAGCAGATTATTATTTTCCTCCAAAATGGTCTCGGCTAGCCTTTCCAAGAACAGTCAGACTTTCAGGCCATACTGAACACCTAATGGACAGAGCAAACAGCAGAGCAAATACCACACGTGCGCGCTCCCTTAACGAAACATACCAACCGACTTACTACTCCCGCTATCTGCTGATTTCAACAACGCCTCCATTTTTAATATATATTTCTGACAAATCTATGATACTATTTACTGACATTTTAAACGAAATAAAATTAGTTTCAATTCAGTTTTGTACTTCAAACAAGGATGCAAATATGGCATTTAATGCACATAATTTTTGCCGTAGGTATGTTCTTTGAAATATGTTATCATGACAATATTAAAAATGAGACTGCAGCTTAAAGAAGCAAAGGGAAGCTGTGACAATACTTCGCCAACCATAAAAACGCCTTACGCTGCGGATTCTGCCAGCCAATCACCGATTTAGCCGTTCTTAGATATGGTAGTCATTCGCACGCATGTCTACCATATGGAGCCCTCTCTTACTGTACCCAAGAATTCCTGATTCAGACTCGGCCCCCGGCGAAGCCTCCTAACTATACTTCGTTGAATGATAAGCTCGACTCTGATGTAAAGAGAAAAAAGAAAACACTCTGTATGCTTAGCGATTTGTCGTCGTGTGCAGTGCATCTACACAGTGCTAACGGAAATGGACCCTACTTTTATATCAGTTATTTCGTCGTTATTTTAGAGCGAATGACTCAACGAGGTGCCCTAAGGCATTGAAAGTGCACACTGTTTCTGTCAATCACTGCGATAAACGCTTGACGCATTTAGCTCTGGTCTGAAATCTTATTGCTCAGTCACTTTCTCTGTCCTGGTAGTCTTCTCATATGGGAGGATCATTCGAATGCACTGCAAAAATATGTGCGAAATTGCTTCGAGTTCTTTAGTGAAATATGGGGGCACATAATTACTAATTATGCTTAATGCCTTCGAAAATTTATAGAAAAAAAGGAAAAAGATCCGTCGATATCGGTATGGTAGTTGGAAAAATGTCAGATGACACTTCCAGCTATGAACTAGATTCCTCGAACGCCGATCTGGAAGGAGAGATTACCAGATATCTGAGTTTTAGGTATTTCCTTCTGTCGGAAAGCGAGGATTGTTAAAGTGAGTTTTAACTGTATTGTTTCTGTGGGAACTGATGTTTCATGCTTTCCGATGAAATTGCACGGTACTATTTGTTGGTTTTGTGGAGACTGGTAGCGGTGCATGTTTCCGGATCAGCAATAGAAATTTGAAACTTTCTGAAGGCAATAGACAGCTACAGAGACAACGTTGATAAAGAACTGAGAACCTGTTTACCCTCGCCTCTCCGGTCAAGGTAAGAGTGATGAGTCTTATCTAAACTATTTCGTTAAGACTAAAGCGACGGGAGTCGGTTTGCCTGCGCAGAAAAATTTTTCCCATAAAGGCGTAACTGCATCGCAGGACTGCGGTGGCGGCACTAGTGAGAGGCGGACACTCTCCAACGCGGCCTCGAGTTACAAGAGTGAGTGTGTAGGACGACTCGAAGAGACCTTCAGTGGCATATATTTGGCATTTGGTCGCCGTGTAGGGAAGATTTCAAGGCGGAAGTACTTACGGAAGCTTTGATCTCGAAATGTTTAACTTATTTGACCACCGTCATAGCATCTAAATCCGCTACCTCGCCAGTTTTGAACTTCTCAGTTATTCCACGGTGGTGTCAAGTCTGAAGTATCTAGTCACCATTTCTATTTGTCTTTTTTCTGTTTATTTCACTCCATTGTCTTCGTCCAAGCAAGATCCGCTGAGAGCATTAGCAAACAATTATCTAGAGGTCGTTATTAAGCCTTTACAAGTCTGCAAAGTAAAATGGAATTTCAACTAACATTGCCCGATCAGTTCATATTTGGTCACAGATGCTACAGTACATTCAGTCTAACAACTACACATCAATAATTCTCAGATGAATATTCTGATACCTTACAGGTGTCGTTGGTGTGAACAACCAGGGTGAAACGTGCCATCTGCAAGGACTGCTCTCAAATTCTTTCCTACGGTCACCTAGGTGAACTTCTTCAAGTTACTTTGATTTCTCTCTGGCATAAATGTTCTGAAAATTGATAAGCACATTCATCAAGTGCTTTTCGCTTCCAGTGACAAAACTTCACCAGGAACTTTATTGTGATTTCGGCATTAACCATTTACGATTCGAACTGAATGTAAGGATTATTGCCAATTTCCTCTTCTCTTTCCCGATACCGAACAATTCGGAGCAGTAGGTAGGGTGCTGGATTTGTGTTCGGGGTGGGGGCGAGGGTCGGAGGCTTGGGTGAGGGTGAGGACCGGAAGCTTAACTTCCCCATTTTCGAGCAGTTACTGACAACGTTTTGTCTCCCGTCCATTTGGGCCATGGTCTGTTCACAGATGCTTGCTAGAAGCTGGTGTCGGACAAACACTGTACTCATTCGGGTGTTTCATTTTCTTCGCAGCACTGTTCGGTCACTCCGCAAGATTTTCTTGCTCATTTGCTTTCTTGACGTTATTCGCAGCTTATGAAATTTCTTTGCATTTGGAAAAGTGCTGTATTGTGTTTTCATTTGTGTTCTTATGTACTGGAGTTAGTTCCAATAAAAGCATTCTTAAAGAAAACTGTTCTTAATATTAGCATCACCAGACGCTATACAAAACACATTGAGAGTAAATATTTTTGTGCTTTTGAATGTTCATTCATAGGAACGAAAAACGTTATTTACTCATAACGATTACTGCACAGCTTTTAGTGATGCTAAAAATGGCGAATGGATACCAGTCAATGAGCTTCTTAGTTTGCAGCGCGATTTGACGGAAAAACAAAAATAGCCGTGACAGTTACTTGTAGCTACGCCCATATAATTCCCCCTGCTCTTTGTGACGTTTCAATTGTTGTCGATGCATCTGGATATAATCCGTAGCTAGGAATTATTCTCAAACCGGGATACAATTGTTAGCCTACACTTTGAGTATCTCAGTGCCCACTCGACGTGACTATAGCTATTTAGTTAATTAGTTCGCTAGTTACATGTTGCATGGATCATTTGCACTATAAAACGTAGTGAAGTGGTACGAAACAGTTTACATTCACATCGCATTTTTTTCGTGAGTCATCAATCTTTTGACTGGTTTGATGCGGCCCGCCAAGAATTCCTCTCCTCTGCCAACCTTTTCCTCTTAGTTTAGCATTTGCAACATACGTCCTCAATTGCTTGCTGGATTTTTTCCAATCTCTGTCTTCCTCTACAGTTTCTGCTCTCTACAGCTCCCTCTAGTACCACGGAAGTCATTCCCTGATGCCCTAACAGATTTCCCATCATCCTGTCACTTCTCCTTGTCAATGTTTTCCACATATTCCTTTCCTCCCCGATTCTGCACAGAGCCTCCTCATTTCTTACCTACCAGTCCACCTAATTTTCAACATTCGTCTGTAGCAGCACATCTCAAATGCTTCGATTCTCTTTTGCCCCGGTTTTCCCACATTCCATGTTTCACTACCATGCAATGCGTGTTCCAAACTTACATTCTCAGAAATTTCTTCCTCAAATTAACGCCTATCTTCGATACTAGTAGACTTGTCTTGACCACGAATAACCTTTTTACCAGTGCTAGTCTGCTTTTGGCATCCTCCTAGATCCGTCCGTCATTGTTTATTTTGGTTCATAGGTAGTAGAATTCCTTACCTTTATTTACTTCGTAAGCATTGATCTTGATGTTAAATTTCTCATTTCTGCTACTTCTCATTACCTTCGTCTTTCTTCTATTTGCTCTCAGTCCATATTCTATACTCATTAAGCTGTTCATTTTATTCAGCACATCGTGTAATTCGTATTCTCTTTCACTCAAGAAAGCAATGTCATTATGAAATCGTATCATTGATTCTAATACAGAATCCCCTATATATTCCCTGCCGTTGGCAGAATGAGGGTGACTTCTTATGTAGCAGGTCTGCGGCAGTCATTGCCGATTATTAATCAAAATTTAAGCTGTGTCATTTTTTTTTCTTTTTGAAGACGCTATCCCTTTTTTCCTCGCATTTCTGAAATCATATAAAACCACTAAAAAGGGGAAGTTAATGCCACCGCCAAATTTTACCTTAAATTTGGAAGAAGAAAGCCCCTCCCACCCTCCCACCCCTACCCGCTTCCCTGAAAAAGAGGAAAGGAGGATGCAACGAAACAAGGAAGGTGCTTTCATATATACTTTTGATTTATTTATGTATTGTCTTCTTTATCAGCCATGAATCCATCTCTTTCGAACCAGCACGGCCTCGGAAGGACGCGATCGCCTACAATATCATCGGGAAAGAAAATCCCGCGTGTTGCCAACTCATCAGTAGATCATGGATGCAAGTCTTCTCGGAAGTGTGTATGAATAACCGTTGAGGGGATTGTATCTGTAAAATGCATCTGGCATACACTATCTTAGCCGTCGATGGATGTGGAGGGAGAAGCACGGTCCTGATATAGATGTATTCAAGAAAGAAATAGAAGTAGAAAAAGGGCGCTGGGACGTCTGTCAGCGGCACTGGGGCAGTAAGGCAGCTAGGGGAAAGGGCCCTCATCAGGAAGCTGGTGAGGGATGTCGGAGTGCGTCGCCACATCTTGACGTGCGTGCTTACAAAGTGGGCTGTTACTGGATGGTGGACGTGACAGAGATTTAGACCTCCTTTGACCTTGGGGAGGGTGAGAGAGTCATAGCTGACTTAAAATAACAGGTCTTGACTCACAAAGGAACTCAGTGCAGCCAACATGCGACTGGCCATTGACAGCGGGATGAGGAATGTCTGGGCCACGTGCGGGATTCGCGACGCGATATAAACATCAGCAAAACGGGACCGTGCAAGGTTTGGAGTCGATGGTCACAGAGTTCTGCACGGATCCGGCATAGTAAGCGCCTACTGTTAAGGGCAAGTCGAATGTAAAATCAAATCACAGACATCATAGGATGTCGCAGATCCGCAGGAAAGAGACGCATACACCGGACAGGCTACAGCCTATAGGCAACAAGCGAAATTTGCGAACATTAAGGACGCTGCCCGTAGTAGCGCAGTAGGACTCCACCCACTCCAACGCTGCCTGAACATTGTTGCCGTTGCGCAGGAGGAGGATCAGGTCGTCTGCGTAGGCCGTACAACAAAAAGTGTATCCGCCAAGAGTCATCCCAGTGAGGCGTTGGCGAAGGCCGGGAAGTAACGCTTCCATGACGAGAGCGTACAGGATCCCAGAAAGGATCACCGATCGTTGAGCCAGGACGGGCGGCGTAAGATGACGATTGTGCAATATCCTAGATGTAGCCCACCAGAGTAGGCGAATTATGACCTGTACAGAGCTGTCTGGGAATCCCATATTCCGCATCACCGCTGTAAGATAGCAGTGGTCAACACTCTCAAGGGCCTGAATGGAATGAAGGGAGGCTAGGACCTCTGTGACGTGCCAAATCCGTGCAAGCACGATCATGCCACGGTATCGACAGTCGGGATGTTGCGATCCCCTTCTAAAGAGGCCTGACCGTGGGAACACCATGTACTGGGTGACCCTACTGAGACGTGCTGCCAAAAGCCGGGTAAAGATCTTCATATCACAGTTCAGGAGCGATAAGCGACGATAGTTACCGTTTGGTTTATGGACAGGAACGAGCAGTCCGTGGAGGAAGACTCCAGGAACCTGTACTTCAGGGTACATCAAGTCGTGGCATATGTCAGTCCAGGCAGGCACCAGTAATGGGTGGTTGGTCCTGTGCAGCTCTAACGGGAGGTTGTCGGGTCCTGACGATCTGTGAGGCGCGCCTGCAATGATCTCCTCCTCAGTCACGTCCTCAAGTAATGGTATCTGTGCGTCCCACGGCAGAGTGCCATATGTAATGAGAGAGATTTCCTTAATCGCATCAGGGGGATGATGGTGGTTACCGAACAATTGACTGTTCTGAACGTGGAGAGCATTTACGATCACACGTTGTATTGTGAACAGCGACTGTCGGTTGAAGTTACAATATGAAACAGCGCCCGTGGCCGACGCCTGCGTTCTGTGTTGATATGATACATCGATGGTTCTCCGTGGTCCATTCTATCCATGATGCGGGCACGAACAATCGTCCTTCGTGGTGCTGCCAATTGAGTGCTATGGTCCGCGCTTTTGCGCAGTTCATTGCTTGCTGACGGGCAGGTCAGTGCGGCTTTACGGAACAATCACGCAGAATGCGGTAGTAAAAATCTAGTGAGTGCCGCCTCTAGGCGAACTCCCTGCCGTGGCCAATCAACGCCTTCCTAAGAGCCGGCTTGGCGCATAGCAGCCACTGTGAGAGTGCCGTCTGATAAGCCTCTCGTCCACTGGCACGTGACGTCCACGTTGCCTCGGCGAGCTGTCGGCATTCAGGCGAATGTAGGTGTGTCACGTTCAATTTCCAGTGCCATGCACATACTCCCACGTGCCCGTGAATCGAAGGTTTGTTACGATGATGGAGAGCGCCTGACATGGAATGTAATGTGGCATTTGGTTCTTAGGCGCCTGGGTGGAATTAAAATCCCTACCGATCATTACTGAATCCTGACGTCCTATAATGAGAGGCGTGACAACATCTGTGAAGAAAGAGAACCGTTGACGGCGTCTACGCGATCCGGAGGGCGCATAAATATTAACGATTCTGACGCCATGCAGAGTGAGCGCCATGCCTCACGCCTCAAGGAGGAAAGCGTCGTCTTCGGCAATTAGGCCATCGCGAACGAGGATTGCTACGCCGCTGCCAGTGGAAGATGCAGAATATCAGAAACGGCCGACGAAATTCTCGACATAGACGACACGGAGGAGGACAGTGTCTACATCGGTCGCATTCAGCGCATCTTCTAACGTCGTCATTTTATGGCGCGCACGGATGTTATTGATCTTGAGGGTCGCCAGTCGATATTTTTGAGTCGCCACGCCCGTTAGGAAGGTGGTGTCCGCTCCGGTCTCGACCGTTATAGGTGGACCAGCCGTAGCGTCCATTGCGTTTACAGTCACTGTGTCGCAGCTGTCCCGACACCTCCATCGGGACATGTCCTTCCGCGGCGACAGGCAGAAGCAAACCGTCATCTTCGACGTCACAAAGCCCAGGAGATCTGGTGTTCCGCGACGGGTCGTCCGCTTTGTACGCAGGTGGAGCTGGTGTCACACAGGAATCCTGCCGGAGGGTTCGGTGCCGACGCGTCACTACGACGTGTCACTGTCGGGATGAGGTGACGGAACATTATCGTCCGACATCTGTGTGTCAGAGGACTTTGCGTCACTGGGTATTTTTTGTCATCCTGTGGCCCCATTCCTTGAAGATTATCATCCGAGGGCGCACAGTGCCGCTTCCGGCGCTTCCGTGGGGCCTTTTGTTTACGTACTTGCTGTTCTGTGTCAACATGGGAGCGGTTGTCCGTCGCCTCCTTGCCGGACGGAAGGAAGGCAACTCCATTTCCATGTCGCGGTCAGCTGTATTACGCAGGCCAATGTCTCCTCCCGACATTGCCTCCGGGTGCAGAGACGTGAAAAGTGTCGGATTAGTCTCCACGATTGTACTCGTGACCAGCGGGAGCCCACGTGGGTCGGGAGGAAGAACAGCACTTGATACCGTGACCGCAGCATTGTTGACGGCAACAACTGTGTATGGCGCAGTGAAGGCGTTGCCGCTGAGCGATGTCTGAACAATCCGCCGCTAAAGACAGTTTTGGCGCGTATGCCCTTCCTGGCCGCAACCATCGCCGCAGGTACGTGGCTGTGCGTCATACATAATTATGGTCCTGCATCCTCCTATAATCAAGTAAGACGGCACATGCTTCAGCAATGCAGTTTTCACTTGACGGACGCCGCTGAGTACTGGGTAAGTCTCGAAAGTTTTCCATTTTTTGTCCAGGTGACTAAGTACATTGCCATACGGCCTAAAAACCGACATGACGACGTCCGGGAGGACTTCGAACGGGAGTTCGAAAATCCTGATCGTATGCAGGCTGAAACCCGCGTGGTCTATCATTACATCCCCTGCGTGTCAGTCGGGATGCAGAAACTCGAGGTTTCACACGTGGCGACGCACAATTTCGGTACACAGTTCTTCGGTGCGCACCTTGACATATCGAGCGTTCTCAGTGATGGAAAAGTGAACAGCAATGACAACCTGCGAATTCGAGTGAAGACCATCCCGTATAAAATTCCCAACTTTGTAAGGTCTAGGTCGATCATATTCTTCTTTAAATGCAATCTTGATTGTTGTACGGGGTCAATACTGAGCTACGGCTGTCTCGTAAGAGGGACGCAATGCACGAAACCGCGGCGAGAAGTAAACAACGGGCGTTCGAGCTCCACAATAGGAGGGCACAGTGGACATGAGCGCCTCACGGCTGAGCGTGCGGAACTGTTTCGAACCTGGGGCCGAGGACGTTTTGATTTGTAGTCGAAGAAGCTACCCCTAGACCACGGGAACTTCTCGTTACTTTCGTTTTTCTTCGATTTACCCTCAATCCACATTCTGTGCGCGTTAGAATGTTCATTCCTTTCAACATGCCCTGCAATCCTTCTTCACTTACACTGCGGGTAGCAATGTCATCAGAGACCTTATCAGTGATATCCTTTCACCCCGAAATTTAATCCCACTCTTGAACCTTTCTTTTACTTCTTTCACTAATTCCTTGATGTATAGATTGAATAGTAGGGATTAAAGACTACACCCTATCTTACACCCTTTCTAATCCGACCGCTTAGTTCTTCGTCTTACACTCTTGGTTCTTTTACACATTGTATATTACCTTTGTTCCCCTATAGGTTAACCCAATTTTTCTCCAAATTTCGAACGTCTTGCACTGTTTTGCGTTATCGGACGCTTTTTCCAGGTCGACAAATCCGAAGAACGTGACTTGATTTTTCTTCAGTCTTGCTTTCATTATCAACTGCAATATCAGAACTGCGTCTCTCGTGCCTTCGCATTTTCTAAAGGCAAACTGATAGTTATCCAACACATCCTCTATTTTCTGTCCTCGCAAGCAAATTGGATGCATGGGCTATTAAGCTGATAATGCCATAATTCTCGCACTTGTCGGATCTTACTATCTTCGGCATTGTGTGGATAATGTTTTTGTTTTTTCCAAATGTCTGATAGTATATCTCCAGTCTACACACCAACGTTAATAGTGTTTCATTGTCATATTCCCCAATGATTTTAGAATCTTAATCTTAAGTCCTCCAAAGCTCATTTAAATTCTGATTCTAATGACTGAAATCTTCTTGTATCTCCCTGTCTTTTCCAAGTTATACCACCTCCTCTTGTGATCCTTGAACAGAATATGTGCTATCACTAACTGATACCTATTACAGAGCCTAATTAGTCTTTCTCCTCCCTATTTTCCTCTACCAAGCCGATATACTACTGTAACTCTTTCTTCTACTCCTTCCCCTAGAACTGCATTCCAGTCCGCCATCACTATTAGATTTTCCTCTCCCTTTACGAACTGAATACCCGTCGAGTATCCTCATATACTTTCTCTGTCTCTTCGTCTTCGGCTTGCGACGTCGGCATCGTTGTCGGTGTTGATTTGCTGACGGTTCTAATGAGACCAATCCTATCACTGAAATGTTCACAGTAGGTCACTCTCTGCCCCACCTTCGTATTCATGACGAATCCTACTCCCGTTATACTATTTTCTGCTACTGTTGATATTACCCTATACTCATCTGAGCAAAAATCCTTGTATTCCTGCTGACCCTTACTATATGTAGACTGAGCTTTAGCATTTACCTTTCCAGATTTTCTAGTTTCCCCACTACGTTCAGACTGCTGACATTCCACGCACCGACTCTTAAAATGTTACCCTTTCGTCGGTTATTCAGTCTTTCTCTCATGGTCACCACCCCCTTGGTCATCTCATCCCGAAAATTCGAATGGGAGACCATTCCGGAATCTTTTGTCAATGGAGAGTCATCGTGATACTTTTTCCATTACAGGTCCCATGTCTTATGGATACACGTTGTGTCTAATTCAGTGGTATCCATTGCCATCTACATCCTCATACCAAGGCAATTTAATTCGTAATTATGGTTATATATTATTGTTTCCTGGTGTATCTGTGAAGTGCGAGTTTCCCAGGCTTAAACTAGCTCAAGACACACGTTGGTTTGGAAGCTGTATGCGTGTATGGGTGATAAAAATGCCAAGACTACGCCCATAAGTAGTGAATATAACACCCTGAAATTATCAAGCTATGTAAAATGTAAAAAAAAGTTCAATTTGGAAACGCTATCTGACTTTTGAAGTTGAACAGAAATAGTCACAGACCCACGTACTTTGATAAGTTTAGTGCAATGGAAAATTTGTAGGTCCAACATACTTTTTTTTAATATCGCATAGTGAACACTGGTTCACAAAAAATACCTTTCTGCTTATAGTGTCCAGCTGTGCAATGAAGATGTCTCCACAGTTTTGTAATTATTGCTTGAGAATATAAAAATCTCCAAACCATCTGACACAAAAAGTAATTTATGAATGTCACAGTCAAGTATTATAAACACATATGCAAAATCTATTCACACTATATATAATCAACAGCAATCACTGAAAAATTCGTATTCACCAACTTAGACTGGACCTAAAACCTAATAACATGCAAAGGAAAGTTGTGAAAGGTGGCTACACTGAGTCACAGCGCCAGATATTGCGCCAAAGAGTATTATTCAGCCGCCTCCACTGGCAGTTGCAGCTGAGAAGTTGCTGTGCGCAGTAGTAGTTCTGAGGTAGCCGTAGTTAGAGTACTAGTTGTTGTGTTGGGCAAGATACCATATGTTATTCGACTGGGGATGTTGTAATGATCAAAGTGTATTTTTCGTCAATATATATGAAGGTAAATATTTTTTTTTTATTTTAGACGTCCTAAATAATAATGCCTCTTGGTCACAGGTTCAGTCAACAAAGCATCTGGCTCGTGTTCTTGTGTTAGGCTCTAATTCTGGTTTCTATATGCAATTATAGTATTTCTAGTTTTTTTAAATTAGTTCAGTGCAAATCGTGTTTAAAATATCTTGTCTTAGTGAGGTAGAACCGTGCCAGATGTGTACGTTGAATCACACTTCCACACACAGAACAGTTACATTTGTACTTTGTTGTTTCGTAGCTTTTATAGTTGCTGGGGACTTAAATAATTAATTGTGTTAACACAAAGTTCCTTTCATTCTTTGTTGTTATTCGATGCAGTCAGATTGCGGAGCAATACTAATATTATTCAGGGCCAACCGGTTACGAGACTGTGTAATCGGACAAACAGCGACTAAAATTAAAATTATTACAATTTTATTTAAGTAAGCCCCCATGCAGTTGCTCATTAACAATATATTACGAGATTGGAACTAATTATAGATTTTCAATACTCGCTGAGTTATCCTGGATCTTAAAGTGATGTCATAAGTTTCAACAAGATGGCACCCAAGCAACACGATACACTCCAGTGGATAAATACAAAGAATGATGGAGTATATTTTGCAACAACTCAACAAGTGGATTGATATTGACGTCGTAAGTGGACAAAAGGAAACGGTATTAGATCCCTGCAAAGGTAATGAGACAACAAGAACAAGATTAATATTCACAACCAGCGATAGGAACATCAGATGTCACGTTTACAGAGGAAGTAAAAGCTATTTTATGCTTCAGAAGAGGTTAACATATTTATATTTACAGTGCAACGAAGTGAAAAACGCTATAATGATCTCCCATTCAAAGGAGTACAAGCAACTTTTGAGCCAGCATTTTGCTACACGCAAACACACTATTTGATTCCCACTTGCAGACTGATTACTACTAAGCAATATTAATCTAAGGTCACCACAATCATTAAACTTCACCAGGGCAAGTAAACTGAACTGACGTCACCCACTTCTTCATTCAGTGCAGAATATGGACGTCTATCAGGCAAAAGCATTCTTTTCTCCAAAACATATTTGCACTAACAAGCACCGAACCGACCATGAACAACACAGACTCACTCAAATGCATTCTTTCTGCCACTGATGTAACTGTCACGTGAAAAAATTGTGGTGTGCATTTGGGAGCTTCATAATTATTGACTTAGTAAACGAGTGGTACAGAACCATCCTGCTAAAATCACTTGATATTTTTTGGTTACTTTCTTAACATACTCTAAATGATTCTCACTTAAAATGTGACAGTGGTTTGATTTGATGTAAGGAAGGTTGGTCCAAGCTGGAACTAACATCATATTTTACTTTCTGGATTATTTGTGTTGTCAATAGCTATGGCAATAAGACTGAGCTCACTGACTTACTAGCAATGTGGTAACATGCTCACTTTATGAACTAATTGGTGCCTTAGCTGTCGGTTCCAATATTGCTAAAGTCCTTTTCTCTTTGCCAGCCTGTTATCTCTTTCCTTACCAAGCTACAAACTTCAAGATAAAAAAATCAGTAAGAAAATATCAACTTCTCCATCTTCAAGATTTCTTGCAACCTCAATTTAACACCTGCTAGATGTCAAGGTTAAATATTTCGAAAGCTGCATCATTGAACTCTTGTTAAATCTTGCATTTTATTACTTATAAAGACACAATTTTTAGGTTTTTATGAATATACAGTTAGATTTATTTATTTACGGCATTGAATAATTTATTATCTAGGTTTCATTTTGAATCTATTATCATTTGATTGTAGTATTGAATTTTTTCTTGAGTATGACACAGTACTTCTTACTTACAGGCCATACTGAGATGAGAAGTGCATAACATCTTACTAATTTTTGGATGGTTGTGTAATTTGACGCCTTTCGAAATGTACTGGTTTGGAAGTAAATATGTCTTCAATCCAAGTTGGAGCACAGTGTTATCAGGAAAGGGATTTTCTCGATGCACACTCGAGAAAGAGTGAAGATGGTAATTTTTTTAGAATGGAGCATCAGCAGAAAAATGCGCGGTGAGATAGCACTTCATAACGAAGCTGCTACGGTCGCAGATTCGAATCCTGCCTCGGGTATGGATGTGTGCGATGTCCTTAGGTTGGTTAGGTTTAAGTAGTTCTAAGTTCTAGGGGACTGATGACCACAGATGTTAAGTCCCATAGTGCTCAGAGCCATTTGGACCATTTGAAAGAAGCTACAGAATAGAATTTTTTTGTCAAATCAGCAAAGCGCAGCACTTGATGTTTTCTTCTTGGTTGTTTTCCTTATCAAAAGTCGTCTCAGATGCTGATAACAAATGCCTGTAGAGATGGACATACTTCTGGGAACCTGTTTGTAGTACAGAATAGCCTTTTGTACCTTTTGATTCAAAATATTATCTCTTTTGTAGTACGCAGCTCTTTGCCATTCGTAAAAGGTCTGTGCCACAGAACCTATTGTTCATGTGAAAAAATAGATTGTGAATGGTGTCTTCAAAAGTCTTCAGTGAGAAGTTAATATTCGTTAGTAATCTTTTTGTTCCGGAAGCCCAATTAATGGTAAGAAAAAGTGAATAATAGTGAATGAACTACACTTGGACTGGTATGGATGACAACACAAATTATTTAAAAACCGTTGACTCAGAGATGACTAAATTTACGCAGCAGAATACTGATGTAACAACCAATGATTTAAAAGAATAAAATTTTTTGTGCTTTGAATGTAAATTCATGCTACTAGATTCTATTATTAAACATACCAAACATCGTAATTTTTGCAAGTGGACATTTCCTTTTTTGTGAACTATTAATTTTAGATAGAATTTATAGCTGTTGTTGCACCATTTCATTGATTGTTTAAAGTTGGTCAGAGCTTCGGAACTGCGTCTAAAGATTTAGTAAAGTGACCACGAAGGAATGCAAAATACGTGACTCAGTTCATGGAAATGGCGAAGGCACTGCAGTTTTTACGCTAAAAGTTTCTTTCATTCTTAACACGTTTCGATTCTCGAGTGCGTACAATTTCCGGGTGCCATCAGCTTAGGAATGATGAGTAATAAAGCTCAGAGACTGACGTTTCGCAGTACAGGGTTGGTGTTGTAGCGCCCCACATTCCAAACCCAGTGAAACGTGGAAATTCTTTTCATCACGACGCCAATAACCTAACGCACCATCGGAGATACTAGTGGCCCTGTTAACAGTGAACCAACCTCTTATGTATTGTTCCGTAAACTCGGACAAATACGTGGACAGACCATACGAGGTAATAGCCGACGTTTCAACAATACATCTTTAGCCGCATGGGCAGTGGCCCGGAAATGCTTTCAGCACAATAATGCACTTACGTGCATCCTGTGCGAAGAGTAAGGTGGCGGTTGGATGGACAATTCACGGATGGCTATCAGTGTTCCTGGAAACCTATGGTAGTAGGTCCCAGCAGATATCCGTCCGACCATTGAGAAAACCAGCTGACCCCAAAACACGCCTGTGCTGCCGGGAGAACTGCTACAACCAGAAACGTGTGATAAGACAACATTTCATGCCAGAAGTCTAACAAACAAAAAAATTTAGTCATAAGTTAACGTTAAAAGTAGCGACTCGACATGAAGGCAGGAAACGATGGTATTATTAAACCACGTTACACCAGATATCATGTCACGAGATATATGAAAGGTACAACTTGTATACTCCCCAAGTAATCTGGATGCTACATTTATGATAGTAAAAAGAGAAAACAAAAGTTACTGTGAACTTGGAGTGGCCGGCAGCTGTGGCCGTGCGGTTCTAGGCGCTTCAGTCCGGAACCACGCCGCTGCTACGGTCGCAGGTTCGAATCCTGCATCGGGCGTGGATGTGTGTGATGTCCTTAGCTTAGTTAGGTTTGAGTAGTTCTAAGTTCTAGGGGACTGATAACCTCATAAGTTAAGTCCCACAGTGCTCAGAGCCATTTGAACCAATTTGTTTTTCAGCAGTTGGCTGTTGTATGTTACGAACGATTCACTAGTAGAATTTTGCACAGAGCACAACTTGATCATAGCTAACACTTGGTTTAAGAATCATGAAAGAAGGTTGTATACGTGGAAGAACCCTGGAGATACTAAAAGGTATCAGATAGATTATATAATGGTAAGACAGAGATTTAGGAACCAGGTTTTAAGTTGTAAGACATTTCCAGGGGCAGATGTGGACTCTGACCACAATCTATTGGTTATGACCTGTAGATTAAAACTGAAGAAACTGCAAAAATGTGAGAAATTAAGGAGATGGGACCTGGATAAACTGAAAGAACCAGAGGTTGTACAGAGTTTCAGAGAGAGCATAAGGGAACAATTGACAGGAATAGGGGAAAGAAATACAGTAGAAGAAGAATGGGTAGCTCTGAGGGATGTAGTAGTGAAGGCAGCAGAGGATAAAGTAGGTAAAAAGACGAGGGCTGCTAGAAATCCTTGGGTAACAGAAGAAATATTGAATTTAATTGATGAAAGGAGAAAATATAAAAATGCAGTAAATGAAGCAGGCAAAAAGGAATACAAACGTCTCAAAAATGAGATCGACAGGAAGTGCAAAATGGCTAAACAGGGATGGCTAGAGGACAAATGTAAGGATGTAGAAGCTTATCTCACTAGGGGTAAGATAGATACTGCCTACAGGAAAATTAGAGAGACCTTTGGAGAGAAGAGAACCACGTGTATGAATATCAAGAGCTCAGATGGCAGCCCAGTTCTAAGCAAAGAAGGGAAGGCAGGAAGGTGGAAGGAGTATATAGAAGGCTTATACAAGGGCGATGTACTTGAGGACAATATTATGGAAATAGAAGAGGATGTAGATGAAGACGAAATGGGAGATACGATACTGCGTGAAGAGTTTGACAGAGCACTGAGGGACCTGAGTCGAAACAGGGCCCCCGGAGTGGACAACATTCCATTAGAGCTGCTGACGGCCTTGGGAGAGCCGGTCATGACGAAGCTCTACCAGCTGGTGAGCAGGATGTATGAGACAGGCGAAATACCCTCAGACTTCAAGAAGAATATAATAATTCCAATCCCAAAGAAAGCAGGTGCTGACAGATGTGAAAATTACCGAACTATCAGTTTAATAAGCCACGGCTGCAAAATACTAACGCGAATTCTTTACAGACGAATGGAAAAACTGGTAGATGCAGACCTCGGGGAGGATCAGTTTGGATTCCGTCGAAATGTTGGAACACGTGAGGCAATACTGACCTTACGACTTATCTTAGAAGAAAGATTAAGAAAAGGCAAACCTACGTTTCTAGCATTTGTAGACTTAGAGAAAGCTTTTGACAATGTTGACTGGAATACTCTTTTTCAAATTCTAAAGGTGGCAGGGGTAAAATACAGGGAGCGAAAGGCTATTTATAATTTGTACAGAAACCAGATGGCAGTAATAAGAGTCGAGGGGCATGAAAGGGAAGCAGTGGTTGGGAAAGGAGTGAGACAGGGTTGTAGCCTCTCCCCGATGTTATTCAATCTGTATATTGAGCAAGCAGTAAAGGAAACAAAAGAAAAATTTGGAGTAGGTATTAAAATTCATGGAGACGAAGTAAAAACTTTGAGGTTCGCCGATGACATTGTAATTCTGTCAGAGACGGCAAAGGACTTGGAAGAGCAGTTGAACGGAATGGACAGTGTCTTGAAAGGAGGATATAAGATGAACATTAACAAAAGCAAAACGAGGATAATGGAATGTAGTCAAATTAAATCGGGTGATGCTGAGGGAATTAGATTAGGAAATGAGACACTTAAAGTAGTAAAGGAGTTTTGCTATTTAGGAAGTAAAATAACTGATGATGGTCGAAGTAGAGAGGATATAAAATGTAGACTGGCAATGGCAAGGAAAGCGTTTCTGAAGAAGAGAAATTTGTTAACATCGAATATAGATTTATGTATCAGGAAGTCGTATCTGAAAGTATTTGTTTGGAGTGTAGCCATGTATGGAAGTGAAACATGGACGATAACTAGTTTGGACAAGAAGAGAATAGAAGCTTTCGAAATGTGGTGCTACAGAAGAATACTGAAGATAAGGTGGATAGATCACGTAACTAATGAGGAGGTATTGAATAGGATTGGGGAGAAGAGAAGTTTGTGGCACAACTTGACTAGAAGAAGGGATCGGTTGGTAGGACATGTTTTGAGGCATCAAGGGATCACAAATTTAGCATTGGAGGGCAGCGTGGAGGGTAAAAATCGTAGAGGGAGACCGAGAGATGAGTACACTAAGCAGATTCAGAAGGATGTAGGTTGCAGTAGGTACTGGGAGATGAAGCAGCTTGCACAGGATAGAGTAGCATGGAGAGCTGCATCAAACCAGTCTCAGGACTGAAGACAACAACAACATTTGTTTACAGAGTAGGACTGGTAATAACTAATAATTTTACAACCAAACGTCTTACACACCAAGCCAGTTCCATCACATAGTATACAGGGTGGTCCACTGATAGTGACCGGCCCAAATATCTCACGAAATAAGAACCAAACGAAAAAACTACAAAGAACGAAACTCGTCTAGCTTGATGGGGCATACCAGATGGCTCTATGGTTGGCCCGCTAGATGGCGCTGCCATAGGTCAAACGGATATCAACTGCGTTTTTTAAAATAGGTACCCTCATTTTTATTACATATTCGTGTAGTACGTAAAGAAATATGAATGTTTTACTTGGACACTTTTTTCGGTGTGTGATAGACGGCGCTGTAATAGTCAGAAACGTGTAAGTAAGTAGTATCACGTAACAATCCACCATTGCGGACGGTATTTGCTTTGTGATACATTACTCATGTTAAAATGGACCATTTACAAATTGCGGAAAAGGTCGATATCATGTTGATGTATGGCTATTGTGATCAAAATACCCAACGGGCGTGTGCTATGTGTGCTGCTCGGTATCCTGGACGATATCATCCATGTGTCCGGATCGTTAGCCGGATAGTTCCGCTATTTAAGGAAACAGTAAGTGTTCAGCCACATGTGAAACGTCAACCACGACCTGCAACAAATGATGATGCCCAAGTAGGTGTTTTAGCTGCTGTTGCGGTTAATCTGGTGTTGAGAACGCTACATCAACATCGATTGCACCCGTACCGTATTTCTATGCATCAGGAATTGCATGACGACGACTTTGGACGTCTTATACAGTTCTGCCACTGGGTACAAGAGAAATTACGGGACGATGATAGATTTTTTGGACGGGTTTATTTAGCGAGGAAGGGTCATTCACCAACAGCGGTATCATAAACCGGCGTAATATGCACTATTGGGCAACGGAAAATCCACGATGGCTGTGACAAGTGGAACATCAGCGACTTTGGCGGGTTAATGTATGGTGCGGCACTGTGGAGGAAGGATAATTGGCCCCCATTTTATCGATTACACGAATGTGTAATAAAAAATGGGGGTCCCTATTTTAAAAAACGCACATCTGCTTTCCCCCTTCAAGCTAGACAAGTTTCGTTCTTTGTAGTTTTTTCGATTGACGCTTATTTCGTGAGATATTTGGCCCGGTCACGGTAAATAGACCAACCTGTATATCATCGTACTTTGCATAATAAATAGTTCTCAGATGAATTTTAACTCTGACTCACCTTCAGCCCCTGCAACAAAAATTTATTTTGCAGATTGGAGGAGGAGAGGGAGAAAGCAAATATAATAGATTATTGATATCAGCTGCACCAGTGGTATGTGTGGATTCAGTGGCGACGAGTGAAAATGGGTGCCTAACCAGGACACGAACCCGAGATATCCTGCTTACTAGACAGCTGCATAAACCACTCCGCCGCCCAGACGCAGAGTTCATCGCAAATGCACACAGCATCTCGGCAGACCTCTCGGTCGACCCACACTTCCACTTAGCGCCACCTATCCGCAGTCGGACCTGACCGAAAGAACAGTCACCACGCATTCGTGTAACGGATTCACCTCGATGGACAATGGATCCACCTCATTCAGTGCGGATGCACACTTACGACCGGCCTCCTCTAGGGATCTCTAAGTAGCGAGCATAGAGCACGTGGACAAGAACTGGCGGATAGGTGGCGCTCGATGGTAATGTGGGGCCGCCGAGACGTGTGCTGAAATAATCCAAGCATTTGCGATCAGTCGTGTGTCTGGGTGGCACGGTGATTAATTGAAGTGTGTGATATACATACTGAGCCGGCCGTGCGGTTCTAGGCGCTGCAGTCCGGAACCGTGGGACTGCTACGATCGCAGGTTCGAATCCTGTCTCGGACATGGATGTGTGTGATGTCCTTAGGTTAGTTAGGTTTAAGTAGTGCTACGTTCTAGGTGACTGATGACCTAAGATGTTAAGTCCCATAGTGCTCAGAGCCATTTGAACCATATAAATACTGAGTCTCTGCATATTACCTGAATATATGTTCAGCCATTTATAATTGCAGCAACTCGCCTAAAATACTCCAAGTATAAAATTTGCTTAGGTGTAATGTCAATTTAGCTGCATTCCGCTTAGGCCTCCAGCAGTCGTTAGAACGAAGGAAGAATAGAGATAAGCAATTCCTCAGAAACGAGATCATTAAAGATGACGCATGGCTTGGATTTGGGGAAATATTCGGAAAGAAATAGTACGTAATCTTTCAAAGGAACCATCCCAGCATTTATTTTAAGCAATTTGTAGACTGGCGGAAGGAGTAAATTAGTTTGGCTGGACGGCCGTTTGAGCCGCTGTTCTCTGGAATGGAAGTCCACAATAGTTATAAGACGAGTCAAAATCTTTATCAGCTATCTTACCAATATGATAAGTGCGATAGGCAATCACATTGCAAGAGTCAAAACCTTCTAACCCAACAGCAACAGGATCAAGACTACCATTTCTTGCAATGGCGACAATAAACCAACCATCACCATGATGAAGGTATTGATTGAGCCGTGGCGCCTTATATCGCTCCTGTTTCTAGCCTGTCTATGGAGAGAATGACTCATGTAGGCACAGTGACAGGTGGTCTGAAGCGGGTTCAGTCGAGTGTATAGTTCTATTTTTCATCTGATAGATGACAGTAGTGCACAGAGACATTCAAGAAACTGGTCAAGAGAATGTTTTTGTAGATCGTTATGTAAATTTCTTGAAGGCTTTTTTGTTGATTTATGTTTGTTCAATTTTGTATATGCTTTTAGTAGTGTGAATTATGAGTGAATGTGATGTAAACCCGGCCGTTGTGGCCGAGCGGTTCTAGGCGCTTCAGTCCGGAACCGCGCTGCTGCTACGGTCGCAGGTTCGAATCGTGCCTCGGGCATGGATGTGTGTGATGTCCTTATGTTAGTTAGGTTTAAGTAGTTCTAAGTCCAAGGACGGATGAAAAATGGTTCAAATGGTTCTGAGCACTATGGGACTTAACATCTATCGTCATCAGTCCCCTAGAACTTAAAACTACTTAAACCTAACTAACCTAAGGACGTCACACAACACCCAGCCATCACGAGGCAGAGAAAATCCCTGACGCCGCCGGGAATCGAACCCGAGCGTGTGAAGCGAGAACGCTACCGCACAACAACGAGATGCGGGCAGGGACTGATGACCTTATATGTTAAGTCCCATAGTGCTCAGAGCCATTTGTGATGTAAAGTAAATATGTAGGTCATTGTACTATTGATGAACGTTTTACGACGGGGAATTTTTGTATCATAATATGTTAAGTAAGTTTATGGTACAAGGAAAGTTAATCGAGTATAAATGAAAATAGTTAATAACGTAAAGTATAAACAAAATTCATAATGTTAAATATTTATTTCGGGAGAAAGTACAGTTCCGAAGTGTATTATTTGTTAATTGGTTAGTCATGAAAAGCACGGGCTAACGCTGGAAAATAATGTTTTTCTATTGGCCTTAAAGAAAACTGACCAATGAAAACGGAGTTTTCTACGCGCGTCTTTTTTCTTGGAGATAGACAATGCCTACAGCAGTCAAAGTGGTCGGAGCCCAGCCTTTTAATGGTACAGTCGTGTGTAGTATGAGCTCCGAAGGAAGTTATAATTTGCCGGTTTTAGTTGTGCTACACGTTTCAAAAGTGTTTTAAAGTGGAGCCATATCTGTTCCGGTGTTGTTTTTTAGAAAGTACGTTTTTTAAGTAATTTTGGATATGAGAAAAGACAGTGATTCCGCGTGGCATATTGAGCAAATCGGCGACTAAAAACTTGCGTTCATTAGACACCTATAGACTTAATAGTTTGGATAGCATTATCATTTAAGAACAATCCGTGCTTAGTAGCTGTTAAGATTTCGGGAAATACGTTATCATAAACTTGCCAACGTGAATGAAAGGGTTTGTGCTTGACTGTGTTAAGATTAGCACGGGCTTGGCAGTGTACATTATCAAGATTCAGAATATACCAAAGTTCTGCCAATATTTCCAACTTTCATTCAAAATTAAGACTTTTTAACGATTCTTGGAATATTTACATTGTATGCAGCCTGGTGCGAGCTGCAGTTGGGTAGGTTTCTCCTCGGCTTTCCTACCGGCGATCTGCTGCAATGAGGTCACAGGTAGGTGCAGGTAATGGACGAAAGGGAACCTCGCCACCGCAGTATCATTACTAATTATACGCGCAATATGGGAGAGAATGTCACTGAAGTGATACAGGATTGGGGCTGGATATCATTAGAAGAAAGGCGTTTTTCGTTGCGACGGAATATTCTCACGAAATTCCAATTACCAACTTTCTCCTCCGAATGAGAAAATACACTCCTGGAAATTGAAATAAGAACACCGTGAATTCATTGTCCCAGGAACGGGAAACTTTATTGACACATTCCTGGGGTCAGATACATCACATGATCACACTGACAGAACCACAGGCACATAGACACAGGCAACAGAGCATGCACAATGTCGGCACTAGTACAGTGTATATCCACCTTTCGCAGCAATGCAGGCTGCTATTCTCCCATGGAGACGATCGTAGAGATGCTGGATGTAGTCCTGTGGAACGGCTTGCCATGCCATTTCCACCTGGCGCCTCAGTTGGACCAGCGTTCGTGCTGGACGTGCAGACCGCGTGAGACGACGCTTCATCCAGTCCCAAACATGCTCAATGGGGGACAGATCCGGAGATCTTGCTGGCCAGGGTAGTTGACTTACACCTTCTAGAGCACGTTGGGTGGCACGGGATACATGCGGACGTGCATTGTCCTGTTGGAACAGCAAGTTCCCTTGCCGGTCTAGGAATCGTAGAACGATGGGTTCGATGACGGTTTGGATGTACCGTGCACTATTCAGTGTCCCGTCGACGATCACCAGAGGTGTACGGCCAGTGTAGAAGATCGCTCCCCACACCATGATGCCGGGTGTTGGCCCTGTGTGCCTCGGTCGTATGCAGTCCTGATTGTGGCGCTCACCTGCACGGCGCCAAACACGCATACGACCATCATTGGCACCAAGGCAGAAGCGACTCTCATCGCTGAAGACGACACGTCTCCATTCGTCCCTCCATTCACGCCTGTCGCGACACCACTGGAGGCGCGCTGCACGATGTTGGGGCGTGAGCGGAAGACGGCCTAACGGTGTGCGGGACCGTAGCCCAGCTTCATGGAGACGGTTGCGAATGGTCCTCGCCGATATCCCAGGAGCAACAGTGTCCCTAATATGCTGGGAAGTGGCGGTGCGGTCCCCTACGGCACTGCGTAGGATCCTACGGTCTTGGCGTGCATCCGTGCGTCGCTGCGGTCCGGTCCCAGGTCGACGGGCACGTGCACCTTCCGCCGACCACTTGCGACAACATCGATGTACTGTGGAGACCTCACGCCCCACGTGTTGAGCAATTCGGCGGTACGTCCACCCGGCCTCCCGCATGCCCACTATACGGCCTCGCACAAAGTCCGTCAACTGCACATACGGTTCACGTCCACGCTGTCGCGGCATGCTACCAGTGTTAAAGACTGCGATGGAGCTCTGTATGCCACGGCAAACTGGCTGACACTGACGGCGGCGGTGCACAAATGCTGCGCAGCTAGCGCCATTCGACGGCCAACACCGCGGTTCCTGGTGTGTCCGCTGTGCCGTGCGTGTGATCATTGCTTGTACAGCCCTCTCGCAGTGTCCGGAGCAAGTATGGTGGGTCTGACACACAGGTGTCAATGTGTTCTTTTTTCCATTTCCAGGAGTGTACTTTGTTGACACCGACCTACATAGGGAGAAACGATCACCACGATAAAATAAGGGAAATGAGAGCTCGCACCTAAGATATAGGTGTTCGTTCTTTGCGCGCGCTGTACGAGATTGGAATAACAGAGAATTGCGAAGGTGGTTCGATGGCACTTAATTGTGAATTACAGAGTATCCATATAGATGTAGATATATACTAGAATTAAAATTGCAACCTACAAATACGAGGGTCAGTCAAAAAGTAATGCCTCCTATTTTTTTTTCTACGTTTAATTGTCAGGAAATTTAAATGCAATTACATAGGTTGAAAACCACAACATTGAGGATCATTTTGTCATTTTTCAATGTAATCTCCGCCCATCTCTACAGTTTTGGTCCATCTTTGAACAAGGGCATGTATCCCAGCACGGTAAAAATCACAGCTCTGCTTCCTAAGCCATTGACGCACGGATGTTTTGACGGCCTCCTCATCTTCAAAATGAATCCCACGATGAGCTTCTTTTAGTGGCCCGAACAGATGGAAGTCTGATGGTGCCAGGTCAGGGCTGTATGGGGGATGAGGCAAAACTTCCCATCCAATTTTGACAATCTCGTCAGAGGTGTGACGACTGGTGTGTGGTCTTGCATTGTCATGCAAAAGAAGAACATCTGCCATTGATTTTGTTGGGCGAACTCGCTGAAGACGTGCTTTAAGTTTTTTGAGGGTTGTGACGTATTGAACAGAATTTATTGTGCATCCCTGCTCCAAAAAATCAACCAGAATCACACCCTCTGTATCCCAGAAAACTGTTGCCATAACTTTCCCTGCCGATCGCACAGTTTTGAATTTTTTCTTCCTCGGCGAGCTTCTGTGACGCCACTCCATTGACTGCCTCTTTCATTCGGGTTCAAAAAAATGCACCCATGTTTCGTCCCCGGTCACAATTTTTTTCAGAAACTCATCTCCCTCCAAACGGAAGCGCTGCAAGTGTTGGGAGGCTATTGTTTTCCTTGCCTCTTCTGATCGGTTAACATTCTTGGAACCCACCGTGCACAAACTTTTGAGTACCCCAATTGTTTAATAATCGTGATCACACTGCCTTTACTAAGAGAAATAATGCGACACACTTCATCTGCAGTCACCCGACGGTCACCACGAATGATGTCATCAACTTGCTGAATGTTGTGTGGAGTCACTGCACTCACCGGCCTGCCGCTCCGCTTTTCGTCAGTCAACGGTGTTTGCCCTTCAGCTTCCTTACAACGACGAACCCATCGTCTAACAGTGCTGACATCCACTGTCACAACACCATACACCTTCTTCAGTCTTTCATGAATGCGTATGGGCGTTTCACCTTCTGCATTCAAGAATTCAATCACACAACGCTGTCTCAAACGAACATCGATGTCGGCCATCTTACAAACTTCTGCTGTGCTGCCACCTGTTGACACAGAAAGTTACTACTCCAGTGGATTGCAGAAGAAGGTTTGAGGAATGGCGCCAAATTCAAATTTTTCACTTAACTTATTTTTTTTAAGTAGAAAAAAAATGGGAGGCATTACTTTTTGACCGACCCTCGTACATATGGACCATCCAGAATAGAAGTAGAGGCAACTCCTTTCAGTTTATTTTTTGCGACATCCAGTCCACCGCCACTCATCGTTTCTAAGCTTATAATTAACATGAAGTCAGTAGCGCAGTAGCGCGCACGTCAACAATGTCCGTAATGCGGTATGGCTCAGTAGTTCTTTCCAATGGAGTTACCTGCGCAGCAGTCTCGTGGAGGACGACAGTGCGACGGGATATAATGCTCTGTATGTAGCTTTGCTCTGCGAGCGTAGTGATAAGCCACATCAACCTTCGCAATGTTCCAGCCGCGCGGAATCGTGTGTTTACGGGAGCCGTACGACCTCATACAGCTCTGTGCTGCGCAACCGCGTGAAGCTACGGTGACTGCCAAGTGTCACTGTGACTGTCCCAGGGCAGCACAGAGAGCTACGTCACCAAGAACACTCACTTCTAGGCTTTTGGAAAGATCATGTTTTTTCACCTTTATTGATGATAATAAACAGTACATTTTCAGTTACAGGTACATTTTCACATCTGTGGCCCTCAAACCAAATGAAAACAACTTCAGAAGTCTCTACTGTTCGTCTGCTAGCATCACGGGGAGTCATGTCCTTACCAGAAAAGTAATAAGACTTTAAAAAGTCTTTATTATGTACCTCACCAATATGATATTTTCGATAAGCAATGACATTACGAGAATAAAAACTCTCAGATGCATACAGGTGAAGTGACAGATAACCTACAGTGGCCAAAAAGGTTGTGAGAGAGTAATTCAGTATTTGGATAAGAAGTTGTCGGTTAACTTTCCACATCAAATTCGATTAAAATACCAAGCTTTTGATGATAGCCTCCACTATTGTCGCCCTGGACTAGGTCCGACAATCAGACGGCCATGACACTGCCGAGGCACCCAAGCGTATGCCCAAAGGGCAGCATCTGATTGGCTAGTTTACATCATGGTGACATCACGGAAATGGCATGTACTAAGTTATGGCTCTCTGATTAGGAATGTTATGGAAATTAGATTGGTCAATTTTAATACTCATACAGTTGTGCACTTAACAATACCTGGAAACCAGCGGTTGAAAAAGAAACGTAAAGCAAGTGTAAAGCTGGACGCTGAGGGACCAAATAAACATTATTTACGTGATATCATAACACATAATGTGGCCAATCTTTCTAGCCATAAAATTTGGAGTCTCGCCAGTTTTACGACAGTCAGTGTAGCTCTTGACGACGATGATGGAGGTAATTAACGAAAGTTTGTAATTTTATGCGAATTTGATGCAGCATGTTAACCGAGAATTTTTTTACCCAAGGACTTCGTCGGGTAAGATTTCGTGGTGGCTGCGGTAACTGTTTACGCTTTCTCACTGATCAAGTATATGAAATAAGACTGTCACAAAATTCCACAAGGTGTGACTAGAACATTCAGTGAATGGATCTACATTGAAATGTCTGTTAAAAATTCATTCATGCCAAGAAGTTCTATGTTGCTTCGAGTTCACCATATCTGAAGTAGATTAGACACCCATTCTGGCCGGAAAACTTTGTCAACGTTTATCACATTTATGGTGGTTCTCCTGATAATAGAGAGTTTTTACCACATCCAATTCCAAGGCTCCTGATAATAGAGAGTTTTTACCACATCCAATTCCAAGACTATCATTTTATTGCACACACACAAACACACACACACACACACACACACACACACACACACACAAACACATACACACATTCATTGTGTTTGTGTGGTTGTGTGTGTGAACCAAATTCGCTTCAGCGCTACGCAGTTGGCATAACGGTCAGGAGGTCAGTTTACTTTTACATTTCTTAGAGGAAGATGAGTGTGTTTCAATAATGAAACCTAGACAAATAACTTAATATTTGTGGATAAATTCTTCTTCTGGACGTGTGGACGGTTAGTTATCCTTCTGATCAATCTGTATCAAGATATTTGATGGCCATATCATGCTTAGAAGTGCGTTGTATTGATTATTGGCATACATTTACTCAGAATCGCCTTAATGAGACCCCTCTTATGTTTCTTATGTCTATGCATTAGATGTAGATGTTTTTATAAATTTTGTATTTTGGATGGATGTATATTTGCGTCCTTAAATTAGAGGGCAGAAAAAGCGGAAGCTTTTTTCTGTGATACTTCTTACGCCTTCCGTGAGTATCTTGCTAGTTTGTTTGCGAAATATTGTTATGAAATGCTGGTACTTGACCCAGTGCACCGTTAATACCTGTGTGGCTGTGGTAAGAAAAGACAAACAGAACAAACTGAAACTGTTCAAATGGTTCAAATGGCTCTACGCACTATAGGACTTAACATCTGAGATCATCAGTCCCATACACTTAGAACTACTTAAACATAACTATCCTAAGGATATCACAAACATCCATGCCCGAGGCAGGATTCGAACCTGCGACTGTAGCAGCAGCGCGGCTGCAGACTGAAGCGCCTAGAACCGCTCGGCCACAGCGGCTGCCAAACTGAAACTGTGCAAACGCCACATCGCCATGAAACGTTTTTCATTCGTATAATTTTCAGGTAGAGTTAGGACTGTAGCTGCGTGATTGAGCTTGGACAATACATACACACTGATGTAATAAACCCTTATTACTCTTTGTAGACAGCTATCCAAGAATGATTCATAGCTTCTCAAAATTTTCATCTTCCCGTATATATCGCTGCCCCCCATCTCTCTTACTCGTATAGGTAATTGCCTATTGTCATTCCACCAGACATACGCTAATACGTAGCCATGCCATGGTTTCTACCTGGAAGTGAAATATAGACATCGCCGCCTGTTCAACTTAAAATGATGTGGAAAGCGAAACGCTGCTGAGGCTATATAAGAAGTCGCACAGACCCACCAGCGATTCTGTTGTTCCAACGATCGGCTAATTTTCACAGAGCAGTAACAAAAATGGCGAGGGTGCAGCAGTGAGCGCACTGAACGGCAGAGAGGAAAGTCGTGGAGAGTTACCACCGGCAGTTGGTAGAATCTCCTCCAACGATCCGAGGTACTCCCCTGCCGGTTATAGCGTAGACACAGCTTCAGCCACATGGCAGCTTGGCAGTGGGAGGGATGACCTCATAACAACGTGACGGAGTCAGCCACCTCGAGAATGATAGCAGGCGAACAGCAGCGGTAACCCCAGCGCCCAGGTCTCTTCTTATGAGGTCGTAAAAAGACTGTGTGGGAGTGAATGCGGCGGATTACAGGCTGCTGGCACATGAACTGGGGTAATATGCATGGAGCTGATATTGACGTCCTGCTGTTACTACAGATGTGGAAAACAGCAATTTTTCCTCAAATATTTCTTTTTGATCTTATGACCGCCATAATGCGGCTCTCCACGAACTCGTCTCTTGTGCCAACCCTTTTGTCTCAAAGTAGCATGTACTTAATTGTTTGCCTTCCTCTACAATTTTTACCCTCGACTGCTCCTTCTAGTACCAGGGAAGTTAATACTCGATGTCTTAACAGATGTCCTATCATTCTGTCGCTTCTTCTTCTCAATGATCCCCATTTGATTTTTTCTTCACTGAGTCCAACTAATTTCCAACATTCTTCTGCAACACCACATGTCGGATGCTTCGATTCTCTTCTTTTACCGTTTCTCCACAGCCCAACACTCACTACCACACAATCCTGTACTCCAAACAAATAGTCTCAGAAATTTCTTCCTGAAATTAAGACATTTGTTTATTACCAACATCTACTTCTGGCCAGGAATACCCTCTTTGCCTGCGCTAGTCTGCATTTTATATTATCCGTGCATAGTCCCTCATGTGTTATTTTGCTTCATAATTTCTTCATTTCTCCATTGTAGTTCCCATTAATCATTTTGCTGCTACTCTTTATTACTTTCGTCTTTCTTCAGTCTATTCTCAGACCACAATGTGAACCTACTACACTGCTGATTTCATTTAAGAGGTACTACAGTTCTTCCTCGCTTTGCACTGACGATAGTATTGTCATCAGCGAATTTCATTACTGATTTCCTTTCACCGTGGATTTTAATATCACTCCTAAAACTTACTTTCATTTCTGTCATTACTTCTTAGAACAGTAGCAGGAAGGCTACATAGCTCTCTTATACCATTCTTATCGAGCACTTCGTTCTTAGCTTTATATTCTTGCTATTCCCTATTGGGTCTTACACACGGTGGAGATCAAAATGTTTCCGTTTGAGGGTGTTGCTACATCGTATATGAAACCCAACGCGACTCCGATGCCAACATGTAGACATCGACACGTAAGCGAATGGTTGGTATGTTTTCAAACGGCAAGTTTTTGATCTTCCCTTTCCCCGTATTTTTCTTAGAATTTCGAGCATATTGAATCGTTTTATATTGTCGAAGGCTTTTTCTGCGTCTGCAGATCGTTAAAACTTGCTTTTATTTTTCTGAAGTCTTGCTTCCATTTCTTAAGTGCGTCATCAGAACTGCCTTGTGGTTACATCTTTCAGAAAGGAAAACTATTCAGCATCGAAGAGATTCTCAATCTTCTTTTTCAGCATTTTGCATTTTATTCTGATCAACATTAGTAGTTACATGCCACTTCCGCCATTATTTTAGAGATTAGGAGTGTCATGAAAGTGTCACATCGTTGTATTTATATTTAATTACTTTTCAGCTTAATTCTTGGCTATTTTAGAGGAGAGTACATGGCTAGCTAACTCGGGAAGAAAGCTTAACATTTTTCTGTTGGAAATAAGAGGGCCAAGGTGTTCGTTCCCTGCTCTGGGTTGACCACCGGAAAGCCCTTACTCTATTCATTGTCGGCATATGCGGTTTTTCTCCTATGAAGACAGTCTACCACTAGACCACTGCATATCCCTAGAGTGTCACTGAACGTGATGAATTCAACTCCTTGCATGCAGATCTAAGAAAGGGCCACTCAGCTCGGCTTGGATACCATGAGAGAATTCGTTGGCTTACACTCCAGATTATCTTTTCCAATCAAATGCGTATTAATCGCGCGAAGGGCTCTACCAATAAGTGGAACATGGGTAGCAGCTGATAGCAACCTCTTGCAACGGGAAATTTGTGCAGGATTCCCACGCATCAAAGCAAGAAAAGAGACGTTTCAGTGGCAACGTTCGCAGTAGTACTCAGTTATTTCTTCAACTCAAAGTTTTCTGAATAGTGGGAAGTTAGATTTAGGGGAGGATAATTCTGAAGAGAGAGGAAGACGTCCGGTCCTGGCATTGAGTGGGGCGCACACTTTCTTATGGCGACTGCGGCGATCTTCATCCTGTGGCGATGGCACGGTCTGGCTCACGTTTGCTGAGTTTGAAGTTAAGAGTCACATTTCGCATTAGCGCTGTCCAATCTCTGAGCAGCTCACAATTTGGAAACTTTTGCTACACAACTTTTATTTCCTGATTAATTACATTGTTTCGTGCGTCTTGGACTCTTTTACTTTGCATACTTTGCATTAGCGTGCTGCGGACATTAGAAAAGCTTTTAGCGTTTCCCAAGCAGCCTTACACGTAACTGACGTACCTTCCTACATAAGGTCGCACATATGATAATTTGTATGGGAGGTGGGGGGCATATACCTGGGAGTAGGGAGAACTTCTGTTATTCTGGAAGATGACTGGCAACTTGTAATTAGCCATAAAAAGTGGTACTCTATTAAAAACCTGTGTAATTTCCATGAATGATTGCCTATCGAAGTCGCTGGGTCCAAACGATACATATCGAACTTGAAATCGTAAATCGATCATGCGATTCTGGAGATGGGCGTTATGAATATGTTTACGGTGGTCACTACAGCAACGACAGAAGAAGGGTGTTACAAAAATTGCAAAGGAGATGACTTACCTTACTCGTCGTCGGTGTCGTCATGTGAAAGTCAATTACGGTGGTCTGGATGGATAATTTGGAAGAGCTGAACCATGTATTCTTCCTGATACTCGTTCGTTTTCCGCACTGTCCGCAATGAAATTGTAACAGTATTTCAGCATCGAAACTATTCTTACTAATTTTTGTACACTTTGCATGAGCACAATCGTCACAGTCCCTTCTTTCCTCGTCCGGTAGTACTCCATATTTGCAACAAAAAGTCGAACAATTTTCTACGCAGGATAAACATCGAATTAGAGTCTTCCATGTGAGAGAATCCGCCGAAGAAACGTCAAGAACACCAGAGACATCCCACTCACTAACGACACAAATCGTCTTGGTTACCTTAGCAACTCACAAAAAATTCGCGGAGATATGTAATTTAGAGCAAGTGAGGGAACGACGGAAAACAGATAAAAATGACGATCACAAATAATTGATCACAACGCCCGTCACCAGAGTCGCATGATCGATTTACGATCGCACATTCGATATGTATCATTTGGACCCAGCGACTTCGATAGGCAATCATTCTTGGAAATTACCAAAACCTCTGTAATACGGACTTTTAAATCATTTTCTTGCATGAAAAACTTCTGAATTCATTGTATTTTTTTCCTTTTCCTGAGAGTGGGGCAGGGGGGGAAGGGGGGATGGGAAAGGGCGGCAGCAAGCCATATATGGGCACCCTTGTTTACGCAGTGTCAGCAGGACATTCTTGATTAAACTGAGCTTGTACAGAGCTTTGTCTTACAATATTTTAGGTGGCCATTCCGTTGTCGCTCTTGGAGCGAGAACAAATAACGAGAGAGTGCGCGCTCGTACGCATACTCAAAGAGTGAGGAACAAAGCTCTCCTCAGTACTTCACTGGGAGAGCACCTCTGTCGAGAGCGAATCGGAGTGCGACTTTATACTGAGTCCTTGCAGTTAAGTACTTCATTCGGAGACCACCTCTGTCGAAAGCGAATCGGAGTGCGACTTTATACCGAGTCCCTGCGATTAAGCGTTGTTCACTGTGTAGGCTGCCACACTTATTGGGCGGTGTAAATGTACAGAGCTATAGTAAAACGCCTGCGAGCGAATTTTTGAGTGGCATCGCATTGGACTGGTTATCTGACCGGTGTACCACGCCAATAGTTAGACTAGGGGAGAATAGGAGTCCTTGACTTCATCAAGGTGTAGGGAGAGTGTGATTGGCGAAGGTAAATCCAGATAGAACGAGAGTTATCTTCTTTGTCAGCAGCGAGCGGCGCAGACAGCAGTCATCGCAGCTTACGGTATTGTGCTTTAAAGCTCTTACGAGCCCCGTATTTGCTCTACAACAGTACACTTCACTGCATTTCACAAGCGACAGCCTAGACCGTACCTAGCAACATTATAATGGTTAATTATTCAAGTTGAGTACGTATGGCTCTCAGCCATTCTGCCAAGTCAATAACAATCTTAAACTTTGTATAGAAATTTTATTAGCGAATCCTATCCTTAAGAGGTAACTTCATATTCCGAAACGAACCTGGAAATGTTGCAATATGCGGACACTCTCATTCGAGGTGATCAACGGATCGCAATCAGACACCTCGCACCGCAACTGGACGTCTCTGTCAGTAGTGCTGACGCACTCTTCCATCAAGTGGGGTACTCAGAGATGTGTGGCTGCTGGGTTCCTCGCCGCCAAACAAAATACCATACATCCGACTGCCACCTGTTTGGCCCAATGACGGATGCAACCAGTAAGACGTTGGCTACGACGTCGAACCAGTAGAGTGGTATCACGGGGCTATACAGGCTCTTCAAGTAAGGTGGCGCAGGATCGTTGCATTGAACGGAGATTATGTTGAAAAACAGGGTTTTGTAACCAGAAGAATGGGGAATAATATGGTGTACTAGTATCCTGAATAAAACCAACTTGCTTATTGATAAAAAACCATGTGTTGTATTACTCTTCGAACGCCCCTCGTAGTATGCACTGCGGATTTTTTTGAAAGATCTGGCCTGTCGTCGGCTGCTAATAACTTACCAGAGTCCCTGCTGATGATCTGCCTGTCGCCACCTTAAGCCAAATGATAGCTGAGCCATCGAGACGAAACTATATTTAGTTTTCGATGTTTTCGTACATCACCTGCCTACGTCTTTCAACCTACTTTGCTTCTTTTATGCTGTCCAGTTGGTACTATACCACAGTTTTATTCTCAGTATTAAGAACGCGAATCTCATGAAGTACAATCATGCTCATAAATTAAGATTAATGCTGATAAATGGTGAAACAGGGCTCTGGTGGGCGATTTGCGGGTTTAAATCACCTTGGGGTATGACCATGCTGTGCATGGCAGCAGTTCCCATACGCAGAGGTGTGTTGGTGTATCTCAGAGTACGGTGCAGCTAGTAAGTGTGCAGACGTTTTCAGACGCAATAATGGTGACTGTGTGTTGAAAATGGCTCAAAGAACACGTATTGATGACTCTATGAGGGGTAGAATACTAGGGCGACTGGAGGCTGGTAAAACACAGCAGGTTGTAGCACGGGCCCTCCGTGTGCCACAAAGTGTGGTCTCAAGATTATGGCAACGATTCCAGCCGACAGGAAACGTGTCCAGGCGCTACAGTGAGGGACGTCCACAGTGTACAACATCACACGAAGACCAATATCTCACCATCAGTGCCCGCAGACGGCCACGGAGTACTGAAGGGAGCCTTGCTCGGGACGTTACCACAGCCTCTGGAACAGTTGTCTCCACACACACAGTCTACAGACGACTGGATACACATGCTTTATTTGCTTGGAGACTTGCAAGGTGCATTCCTCTGACCCCTGGTCACAGGAGAGCCCGTAAAGCCTGGTGTGAAGAACACAGTACATGGTCTTTCGAAGCGTGGTACCAAGTTATGTTCACGGACGAGTCAAAGCATAGTCTGAACAGTGATTCTCGCCGGGTTTTCATCTGGCGTGAACCAGGAACCAGATACCAACCCCTTAATGTCCTTGAAAGGGACCTGTATGGAGGTCGCGATTTGATGTTGTAGGGTGGGATTATGATTGATGCACGTCTTTGAAGGAACTGTAACAGGTCAGGTGTATCTGGACGTCATTTTGCACCAGTATTTCCGCCTTTTCAGGGGTGCAGTGGGTCCTACCTTCCTCCTGATGGATGATAACACGCGGCCGCACCGAGCTGCCATCGTAGAGGAGTACCTTGAAACGGAAGATATCTGACGAATAGAGTGGCCTGCCTGTTTTCCAGACTTAAACCCCATCGAGCACCTCTGGGATGCTCTCGGTCGACGTATCGCTGCACGTCTTCAAACCCCTAGGACACTTCAGGAGGTCCGACAGGCACTGGTGCAAGAATGGGAGGCTGTACCCCAGCAGCTGCTCGACCACCTGATCCAGAGTATGCTAACCCGATGTGCGGCCTGTGTACGTGTGCATGGTGATCATATCACATATCGATGTCGGGGTACATGCCCAGGAAACAGTGGCGTTTTGTAGCACATGAGTTTCGGGACGGTTTTCTCAACTTATCACCAATACCGTGACTTACCGATCTGTGTCGTGTGTGTTCCCTATGTGCCTATGGTGTTAACGCCAGTTTTGTGTAATGCCACGCTGTGTGGCACAACATGCTGCAATTATCCTTAATTTATGGGCATGTGTAGTTGTCACAGCCAGGCCTATTTATGATAGCACCGGACGTTCGCTAAATATACAATTTTTTGGGAACGAGTTTCATTTTCGATAAATCTTGACGTTTCTGACACTAAAGTTTTGCAGAGGATACAGTGTTTATCTATTCTTTGAGTTTAATTAAAATGAACGCTACATGAAATATAAAATCACTGTTTGATTATATTTGTCACGGTTCTACAATTACTTGCAACATATTTAGTATGTTAGAAGCAACATGTGGGGTCTTGATCGTATGTATGAATACAGCATTTGAAAAAATGAAGCGTGTGTGTGTTAGAGTAAAAAGTGCGCCTTTAGGCAAACGTGAAAAGTTGTTATAGCGGCAGTTAGCACGATAGGGGCTCCCTTTCTGGTGAGACGAACCAGCTACCCGAGTGCTACTACACGCGCTAATCCTGTTAAGGGGACTCTGCCGGCACTTGCCTTTTGTGGCTCGCCATGTCGGCCACCCGAAACAATACTGTTGGCAATCTCATCTGGCGAACTGGGAGCCAAAGCAAAGCTCGCTCCTTCTGCTAAGGGAACCGCTAAGCGACGAAATAATTTAGACGAGCTGCATCTGAGAATCATTCTACTTTGTTGTTCCACAAACACTCATTTACATGTACAACATGCCTATCGAATTTTCAAACCTCTTCACCACCACAAAAAGAGAAACTGAATAACGCTACTTACTGAATTGATTTTTATGTAAATACAAGACAAATGCTCAAGTAATTATTGCTCACAGCCATTACAAATTAGATAATAAGCATTAATTAAGAAATGAGTTTGGTGAAATAAAGAAACCAGAAATACAAATTGTTTGTGATTGTTCTTTTAATTGTTGGATTATTTTGCACAGTATAAGATCAAAGTGTCACTCTTAAGTATTAGTAATACTGATTGATAGATACTCATAAACCATTGTCCTTATGAGCATCTGACACAAATGTATTGCTGATTAGCGTTTTATTGAATGACATCATATATTTAATCATTTTTGAAAACAACATGGATTTTAAGTTAAAATTTCGTTTTTACAAAAGTACGTGCCTTTAATAGCTGCATATTTGTTAAAAGATTACACAAAATTTTACTGAGGTGATCAAGCTATAAACGTGCTCCTAGAAGCAAGTCTGCCTTGTTGACCCATGTTATGAAACAACTTTTAGTTATTTTATTTGCGTCAAGTGGTACAGAGATTCCGCGCTCTATATTCAAAGTCCGGTAACACATTTCATATGTACTAATTTGAAGGTATCCTAGTTAACCTTGCATTAATTCGTCCTTTTAACCGGACAGGCAATGATGCTTGAAATATTCATTTTTACTTTGATGGGAAACTATTATATGTTTCGTATTTTTGTTTTCTGAGCCTTATTGAAGTTTTTAATTGCTTTGAAATGCAGAAGTCAAGTTACAATCGAGTACTGCAAAAGTGGCAGTTTTATTCTGTTCAAAACGTGGGACTGGGTGATGTGACACGAAGTCACATAAACGCTGATTGTTTTTGTGCGTATTTCATTGTGAGGATGTTCCATTGCAATACAGTGGTGAAATTTTCTATGAATCGCATTGTATGCAGATACGGTGATCAGTTGCTTAACTGATGTAGAACGAGCATTGCACTCGTTCATCTAGTATGCTTTTGATAATACCTTACGTAAGTTGGATTGTATACCACATGCGCCAGACAGAAGTAAACATCGACCCTGATTCAGCCTATAATAAAGCAAATATTTCAAATGTTGTCTATCCCTTCTTTGAAAGTGCCCCAAGGCTTTCTTAAATTCTGCCTCTAGTACTGGATACTCTATGTATTTTCTTAGAGACTCTTATTTCTTCTTCTACCACGTTATCGGACAAGGTCGGTCTTCAGTGTGCTTTTTGCATCTATTTTCTTCCTCTTCTGAGTTTAACAGCGGAATTACCATTGCACTTTTAATGTTACCGCCCTAGATATTAATTACACCGAAGCCTGGTTTGAATTTTCTGTTTGTTGAATCCGTCCATCTGATGATCATACTTTTTAAGTTTCTTCGCATTTTTTCTGTACCCGTTTCGCCTTCTCTTCCGTGAACTCATTACTTATTTCTTTCCTTAGCGACTTACATTGCTTTATTCCTATCTTTTCCTGAAATAGTTTTGCATTTTCTTCTTTCGCCAATCATTTGGAGCATTTCATCTGTTACCCACGGTTTTTACAGTTACTTTCCCATGTTTGTCTTTCCAACTTCTGTGGCTGCTCTTTTTAGCTACATCCATTCTTCTTTAATTGAACTGCCAACTGTGGTATTCATTATCGCAGCATCTACAGCATTAGAGAAACTAACACGCATCTCATTGTACCTTAGTACATCTTTTTTCTACTTCGTTAAACACTGATTGCCCTAAACAATGTTCTTAAACTTCAGTCTACTCTTCATCATTACCAAATTGTGAACGTAGTATATACCAATTCCTACGTATGCCTTACAGTCCAGTATCTAAAATTTATTGCACAACTCAATTAGCCCTTCTTCTCTCTCGTTGCTGCTACCAAGCTCATATACTCCCGTAACTCTTTCTTCTATTTTTTCTCTAGTTTCGTGTTTCAGTCTCGCATAAGTATTAGATTATTATCGCCCTTTACATACTGAACTGCCTGTTCCTTATCCTTACATGTCCATCTTCTGCTTGCGGCGTCATACATCCATAACTGTCGTTGTGGGATCAAGTTTGTGGTCGAATCTGTTTAGAAAAACCTTATTACTGAGCTGTTGACGGTAGCTCACTCTGTGTCCTACCTTCCTATTCATAATGAGCCCTACTGTATCTATACCATTTTCTGCTGCCGTTGACATTACGCTACATTCTTCTGACAAGAAATCCTTATCTTCTATCCATTTTACTTCCTTTGACCTACACTGTATCCACATGCATAACTCAAAATATTTCAGTCTTTTCCTCACTACTATAAATAAGAAGTTTCATGATGACTGGATGACTAAGAGAAGTATCCAAATAGGATTCGGCTTTTAACCTCCTGTGATATCAACTGATGCATCAAACACATTCTTAAAAAGGGTACCGGTGTCCTAGTCTGTAAGATGAAATCTCGCCTTCCCTTCAGGCAGAGACAGATAACGTACCAAGGTGGTACAGCAACAAGTTTTGTAAGATTTGCTAGATTTGTTGTCACCGGTGTAACAATGCCACTGCATCACCAAACTGAAAATAATTTTTTTTTCCTTTCCAAGTAGGGCAGTAAATTATTGACCACCGTTTAGAAAGTTACGTAGCACAATCATAGTGACCTGAAACTTATACGATCTGAAACTTAAGTGTTTTATGTCAATGAAAGATTGGTTTAACTTTTCAGATAGCGTATTTCGTATGCAGTAAGATGCAGGTACTTTTTATTAAGGGTAAATGACAAACACGTTGCCATGTTACATCGTAGAATAGTGCTTCATCACTGAGCCAGACCACATTTACACATTGCTATCCAAATTACTTTCAGTTCTCAATAAATGAAATGATGATGAAGATCCAGTTTTCACTGAGAACTGATAGCCTAGATCCAATTAAATTAATTTTTGTTATTATTTCGATATTATCACACATATCTACATCTACATCTACATCCATACACTGTAAGCTACCTGATGGTGTGTGGCGGAGGGTACCCTGAGTACCTCTATCGGTTCTCCCTTCTATTCCAGTGTCGTATTGTTCGTGGAAAGAAGGATTGTTGGTAGGCTTCTGTGTTGGCTCTAATCTCTCTGATTTTATCCTCATGGTCTCTTCGCGAGATATACGTAGGAGGGAGCAATATACTGCTTGACTCTTCGGTGAAGGTATGTTCTCGAAACTTGAGCGTCTCTCCTGCAGAGTATTCCACTGGAGTTTATCTATCATCTCCGTAACGCTTTCGCGATTACTAAATGATCCTGTAACGAAGCGTGCTGCTCTCCGTTGGATCTTCTCTGTCTCTTCTATCAACCCTATCTGGTGCGGATCCCACACTGTTGAGCAGTATTCAAGAAGTGGGCGAACAAGCGTACTGTAACCTACTTTCTTTGTTTTCGGGTTGCATTTCCTTAGGATTCTTCCAACGAATCTCAGTCTGGCATCTGCTTTACCGCCGATCAACTTTATATGATCATTCCATTTTAAATCACTCCTAATGCGTACTCCCAGATAATTTATGGAATTAACTGCTTCCAGTTGCGGACCTGCTATTTTGTAGCTAAGTCATAAGGGATATATCTTTCTATGTATTCGCAGCACATTACACATGTCTACATTGAGATTCAATTGCCATGCCCTGCCATGCCCTGCACCATGCTGCAGATCCATCTGCATTTCAGTACAATTTTTCATTGTTGCAGCCTCTCGATACACCACAGCATCATCCGCAAAAAGCCTCAGTGAACTTCCGATATCATCCACAAGGTCATTTATGTATATTGTTAATAGCAACGGTCCTACGACACTCCCCTGCGGCACACCTGAAATCACTCTTACTTCGGAAGACTTCTCTCCATTGAGAATGACATGCTGCGTTCTGTTATATAGGAACTCCTCAATCCAATCACACAATTGGTCTGATAGTCCGTATGCTCTTACTTTGTTCATTAAACGACTGTGGGGAACTGTGTCAAACGCCTTGCGGAAGTCAAGAAACACGGCATCTACCTGTGAACCCGTGTCTATGGCCCTCTGAGTCTCGTGGACGAATAGCGCGAGCTGGGTTTCACACGACCGTCTTTTTCGAAACCCATGCTGCTTCCTACAGAGTAGATTCCTAGTCTCCAGAAAAGTCATTATACTCGAACATAATACGTGTTCCAAAATTCTACAACTGATCGACGTTAGAGATATAGGTCTATAGTCCTGCACATCTGTTGGACGTCCGTTCTTGAAAACGGGTATGACCTGTGCCCTTTTTCAATCCTTTGGAACACTACGCTCTTCTAGAGACCTACGGTACACCGCTGCAAGAAGGGGGGCAAGTTCCTTCGTGTACTCTGTGTAAAATCGAACTGATATCCCATTAGGTCCAGCGGCCTTTCCTCTTTTGAGCGATTTTAATTGTTTCTCTATCCCTCTGTCGTCTATTTCGATATGTAACATTTTGTCATCTGCGCGACAATCTAGAGAAGGAACTACAATGCAGTCTTCCTCTGTGAAACAGCTTTGGAAGAAGACATTTAGTATTTCAGCCTTTAGTCTCTCATCCTCTGTTTTAGTACCAGTTTGGTCACAGAGTGTCTGGACATTTTGTTTTGATCCACGTAGCGCTTTGACATAAGACCAAAATTTCTTATGATTTTCTGCCAAGTCAGTACATAGAACTTTACTTTCGAATTCATTGAACGCCTCTCGCATTGCCCTCCTAACACTATATTTCGCTTCACGGAACTTTTGTTTGTCTGCAAAGCTTTGGCTATGTTTATGTTTGATGTGAAGTTCCCTTTGCTTCCGCAGCAGTTTTCTAACTCGGTTGTTGTACCACGGTGGCTCTTTTCCACCTCTCACGATCTTGCTTGGCACACACTCATCTAACGCATATTGTACGATGGTTTTGAACTTTGTCCACTGATCCTCAACACTATCTGTACTTGAGACAAAACTTTTGTGTTGAGTCATCAAGTAGTCTGAAATCTGCTTTTTGTCACTTTTGCTAAACAGAAAAATCTTCCTACCTTTTTTGATATTTCTATTTACGGCTGAAATCATCGATGCACTAACCGCTTTATGATCGCTGATTCCCTGTTCTGCATTAACTGATTCAAATAGTTCGAGTCTGTTTGTCACCAGAAGGTCTAATATGTTATCGCCACGAGTCGGTTTTCTGTTTAACTGCTCAAGGCAGTTTTCAGATAAAGCACTTAAAAAAATTTCACTGGATTCTTTTTCCCTGCCACCCGTTATGAGCGTTTGAGTCTCCCAGTCTATATCCGGCAAATTAAAATCTCCACCCAGAACTATAACATGGTGAGGAAATCTACTCGAAATATTTTCCAAATTATTCTTCAGGTGCTCAGCCACAACAGCTGCTGAGCCCGGGTGCCTATAGAGACATCCAATTACCATGTCTGAGCCTGCTTTAACCGTGACCTTCACCCAAATCATTTCACATTTAGGATCTCCGTCAATTTCCTTCGATACTATTGCACTTCTTATCGCTATAAACACGCCTCCCCCTTCACTGTCCAGCCTGTATCTGCGGTATAAATTCCAAACTGAGTTTAGGATTTCATTACTGTTTACATCTGGTTTCAGCCAACTTTCTGTCCCTAGTACTATATGGGCGTTGTGACCGTTTATTAATGAGAGCAGTTCTGGGACCTTTCTATAGACGCTCGTGCAGTTTACTATTAGCACATTAATATTGTTATTCCCTGTTGCATTTTGCGTACTCCTACCTTGCCCGTCTCAGGAGGCGTCTTTTAGGGCCTAGGGAGGGAATTCTCTAACCTAAAAAAAACCCCATGTGCACTCCACACGTACTCCGCTACCCTTGTAGCCCCTTCCGGTGTGTAGTGCACGCCTGACCTATTCAGGTGGACCCTACATTTTTCCACCCGATAGCGGAGGTCGAGAAATTTGTACACCAGCTCTCCGCAGAATCGTCTGAGCCTATGGTTTAAGCCTTCCACTCGGCTCCAAACCAGAGGACCGTGATCGGTTCTGGGAACGATACTACAAATAGTTAGCTCTGATTTCACCTCGCGAGCGAGGCTTTCCGCCTTCACCAATTGCGCCAACCGCTTGTACGAACTGAGGATGACCTCTGAACCCAGACGGCAGGAGTCATTGGTGCCGACATGAGAAACAATTTGCAGTCGGGTGCACCCAGTGCTCTCTATCGCCGCCGGTAGGGCCTCCTCCACATCTCGGATGAGACCCCCCGGCAAGCAGACAGAGTGAACACTGGCCTTCTTCCCCGACGTTTCCGCTATTTCCCTAGGGGGCTCCATCACCCGCCTAACGTTGGAGCTCCCAATAACTAATAAACCCCTCCCCCCGTGTGCCTGCTCGGACCTTGCTGAAGGAGCAGCCACATGTCCACTCACAGGCAGAGCGGGCGATGCCACACGGCCAGCCTCCACATTGACCCTCCGCCTCGTGCGCCGCGAACGCCGCTGAACCCGCCACTCCCCCTGGGGAGTGGGTGGCCCAACCGCGCCCGGTACCCGCGAAGATGTCTCGACAGCAGGGACAGTGGGTGAAGCATGTAACACCTGGGGTGTACCTTGCGACGCACCAGACTCCTCACTGCCGCTACACTCCGAGGCAGCAGCCTGAAGACGGCTGACCGCGGCCATCAACACGCTCAGCTGTTCGTGAAGAGTGGCCAGCTCCTCCTGCGTCCGTACACAGCAGTCACACATCCTATCCATCCTAAGGAATCAATTTACTGAAGAGACTTAATCAACTTTTAAGTAGACTGCTAATTCACTAAAGGCGGCTGATTATTGACTAAACCGTGATTGCTACCCACTTCTTGCAGAAAACAATGAAAATAGCACTACCTGTCTCTGGACTGCATTGAAAACAAACGCTAGCACTACTGGCACAATGGTTGACTAAAGGGACTCTCTAACTGTATTCAAAACAAACACGAAATCTATGGAACACTATTACTAGCACTCGACAATTAAAGCTTCCTAAAAGCAATAACACACGGAAGAAGAAGTAATAAGTAAGAAAGAAACAGTTAATACTTAAATTAAGGTAGCTCGCTGCACAGCAGACGTGAAGCAGACGGCGGTTAGGGCGACACTGAAACTACTGGCACTATGGCTGATTAAAGGGACTCTCTCTGACTGTATTCAAAACAAACACGAAATCTATGGAACACTATTAATAGCACTCGACAATTAAAGCTTCCTAAAAACAAAAACACACGGAAGAAGAAGTAACAAGTAAGAAAAATACAATTAATACTTAAATTAAGGTAGCTCGCTGCACAGCAGACGTGAAGCAGACGGCGGTTAGGGCGACACTGAATGGAAACGAACGTCAAATGTCACAGAAATTCCCTTTTCATAGATGTTAACATCTAACAAAACAAAACAAAACTGAACATAATAGTATCAGTTCATACTCTTTTTCTTTCAACTAAACATCTATGCTAGTCTTCAAACCACAGTTTTGTAAATAGTTTTAACGTCGATTTCTATCTCACAACTTCATAATTTTCATCCAAGAGTTCTTATGAAAATTAAGTTCAGCATCCCTTGTCACCTTTCAAGAATAATTCTCTGCCATTTTCGAGATAAATTCGTTCATTTCTGTCATAGACTAGGAAAGACATAACGCAAATTTACTTCTTGTTGCTGTGCGGCCCTCGGATGATAATCGGTGGAAATAAACACTACAATGCACTGGCAGAAGAAGCGAATTTTATTGTATTATCACTGCTCTGTAATTTCAAACTATCCTCTTTAGGAATTCAGAAAAATTGCTTACGATGCACCTCACTGACATTTTTTCTCTTGGATCATGTGCCTCATGTAATATTTTTCCGAAAATGTGTCTCCAGACTCACATATTTTGAAACTCAACTTGAATAGGCGTTTGGTTCCCCTTTTATAAATACCGAAAAACTGTCATCCATCCCTTGTGCCTTAATTGACCGCAAAAGAGCTAAAGCTCTAATAATCTCTCACTTTAATACTTTATCGGCTATTTCTTTCACATCGATAACCCTTTTTTTTCTTTTATTACGTCATTAGACAGTATCACAACCTGATAGAGGTCTGAAATGTACTTTTTCTACCGATTCATAGTCTCATTTGAGTTTTGCAGTGGAATGCCTCTTTCACTCCTAACGTTAATTTACTGAAACTTTTCTTTTTTTGATTTGTCTATATCCTGAATTAGTCTTTCCGACGACCATTTAGTTTTCGAATTCTTCGTATTTTCTCACTGTACATTGAATTTTCTGTTTATTTCGTTCCTAAATGATTTATTGGCGTATTTCTGTCTTTTGCCGACTAGTTTGTTACTTTCTTCTTTTTTCGATCAGTTTAAATATTTCTCCTATTACCCAAGGTTTCTTCGCACCTACCTTCCTTTTACCTACATTAACTTATCCAACATCCGTGAATGCCTTTTCTAAAGATGTCCGTTCTTCTTTAACTGAACAGCCTGTTGTGGATCTACTATTGCAGTAGCTCTAGCGTTAGAGAACTTCAAATGTACAAAATTATTCTACAGCACTTCAGTTTAGCATCATTAATAAATTATTTAAGTCCGTAGCTGTTCCTGGGAATGCCTTAAAATGCAGTATCTGATTCCAGAGTCTCTGTCTGATCTTGATATAATCTACCAGGAATCTTCGAGTGTCTCCAGGCCTTTTCCAAGTATATCTTCTGTTCTCGATATTTTAACAGTCTATTCGCAATTACTAGTTGAAAAATAGTGCGGAGCTCAAGTACTCTGTCCCTCTTCCATTACTATTATTACAGTAATTCGATATCATCCCGTAGACATATCTTCAATTTTTCCCCCATTGCCCTGCGTTCTCAACATCCACAAATAGTAAACTTTCTTCTCCCTTTGCTTACTGAATTAAGCGTTGAGTATCCTCATATTCAGAACATTCTCTATCTCTTCATCTTCTGCTTTTGAGGTTCACATGTATTCCTCAATTATTCTCACTGGTGCTGGTTTGCTGTTGATTCTGAATAGAATAATCCTATGATTGAACTGTTCACAGTTACTCACTCTCTGCCACATGTTTCTAATCATGACGAATATTATTCCCGTTACACCATTTCTGCTGCCCTTGGTATTACCCTATATTTGTCTGATCAGGAATCCTTATCGTCTCTCAATTTGACTTATGACCTTCACCATTTCTAGACTGAGCCTTTGAATTTGAATTTTCAATTTTTTAAAATTTCCTAAGTACTTCGGACATTCATCGCTCTGACTCGTAAAGTGTCACCCCTCAGTGTTCTCCTCATGGCCACCTATCCCTTGACAGTTCTCTCCCGAAGATCCGAATGAATAACCTGGAATATTTTGCAACTGGAGAGGTTATCATCATAAATTTTTAATTACAAGATCCACGTCCTATGGGTGTGCATTAAATGCCTTTAATGTGGTAGTTTCCATAGCCATCTTCATTCTCATGCCATTCATCAGTGATGATCCCTCAGCCTTTCAGTGGCAATTTCCCTCACCATAGGTAATGGGGTGCACCCATCCTCCTTCCACTACCACGAGCTCTCATTCAGATTGCTGTTGGAGTGCCTACTTCCACCAGAAGCCTTCAGCGGCCATTACTGATGATTTTTGTTCATTTTTCAAAAGGTAAGCACTGGCTAGGGTCTAATACGAAACATGAAACTCATACTTCACTGAGTACGTTTTTATCACATTACATTTGTTTACTGATAACTGAAAGAAATTTAAACAAGTGACTCATACGTACGTTTATGATTCGCGCCTAATCAGTACCACTTCAGCACCATAAAGTTAAACTGTTCAGCTACTTCCCAACATACATTCCAAAGAGACGAGAATACGCAGAGTATCCTACCGCATTGGCCACTTACTTAGCTTACATTTTTCCCCAATCTGTCGCCCAGCAAAAAATCCCAAGGGACTCGAAAATAGGCGCAGATGACTCCTGCATGTAAGAAGGGTGAACGAACGGACCCGTAAAATTACAGACTAATATCTCTAACAGCGGTTCCTGCAGAATTCTGGAACATTTTCTCAGTTCGAATATAATAAATTTCCTCGACACTCAGAAGCTTACATTCACGTACCAGCAAAGTTTTAGAAAGCGTCGTTCGTGCGAAACTCAGCTTGCCCTTTTCTTACGTGACATACTGCGACCTGTGGATGAAGGGCAAAGGGCAGATTCTATATCTCTAGTTCTCCGAAAATCATTTTACGCATTGCCCCACTGCAGACTGTTAACGTAGGTACGATCATATGGAATAAGTTCCCAGATATGTGAGTAACTCGAAGACTTTTTCAGTAATAGAACCTAATATGTTGTCCTCGATGGCGAGTGTACATCAGACAAAGAGTGTCGGCAGGGGTATCCCAGCGATGTATGATAGAACTGTTCTTATTCTTGCGTAAATAATCTGCGAATAGTGTTTGAAGCAATTTATGGCTGTCTGCTGATGACTCTGTGGTGTACGAGAAGGTGCGTCATTGAGTGACTTTAGGAGGCTAGAATTTCTGGTTGGTGTGATAAATGGTGGCTTGATCTAAATGAGGAACAACACGCAATTATTACGGAGAAGCTTCGGGAACTCAAACGGGAATCCTGGAGGGAAAGCGACGTTCGTTTCGAAGAATACTATTGAGAAAATTTAGATAATCGGCATTTGCAGCTGACTGCTGAACTATGTTACTGCCACCAATTTATATTTCGCGCAAGCACCATGAATATAAGATTCGAAAAATGAGGGCTTACAAAGAGGCATAGATCTCGTTTTCCTCTCTCTCTATTTGTGGGTGTAACAGAAAGGAAGTGACTGGTATTTGTACGTGGTACCCTCCACCACGCACCATAAGATTGATCCGGGGTGTGAATGTAGATGTAGATACAGAAGGTTGAGCAGGACTACAATATATAGCTACTAAGATTTGGGTGTCACATGTTACTCTGAATTGCACGTTCAGGTGCAGGTACACAGGTACCGACTCCGGCCGTTACTTAGCAACGATGAACTGCACGCTGGAATACGAAACGTAAAGAGAGTTGTAATGAACGTGTGAGACACTGACAAAGTAATGTAAGTAGACTGCCCAGGTGTTCGTAGGACTCGCGCACTTTATAATGGTGGTGGTAAGTTCCTATGGGACCAATCTTCTGAGGCCATCGGTCCCTAGGCCTACACACTACTTAATATGACTTAAGCTAACTTAGGCTAAGGACAACATACACACCCATGCCCGATGGAGGACTCGAACCTCAGGTGATGAAGCCGCGTGAACTGTGGTAAGGCGGCCGAGACCGCGTGGCTACCCCGCTCTGCACCTGAGAATCTCGACCATCTTTGCCTGTTATAGACATGATACTAACAAGATATCGATCCAAGATAATCCAAGGTATTCAAGAATGTATTACCTTCAGTAATATAAATGTGACATAAAGTCATGCAGGAGGCAGTCGACCATAATCAGTAGTTCACTATTCAGGCTGACTGGGTCGCAATGGTAAAAGTCAAACATTGGGCAAGGAATGACTTAGTAGCTCAGATGACACGTTTTGGGGTTAATTCATCATCAGATATCCAGGAGCGATTACTGCACGTAGATATAGTCTTACAAGTTCGCAGACTAACACATCTATATCGGGCTATACCAGATATATAAAAGCATGATCGTATTTGAATGCGGCGTTGTTCCAAAATTTCAGAGGACTCGATGAAGAATTTTCTGATTTTGAGTAAATGAACATTCACGTTTTTATTTATATACACTGACGTCAGAGATATAGGCCTATGCTCACGTGCATCGACCGACGACCTTCTTGAAAATGGGAATATTATTGTAGAAAGTCAGTACTGACAAAAGATTATTCTACCTTAGGTCTCACATTAACCTGCTCCAGTTCACTTCGCTTGCCTAACAATAATAATGTCATTGAATGCCGTTGCCATCTCTCGGGTTTTTGAAAGCTCTCTTTCTTAAAAATGTGGCTCTGGTTTGTTTAAAAGTAATTAATGTCCGCGCGACTACTACGGTCGCAGGTTCGAATCCTGCCTCGGGCATGGATGTTTGTGATGTACTTAGGTTAGTTAGGTTTATGTAGTTCTAAGTGCTAGGGGACTGATGACCTCAGATGTTAAGTCCCATAGTTGTCAGAGCCATTTGAGGCATTAATTAAGGTCCTTAGAGGCCGAGCGCTCAAGTTAACTAATAATTTAGTTTTTAAGGTTTTTCTGGAGTGTACGATCGGAATAATGGCCCTAAGATACAAATCATCTGGAATGTTTAATTTGTGACGCTAATAAACTTGACTGACGCCTTAGATTTAGAATCTGCCTGCATTAAAAACATGTTCCCAAATGCGGGCACCGTTAACAAACCAAAGAACACCAAATGAAAAGAAAAGGAAATAAATATTTCTCTTACCTTCACGCTGACGTTTAAAAACTGCACTCTGCGCAAAACTACCAAGGGCACACTTGCATAAATTCACTCTGTAAATTAAACCACTGTCCACTGTATTAAAAACATAATATATTCTTGAAATAACACTGGACCCCGTTGAAATAACTTCCTAACAGTCCTTCAAAAAAGTCAAATAACTGTAATAAACATAGCGCAGTTACAGAGCAGACAGTCCAGACTGAATTAACGCAATACAACGGCCGCCTGATACACTCTCATGTTCCTTTAGCTTCACTTAACAAATCGCTAGTGTTCATTTTCCCTATCATTACATTTCCCCGAACATGCAGCTAGGTGGTGGCTCGGACGTTCCTATATAGCAGCGAAGGTGAATTAATTTTTTTCTAAATTATTAATAAATGATTTTTTAAAATTTTCGCCATTCTCTCAGAACTCAGCAGTTGTTAGGTACTCGTTACTTAACTTTAATTATGAAAGTAATATATTACCAGGGAATAAAAAAAACCGTGTGTAAGATGGACCATTAGAAGTTTCAGCGATGTAGGAAATTATTTATTTTAAACTACTACCAGTCAAATTAATATTTATTTTATATTCAACTTTATATGCCTCCGTGCATTTCCATCACGTTCTGTCCATCTTCAGGCATGTATACGCACAGACATATTCATTACTAAATGATAAAATTTTTCAGCTAATGTAAATTAACCCAGGAATGCTAAAGCTATAGTTTTGTGCATTGTTCTACTAATGGAGTGCCTGTTGGAGGATATTAGAGAAGGTGAAGAGAGGTGGCCGTAACTTGGCGTTTAGAGGTATTTACTGCTGTTATTATTTTGTTCTGGAGTTCAGCAAAATGTCTCTAGTTTTTACTGAGGTGGCCAACACAGTCTATATGGGGATAAATGCAGATCTTGGGAGGTTTTTCCAATGCTGCAGTGCGGGCTGTATACATCACAGGAAGTTGATACATGGCGGATATGCTTATCAATCGGTGCGCTCTCGCAGAATGCTGAAGAAAATAGTAGTTCCAGTTTCCGCCACCTGATGAAAATATGGCTCTGTAAGCAGTCAGAATGTGAAATGTTTCCAGTGTTGACATCAGTGCGCCGTGTATGCCGTTTGTCACTTGCCGATGCGTGTTGATTTCTTTTGTGAAGTGAATGTTGGTGTAAAGGGTTAAAAAGCTGTTAATAAGAAAGAAATACTATCTAGCAGTTTGAAGAAACAAGTGAATTGTTTGGTGTAGCAGGGAGAGGGAGGTGGCTCATTTCCGTGGCAGTTGCTGATGAAGTTGCTGTAGCTACAGCAACATATGCCTCAAGTTCTGCAGCCTCTTGGGAATTGTCTCTCCCCTGATCAACAGTCAAAAGATTTGGCCGCGTATTTTACATTGGTATCCCTACATGACTCAGAATGTTCACCAAATTAAGTCCCAACGTAGGGTGCTACGCTTGATTTTCACTTTCGTTTTTGGGCACGCTTGGAAATCGATGGCATATAGCCGGGGAATATTCTTTGGCTGGACGAGGCACATTTTAGTCTGCATGGTGCCGTGAACTCACATAAATACGGCATATGCGGTTCTACTCAGCCACAAGTTCTGCAGGAATATCCATCTTACACGAATGTGTGGTGTGGTTTCACAAGCTCCTTCATTCTAGGTCCGTTTCTCTTCGAGGAGATGACACCTCTCGCAACTATTAGATGTACGGCAACATCTGCACTTGAGTACTGTCAGTTGTGAGTCTCGTTTGCATTTATTTTCTTCATTTTCTTTCTTACCTGTTGTCACACTGTATCAAAAACGAAGGGTTAAATACTCTTTTTATAGCAGAACATTTTATGGTTACTGTTTGTTGGAGATCTTAATGTTCAATTGGAAATTTGTGGTTTCTTTATAACAGTCATGTGCTGTATATGCGGTTTGCTCCAGACTGATGAAACATAGGCAGAGTTCGCTTCAGTGGTGTCTGTAACACTAAGTTTCCCGTTGTTCTGTTGGTTTAAAGCTGTTGTGGTAGTCAGTACGTGTTATTGTAAAACGAATGAAAATGTAGCAGCAAGAATAACAGTATTATTAAAAGGAAATAAATAATCTCTGATACATCTTATTTATGTGCTGCTAAGCCCGACTATAATGAATTATTTTGTCATACGTTATCACTTAAAATAAATATTGAAATGCTGTTTCATTAATTCAGTAAGTGACATTAAAATTAATCTTACGCTCCACGCACAAAAATTATTTCATTTACGTAAACTTTAAGATTGTTCTACTGATTGTTATTTTCACTGTTAGAATAGAAAAATAATAAATTCATGTGGCTTCTTCTCCTCGGAGTTCAAATATTGTAGTATCGAACGAAATAATTAATGTCTAATTATTTCTGTAGTTTAAAATTGCCGCTCCATTCGCTCATGTAATGGCATCAGACGTAACACAGAAACACAGTCCGGACTGGATATTCTTACCAACGTAATTTTGCGTAGAAAATCAATAACTCCAACCTTTCCCTTTATGCTGCATTATATATCAGAATCCTGCACCGTTCTGACTGTTCCCAATATCAATGTTATTCACCAGTTACGAATAATGCAGTATCGCCGTACCAGACTCTAAATGGCCACTTTCCTGCTTACTTCGGACAAAAAGCTTAAAACATTCAAAGTAGATTATCTAGTTACAAATAAAAGTCCTTACACTAGAATTTCACTTAGTAAATTGTACGTTATATTTTAGATTACCTGTACCTCACACAACACGATTGGTTTTTACAATATTTAAAAGAAAAGACATATCTTTGATGGAGCCGCTTCATACATCATAGAGAACAATACAAGAACATAATTTTCACAGACAATGCAAAGCTAATACATTCTTTTAGTGGTATTACCTTTTGTTATATGATTATTCTCTGTAAAAAGAGTTTTTTAAAATAATAAAATATATTGTTGTTGAAAATTATTCACATGCCACATTATAATAATAAGTCTTTTATTTATCAGTATTCACGTAAAGGCTGAAAAGTCATTTCTGGAAAAATATTCATCATTTCATAAATCTGTAGCACTGTCGCATACACTGGTGACAAAAAATATTGACGTTGGCTTTACACTGTGTTAACCTTGAAAGTTAGCTGAAGACATTCATACTCAATGGTAAATTGGATACTTATATGGAAGTTATTGAATTTATTAAAAAAATTGTTATTTGATAATCTGTGCCATCAAAGAGAAGGAGTGTGTCGTCGACATATCTGTTGTGGAACTTAACTTTATTTGTGATAGCATACTCTAGTTGCAATATTTTGCTCTCTGTGTGGTTGATAAATATTTCAGATATTTGAGCACAAATGGTCTACCCATTGCGAACAGATGCTGATTGTAAATCTTACTTTGAAATTGAATGGAACGCGAGAGTAGTTCGTTTAGTACGAAAATTGCGACATTGGTCTCAAGTCTCTACTAATGCTTGTGCAAACATTATTTCATTGTCACATGGCTGTAACAAAGAAACATTTCTTATTCGCTTATATTTTGAATAAATTTGGAACCATTTCACACACGCGCGTTATATTCTTTTTTGATTATAAACGTCATTTTTGTAAAACGCAACATGGCTGCGGCAAAAACAGAGATCTTGTGAAACTCAGCTCGCTCGGTTCGTCCAGAAATCCAAAGCGCTGTAGACTGCGGCGCCTAGGTTGATGGCATTTTCTCTGACTTGTGGAAGGTATACGATACAGTTACAAGATGTCGTTTAGTGAACAAAATACTAGAATATTTGATATCCAAACAGATCTGTGACTTCAATCAGTACTTAAGCACTCCAAATGATGTTCTTGACGGTAAGAATTAGATTGCTGAAAGCGACTGCAGAAGCGCTTCGTCTGAGAGATAAAGGTTGCGAACGAAAATGTCTTAGTATTTTTAACATTAGGCATAACACTTATAACACACATGTTATCGTTAGAGAGGTGACTGAAATCGGAGAATATTTTCGCTGTGTGCCCACGATGTCCCATGGCGGTTTTCAGACCAATGGTTTTCATACGAATAGTTCTTAACATGAGAATAGCTTACCCGCACAACTTCACTTGTTCCCGCAGTACGGTGTCATGATCTGAGTTCATCTTTGGCCAGAGACCATATGCATCATCTAAGGACTAGGGATTATTTACGTCAATTTCTCCACATTCATAAGAAAAATGTGATATCTGCAAAGTTTTCAGTGATACGAAAAAGTATCAACTGATGCAATGGAATATGCAGAACCTATAGTCTAGAACAACAGTTCTCAAACTCTTTTGGCAACGCAACCATTCTGAAGTATTAAATGCTTCATGGAGCCCTAAAATAAGCAAACCATGGTTTTATGTTCATTCTTTAAATATAATCATTTAATGAAAATCATACAACATAGGTATATTATACCACTGACATCTACAACGATATGCAAAAGAACACTCGATAATACAGTACACAAAAAACACTGTATTGATTGCACTGTAAATTGACAATGTTGTTTCCATTTAGATTGAGGTATGAAGCTTTTTTTCTTAGTTTTGATCAACTGTTTACTTACAGACTTGATAGAAGAGAGTTGAAGATGTACCGGGTGGTTATAATTAAACTTTCCCTATTTAACACGTTATAACACGGAAACTAATTACCGTACAGTAACTAACTTTGTAGCGTTAATGTCAAGGACACAGGGAAGAGAAATAACACAGAATCAATTCAACTGAAACAGTTTTAATGTGCTGCTGCGGTACAACATGCCATTAAACACCAGTACCATTACTGCTACAAAAGGGGCTTAAGGGTCTGAAAGCGCAGGATAGCATTCTGCACAACAGAACGAAGCATGTCCGTAGGTATGCTGGCTACCTCTCTTGACATGCTGCGCTTCAGATCATCACGTGTGTGAAAGTTCGCCTGGGTAACCCTGTCCTTCAGGTAGCCCCCACAACCACAAATCACGGGGAGTGATGTCAGGTGACCGTGCCTGGAAACGATCGGCTGATAATTCGATCATTTCCAAATGTGTTTAGGAGAAGCGGTGGGGCGACGTCTTGTATGAAAACTGTTGAGTTCAATGCGTCTCTCTCTGCTGTAGGGCGGGTATTACATGCTGGCGAAGCATATCACAGTAAAGCTGGCCAGTCACACTGCACGTTTTTGGTTTTTGAGTGACAACATCTGTAAAAAGGAATGGGCCAATGATGAATGTAGCCTTGAGGCCACACCATATGGTCGTACGTTCACCATACAGAGGAACTTTATACACAGTGACTGGAAGGTGTAGATCCCCATACTCGGTAACTCTGTGTGTTCGTCTCACCCGTCAGAAAAAAATCAGCTTCGTTAATCCATGGGCTGGTCCATGGCCAGCCCTATTCATCTTCAATCCTTGCGAGAATGCGGAGAGCGAAGTCAACACTTCATTGTGGTGCAAGCTGCTGTACGATATCGATGCCATTTGGGAATGTTTCGGAGCACATTCTGTACAGTGGTCCATGGGATATTCACCTGTCGTGACACAGCACGCGCACCGCCGGAAGATCGGGAACTGCGAGCAGCGTTATCTGCCGTAGCAACAGCGATTTCGTCGACAACCTGTGGTGCAATCGGTCATCGGTCTCTTCCCGGAGCGATGCCCAGTCCTGCTGTTGATTCGAGCTTCTTCATCATGGTCCGCGCAGAAGGTGGAGAAAGAGGACCGTTCCGTAATCCTTTCAGCCGGCGTTATTCTCGAAGTGCAGCTGCAACATTACCGTTGTTCTGATAATAGAGCTTCATTTATAACGCCCTGCTCCTTTTGTAGAAGCTCATATTGACACGTCAACAAGTCCACTGCGACTGGTCAGGTATGCGAGACTATGAATCACGATGACTGATCACGGCACCTGCTGGACATAGTTGGAACTGGACGGCGGTGCTTTGACCCACGGAAATCGTGCACCACATACTCTGGACGTTAATGCTACCAAGTTTGCTACTCGTACGGTAATTAGTTTCAGTGCTATAACGTGTAAAATAGGGAATGTTTAATTATAACCACCCGATATGCCAGGTTCAGCATCCAGTCTTTTGAGCATGTACTGAGAATCCCTTTCACACAAGTATGTTGTTGGGAACGGGAGAAGAACAGTCACAGCCTGTGTGGTAAGTTCCGGATACTCGTCACGAACCCTGCGCCAAAAATCATACAGTAACGTTGTTTTGAACGATAACTCCATGCTCGAATTTATTGTTATTTCTAAATTTAATGTTTTGTATGACATAGTTTCTGGCTTCTTGAAATTCTGTACAGAAAGATTCTAAACCCATGAATTCATTTTCTGTTTTGTATTCTACGTCTCAAAAGATGCACGCATAACGTGGAGACATTGGAACAGTCTTCCAGATATTTCATTTGGTAATTCTGCTGTCTCACCAGGAAACACATTCATTGTTAAAAAGTTATCTGTTCCAAATACAACTTTTTTAAGATAGGTACTTTGTTATTAGTACTAAAAACTGTTGTTTGTTTTCCTTGAAAAGATATATTTAATTCACTTACATTTCAAAATAGATAAAAAAGCTAGTCTGAACAGCCAATCCCCATCGCGCAAACGATCTTTTAGTTTAGAAGTAATATAAGTCATAAAATACTGTAATTCAGGCCTTAGTTCTAATAGTCTTGTTAAGGTCTTCCCCACCTTTTTGTGGAGCAGTAGTGGTTTAGACCTGCCCCCATAATCTTCAAGCAATGTCGGTAATCGACACTGAAGTGGTCGTGATTTAACATAATTGATTATTCTTTACTGCTTCACTAAGAACCAGTTTTAGATTTTGCCGCATCTTGTTCATCGCGAGTGCTTTTTTACTAACCGTTACCTTGGCCCCCACGGTACAAATATCAGTACAATCTTTCCATTCAAGACGGTTTATATAAAATAAATTTAATTATGTTAGAAGTTCCTTTTCCAATAGTGTTAGTTTGCAGCGATAGCAATAAGAAAATCTTCTTCGAGTGAACTTTTATATGGATATCGTACAATCATCAGCAATATGGCCAGTCCAGAACACCAGTCCACTCATCCATTTGTTAGACGAATTTGTTGTTTTGTTGTATTGAAGGAGATCAACTAGTTAATTTGGCGCGCGAAACGGTTTTGTTCGAAAGTGACACGATAGAAAGATGCTTTGCACAATTTTCATTGAGCATATATTTTGTCATGGCTGCGACACATGGCTTTATTAATTTCTCACCGGTAACGTGCGCTTCATCCATTTGTACAATGTAATAGCTGATCAAATGTGATGCCTCCGTATCTTTTCAACTCATAGCTTTTTGACCTGTTAATAATTGTTCTTTCTTGTACATAAAAAATTCTTCTCTCTTATCTTTGTAACTATGGTGTATAGTTTTTGAATACTTGCACATCTTGACAGGTCCCATGGAACTATTCAGAAGTAGCTTTCTTTATAAGATGTAGAGAGGTGATCCGAGATTAGGGTCAGCACCGATTTTGCGATACGCCGAATCAGAAAGTAGACACTGCATCTTTTGAATGTAACCGTGCTTGTTCAACAGAACCGTGGCATGTCCCTTGTCCGCAGGTAAAATAACAATATCAGGGTCCATTCCGAGTGAACGTAAATCAGCCGCCTCAGCTGCTGTAATGTTACACTTGGGTGGACGGGCCGCAGTCAACACACGACAAGCTTCCCTCCTAACCTCTTCCACACCCTCGGAAGGTAGTTTATAAACAGCCTGTTCAATAGAACTAATAAAATCAACGACTCGCAGACTCTTAGGCGTCGGTGCGAAATTCAAACCTTTCCCCTGCACCGTAAAAGATTATCTTGGTTTGCGTAAGGCTGCTGTCTATCGAATTCCTTGCAGTTGTGGCATGTCATATATTGCTCAGACAATCAGGATTGTGGAAGACCGGTGTATTGAACATAAGCGTCACACACGCTTACAACAGCCGAGAAAATCCGCTATTGCAGAACATTGCCTTGACACTGGTCATCCTATGGAATACAACAACACGGAGATTCTGGCTTGCACGTCCAGCTATTGGGATAGTGTTATTAAGGAAGCTGTTGAAATAAAACTATCAAGCGACCTTGTAAACTGAGATGGTGGATTTTGTTTAAATGCTGCTTGCAATCCGGCTCTGTCTCTCATCAAAAAACAGAGGAGCAGATTTGGCGCTACCTCACCTGTTGATTAATAGTCACTATCGATATTTTTGATGCTGGTTATCTTTGTGTGTTGACTCTGCGGTTACTCGTTCTGTTTGTTTCTCCTCTGTATTAAATTCCCTTGCACATTGCTTCCTCCTTGCAGTTGTGCCTTGAGAATGGCAGGCTGTCGTCCTGTCGAAATATCGGCGTTGGTCGACGACGTCACCCGGCAGCAAACCTGTAAGTTATTTGAACATTCAATTCGCCGGGAAAAGTTAAGGTCTCACATTGTAATTTAATTATTTAGGCTTACATATAGTACAAAAGCAGAAATACGTGAGATATTTCTAGTTTGTATTGAAACATGTTGCTTTACTTTTATCTTGCGTCTGATGTACGAAAAATTACACCCAGATACCTCGCAAGTATTGACCTTTATGTCAACATTCTAAAGGTAAAGTTGTTATATCAGTCTATCCTCGTTTCATACGACTGTTTGATCAGTAAATAAACAGCTATTTACACGTCCTTTGCACTCGCCGCCATATTGCGATTCTAAAGTGCTGGCTTCAGTGACACTAGTGATACTGTATAAAGTATTGATAGTATAGCAATGCATGTCTGTCAACGCGCCAGCACGCGCTCTGCAGTTACACCTAGACAATATACGGCAGTCGTGAATGGTAGGCTCTCGGCAATAGTTGTCATGTGAATACGATTAATATCAAAGTAGCAATGTCTAATTCACCTCCTAAGCTAATTAAACGATTGCGTTTAGTCAGGAAAATGGGAGAAGCAATATCCTTCGTTAGAATGTCCTAATAACAATTCGTTCAAGGCGAAATCCATAAGCTGTAACTTAAAGTTACCAGGATTTCTTTAATTGTTAAGGATGACAAGTTGTTGACTAAAGCAAAAGAAACAGGTAAGTAAGATTCTGTCAGAGATTCTCATGATAGAATGGTATACTGTGTGGTAATGTTCCAATGTTTAACACTTCAAATATTTTGTAAGTGTTTAAATAGGCTCTATAATATTTACATTTAAAGTTATTAATACAGTGTTTTACACTAAGCTGATCCCCATAAATTTCCTGGTTACTACATTGTACACGTTCGTGTCTTAGTTAGATAACAGCAGATCGGAGTAAAAATGTGAAGTTATCGTTGGCGTCCAGTCAATAAATTGAGTTATATGTTCCGATAACAGTATAACAGGATTTTTGTTACCACTTCTTCTAACTCGTTATAATGAATTCATTGTTTCCAGTATTTTTGAAATTTGCATGTAGTAAGTCTTACAAAATACTAACTCAGTATTTGGGACAGCAGTCTCTGTATCCACTGAAAGATACCAACAAACTGTGGACGATTATTGTTACTTTCTAAATTATTTGTTCATGCTATCGAATAGTTATGATCGAAAAAGACAATGTGGATATACGAATTTCATAGCAACAAAGTATAAAGCTTTTAAACAGGATTTTGTGAGACATCACATTTATGCCACATCTGTTGAAACTATTCACAGTGCAAGTGGTTTCTGCGTGCTATAATACGATGAAATTTTTTTTTTACTAGAGGCTTACATTCAATTAAAAATTTTCAGTGCAATAATTAGTGGTCTTTAGTTGGTTCTTAATCTGTGACCTATCATTTTCTTGCTTTTTTATTTCACTATGAAAATATTCGTATCAATAGTCATTTTTGAGAAATATGACAGTTTATTCGTTGATATGATAAGAGGTTATCGCTAAATCTGCACTAAATTACACTGTTCGTTTCAGAGTCACATTAATTCTGAGAATAAAAGTGATCAAAAGACTATTAAAAACCAAAATGAACACCATGCAGCTCTGCCATCTTTTACGTGTGACGGATTTTTATCATCGCCATTTTCTGATCTGAAGCGAGCATACAGCTCTCCCATTTGTCAATGTCAGCTTATGCAATTCAATCGTGCGTCGCTAAGGTAGCGTGTCAGTTGTCCTCACGACGGTAATTACTCCTCGTAATTACTCCTCGTAAATACTGAGGAAAAGTCTTTGAAAGAAATTCAAATTTTACACAGTCCCTCGATATGTAAACCAGAGAAGCTGACCACATGTATACAAAACAACTGTAGAATTTATTATTCCTTCCATAGTGAAATCATTGTAGAAAAGACACGAATCGTGTTTTTAAAGAATGTGATATTGTCAAAACTGTAGATCTGGATACGGCTCTTAGATGTAAAAAATTTGAGAACCGACCTGTCGCTGTAAGAATTTGATTCTAGCTCATTATTGCTGCACCGCCTCTCACTCGTTAAGGCAATGACAAGGCAAAGGGTGGGGCAAATTGGCTGCAGCCTCGGCGGGTATGGAGGGGCCACACGATAAGGTCAAGGGCAAGGGCTTTCCGCTCGACAGACTAAGGGCTGCACTAAGGGCACGCCTCTCTCAGGTTACAACAGTCATTCGGCAACTTTCCGCTTTCGAAATAATAACTTGAAGTCCTTTATTATAACGAGTTCGCTTATTCATTCCACGTATGTGGAACACTTTCTTTGATGTTTTGTATTACGAGGATGTCATGGGCATATTGTTATTTCTCTGGAAATACAGCAGAGAGACGTGACTGGCCTACCGAGTGTCGCTGCTTAAAGACGAGTAAGTTTTGGTATTTTACCAGATATTCCGATACGAAAATGACTTTTTCTGTTTACCGGACGGTGTTAAATAGTTCACATTTTCTCAATGAATGTAACATATCCAGTTAGTATCACATGTGGTCCTTTCTCACAGTGTTGGATTCTTGACACGTTTCCTGTCAACCGAAGTGGCTTCACCTTGTACCTTAGTTATATCTCATTTTTAGACACCTCCTTGCCGAGTGATCAGCATGGTTAATTTTAGTCGTAGTAATACTAGCAGGATCCGATTATCCACAAGCCTGAAAGGTAAGGCGTCAACCACACAAAATGCTGACAGGTTGCGACGCTTGAAACACGACCTGCCGTGCAAGTGATATTGCGTACGTCATGATAGGTGGATTTTATGGGAGACTGGTTACGGCAGATAGTTATGCCGTGGTCATGGAGAAGATATCGAATAACTTCTCAGGGAGAAAAACCCTGTTAACAACGAATCGGCGATAGTTCCCTTTGTAGGATAATTTTTGACGTCACGAGTAGATATTTTCTTAGACACTCTCAAGTAACAAATGAATATCGTCATAGCTACTTCAGGATAAGCACAAAGTTGTTTGAAGTCCGTATGTTATAACCGACATTAAAGATTACATTGACAGCAATAATTTAGAACTAGTGTTACGTCTGTTTTAAGGATTTAGTGCTAGTCATAAAACTGAACATTACATTCTATTAAGAAATAAGAGGTATTCATACAGTTCTGTAAAAAGAATGAAACGTAAAACTTTGAATCCTACGGAGAATATCAGAACGAAGTGAAACATAGAAAAACCTCAGACTGGCTTAAGAATGTATGAGACGCATTTGGTTCAATGTGGAACATACGCTGGGACAAAAAAACATTTTACAAATAATGAGACTGTCTGTCAAAAGCTCGAATAATCACTTTTTGCAGCACGAGACGTGTAGAAAAAGATTCGATGAGATTGTGGAAGATACCGACAGGGATGTGGAGCTATGCCGACTCCATTGCCGTGGAGACCTGCGCTATGTTTGTCGTTTGAGAATCCGAAGCACGAAAATTTCGATCGAAGTGGTCCCAGGGAATTTCGATTGGTTTTAAATTCGGGGACTTTGGTGGCCAGGAGAGTAAGGTGAATTCATCCTGGTGGTCTCCGAAACACGCACGTATTGCTGCGAGCTATGTGGCACGTTGCGTTGTTCTGCTGGTAGATATCATCGGGCGAGGAAAAACAAACTGCACGAGGGGTGTACATTGTCTCTAAGGATAGATGCATACTTGTGTTGATCCTTTGCGCCTTCCAGAATGACGAAATGACCCAGGAAAAGCCACGAAAATATTCCCCAGACTATATCGCTGACTTTTCACGCCGTATATGCCAAAGGCCATCTGTCCTGTGGAGAATAACGTGAATTCACTTGAAAACGCCACCTGTCGCCACTCTGTGGACGTCCAGCTGTTGTATTGGCGTGCGAATTCCAGCCCTCTTCGCCGACGGACGGCAGTCAGCAAGAGCATGAACCTGGCGCCAGCTGCGGGAGCCCGTATCTAGCAACGTTCATTGAATGGTTGTTGAGGAAACACTGTTGGTAGCCCCCTGGTTCACCTGGGTGGTCAGTTGCTGAACAGCTGCACGTCTACTCCCCCGTACACATATTCGCAGCTGTCGTGCACGCCTACGATCTATGGGCTGTGGTGCAGTACAGTTGCCTTGGCGCTGGTTTTGGATAGTGCCATTGTACCCTGCACGGTATACTTTAACTACGGCGGAACACCAACAGTTTACAAACTTTGCCATTTCATAAATGTCTCCATTCTTCACCGGAAGGCCAATGATCATGCTCTTTTGGACATGAGATAAATTGCTCCAATTCCACAATACGCGCACTGTTTTTCCGCGCCCATCCCCCCCACCTCTCCTCCTCGACACTTTTTATATACCCTACACTGCTACTGCTCCCACTGTACGTGTTGAGGCACGCTGACGTCAAAAATAGGCGGTCATCACATTAATGTGACTGTATCGTGTCTATGTATGTAAGATTTAGAGCTTGCCCGGCGCATAGTTTGTTCCATGAAATCCCGGGCGAACTGCCGGATGTCAGTAAATTCCTCCCACGATAAGAGACAACACCTGAAGCTGGCCAAGAGATTCTGCACCGAAATATCATGCTAGGAAGTTAGCTACATCCAGCAGTTTGCTCGAAATATATATGTAAACTTGCGCTTAAAATAGGACGATGCGTGCCTGTTTTACGTGTCCTCATATACAAGGTCAGTTCAGAAAACTCCGGAATGTAGTCCACAAAATTTTTCTGAATTTACCTTTTATTCACTGAGCATGGTCTCCTTCGAAAAAGTCTCCTCCACAATTGATACACCGTTCCCAACGCCGTTTCCACTTCCGGAAGATGTCTTGGCACGCCTCATGCTTGATCGGGCGAAGAGCCGTCTGCGAATTCTTTTATCTCGTCTTTCGCTGCAGATCTTCGTCCTTTCAACGGTGTTTTCAATTTTGGAGACAAAATATAGTCCACAATGGTCAGGTATGGAGAGTAAATAAGAAGGAAGCAGCACTGTGACTTCGTTTTTTTGTGCAGTAGTCACGCACCAACAGGGATGAATGTGCGGATGCTTAATCGTGATACAAGAGCCACGAATTATCCACCACATTTCAGGCCATTTACTTCTCACATTTTCTAGCATGCGCTGCAACATGTCCTGATAGTACCATAGATTAACAGTTTGTCCCTGTGGCACGAATTCATGATGAACTAATCCTTCAAAGTCAAAGAAAACTATCAGCATGCCTTTGACATTTGACTTGGCGAACTTTTGTAGTCTTGGAGAACTTTTTCAGACCCATTGTGAAGACTGAACCTTGGTCTCAATATCATGACCGCAGGCCCACGTCTCGTCATCACCAGTTATGAGCCTCTTCAAGAACATCGCGTTCTCGTTTGTGCGATCGAAAAGCTCTTCACAGATTGACCCATGAGCCGTTGGACGAACTTGGCAGCAACACGATGCATTCAAAGATGCTGTGACAGGACTTTGGGACATCATCCAACTGAAACGTCACATTCTTCTGCAGTCTCTCTGACAGTCAGTCTTCGAGTAGCACCCATAGTTTCGTTGACGTTCCTCACATGAGCGTCGTCGGTAGACGTCGAAGAGCGTCCTGAACGAGAATCATCTTTAACTTCCATCCGGCCATTTTTAAACTGTGTGAACTCTTCATAATACCGAGTGCGACTCAAGCAGTAATCACCGTACGTTTCCTGCATGATTTGGTGTGTTTCTGTAAAGGCTTTTTTGAGTTTCACGCAAAATTTAATGCAGACGCGTGGCTCCTCTACTCTGTGATCTTGAAATTCTCAAACTGTGTAACAGAACGTTCTACTCAAGACAGCACTGAAGGATTACTGACAGACATTCAGCAGTGAAACTTCCGGCACTTACGCATTGGCTCTGAGCACTATGGGACTTAACATCTGTGGTCATCAGTCCCCTAGAACTTAGAACTACTTAAACCTAACTAACCTAAGGACATAACACACATCCATGCCCGAGGCAGGATTCGAACCTGCGACCGTAGCAGTCGCGCGGTTCCGGACTGCGCGCCTAGAATCACTAGACCACCGCGGCCGGCACTTAAGCATTAAACACATTAGTGTGCAGCGATGCCAACCGCATTCCGTTTCAACAAACGACTGGCGCGAAATTACGAATGTTCCAGAGGTGAAGTACACTAGCCACAAATTACTGTAAGCTCATTAATATTCGTTAATTTTCTTGGTACGGCATGTCGGGTTATAGGAGAGGCCCGTTAGTGGTGAAGTTCTTCCGACTACTTCTAGCCTATCCTGCATCATAGCGGCTACGGAACAGATGGTGTTTATTACTTATTTCAGTATTTTGTTTGATCCATTTAGCTTATTTTCCCAGTCTTTTTCTCAGTCTTTAATATGTTATCTCTAAGTTCTCTTCTATGTTGTTATATTTTTTATCCAAAAGCTAAACCAAAAGTGTCTCAGTCACGTATTGTCATTTTCCCTTTTTAACAATTTTAAAATTGATCTTCGTATATTGTTTCATATTATCACCGTAGTAGTTTTAGACCATGTGAGACCACTAAATAGAAAATAATTTGTGGCTTCTGTATCACAATTTGTCTTTAACAGTAGCACTGTTAACAGAACTTCTGTCGGCACTCCGCTCTACGTTACGCCGTTTTGTTAATGTGTGAGACGAAGCTAAGCTGATTTTGTGTATATTTCTTAACGTTGCCACTGTGACTTCATTATATTAGAATATGTTGTTTAACATGTATTCTTCGTCACACTTTAAGCGCATATTTCCACATATATGAAAGTAATGCTTTTCATTATCGTATATTTTATTGTTTTAAGACGTAAAATATGCACTAGTTGTATCTGACTTTTTCATATTTTCCTGCAGATCTGATGATGGTCATTGCTGACCGAAATCAGTAGACTAAGGACCAAAAGTTTTGTCATCATTAATGTTACAAAAAAGGAATTTTTTCTACACTTCTTGGATTACTGCTCTAACCCGCGACTGTACCGCAGCCTGTAGAGTTATTCTTACCACCAGAGGCAGCATCTATGTCTAAGATATATTACACCTTTCTGTTTCCCCTTCAGACTTCCGACTAGTTTAATGTCGTCCACCACGACTTTTTCCCTAGTCTCAACCTTTTTACCTCAGTTTCACTTACTCCCTACTTAGTAATTGTTTTTGAATGTATTCCTGCCTCAGTCTTCCACTACAGTTTGCATCCTCTACAGTTCCCTCTAGTACCATGTAAGTTATTTCTTGAAGTCTTAACATACACTACTGGCCATTAAAATTGCTACCCCAAGAATAAATGCAGATGATAAACGGGTATTCATTGGACAAATGTAATTATACTAGAACTGACATGTGATTACATTTTGACGCAATTTGGGTGCATAGATCCTGAGTAATCAGTACTCACAACAACCATCTCTGGCCGTAATAACGGGCTTGATACGCCTGGGCATTGGGTCAAACAGTTTGAATGGCTTGTACAGCTACACCTGCCCATACAGCTTCAGCATGATACCACAATTCATCAAGAGTAGTGACTGGCGTATTGTGACGAGCCAGTTGCTCGGCCACCATTGACCAGACGGTTTCTGTTTGTGAGAGGTCTGGAGAATGAGATGGCCAGGGAAGCAGTCGAACATATTCTGTATCCAGAAAGGCCCGTACAGGACCTGCAACATGGGGTCGTACATTATCCTGCTAAAATGTAGGGTTTCGCAAGAATCGAATGGAGGGTAGAGCCAAGGATCTAACAGATCTGAAGTGTAACTTCCACTGTCCAAAGTGCCCTCAATGAGAACAAGAGGTGACAGAGACGTGTAACCAATGGCACCCCATACCATCATGCCGGGTGATACGCCAGTATGGTGATGACGAATACACGCTTCCAATGTGCGTTCACCGCGATATCGCCAAACGCAGATGCGACCATCATGATGCTGTAAACAGAACCTGGATTCATCCGAAAAAATGACATTTTGCCATTCGTGCACCCAGGTTTGTCGTTGAGTACACCATCGCATGCGCTCCTGTCTGATGTAGCGTCAAGGGTAACCGCAGCCTTGGTCTCCGAGCTGATCATGCTGCTGCAAACGTCGTCGAACTATTCGTGCAGATGGTTGTTGTCTTGCAAACATCCCCATCTGTTGACTCAGGGATCGAGACGTAGCTGCACGATCCGTTACAGCCATGCGGATAAGATGCCTGTCATCTCGACTACTAGTGATACGAGGCCGTTGGGATCGAGCACGGCGTTCCGTATTACCCTCCTGAACCCACCGACTCCATATTCTGCTAACAGTCATTGGATCTCGACCAACGCGAGCAGCAATGTCGCGATACGATAAACCGCAATCGCGATAGGCTACAATCCGACCTTTATCAAAGTCGGGAACGCGATGGTACGCATTTCTCGTCCTTACACGAGGCACACAACAACGTTTCACCAGGCAACACCGGTGAATTGCTGTTTGTGAGTGAGAAATCGGTGGGAAACTTTCCTCATGTCAGGACATTGTAGGTGTCACCACCGGCGACAACCCTGTGTGAATGCTCCGAAAAGCTAATTCTTTGCATATCACAGCATCTTCGTGGTGTAGCAATTTTAATGGCCGGTAGTGTATTTCCTATTTCCCTGTCCAGTCCTTTTTTCACAATTTTCCACATACCTCTCTCGTCGGTGAGTGTTCGGAAACTTAGTCATTCCTTAGCAGTTCACTTAGTATTAACACCCTCCTCTAGAATCAGATCTCAAAGGTATCGATCCTCTTCTGTTCCAGGTTTCCCACAGGCCACGATTCACTGTAATACAATGCTGTGCACCGAAGGTACGTTCTTTGAAATTTCTTCCTCAAATTAAAGCCGATTTTTGATACTAGCTGATTCTTTTTCGCCAGGAATACTCTCTTTGCCTATGCTAATCCGTTTTTCATTGATGAGCCATAACATTACGCCAACCTGCTTAATAGCTTGTTCTTAAATTTTTGGAACGAAGTACATCATTGATTCTAGGAATGAGGGATCCGACAGTTTGTCAGTAAGTTTTTGGAGGTATGTGACATTAGATGTCTACGCACAGGTCTTGTAATTCCCGTAACTAACGGGCCTCTGCTTTTCGTACACAGTGATCGCGGTCGATGGCGACCAATATGGGTTCCATGGGATTTACATCAGGCAAATTTGGTCGCCGAGTCATCGATTTGAGCTCGCTATAATTCTCGTGAAACCATTGTAGCACGGCTCTGTCTCCGAGACACGGATAATTGTACTGATGAAAGATGACATCGCCGTCGGGGAATAGATCAAGCATGAAGGTGGTTCGCAAGTGACAGCCTACTTTCGATTACTACAACATGTCCCATGCAAGCGCAGTAGAATGTCTCCCACAGTATATCATCTCTCTCACCAGCCTGCCCCCGTGGCGCGCTGCTAATTTCGAGCCGCCGGTTCACTCCAATGACGGCGTTCGTGGAGACGGCTAGAGACCTAGTGAAGCAAAAATGTGAATCATCCGAACAGCCTTTATGTTTCCATTGATCGAAGGTCGAATTCCCGTGACCACTGCAATCGTAATTGACGATGTCGTTGGGTCAACATGTGAACACGTAGGTCTAGTCTTGCTGCGGAGCTCCATGTTCAACAATGTACGATAAACTGTGTGCTCCGAAACTCTTGTGTGTGGACCAGCATTGTTCTGTTTCGGCAGAGATGCCATAGATCACCATCTGTCCTACTTTACAGAGAAGACAAGCCTTCGAACCCCACTCTCTGTGAAGAGTCGTGGACGTTCGACTATTTAGCAACTAGTGGTAGTTTCACTATCCTACATTTTTCCGTAGATGCTCACGACAGTAGCACATGAACGTTCGACCAGCTTCGCATTTTTCGAAATACTCATTCACAAGCTCTGCGTAATAATAATTTGCCCTTTGTCAAAGTCGCATATCTCAATGAATTTCCCCATTTGCAGCCAATATCTTCGTTAGGGTGATCCTCCATTCGTGTCTGCTCCACTTACATACTATTTTTATCGCGTTACGTGACCGCTGCGCCACTTGCGGCATCCAACCTAATGGTGGGCAGTGGTCATAATATTTTGGATCATCGGTGTATTATGCAGTCTTTCCAATAGTTTACGCCAATTTTTCTCAGAATTTCGAACATATTGCATCATTTTACGCAATCGAACACCTTTTCTAGGTCGAAAAGTGCTATGTATTGTTCCTACTATATTGTATACACACAATAGGTACAATTTCATTATCTGCAATCGTTACTGGTTTCAGTGACTAGCGTGGTACTGGGCATTGAGTCGTTTGCTGCAGAGCAAAGGTTTGCCTCTACGTGCAACGGCAATCATCTGCTGCAAGACAGTCACACACAGCCATCGTACACATTCTACTGGCGAAAGGTTGCGGAAATGAAATGATGGTATGGCACCGGAAGATATACCTACAGGATCTCCACCTAAGGAGCCCTGATTTCAAAATTAAATGTCTCGAGTCAAAGATCGATAGGCGAGTGCAACAAAAATTAGGTATATTGTCAAGGCTGCAGAAATGTTATACAGAAGCTATACAGAAGTTTCGAAACAGTCCAAAATGTTGCTGACACAAGGAGCTGTACACTGTGCAGACTCTGGAAGCAGTCCTTACAGTAATGCCACGAATTTTTCCACTCGTAGTACGGAGGTGGTGCAAACGATCAATGAACTTGCACTCACATCCTGTAGTGTCTCAACGGAAATGGATTCAGATTCCACACACATAGCCAACTCAAGCTCGTCTAGCGTGTTGAGATGGTTAAGGACAATTTCTTTAACTGTGCCCTACGAGAAGCAGTCGCTGGGAGTCAGATTCGATTCCCAGGCCAGTAAACTGGCAGTAACCCAAGGCAATGACTGTTGCCGAAGTATTAATAAAGAAAGCGATGTGGTGTCGCCCCAACTTGAACCACTCGGTGCCTGATCGATGCTCCAACACTAACTGTGTGGCGGCAAACTGTTGCAAAATTGCAACGTAGCGTTCACTAGTGATCGTTACTCGCATGAAAAAAGGACCAGTAATGACTATGCTGCATACCGCAGTCCAGACAATACATTGAATGAATACAGTGGTTTAGCTTTACACAAACGAGGATTTTCGGTACCACAAAGCGGCAAATTTTGTTGATTCACACCACTCAGATGGAGTATGCTTCATCTGTAAACGAAGTGCAGCCATCATCAAATCCTTCATTACCAGTCATTACGAGAAACTGGTTCCCAAAATCATTCCTTGGTCACACAGCTGGTACGCATATAGCCTGATACCCTTGGATTTTGAATGAGAAGAGTTGTAGACTCTGTCTCAGCATTTTCTGCGTGCTGATCCGCTTAATATCAGTCTCTGCTGCATTTTTCGGACTATTTTCTTTGACTTTGCTGAATAATTCCAAAAATCTTTGGGGTCATTTTCAGGAGTAACTACAGTTTGCCTGGGGCTAAAATTCGCTGCTAAATCACTACTCTCGTCCGGTCCGTTAGAATCTGGCGAAGAGCTTGCTAATAGTTCTCCCATCGGGTCCACTGGAACATTAACTCTTGTTTGAAAACTGCACCTTTTTTCCGTAAGTTCAAATGGTTCTGAGCACTATGGGACTTAACATCTGAGGTCATCAGTCCCCTAGAACTTAGAACTACTTAAACCTAACTAACCTAAGGATATCACACACATCCATGCCCGAGGCAGGATTCGAACCTGCAACCGTAGCATTCGCGAGGTTCCGGACTGAAGCGCCTAGAACCGCTCGGCCACCGCGGCCGGCTGTTTCTGCAGGACTGTGTTCAAAGCTGTGGTATTCCAGTATTTGTTAATTTCTTCCTTCAATACGTTAGCTTCCTTTAACGTTTCGACGGTGGAACTGACCGCTCTGAGCTGCGGCGTGCTGTTTAGAGGAACTGCGATTAGAGCACCATCTGTCAGCAGATTTTCGAAATATTTCGAAACTTTTGTATCATTTCTTTATAAAATTCTTGCAGCTTTCACAATGAACATATAGTTTGTTGCACTCATATGCCGATTTTAGTTTTCGAGATATATAATTTACAAATCAAAGGCCCTTTCGCTGTACACCCTGTAATTACTCGGGACGTTTGGTGTCACCCTGTAAAGTGATGTAGAACTTATTGACAGAGAAAAGGAAGAAATTGAAGAATCTTTAATTTCTTACAGATAGAGAGAGATAGAGAGATAGAGAGAGAGATAGAGAGAGAGATAGAGAGAGAGAGATAGAGAGAGAGATAGAGAGAGAGAGATAGAGAGAGAGATAGAGAGAGAGATAGAGAGAGAGATAGAGAGAGAGATAGAGAGAGAGATAGAGAGATAGAGAGAGAGATAGAGAGAGAGATAGAGAGAGAGAAGTTCAGAAACGAAATCGAAAAAGACGGTCAAGTTATCTGTGAAGTGATTTGAGCTAAAAGTAAGAAATCAAATAAATTAGTGAGATATTCGATGCAACTCTGAATTGTGCTCGAAACCGTGTACAGCAAATGAGGAGTCGACTGAGAGTTTGAAGTTCAACGTTTAACTTAGCGTTTTAAATAACACTGGATGATGGCTTTGAATAGTCTTAAAACATTATTCCCTCAAACCACTGACTGAGTTCTTCTCAATTATTCTGACTACTTTCAAGCAATCAAATATTTCTTTGCATAACCAGACTTCCCGATGGTCAATTCACTACCCCATTTGTCCATTTCCTACTCTTCTTTTGGCTATGAAAATTCGGCCAAAAATAAATAGTGCGGGTTCTAGGGTACGTTGTTTTCGCTACGTTCAGCCATTTGATCAAAAAGAAGGAAATGGATGTGGGATATTGGGTGTATGGATGACCATCGCTGCTGTCAGCATCAATTAGCAACAGAAACATACGTATTGCGCGTCTCGGACACGAGAGTCCGCCTCCGCGGCTGGACAGCCGGACACGCGCCGTGTGAAAGCGATGCGTCCCTCCACCACTTTCTCGCCCGCGCAGTGGCTTGCGGCACGCCGGGGCGTCACGTCCCACGCAGTGGGCCGCCCAAAGAGGCTGGCAGCGTGCGCAGCCGCGGGCTGACTGCTGATTAGCCGGGGCCCTCTGTGGGAAAACACGTCCTGTCCGTCTCTGCTACTGACGCTTCTTCTGAACTACTCACTTGTAAGGCACTGGGCAAAATAATTGCATACCGGCCGGAGTGGCCGTGCGGTTCTAGGCGCCACAGTCTGGAACCGAGAGACCGCTACGGTCGCAGGTGTCGAATCCTGACACCCGAGCAAGGATGTGTGTGATGTTCTTAGGTTACTTAGGTTTAATTAGTTCTAAGTTCTAGGCGACTGTTGACCTCGGAAGTTAAGTCGCATAGTGCTCAGAGCCATTTGAACCATTTTTTGAACCAAAATAATTGCTCTTCTGTTTTGTAGCTCAAATATTCATTTATTTCTGTAGACACGACTGCCTAATAATTACGATTTTCTCTGAAGTTAGGAGTTAATGAAAGTTAAGAAGCTCATACACCCCCTCACAAAGTACCCAGAAGATATGGTCGGACAACAGTGTAATTTCCTACACCTGGTTACTGGTATGTAAATAATTAAAGATGCAGTTACCTGTGATAGGTAGAACGGCTACCAGAGTGCACTGCTACTGTTGGTATGCAGTGCTGTCACCACGACTGGTGAGGTATACGCGGGGCGTGAACATCGTTTGGCGTTGAGGGATGACTGTGAAGGACACGGAGACGCCACGTATTCATGTGAAACAACGCTATCATCACCTGACAGAAGTTGAAGGGGGTCTCATTGTGGGTCCCCATTTGGCCTGCTGGACGATATCCATATCAAAAGTTGTACAGCTTTCGGATGTGACAGCACCTCTATGTTGGACTGCATGAGAACCAGAGGGCAGGCACACTATGTGATCAAAAGTATCCGGACCCCCCAATAACATACGTTTTTCATATTAGGTGCATTTCGCTGCCACCTACTGCCAGGTACTCCACATCAGCGCCCTCAGTGGTCATAAGACATCGTGAGAGGGCAGAATGGGGCGTTCCGCGAAACTCATGGACTTCGAACGTGGTCAGGTGATTGGGTGTCACCTGTGTCATACGTCTGTACGCGAAATTTCGACACTCCTAAACAGCCCTAGGTCCACTGTTTCCGATGTGTTAGTTAGCTGGAAACGTGAAGGGACACGTACGGCACAATAGCGTACAGGCCGACCTCGTCTGTTGACTGACAGAGACCGCCGACAGTTGATGAGGGTCGTAATGCGTAATAGGCAGAGATATATCCAGACCATCACACAGGAACTCCAAACTGCATCAGGATCCACTGCAGGTACTGTGACAGTTAGGCGGGGGGTGAGAAAACTTCGATTTCATCGTCGAGCGGCTGCTCATAAGCCACACATCACACCGGTAAATGCCAAACGAAGCCTCGTTTGGTGTAAGCAGTGCAAAAAACACTGGACGACTGAACAGTGGAAAAACGTTGTGTGGAGTGACGAATCAGGGTACACAATGTGGCGATCCGATGGCAGAGTGTGAGTATGGAGAATGCCAGCGTGTGTAGCGCCAACAGTAAAATTCGGAGGCGGTGGTGTCATGGTGTGGTCGTGTTTCTCATGGAGCGTGCTTGCAGCCCTTGTTGTTTGGCGTGGCACTATCACAGCAGAAGCCTACATTGATGTTTTAAGCACCTTCTTGCTTCCCACTGCTGAAAAGCAATTCGGGGATTTCGATTGCATCTTTCAACACTATCGGGCACCTGTTCATAATGCACGGCCTGTGGCGGTGTGGCGGAGTGAGTACACGACAATAGACTGGCCTGCACAGAGTCCTGATCTGCAACCTACTGAACACCTTTGGGATGTTTTGAAACTTCGTGCCAGGCCTCACCGACCGACATCGATATATCTCCTCAGCGCAACACTCCTTCAAGAATGGGCTGTCATTCCCCAAGAAACCTGCCAGCAGCTGATTGAACGTATGCCTGCGAGGGTGGAAGCTGTCTTCAAGGCTAAGGGTGGGCCGACATAATACTGAATTCCAGCATTACCGATGGAGGGCGCCACGAACTTGTAATTTTCAGCCAGGTGTCAGGATACCTTTGATCACATAGTGTATATTCGTCGTCATAGTTCCGCTCGAGTACGTCTGACCACCACAAGGATGGATTTCCGTATGATGCTCCAAGTACATCGAATCCACTTCACATCATCGTCTGCTCTCCGAGAAGAAGAAATGGACGCTAGCGGTGGTCGGACTAGGGATAAACTATCCGATGCGTATGCTGCCGTTAACATGGCACAAGCGGCTGCGTTTGGGGTGGTGCCGTCACTAGGAATAATGGGCTGCTCATAAGTGGCATAACATTCTGATCAACAATGAATCACTGTTCTGCACTACCACAGACGGCAATCGTCAGTAAGTATGGCGGCGCGCTGACAAGATACGCAATCTCCCAATATTTTGGTGAAGCAGTAGTGCTACTCGTGGCGTCGTAGTGTCAGGAGCCACCGGTATGACTTAGGATCACGGCTGGCAGTGATGCAGGTAACTCTGATGGTGCAGTAGTACGTCACACAAATCGTGCGTCCACATGTTAAATCTAATGCGAACAGTACCGTGGCTCCATTTTTTGACGCGACTATGCTTGTCCACACATGTCTACATCTACATCTACATCCGTACTCCGCAAGCCACCTGACGGTGTGTCTCTACGAACAGTCTGTGTAGTGTTGAGGTACTCCTGTGGCCAGGAAGCTCCCCAGATCTGTCTCCGATTGAACCTGTGTGGGACCAGCTCGGACGTTAACTCTGTCCCAGGGACAGTACGCAGGATATCAAAGACCAGAAACAACCAACTACAACAGTTGTGGGCCAGCTTTCTCCAGGAAAGGATAACACGGCTTTATGACATCCTTCCTAACGAAATCTGTACACTGCCACGTTATACGTAAATTTGATGCGATTTTTGTAATCACTGAGATAACATCAATATCTTCTGAAGAAGTTTTATTTCGTTTCCTCCTCCCTTTCTGGTTGTTTCACTTTGTCAGGCAGTGCTTTAAAAAGAGGTGGCCAAGGTCTCAGGAAAATACATTATATGGGTATTGATCTATAAAGTTTATTACCATATTAGAGCTCCGTTTCTACGATTCTTAACAGTTAGCACACTGGACAAGAAAGTTGTCATCCCAATGAGACCTCACGCTAACATCGTGTAACACCGCGTTTCCTCTTGATAATGGCTTTAGTTCGGCGAGAAAGAGAGTTACTAGTTTTTTCTAGTATGCCACATCCAGATGGTGCCATTCGTTGATGATATAAATCACTTTGAGCTACGAAATAGCAGGGATGTTGATTGCAGCATTTGACCGGCTGTTCCAAACAACAGTAGACAGTTTCTGTGGGACTGAGGTCGGGTGATTTAGCGGACCAGGTAATGTAATGTACCGTGCCTAAGTATTCGTCGAGTCAGGAACGTATGCATGCTGTCCTCTGTACAGCATTGTTGCCATATTCGAGGACCAGAGTGTCCTAAGCATACCTACCACGAAGATGTAGATGGAAGAGTCGTGCTTGTTACCTCAGAATGTTCAAATAAAAAATTATGAATGAGCAGACCCAAATTATGGTACGAAGATCACCCTCCAGTCTGAACTCCATCATCCACATGTTGCTTATTAAATGTCTAATTGTGCCATTACTATGCTAGACATCTTAAGCCATATAAAGAGAATAAATAGCTACTTGTTGGACCACAAAACACACCTCCAGCCAGTTAGAGCCCAGTTTCCTTGTTGCTTGGCCAATTGAAGACGTACCGTTTCGTGTGCTGCTGCGAGCAATGGCATGTTGCAAGGCACCCGACTCCAACTGCAGTTTCCTCCTTAATGCTAGCGCGGAAACGACTTGAGACTGACATGTATTCCCTAACAACGGCAACTCCTGCTAGGTTTGAATCGATTGCCATTAACGCTTTGACTGCCACAGGTGTACTGCCTGTATTCCGTGCTGAATGCGGCTTTGTAACGCTGTACTGCTTGCGTAATGCTGCTATCTGTGCTCAGAGATGGCTTTCCGTCCACTGTGAAACAGCTGATTTTAAGAGAACTTGTCGGTGAAGAAATTTGAGTTTGGCACAGCGTACAGTCTGATATATTCGCTCGATAAGGGAATTTATTTTTGTCATTCGTCATAATTACTGTTCTGCATCAAATTAATTGAGTCACGGCACGAAATTTTAAAGAGTTGGCAGATGTAAAAATGCACTATATAAACTTTGTGTCTGCTTGATTTTAGCTCATACATTATTGTGTGTGAAATGTAAATAAGATGTCGAAACTTTATGTAAATCTGAGAGCAGAATGATACCTCATTTCGCCCCTGAGTTATTGCTTTCTAAATCCGGCAGATGCTCGAACGCGATGTGCACAATTCCATCAATGTGCATTGGGAATAGTGTGGTCAGAACAATTGTCAGATTTCATAAACGGCTCAATATGTCGTAACTAGGTTTTTTGCAAATGATAACAGGCAAAGAGGATCGTACGTTGTATGAAAAAAATTTGAAACTTTTTTATTCAATGAGTTATGGAAGTAAATACTCCCCCCCCCCCCATGAACCATGGACCTTGCCGTTGGTGGGGAGGCTTGCGTGCCTCAGCGATACAGATAGCCGTACCGTAGGTACAACCACAACGGAGGGGTATCTGTTGAGAGGCCAGACAAACGTGTGGTTCCTGAAGAGGGGCACCAGCCTTTTCAGTAGTTGCAAGGGCAACAGTCTGGATGATTGACTGATCTGGCCTTGTAACAATAACCTAAACGGCCTTGCTGTGCTGGTACTGCGAACGGCTGAAAGCAAGGGGAAACTACGGCCGTAATTTTTCCCGAGGGCATGCAGCTTTACTGTATGATTAAATGATGATAGCGTCCTCTTGGGTAAAGTATTCCGGAGGTAAAATAGTCCCCCATTCGGATCTCCGGGCGGGGACTACTCAAGAGGATGTCGTTATCAGGAGAAAGAAAACTGGCGTTCTACGGATCGGAGCGTGGAATGTCAGATCCCTTAATCGGGCAGGTAGGTTAGAAAATTTAAAAAGGGAAATGGTCAGGTTAAAGTTAGATATAGTGGGAATTAGTGAAGTCCGGTGGCAGGAGGAACAAGACTTTTGGTCAGGTGACTACAGGGTTATAAACACAAAAAATAAATAGGGGTAATGCAGGAGTAGGTTTAATAAAGAATAGGAAAATAGGAACGCGGATAAGCTACTACAAACAGCATAGCGAACGCATTATTGTGGCCAAGATAGATACGAAGCCCACACCTACTACAGTAGTAAAAGTTTATATGCCAACTAGCTCTGCAGATGACGAAGAAATTGAAGAAATGTATGATGAAATAAAAGAAATTATTCAGATAGTGAAGGGAGATGAAAATTTAATAGTCATGGGTGGAATTCGAGTGTAGGAAAAGGGAGAGAAGGAAACGTAGTAGGTGGATATGGATTGGGGCTAAGAAATGAAAGAGGAAGCCGCCTGTTAGAATTTTGCACAGAGCACAACTTAGTCATACCTAACACTTTGTTTAAGAATCATGAAAGAAGGTTGTATACATGCAAGAACCCAGGCGATACTAAAAGGTATCAGATAGATTATATAATGGTAAGACAGAGATTTAGGAACCAGGTTTTAAATTGTAAGACATTTCCAGGGGCAGATGTGGACTCTGACCACAATCTATTGGTTATGACCTGTAGATTAAAACTGAAGAAACTGCAAAAATGTGGGAATTTAAGGAGACGGAGCCTGGATAAACTGAAAGAACCAGAGGTTGTACAGAGTTTCAGGGACAGCATAAGGGAACAATTGTTAGGAATGGGGGAAATAAATACAGTAGCAGAAGAATGGGTAGCTTTGAGGGATGAGGTAGTGAAGGCAGAGGATCAAGTAGGTAAAAAGACGAGGGCTAGTAGAAATCCTTGGGTAACAGAAGAAATACTGAATTTAATTGATGAAAGGAGAAAGTATGAAAATGCAATAAATGAAACAGGCGAAAACGAATACAAACGTCTCAAAATTGAGATCGACAGGAAGTGCAAAATGGCTGAGCAGGGATGGCTAGAGGACAAATGTAAGGATGTAGAGGCTTATCTCACTAGGGGTGCCTACAGGAAAATTAAAGAGACCTCTGGAGATAAGAGAACCACTGGTATGAACATCAAGAGCTCAAAGGGAAACCCGGTTCTAAGCAAAGAAGGGAAAGCAGAAAGGTGGAAGGAGTATATAGAGGGTCTATACAAGGGCGATGTACTTGAGGACAATATTATGGAAATGGAAGAGGATGTAGATGAAGATGAAATGGGAGATATGATACTGTGTGAATTTGACAGAGCACTGAAAGACCTGAGTCGAAACAAGGCCCCCGGAGTAGACAACATTACATTGGAACTGCTGACGGCCTTGGGAGAGCCAGTACCATCTGGTGAGCAAGATGTATGAAACAGTCGAAATACCCTCAGACTTCAAGAAGAATATAATAATTCCAATCCCAAAGAACGAAGGTGTTGACAGATGTGAAAATTAGCGAACAATCAGTTTAATAAGACATAGCTGCAAAATACTAACACGAATTCTTTAGAGGCGAATGGAAAAACTAGTAAAAGCCGACCACGGGGAAGATCAGTTTGGATTCCGTAGAAATACTGGAACACGTGAGGCAATACTGACCTTACGACTTATCTTAGAAGAAAGATTAAGGAAAGACAAACCTATGTTTCTAGCATTTGTAGACTTAGAGAAAGCTTTTGACAATGTTGACTGGAATACTCTCTTTCAAATTCTAAAGGTGGTAGGGGTAAAATACAGGGAGCGAAAGGCTATTTACAAATTGTACAGAAACCAGATGGCAGTTACAAGAGTCGAGGGACATGAAAGGGAAGCAGTGGTTGGGAAGGGAGTAAGACAGGGTTGTAGTCTCTCCCCGATGTTCTTCAATCTGGATATTGAGCAAGCAGTAAAGGAGACAAAAGAAAAATTCGAAGTAGGTATTAAAATCCATGGAGAAGAAATAAAAACTTTGAGGTTCGCTGATGACATTGTCATTCTGTCAGAGACAGCAAGGGACTTGGAAGAGCAGTTGAATGGAATGGACAGTGTCTTGAGAGGAGTATATAAGATGAACATCAACAAAAGCAAAACGAGGATAATGGAATGTAGTCGAATTAAGACGGGTGATGCAGAGGGAATTAGATTACGAAATGAGACACTTAAAGTAGTAAAGGAGTTTTTCTATTTGGGGAGGAAAATAACTGATAATGGTCGAAGTAGAGAGGATATAAAATGTAGACTGGCAATGGCAAGGAAAGCGTTTCTGAAGAAGAGAAATTTGTTAACATCAAATATAGATTTAAGTGTCAGGAAGCCATTTCTGAAAGCATTTGTATGGAGTGTAGCCATGTATGGAAGTGAAACATGGTCGATAAATAGTTTACACAAGAAGAGAATAGAAGCTTTTGAAATGTGGTGCTACAGAAAAATGCTGAAGATTAGATGGGTAGATCACATAACTAATGAGGAAGTATGGAATAGGATTGGGGAGAAGTTTGTGGCACAACTTGACAAGAAGAAGGGATCGGTTGGTAGGACATGTTCTGAGGCATCAAGGGATCACCAATATAATATTGGAGGGCAGCGTGGAGGGTAAAAATCGTAGAGGGAGACCAAGAGATGAATACACTAAGCAGATTCAGAAGGATGCAGGTTGCAGTAGGTACTGGGAGATGAAGCAACTTGCACAGGATAGAGTAGCATGGAGAGCTGCATCAAACCAGTCTCAGGACTGAAGACCACAACAACAACAACATGGAAGTAAGTAAATCGTCCGGAACAGTGGCCGGCCGGAGTGGGCGAGCAGTTCTAGGCGCTACAGTCTGGAGCCGCCCACCGCTGCGGTCGCAGGTTCGAATCCTGCCTCGGGCATGGATGTGTGTGATGTCCTTAGGTTAGTTAGGTTTAAGTAGTTCCAAGTTCTAGGGGACTGATGACCTCAGAAGTTAAGTCCCATAGTGCTCAGAGCCATTTACCCATTTGAACCGGAACAGTGAGAGGGTCGTTAAAACGGTACATGTAAACACAGCAATATCACTTAAGGCAAATCCAAAGGCCATGTTTAAACACGTTCTCAGTACGTGGGGATTTTCGGAGCTTGACGAGTTAACTAATTCACAACAGTGGAAGGATTATCAAAGCATCATACTCGTCTCCTGCACCTGTCGGCCGGGACTTTTTTTTTACGAACACTGTTATTACGCCGTGTTACATCATTACAAATAGATATGTTGCACAGTTTGCATTGGTACACCAACTTTGAATCATGCACTGGTCATGGGCACGTCGAAATTCTGTAGCTTTTTCTGTTATTCTATCATGTCTCCACGTCGGGCCATCTCATTGCACAGATACCATACTACCAACTGCCATGTAAACACCACTTTCCTGTCATGACATCCATCACTTCTGGGTCCTCGAACGACTGTCTGGTGCTAGCTCCGCACAACCTAAAGCGTTCCAAAGTGACCAGTGCGCTCTTTTAAACTGGAGTGACTAATATCTTGTCTGGTGAGATTATATTAACCATGGAAAACACACACGGCAAAATGTACAGGAATATCACTCCCTAAATTACGTCACATCGTAACGTCTGGTTAAAAAATCCGTAAGTTTCTCGACACGATTTTGTGATCTATTTTATCGAAAGTGAATGTTGGCATGACGATCATGTCATTTTTTGTGTTGTATCGCGACTCACATAGTAACACAAAGGGTACACTACACAATCGGCCATTACCAACTTTACAAGACCGAAGTTGTTTACTGGCCTTCACCGTGGAACTGGTTTACGGTACAATGCCCAAGTAATGTACGAATTAACTCACATCGACGTCGCTCAATAAACGTATCGAGACATATATCCCGATCGAAGATGCCCTTACAGGACGCATTTAAAACAAATCATCATCTTCCTACGGAGAATGCTACGCCGAAGCTTTCTACTTGCGACTGGAGGAGAGCTACAAGGATGAGGACATCCATTACGCTTTCCAGGATTCTCTGCGATAACACGGATGTTCCTCCCTTCTTATACCAGGACGGTCTGAATGCGTTCAGCTTATTTCAACGCCATCAGCTTTCACGTTACCTCCTCCCAAGAAAGAAACTTTAATCAGAGCCAGAGAATGAATAAACTTTTACTCAAATGAAACGCCCCATTGATTTATTTTGGTGTATTTTTTTGGTTATATGTAGTAATGATCTCATTTACATTTTAAAAGTTTGAGTTTATCCAAAGTGGCAGTTTCCAAAACATTCACCATGTTGGTAGCGTATGATGACAAGTTGCCTCCTTTCCAGTTTCTTTTTATCCTTTCTGAAGGAAACTTACGGACGATCTAGTAGAAGTTTTTGCAAAACACGGAAAGAAATAATAATTATGGATGGCTGTGCTGTTTTCTTTGCTATCGACAGTAAATAGAGTGAGGCAAGAATGATCTAATGCTTAAAATACTGAATGTGATATTAGCATACAATCTACTGTTTTATACATGGGAAATCTTCATCTTTCAAAAGATGTTTCAGATCACAGGTTAATGTCAGCGTCGGTAATCGATGTGTTAAGTGGTCGACAAATATGGCTCGGTAAAGACACAACAACGAATTACTATGCGGACACCAATAGTGGTACGTGTCATTGTCTTCTAGTTTGATATTCTAAAAATTCACGATAAAATTTTGGAACCATAGTCGAAAGTTTAATTTCACACTGAATTTTGGCCTGTGTTCTGAAAGTAAGAGTTAAAATCATTTATCCGTAGAAAAATACATAAGTTTTTTACTATATGCAGAGAATATCACTTTTTAATGTGTATCTTATAATAAATTCTCAGTTTATTACTGAATATGTAATTTTCTGTGATATTAATTCGGATACACAGGAGAAAAAAATTGTGAAATGATGAAAAGCAGAACTGCATGGCTTCCAAACAGCTCCTTGGGTGCTATACACACATAGGGTCAATCAACATATTACCCATTACCCATGTTGCGGCAGAATAAAACAGCAACACCAACAAAAGTTTTGCATGTCCCATTTATTTCGAAATTCATACCACAGAAAAACCTGGCTCTCAGGGATAGAGGGAGAGAAAGAGTATAACCACAGGATCTTGTGTTTCCCAAGGGGGGGGGGGGGGGGGGTTCACAGCACTTCTGAGCAACGTCAATAAGCAGTGAAACGTCCCCTTGCTCGGATGCACTCTTGAATCCGTTGCGGCATACCGTCGATGAGATCATCAATCCAGCTCTGGTCCAAATTGTCGCACTCTTCAACGGCGTTTCTGTGTGAGTCCCTCAGAGTATACAGTCGTTGCCGACGTCCAAAAACAGGTCGTTTTAGTCGAACACGAGCATGTTCCATTCGGGTCATGTCCTAGGAACAAGCAGGCCACTCCATTCTGGTGATTGTTGCATTCTGAAGGAATGTGTTCACGGGAACAGCACGATGAGCGACTTTCACATCTACATCTTCGTGGTAGGTATGCTGTGGACACTCCGATCCTCCAATATGGCAACAATGCTGTACAGAGGACAGCATGCATACGTTCCTGAATCGACGAATACTTATGCACGCTATATTACATTACCATAAAGTTGAAATTGTCACAAAAGTGTTGGCGAAACGGTCCCTTTATTAGTTGTAGAATCTCGTTTCTGTAACGTAGAGCAATGATATTGAACTCAACAACAACGTGAAGAGTACATTGGCTCCCAGAACATCTCTCCACCACTGCCTTGTGGCACATGTGGGACACAGTGTTGGAGGCGGTCAATATTATCCGATCGTCTCCAAACACTTCGCCTGCGGTTATCAGTTTACGAAAAAATCCGAGTTTTGCCTGTAACCAAAACCTGACATTTTTGGGGCATCTGTTCTGCATGATTTCTTATCCACCTGTAACGGAATCCATGGTGTTCTGGTGTGCGACGTGGTGCCTGCCGTGGTCATAGGGAATGGAGATTCACATCACGCAATTGTTTCCCAAAAGTTTCATGCGGTACATGGCGCCCTGTAGCCTCTTCGAAGGACGAATTCAGTTCTTGATCATGCAGCCCACGGTTCCTTTCACTTAGAAGTCTTAGATCGATCATCGTGTGCACCTGTCGAAGTCCTAAACACTACCTGTCAATTGGAACTGATTCCATGTTCGCACCACACCACTTTGACTCAGGTGTACCGGTAGGCAACTTCCCTAGTTGAGAAGTCTTCTACGAGTAACATGTTGATGTGGATCCTATCATTGGTCTTCTCTCTCCTACATGGCATGATGGGTGTCCACTCTACTGCTGCGCAGATGAGTCTGATAGGACCCTACGACTGATGTGATCCAATTTGTGTTTTACTTTCAACTCAGATGATGCAATCCATTCGAGTGCAGTGTTCGACCCATAGGTATCGCTCACGGTAACTGTATGTATGTTTACAAACAACGTTAGGAGTGACGTTCCGACTGGTACAGGAACAGTCACAATAGCAACACACTTGCACAACATATCAGGGTGATGCAACACGTTAGTTGTGTGTAATAAAAGCGAATCTGTTTTTTGTTGTTCTCTCCACTTGTATCTTCGACCAGATTGATTATTTATATATTAGCACTCGGCAGAGATCTTGTAGTACACATTATATATGTAAATGTTACGAATACTCACTATAAAATAGTCCAGAAGCTAGCTAACAAAAATAATGAAGGGTATATTTACTAAGATGTCCGAAAGAATAGATACCATCGGTGACCAAGCAGCTCGTTAGAATGAAATTACAATGAAATTAACACCGTTAGCTGCTTACAGGCGTTGACGTACGTCAACGGGGGCAGATGAAAATGTGTGCCCCTACAGGGACTCGAACCCGGGATCTTCTGCTTACATGGCAGACGCTCTAGTCACTGAGGACACAGAGGATAGCGCGACTGCAGGAATTTATCTCTGGCACGCCTCCCGCGAAACCCACATTCTCAACGTATTGTCCCGTCGGGGCACACACATTTTTACGTGTCCCCGTTGACGTATGTCAACGCCTGTAAGCAGCTAAGGGTGTTCATTTCATTGTAATTTCATAATGAAAGGTAGCAGTGCGCAGTAAATAAATAACTGCAAACGGTCGCAGATATTTCTGCAAGAACATTTCCTATCCTGTTAGCAATTTATCTCATTGTATCGATCGTGTTGTCCATTCGCTGGCGCAGCCTCTCAGGATTCAGTGCAGGGGCGTGGGTGTTTAGCTGATTTGGCGAAGTATTCTGGTCGCTTGGAATATTTCTACGTTTATTTTTCCCAGAACTTCCGTGACGTAAATGTGGGACAGCCATGTAGATTTACCGTGGTGATAAATTTACTTGGCACACAGTCATACAAGAGGCTTTGACGAAACAGCTACATTTACGCCAGAAATTCTCTCCTTTGAGGTGGACTTAAATATTTGAACGTCGACGAGCAGACGAAGTGCGTAGGCTTTCTATGTGTCGTACCACGAGAGTAATCTTTTTGTCCTGTCGGTGCTTTTCGAAGCTGTCCTGAATATCATCTTCATGGTAAGCACGTGCTACAGTATGTTGGCCGGGATAAGCGTTGTTTCTTTTTAAATAGTTATCAGTACTGTCTGAGAAAACTGTCGTAAACCATCTGAGTATTTCTGTGGTACAATACTAAATAATATATTACGGACGGAATCACACGCAAACTTAGACATGGGGTTTGTACTGACCCCTCTGACACTAAGAATTATTTGAAAATTCCTTCGACGAAGCACTTGAATAATAAAGCAGCTTAAGACTTTCTGTTAGTGGCCTTACAACATAGTCAAAGGGGGAATCGATTGGAAATATACGTATTTTTTTTTTACAGTTTGTAGTTATTCTTCGATAATAGCGACATTACTGAAATCGGTTGGGGCAGTTCATTGCGAGCAGAACTCCATGTAATCTGGAATTTAAAAAAAACAAAAGGTGAGATTGCTGCAGTTCTTTTCTACCTCAAGGTCATTCACGTAAGAGTGTTCAAGTCTCACACATTACAGGTATTTCTTGAAAAGACAGTGGATTCATGGGCGACAACAGTCCTGATCTTTTAATGTCTGAAGAGACTCTTTATTGCTACTCTGCCAGCGAATGATGTGTTTGTGGATGTGATCTTCGTGTGCTACCACAGGATTCTCGCAATTCTTGTTCCATACTTTCCTGTCCATGCTTCTAAATCATGATAGGAAACCCGTAGCTGGGATTCCACAATGAACGAGTCCTCTGTAGTACATACTATCTGTAACTGAAAAAGTCTAAGATTTTCCCCTAGAGCCGAAGTGCACCTTTATCCACTAGACTCTGATCTTCTGATGATATGTTTCACAAAATCTTTTCCTATTTCCCGCTGACACCTATACGTTTATTTATTCCACACCGGCATTTAACATTGTAGATGGTCAGATTATGACAGAAAATTCTGAAAGCGTAAAGCAGCGTTTAATTTATATGTACCATGAACGAGAACCGTCATCAATTTTTTATAATTACCTCCACTTTGCATCTAAATGTATTTCCAATCTTGTACACGATGACAATCTAAATTCAAAATACTGCTATGAACACTGTATGTCTGGTAAATTACGGCACTTTGATCAGAGCTAAACATATATTCTAGTCTAACGATTTTTAAAATTTTATTTCTTGTTTTTAAGATGGGCTGACGTTGTTTGTAGACTTGAGTATTGTGTGAATTCTAGGTTTACAGTCCTTGCAGGTATGGGTTTTAACGATCTGAAGTTAAGAGCCATTTGCTTTAAATAAGGGCACTAAGAACATTATGGCATTTATCCATGTATATTTATAATAAATACTTCTAAAGCTGTTATGGACATAATAAGTTACAGATAATTCTAGCACTCTCTGAGCTACCTTCAGTGCAGAAATCAGGACCTACAAGACAGCATTTCCGACTGTTCAGAACAACCAGATATTTTATAGTGAGTTGTTCTTAGTAGCGTATAACGTCCAGTCGGATTGTATAATGTCTTCGATCAGTATTGATGTTTCCGTGAAATTAATGACTGTTAGTTCTTTCCTTATCGACTTACAGGTGCGATTTCGGTCACTGCTCGTTAGGTGTGTGCTGTCGTAACCACAAAACTTTTGAAATGTGGTGGCACAGAAGAATGCTGAAGATTAGATGAGTAGATCACGTAAGTAATTAGGAGGTACTGAACAGAACTGAAGAGAAAAGAAATTTGTGGCACACCCTGATTAGAGGAATGGATCGGTTGATATGACACATTCTGAAACATCAAAGGATCACTAATTTGGTACTAGAGGAAAGTGTGGAGGGATAAGAATCATAGAAAGAGAGAGCAATATCCTAAGCAGATTCATAAGGATGCAGGTTGCAGTAGTTATTCGGACATGAACAAGCGTGCACAGAAAAGTAGCATGGTGAGCTGCGTCAGACTAGTACTCGAAATTAAAACAACAACAACCACGTCTGACAGTGGAATATATATGCCGATACTGTTGTTGCTTCGTTTATGGGTTAGGAAACTTTCAGAGCTAGTAGTATGGACCAAAGCAAGAGAAAAGCCTAATAAAAATAAACTATAAAAGGTCAACTTAAGGGCGATGAGCACTTGTTAATTTTTACTACTGCGAAACACATCTCTTCTACTGAACAAGTGCTCATAGCACTTAAGGTATGCATGTAGAGCCCATATCTACTGGAATATTTTTCTTGTCTTGGTCCATGCTATCATCTCTGAAAGTTACCTACCCTAAAATGCTAGCAACAACAGTACAGATACCTGTACGGTACTGAACTATCAGAACGATTCTCGCTAATAACTTCCGACTCGGTCGTTTCCGGACCACAGTTCCTTGCATCAAAGTGACACATTTAACCTTCACCAACATCCCTGAACGTTTGCATCATCGTAAAGGAATCATCCGATGCGTTTCCAGGTCTTGTTTGGGTCCTTCCTTTCACTGGGGTTACCTTCTGTCAGTTTATGATTATACCGTCAATTTTACCAGTTTTATGCTTTTCTGGGTTGTCTTGCAAGTAACTGGCTGTCGTGAAGTTCCTGCGACCGGGATCCAAATTCTGTATTTGACATCCAAAATTCGGTTTTGGGTTCCTGTCCTTGGGATGTAAAATAGGAAATAAATTTTTTATAATATTTGTCATGGTGTCCCGTAATATCCTAGAAACGCTCTTATTGAAGACTGCTCTGCATTGTGATTGGATCACTAATCTACGTTTGAACCTTCCTATCCTTGCTGTCTTCAATTTAACTATCACATTATCCCATTAGAAATACATTAACAAACTAGGGTTAATATTTCACCTTCTATTTTCGTTGTAATAAGAAGTATTGCGTTGAAGCACGCCTGATTCAATGATTCAACACTATTACCAGATGCTCTACGGCGGGGAATGTTAGAATGGCACCACTCGGGTAATGGTGAAGGTTCGTGCTATACCCTGCCACAAGGGATTTATTTGAGACGAATTAAATGTACTGAAATGAAACGAATGGATTATGATCACGAAATCAGCGAAACGGCAACGAAATGAAATGGAGAGTTCCGCGGAAGGAGGAGCTAAACAACGAATGAGAGTTTTTTTTAATTTATTGCGTGTTATATGTGCGGTTAAATCCAAAGACAATGGAATGAGTACAGTTAGATACAACAATTTAGATTATAGACAGATCTTTCTACTGGTATATACGGGAGGACTTCACACCAGCATGTGGTTCATTCGAAGTCACAACTAAATATCATTATTACCCTAATCCGTACTTAACTGAAACTTTGCATTTACTTCAGACGACTCCTTCAAACGATATCAGTGTAAAGCATTCAGACACGCTGAACTTTCAAATGCAGTGAATATGACTCGAGAACTGAAAATTTGTGCCAGACTGTGAGTAGAATTCCTGTATTCTGCCTTCAGAAATCTTTGTGAACACGCCTCCAGGCCATGATCAAGCTTTCACTGTCGCAAATATATGCAATTATTATTTTCTTACGCTAAAGTCGTATCTGTGGAGGAAACATTCATATACGCAGAACTGAACTTTTTTTGTCGACGTGCATTGTCTCCAGCACTCGCTTGACTACGGTGTGTCGGAAGGTTTGTCCATAAACACGCTGTCGGATTTAAATGTCGCGATATTGATAGAACAGAGCCCGTTAAAATACCGTGGATTTCGTGCAAGCTTTTCATAGACGTCTTGATAATTTGTATTCGATATCTAGAACGAAGTTGACTTAAAGCTTTGCAAAGATAAATGCAAGGACTTTTCGTTTCACTAAGACGTACGTCACAGTTCGTATTTCACTATTTTTTTTTTTTTTTGCTATAGGGAAATGTTTCTAGGTTTAGTATTGCATTTCATAGTACTGCCGAGTATTTGTTTTAATAAACTGTGGTAACATGGTGTTATGAAATGCCTTCCTAGTACACTAAATGAAAGTGTTCCAAATAACATCCCATTTGGAGCAAAGGGGTGTTGCAAATCAGCGATTTGTCTGATAATGAAATATTTTTAGGGATTCGGTTTTTATTTTCTGCTGACAAATATTTAACCTACGTTAATCCTTATGAAAATTAGAATATTATTGTCAGATACCCATTCTCCACTTCAAAGCAATTAGTATTATAGGTTCCTATTATGATTAAAATACGAACAGTGGTTTGGATATATGTATAAACCGAAGATAATGACGCAGAGTACTGTATGTGTATTGTACATGTAGACGAAAGTTGCTCGAGATGTCTTACTTGTAACAGAAGTTTGGCAGTACATTTTCACTTAACGAATTTATCTCACACGTGTTTCAGAAATATATCATCATACAGCCACATAAAGCAGTTCCTCGACTTTATGCTTTCATTACACTGTCTCGATAATTATAATTACATATTCATGGTTGCAACCGGACTGCCTACCACTCGGCAGGTTTCCTCAATCCCTAATGGTAGTTCATTAAAGAGTATCGTCTAGCGCCATAGAATAGTATCATGATGAAGATGTTACTACTGATGCCTAATTACATTTAACTCCGTGGGGTGACGTCGATTTGTCCACAAACATCATTAATGTTGTTCTTCTGTCCCTATGGTCGTACATCGCAATAAAACACACATGGAAACAAGTACTGGACATGGACATAAAGCAAAATTACCACCTAAAAATTAAAGACAGGCTAACGCACTGTTCGGATAAACACAGTTAATGTGACTGTTCGTTATCAGCCAACTTCTACAATTTATGCAATTCCAAAATTGCGTTGGTGAAAGTATGAGTAACTCAGTTTATTTATAATGTACTAAGTCTTCCACCACAGTTACATGTTCATTTTGAGACCATTTTGTGATTCTCTAATATTTGGCTGTATATAATGCCAATGGAACATTCATAAGATTTGTTCGAACATTAGATCAATGTAACAAAATGTGATTTGATTGTAGCATAACTTTAATGGACAAAACTCGACAGACGTCTTTAGTTGTTTAGACAATAAAAATGCAAACTACAGAGAAGGAGGTAACAGTTCGCAAATAAACGCAAACATTTGAAACTTGTCACATATAAACGCAATGATATGCAGTTGTCACACTTATATAATTGTACTGAATACGAAATATGTCAAAATGAAAAAAAATACAGTTCGCATAAACATTGATTGAAATACCGGTAAATATCTAATTTCAATCCCAGAAACGGTACACAATCCGTATCCTGCAGGTAAATCAACCATGTAAATTAGAATGTGGTAGGCAAACTAATATAAATAACGTTGTGTTACTGTGAACTTTTTTCATATTTCCACTCTGTAACTAAGCTCATATAATTCACACTACAGTAAAATGTAACGGTAATTTATAAGAACTTTGAAGTTGAACGATAACTTACCTCAAAAAGACAATTTATTACGTTTTCTCAGGAGACAACACAGTATAGCGGCAGTAAGCTGCTACTACACATACATCAATCAGCATCAGTAATAATCCAGGTAGAAGACAACAGTGAGCCTGAATAACGACTCCATTCCTTCTGTAAGTTACGCTATAGCCGCGAGGAAGCAGATGGCGGACAAAACTCGCGCGTTGCTTCTTGGAAAGCATCGATATCAAGTATTCCTACGAAGCAAGTACGCAAGTTCTCTATTGTATATCATACTACACTGTTCACACATTAATAGCCGACTGCTCTTAATGATTATTGCTAATAACAACCAGTCTGCGCAAAATACTTTGGTACATATCAACACTTTCCGTAATTTGGGAAAATGACAGCACCAAATATTTGCTAAAAATAACTAAGTAGTTGGCGAACACTATTAAAGTCACGTTACAGTAAATTTACAGTCTATTCCAATACTAATGCAGTTATTTCAGTACTGATAACTACTAGTCGCTGTGCTCGTGGTCTTTCTTCCGGCCAAAAGTTTCACCGCTCCACGCTAGTTACGCGACGCACCGCATATGCAAACAAAGAAGTGACACTAATTCTTGTTTGAAATCACCATCATCATCATCACGCACAGTTTTGGATATACGTCTTTACCCGTTTCGAAACAAAGAAATTTAAAATTGATAGTTCATCTCCATGGTCGTCCTATTCTTCCTTTATTCTTGAGTATGTCATCACAGGTTTTTCTTGGTATTTGATATTGATTCTTACGCAATAATTTTCATGCCATTCCTTTGTATACTGTTGGATCTTTTCTGCTGTTCCGAAAACATGCGGTTCCTCTCTTATTTCACTGTTATTCTTACGACCTCTTAATCTGTATGCTACATAGGTCATAGAAATCTCATTTCTGTCCAGTTCTGTGTAACTGTTTGGTCGTTAAAGTCAGTACATCATATCCGTACAGTAATAGTAGAGTATTACAGAATTTAAGTACTCTCTCTTGCCTTGTTTTGTTATGGAGTTCTCTCTTAATCGTAACTAACATGTTTAAGAACGCTTCTAGTATCTTTTAAGGGTCATTGTCATAAGCGTAAGAGATCTCACAGCCCAGGTGGGTGAATACTTGTTCCAGTCTGGATATTTAAATACAGGTCAGATTACTGAGCTCTGTTAACCTTCCGGACACAACCATGCTTCTTGCATTCGAATCATCTGATGCGAAACAGATGCAGTTACCAACTGCAGGTCCATTCAGCGCGATTACTGATACAAAATGTTAGGATGGCATTCAACTGTAAAATTACTTTTTCCCCGTCGACGACTTTACATTTGCATATGTAGCGGCACCGATTCAGCAGGCTGCTGTAACTAACGAATAAAGGAGTGAGAACAGCAGAAATAAGCGTAGTTTACGCTGCCCGACAAAAGAAATGAAGCACCCAGAATAGGAAGAAGGTAAATGAAACTTTATGGGTTCAGAGGATAAGTGATGTCATCTTACTGACTAGAAAGTTGAGCAAAGTTTGCAAAGAGGCTGGCAGTAGGAGTCCACTTATCAGTATGACCCTGCACCGCTTCTGGCCTGGACTCATGCACTAATTAGGTTGGGAAGGGGGTCTTAAGGCAGTCTATCAGCTCCTCAGTTAAACTTGGAGACAACCGTTGCAACCTGGTCCTTAATATTCTGAATACTGGCACGGGCACGGATTTGACGTCTCACAAATGTTCTATTGGGGACAGATTTGGGGATCTTGCTAGCCACAGGAGTGTCTCAGCACGACGCAGGCAGTACATAGAGACGCACGCTAAGCGTGGACGAGCATTATCGGGTTGAAAAATGACACCACGACACTGTCCCATGACAGGTAACACGTGACGACGCAGGATGTCTGTTACGTACTGTTTTGTAGTCAGTTCCCTTAAACGCTACCAACTGTAACCTACAAGTCATATGTGACGACTTCAAACACCGTGGCGCCAGAAGTGTAGCCGTTGTGTCTCCAAAACATAGGAAAAATGCGACCTGCTCCCAGTTCGCCACCGTTCTCGCCGATCGCGGTCATCCAGGGTCGTGCAGAACCGCGATTCGTCGCTGGACATGATGTGATGGCATTTGTGAGCGATCCATGCTCCCTAGTCACACCAGCGTCCCAAACGCAGCCATTTGTGTTAATGGCCTTAACGGTCGTTTCGTAGCCCGGCTGCTGTTAGTCTCTGACCGAAGGTGTGGGATGAGATGATATTTCAGCGAGACCATTAGTTGTTCTTGGATGATAACCACAGATGTGAAGGGAATTTAGTGTGCTTTGTGCAAAATACAGCGACCTCTCTACTGGTGCTCATATGTGGTCGACCGGAAACTTGACGACGAGAATGCCTGCATTCGTATTCTCACGCAGCTCCACATCGCGCCACTGTCACAGCCGAATGCCCTACATATGTGGATATTGCACGATTAAACCAGCTGTGCATATGGCGACGTACAATAAAGCCCATTTCTGGTGACAACACTGCCTCAGACGACTACGCGGCATTTCTGTGTGCTTCCAGAGATCTCTCATCATCTTACGCTGTTCTCGCATCTCTTATATGTCCTACCAGGCCCGGTACCAACAATAAACTCGAACAGCGCCAATGTATTCTGGTGGCCGTTCTACCTGCCACAGGGCATTATAGTAGCTCTTATCATTTACACATCCCTCACCCCCCCCCCCCCCCCCCCTCGTGTCTGTGTGCTTCTGCACCTACATCTATACAACTTCTTTGCAATTCTTACTCAAGTGCGAAGTGCATGGCAGAGGGTTCACCGAACCACTTTCACACGATTCCCTAACAGCGTGCAGGGAAAACGAACACTCAAATCTTTCCGTCCGAGCTCTGATTTACCTTATTTTAATACAACGATCATTTCTCCCTATACAGGTTAGTGCCAAAAAAATATTTTCGTATTCGGAGGGGAAGGTTAGTGATCGACATTTCATGTCAACGTCTTGCCGTAACGAAAAATACTTTTGGTTTTATGGTTGCCACCCCAACTCAGGTATCATATCCGTGAGACTCTTTCGCGACAGTACAAAACAAGCTTCCGTTCTTTGAATTTTCTATGTTGCCCGTCAATCCAAGCTGGCGAGGATCGTACACCGTGCCGCAATACTCTAGTATCACAGGGGGGACGTGCATAGTGTAGGCAGTCTACTTAGTAGACCTGTTGCGTCTTGTAATGTTCTGCCAAGAAGCACATTCTTTAGTTTGCCTTCCCAACATTAACTATGCTATCACTCCAATTTAAATTGATCGCAATTTCCTTTGGTGTCCCATAGATGTATGCAAGGATGATATAAACAAGAAGCACATTCTTTAGTTTGCCTTCCCAACATTAACTATGCTATCACTCCAGTTTAAATTGATCGCAATTGTAATACCTAGATATTTGGTTGAAATAACATTAACATCCGGCAATATTTTCCTCGTCCCTCACTTTTTTTTTGTGTATCAGGCAATGCATTCCATAAGTTTCGGCGTTATCGCCAAATGTCAAGAATAACGTCATACGAACTGTATGAGATCACTTGGGTTTGCAATTCATGAAATGCATTCGCAGTTTCGAATAGGGACTATATCAGCTGCATAATGGAATGACGACAATGAATATTTGAATATCTGTGCCGGAGGGGGGGGGGGGGGGGGGGGGGGGCTGGAACCCGGGTTTCCCGCGTATCGTAAGCCGTCGCCTTATTATTAGGCTGTCTGAGCACTACTCAGAGCCAGACTCAAACGTCCATTTCTCGTCAACCGAATGTCTACAACCTGCACACGTTTACCCATTATGTACACTCCCGTACAGGGGAGATATTTTAATTGAAACTAGCTCGCCCGGTGTCGGCAGATAAATACGATACTGCAGTGCCTGTGTTGTTAAGAAAATTAATGAAGTGTCCCTACGGAGATGCTTGCATGTCTGAAGAAACACTGAGTCGCTTTTCTTAACAAGACAGGAACTGAAATACTGTATTTGAGTTTGATGTTGATGACATGCGTAACTTGCGTTACTCTCTCCACACGTGTTCTTGCTTTATGGTTGCGCACAGTGAAAGTTTTCGCGGCCGGATGTTATAATTGCTGATGAAGCTTCCAGACTGTATGGCCTTGGTCGAAGAAACTTTTCGGTTCCTCTCGTTTCGTCCAGAGCTGCACTGCGCAATTTCCGACGTGCTCCTGGCGACGCAGAGGCTTTCTGACTGACGAGTCGGACATCGGAGAACCACATAAATACAGGGTGAAGTGGGCGTTGTCGAGTTTACGCGTTATCATCAGATATAATTTTTGTCAAAGATAAACATGGAGGTAAAATAAGGGGAGATGGGGCTACAGACTTACGCTGTACGTTGTTTTGAAGCCAGTGGGCGGGGCCTGCCGCCATCTTGTATCCCCCAAAACATGGACAGACAAGTGTTTACAATTGCTTCTTGTTCGTTATTTCTGTCGTGTGCACGCGATATTTGTTTTAGATAGTAAATGTTACACTGTTTTAGTGAACAACAAAGCATAAGAAATGCAACTTCATTTTTCTGGTCGTAAATGCGTATTTGATACAGTAATACGACACTGTAATTCCTTTTTGTTTATACAATTCGAATAACCGAGAACAGAAGTATGTGCTATGAAAAGCGTGCTTTCTTAATGCATTTCTATTCACTTTCATTGTGTTTGTGTCAATAATTGATAAAGCCAGAACTCCTAAAGCAATGATTGATAGTTTAGAGGCACCAATTTGTATTGGTTGCGTTTTCAAGTCAAATGAAAATGTGAAATGTTCCAGTTTGCAAGAAACTTACCTCATTTCCTTTGGTGTCCCATAGATGTATGCAAAGATGATATAAACAAGCAAGTTGTCAAGTCAACGAAGTGAAAGATTTGTAAAATTACAAAGGAAAATAACTGAATTTAAGATTGTCAGGCCCATTGTAGTTTATTCATCTGCTTTGTTTTTAAATTGTACTTAGCAAATGACATTCAGTGTGGCAAATAACAGCAATTTACACGGTAACGCGACAACACAGTGATTAATGTAATGATCTAAGCCTGGACTTAGATAGGGAACTTCGCTTTAACAAATATGTAACACTTTAAGAAGTTATAACTTATCCACTGTAACAGGTGTTTCACACATTTTACTCAAGATTTAATTAACTACATGTAGTTACGTTACTTTTATATTAAATTATTGCATTTTAAAATATTAGTCCCCATGTCCAGGATATTTCTTGCCAGGACTTTTCGGTAACTTGGGAATAACCAAATAATGAAAACCAAGTGTATTGCTCACCTTCAGAGAGCTCTTCACGTTGGATTGATAGGAAATCTAAAGTCAAATCATAGAAGTGAAACCTTACAGTGAATCAGAATTTCAAGTATATATAAGAAAATAGTGCTTAAATAAGTCCACTTACGAATGAAATGTGATTTGTTTAAACTTTAGACTACAATCAGAACTATTAGTACACCCTTAAGCGACGCAAGCCGCCATTTTTTATCAAAACACTTCACGACTACACGGAATCAAACCACCAGAACGAATGTTTTGGGGTAGCTAACATGGCGGATCTTCACTTGGGTCTGCTTCAAGTTTGTGACGTCATGACAACTCTTCTTATTTTAACCTCCATGAAGATAAGCTTAACTATCGATTGTCACCTGTCAAGGATAAAAACATATGTATCGATTCTGCAGAGCCATTGACCATAGTTCATTGAGTTTCAAGGTTTCGTCTTTTCTGTTAAATAAGAGTTTCCTACTCGATCTGCGCACAAGAAAACGGCCGTGGGATTGAGGAGGCTCGGTGTGACGGGTGCCTGAACACTTTCCATGAGGCACATGACGCAGAGGAGAGGCGGCGGACTTGAAAGCGGTACGGGCAGAGCTCTTATGCAGGGGCGACACGACGCGAAGTCCAGCTACCAGGAAGTCCAGCGTGACGGTGGTCGGCGGTGGCGACGCGTGACGCAACGGGCAGCAGAGCGCGCGCGCAGAGTGCTCCGCGGCTGCGTTGCACAACGCCGGCGTCATCGCGGCGCGCGGGTGGGCGGCGCGTTGCACCGCATGCGGCGGGCGACAGGCGGGGGGAGGGGGGGGAGGGCGGCCCGCCGGATGCCTCGCCCTCTGTCTGCAAGGCGGCGCTAAAATTACACACGAGGCGCCACTCCGCGCACACCCTCAGATTAATTAAAGTGTTTGTGGCCGCTGTCTTTGGCAGTGTTTTTCGCTTCCATATGGCTTAGCAGCTGTTATTGTCGACCGGCAGGGCCGTATTACCTAATAAGAGCAGTAGTCATAAAGTTTTAATTTCACCTTGGGGAGAAAATAAAACTGTTAGAAAATTATTTCTTTGGGATGTTGTTCAAATCGCGCGTCACACTGGATTGAATGTTCAAAAAATGTTCAAATGTGTGTGAAATCTTATGGAACTGCTAAGGTCATCAATCCCTAAGCTTACACATTACTTAACTTAAATTATCCTAAGGACAGACACATACACCCATGCCTGAGGGAGGACTCGAACCTCCGCCGGGACCAGTCTCACAGTCTATGACTGCAGCGCCTAAGACCGCTCGGCTAATCCCGCGGCCCCGGCTTGAATGTCGGCTATTTTCTGAAAGCGTTCACACTTGATGTGAATTCCTGCACAGTCTTTTTTAGTAGGATCGTGTTAGTAACAGGAAGCCTCCTCGTCGGCACATGGTCTATATCCCAGCAGCTTACTGAAAATACGACACCACACCGCAGACATTTGTGAATGTGGAGCAGTTGGCACGACGGATCTCGTTTTCTGGAAATGTGCCAGTAGATAAGCTGCCACAGACAAGGTAATACAACAGTCAATAACGTAATAAGGAATGAGAAACTGCGGCATAAGCTGACAGCAGGAATATCAGCTTGCGAACTGTAAGCTTGCGAGGTGCCGGGGCTATCAGTATTTAACACTAAATTCGTCTAGAATCTTCGTGTAGAAATTATGCTCTAAGCCCCCCTTTTCTAACTCCGACTTTTGCTTTTGCTCTTGAACATGTATTAGGAAAAAACACGAACTGACTCTAATCGACCCTGCAAGTGGAGTAGAAAAAAGTTTGGCACCTGCAATAATTTAATTTGATAGAAATTAATTTGATAAAAAATATTTCATTAACATGGTGAGAAATGAAGGGTTGCTTTACCGATCTACTGAATGAAAGTTCTGTCCAAAATAACATTTTGATTCATTATGGCTAAACTCAAAATAATTAACAAAACACATGAAACATTTACAATACGTTAAATTGGATACTCAAGTAAATCATGTGAAGGTGAAGTTGTCCATAAACTAGCTTGTTACATTCATGTCAAAGTGGTATGTGGAGCCAATTCCTTGCAACTCAAATCTTAAGAAAAACACCCAGACAACCGAACATTAATTGCTGCTACAGTAGTGAGAACTCAGGCAATGAACACCCAAGACAGAACCACATTCGAAAAGACGGCGTACCGGAGGCGATGGCTGGTTGCTTCGACGTCCCGTCGTGGTGATGATAATGTCACGAGTATAGCCCGAAACAAATTATTCTGGTCTGGTTGTTCCAGACTAAAGACTTCCTAGTAGTACAAATGCGCCTCTGAGGGAGACGTAGGATTGCCACACAATCACTGACGGTACAGTGATTGATTTTAACAAGTGAAGTCACACAGTACCTCCGATACAGTCAACTTTAGCCAAAACTGCTCAAGACGGACATCATAGGCCGCTTGTACGCAGAACGCTCAACTGCCAGCTGTACTCGGAAAGTTATGGTGATGTCGAAACTTCAGCAACTTCGTCAGACAGTTACAATTTAATGAAATTATGTTAGACAGACAACGGAAGGGAGGCTGTCCAGAGCAGCGAGAGCTCCGTCTCGTAACCTACACCGACCGAAAGGCGAGAGCCGACTCCTTCAAGAGCACCCATACAAGCCGAACACAGAACATTACCGCCCCCACCACAGTGGCCGTGGTTAAACGTGCAAATCAGCATCTCGAAAACCGGTGAAAAATTTCGCTATATTGCCGAAGCACTACTATTCCACCAATGGAGATACTTGGCGCCAATTTCTGCGTCAGTTTTGCTACGTCACGAAGGTACCCCTTGGGCAATCCAATCACAGTCATGATTTTGCAGGAAACGCGGGAATTTGCCCGCCAAAACTGCCTGGGAACGCAAGTCATTCCCACCCCTCGTCGGTAGCCCTCAGAAATTGTTTTCGCTAAGTTTCTGCGAAGTAACGGAATCTCTAACCCCAGCAGCTCCTTCACGCCCCTGCAGGCGTGTCGCCCCCGCTCTGATGACAATTTCGGCGTCTGGACAGCATCTACTCGACTCCCTCACACCCGTCGGCATAACCCTTTCAAGATCAGCAGGACCCGCCTGTCACCGGACCACCCGGGTGACGAGAGACGCTGTGTGGGAAGTCCGCTTTTGAAAGAATAGCAACTTTTCACCGCATGCAATTAGAGAGGAAAATATTCATATCTTCTGAGTTCTCAAGACGAGCCTTGTAATGACCATACTCGGCTATACTTCCCCAAATCGAAGTAAGATATAAATATGAGAGGATGCATCGTAAAGGCATGCCACCTCCCAAGCTTACATGGCTGAGACGCACATCATGAGAGCGAGAGGAACCATGGCAGAACTTTCACCAACAACAGCCTTTCAGAAGCAGTGAAGGGATGAGCCTCAGAGGAGCATGAGGGATGTCCTGAGACCATGACAGCCATCTCCTTGTTTCTACACCTGGAGTGGCGCAGCCTCACAGCCCTTGTGAATTCTGAGTTGTACCTCGGCGCATCTGGGGTTAACTCTCCAGACAAATGAGAAATCTGGCTTGGTTCGGATACCAAGTTCAGAAGTGAAGTGTAGTGTAATGCTGTGCAGTGTAGTGTGGTTTGTATAGCAGTGTGGTTCACAATCACAAACTACATAATTTGTGATCCAGGAATACAACATAGTATAGCAGACCAATATCATGTGCCTTCTGGATTACAGACGAACGTATATTGGTACGACAGGTGGCCAAATTGCCTATGTAAACTTTTTTAACAATTATTACATTTTTATTTTTATGTCGATATTTGATACAGATTTTTCGCTTAAATATCATAACGCTTAGTTATACTAACACATTTGAAATTATGTTAACATATTATATGCTATATTCATAGCAGTGCATGTGAAATATGTTCTGCTCTTGCATCTACATAACAGACTAAAAGAAAATAGCAAATAGATAAATAAACACTAAGTCTAGTCACCCATTATGCTTTTTCCCACAAAAGAATGTCCCCATTTTGCATTTAAATCATGTCTCAGTATGAGCCTATGTGTGGTTGTTTTCGCTCGAGAGTCAAGATGTGAGAGAGGAACTTTGGTAATAATCATTTCGTCTTCAAAATATTGTGAACAATGTCTTCAATCCTTCTTTTAGACATATTACGCCATTGCGATTTGCCACTCGAGAATGTTAACAAATGGCTCTGAGCACTATGGGACTTAAATTCTGAGGTCATCAGTCCCCTAGAACGTAGAACTACTTAAACCTAACTAACCTAAGGACATCACACACATCCATGCCCGAGGCAGGATTCGAACCTGCGACCGCAGCGGTCGCGCTCTTCCAGACTGTAACGCCTAGAGCCGCTCGGTCACACCGGCCGGCAGAACGTTAACACACTCCGTTCACGTCTACTACCTAACACTTCCTGCTCAGAACTGACTGTTGTTTACAGTTGTTAGTTCAAGCCACCCTCGTAGTGACTGTGCTGACGTCGCTTTCACAGCAGGAATGAAATCGGTCTCGGACTCTTTGGACGGGCGGTGCATTCGCCTTTCAGTATGACTTAATTCTTTCAGCGACGAATGCCTTGGAGGAGACCTTAGTTAAAGAAGTCTGTCTTTCGACTGCTGAGGAAACGTTCCACCTCATCGGCATCCTGGAGATGCCTGATATGCAATGTTATCTTCGTTTGGGAAAAAAGAAGTCATTGTATGCCATTTCAAGAAAATGTTTATTTTCCCCTGGGTTATAAGGTGGGTGATCGACACTTCCCATCGAAAATGCTGCAGGGTAGCCTTCATTTATTGTGCAGTGTGGGGTCGAGAACTCTCGTGAAGATGGAATTGCATGACAATTACGTTATGTTGAGTTGAAATCAGGCACCCATACTTGGCGAGAGAAACTATTTTCTAGGCACCTTTACGCGCTCACTGTGCCCCCAGAACTGATAAGAGCGACGTTATGTTATCTAAGGGATTACTAGAGACATCTGTGCAAAACGTCATCGGATTTTCACTGCTGCTTCCACTTCGCGACCGGTCTTTCCTTAGTTTCCAATAGCCCTCGTACAATAAAAGGTATTAGTTGTTTTTGAAGTTGATACTAGTGCTTTAATCAAGTACAAGCATTCATAGAGAAACAGAAGAAATAGTAAAGAGTGTTCCTAAAGGTATTTGGTTTTGTGTGAATGGTCTCACCTACAATTTTAAAAGACTCGTCATTCAGTTCTGCACATCTAGGGTACTACACCAATGATAAGTGTAACACATAGTGAGGAAATAATAAGCAAGGAAGAAACTTCAAAACTCTTAGACGTCCATACTGATCAGAATTGAAACTGGGAAAGAACACACCATACTCATATAAGTATATAGTTCTGGCAATACCGGCCATGACCTCCTCCTTCTGTGCAGATGCACACATATTACACGAAATCTTGCGGAACTTGGTAAGAATGTCTTCCACGAGTAATGAGTGGTTTCTGTAGGGACATTAGGGACATTACGAATGTAGTGTGTGGACATATAAACTGAGAATGTTGGTCCCGCGGGAGGCGTGCGCTACATAGTCCCTGCAGTCGCACTATCCTCTGTGCCCTCGGTGGCTCAGATGGATAGAGCGTTTGCCATGTAAGTAGGAGATCTCGGGCTCAAGTCCCGGTTGGGGCACACATTTTCACCTGTCTCCGTTGACATATATCAATGCCCGTCAGCAGTTGGAAGGTAATCATATATAATTCTAATTTCGTTCTAGACGGCTGTAGGTCATCAATGGTTTCTGTTCCTTCGGACATGTTCGAAAGAACAGACACCATGTCAATATGTTATCAATACAGTTAACTCTTGCAGTATAAGTATTACAAAGCCCCCCCCCCCCCCCAAATGAGCTAGTAGACTGGCTATCACTGCTCATTGAATCAGCTGCAAATGGCTCTGAGCACTATGGGACTTAACATCTATGGTCATCAGTCCCCTAGAACTTAGAACAACTAAAACCTAACTAACCTAAGGACAACACACAACACCCATCCATCACGAGGCAGAGAAAATCCCTGACCCCGCCAGGAATCGAATCCGGGAACCCGGGCGCGGGAAGCGAGAACGCTACCGCACGACCACGAGATGCGGGCTTGAATCAGCTGCAACTGCGGTAATACAGCTCATTCGAATGAAGTTGTTTCAGTAATTTCTGAACTTAGAGAGAGAGAGAGAGAGAGGGGGGGGGGGTATTATCGAATAAGTACGGAGACTGTAGTTCTGAACTGCATAAACCAGCAAGCAAAGCATACGCTCTTAGATATATCACGATTGAGGGTTTGGAAGACCTGTGGCAGGCAGATTTTACGACATGAGACAATATTATGTACGAATAATGGCTTAAAATATATTTTAGTGATAATTGATACTTATTCTAAATTTGTTTGGGGATTACCTGTGAAAGCGAAAGTGGGGAAGAATGTTGCACAGATGTTAGGGTGGTTGCTACAGACTGGGATGAATCGAAGCCCAGACAACCTTCAAAAAGACCACATCGGCGAGTTTTACAATAGATGTTTTTCTTATCATAGATCATAGATCATTATAGATGCTTCCAATAGATGCTTCCAATAGATGTTTCCAGACTGTGATGATCTGTTACGTAATACATCACTACTCGGCATTCCCCCATCTGAAGGCCAGTATCCCGAAATGTCTGAACAGAACAGCGAAAGCCCAAATGTGGCGTATTTCAATCTGTGTGCTTCACAAAAATGAACCAATATCCTCCCGCAAATAACTGCAGCGTATAATCAAACAAAACAGTGCACAGTAAAAATGAGATTAATCGACATAGTAGACAGTCGCATTAAAATGCTAGATCCATGCAAATAGCAATTTAATGTAGGTGATGTATTATATATTTCAAAACACAAGACAGCACTTGTGAAGTCATATATGCCAAACTATAGTCACAGTTTCCAAAGTGCAGAGAACGAATCCTAGAACTTACCTCTTAAAGGAAGAGAGTTACAGAAGAGCTCAGAATCAGATGTGTATCACGTAGAGAGGATCACAAGGCGTCAAGGGAACAGAGCATTAGTTAAATGGCTTGGTTTTCCTGCATCCCAAAATAGCTGGATTGACGCTGACAAATTGATGTATAACAGGGTGTGCAGGCCACAACCACCACCGTGGCGTAACATGCGTGATGGGAGATGCGTCAGGGGAGAAGGTGGTGTTCTCTACAAACTACTACTCAAATTGCACATTCCTGGATATAACTGCTGTTGATCGGGGACAAAATTTCAGAAACGACTGGCAATTGGCAAGGGAAGAAAAATCATGGAAATACGGCATTACTAATTACTAATATAGTTCGTCATACTGCAGATCGAATTTTAGCTTATAAAGCTAATGAAATACGTAGGAGAAGGTCAACATATTGCAGCAATTGCAGTTGAATAAAGATGCCTGTTAAAGTTAAGATGGGTTGTGGTGTGAAGAAGTTCAGCTAAGTTATGGGTGCTGCACATCGGGCGTTAAGGAACAAGATGACAACCAAAGGGTGATTGAAAAACTGGATCTGACAGCGATGTATGCAGATAAAAACGCCCTGAAGCAGAAAGCAGTGAGAAAAAGAAAATCGATTAAACCTCCCATGGTTCTATCAACACCCAAGTGGTTAGGCGGAAATATTCCCTTCCCCACTCCTTCCCTAGCCTGTCTCTTGGTTGTGGTTTCACTGGCTGGGGGTGCTGCGGCTATTGCCAGAGAGTTAATCATGCACAAAAATTCCAGGAGCAACTGCAGGAGGCACGAAGACATAACTGCATGATGGAGGCAGCAGCCATCGAAAAGGAGTGTACTTGAAATCATACAAGAAAGGACTAGGTCTCTTCATAAATAAAAATAAGCCCCCTAGCAGTCCTATCACATTGGGCGCTTACAAAAACAGATATGCTCAAGTTTGTTAAAAATAAATACAACATTCCAAGATTCCGAGGTGTGTTATGCAGAATACGTTACCGAAGACTATATAGAAATCAAGAGAATGAGGAAATACGGAATTGTGAATCTAGATGTAGTGGAAAGACCTGGGTAGCACTTTTTTAAAAAAGTACAAATACCGTCTACTGTTTCGAGTTATTCGGCGACCATGAGAAAATTTACATCGACACTTCACCAGCAGAAGACATTAGTTCTACAATTTTCAACGCTTTCAAGACTTAAACACATTCCTGTGTGGCCATCTACGCATCATGTTCCTCCTGACATTTACGAATGATATATAAAGACGGGCATCCATTCACAAGTTGATGTTTAGATGCACTTTCGTAGTCTACGACATTCACGATTCAAACGAAGTTTTAAAATAGTCTGGAAAATGGATTGAGCTCCATGCACACATCAGTACGCTTAAATCTGAAATAAGTACGGTGACTGCAACGATTGACTTCAAGCAGAAACGTCCAGTAGGCCCACTGCCGGGGTTCAGAAAGGGCAGAGTTTGAAAACGGCTCCCAGTAAATTTTACAAATCTGAACAGGCAGTGGATATTCCCCCTATTAGTACAAGCCGTGTTGAGTGTAACACTGAAACGAACTCATATCTCAGTGATAGACAGATTCATTCAATTTACGGATTCTTTCCGTCAGCTGTAACTCGGTATAAGATTGAGACTTTATTAACGCTATATACCTTCCAGTGACAGTTCACACATTGGACTACCTGGCGTTGCGTTTTGTGAACCAGAGTAACCAATTTGTTGTCTTTCATCGTAAGAAAAACATTATACGACTACACCTAAGACGGGATAGGTGTAAGATGTAAACCCAGAGCACACAGCGCAGCACTTGGCGTCAGATCTGCAAGGTAAACTACGAGTTTCTTAAATCAGTAGCCCTGAAACCTCGTAATGACGTCGTCGCTCCGTATATCTTTCCCAGCGGAGTATGATGACCGAATCATACGCCAGGAAGACGTCTCGTATAAACATTATGTTTCAATGACATTTAACAAGAACAATGAAATTAGGATTCTCATCAAGCACCAAGAAGCTTTAACTCTTCCATGCGAGAGTTTCACATGTTTGGATGGTTCATTTAAGAAAAAGGATGGTAGTCCTACAGTGGGCTTAAGGCTTACATGCAATGCTTATGGGGTACTTTGAGGACATGCAGCGAATTTTTACAAATACTAAATTGACGGTTATTCTGGTGTAAAGTGCAACAGATAGCTACTCACACATTCGAAGAGCTCAAGAGGAGCCTCAGATCATCATCAACAAAATTGCCGGCAGCGGTGGTCTCGCGGTTCTAGTGAAACGTCCCCTTCGAAAAATTATTACAAGACTGTGCTTAAACTGACGCACAATATTTTTAGCGCAACGCAATCTGACTTCCAAAAATCCCTACGAAGGAATGGCCCTGACTAACATTAACCTATACCTTTCACAAATCACTTACCTCACAAAAATCTTCGTTACTCAAGCTACTGCAATACAGCGAGCGTCACTACTGCCAGCTAGATAAAAGATTCAAACTACGGAAGGCACTAACTACTGATAGGTACAGTTAGCAAATGAAAGATTTTAATAGAGAACAAACAATGTATTTACCTTAGTAGTCATAATATATATATCACTTCATGACACCAATTCTTACAAATTTCAAAACTCCGCCATCTCTCTACCCACGTCCACCACTGCTGGCGGCTCACCTCCAACTGCCTAACGCTACGCGCTGTTAGCATCCAGCTGCTGCAGCTCAACACTACAATGGCAGACAACAATGCAAACTAAACACAGACTGCGCACAGCACAGCCAGTGATTTTCATACAGAGCGCTTCGTGGCGGCGGCGTTACCAATAAAAAATCCTAAACAGCCTACTTACATAGCCCCCATGCTCCCCACAAAAAAATTTACAAATGGTTTTGGGCAGTGGCCAATACAGATTTGAAAATTTTTTCATAATTACAATAACAAAGAAATGAAATGCACACACTTATCGATACAATGTTGGTCAAAAGCTAAAATTTTCTCACAGTCCATAAAGACAGTCCTGATCATTCATCAAAGTAAAATTGCAGTGTTTTCCTCAAAGTCTGAGTAGTAAAAGAAAATGCACATGGAATTAGTGTATTTCCTTGCAGTCTTGAAGAAGTAGTGTTGTCCTTCCAACGGAAAGACAGTGCTGACTCTTGATATGCAGACAGCTAATGGGCCACAACAGAGCAAACCCACAGCAGAGTCAGTCGAAGTTTTAAAGAATATTGGTAGGTAGGTCATCACAGAGTAGACCCATTGTAGTCCTGGTAGAGATTACGGTATTGGTGGGCCACCAGAGGTGCAGACCCACTGCAGTCCTTGTAGAAATAATGGTATTGGTGGGTCATCAAAGGTGTAGACCCACTGTAGTCCTTGTAGAGATGGCCAGCAGCCATCTGTTTGACTGTGCAGGCGCACAATCACCATTGAAGAGTCTTGCGGATAATATAGCAAGTCCATAACCACCACTTGTGCACTCACAAAAATTGTTTTTGAAATCTCCTTAGAACCAGCAATGCTGTTAACCAGTCCCTTGCTGAATTATCAACACACTTGCAAACACTATCAGTCCCTACTTCTCACATATTGTGCATATATTATGACCAACAGAAACGTATGCAGTGAAATGTAATTTACAAGTTACTTAATTTGATGAACTGGTGTCAATTGCAATTTTATAACATGAGAATACAATAACAAAGGCACAAAATATATCATTAAAGAACATAATAGTACAGATAACATTTGCAGTAATACAGGCTTTACAAAAGAATCGAAATAACAAATACATCAGTGTTACAAAAATTTCGATATAAGTACATACATAAAAGATCAGAATAACTTTTGAAACATCAACTTCACACATGAGCATTAGAACAAAACAGAATAAATTATGTGTAAACATCTTTATGAAGTAAATAACATGTTATTAATGCAAATTATATTTGAGGATAACAGTATTCCTCATCATAATGAGTGTAGCTGAATATTAGAAAATTCTACAACATAAGTCTTATGAGATGAACATATAAAGACAGGAAGAACATAAATACACAAGGGTACACAGACACATAGTGGGATAACACAAGGAAAGGGCAGGGTTTGTTTTACTGCAGTATTTTGCAAACAAAACTTTCTTTACTTCTCGGAGATCTCCCTTCGTTCTTCATTATTTCCAAAAAGTCCCATCTATACCTGCTTTCTGTACTTCTCTTATATAACCTCTCAGTGCATTTCTTCAAATTCATCGCAACTCATTCTCTTATATAGGCTACCCCCTCTTAAGTTAACTTAAATCTACTGAGCTCAGATGCTTAACTAAGGGAGGACGCAATGCAGCAGCACAAAACAAATTAACACAAACAGCAAAGACCCAAAAAATGGAAATTGGTAAAGCAATTGCAATATTACAACTAATATAAGGCGCTGTGCAGCAAACAAGAGAAACAAATCCGTAGTAAAACTGGCTTAACAGAGTAATACAAAGCGAAATTCAGTAGCACTATGCCTGGCACACAGTAGAAGCAAATGCAACAGCTTATAACTAAACATGACAAAGTTCAAGCAGAGAAAATATTACAGTGAAGACGACAATGCAGAAAAGGGAGATGTCGATTCACATCTTAATGTCTATATAATTAAAGTTGTGCACCACAAAAACTATGAAATAAATTACCAAGTACTTGAAAAGAAAATTCTGTATGCAGTTCCTGTGAAGGGAAATGTCTTTTTGTGCTCCCTCATTTTTTGGAAGTATATCACATTGTTTTTATATACTGGATCTGTAGACAGAAAATATTTATATTAGTACATCTATAAAATTTTATTTTAACAATGCTGCAGTGCAGCTAGAAACTAGATATTAAACAAAATGAGGAAATATGTACAAAGAAAGGCATGAGACATCATTCATTAGCCATATGGCATTTCATAAGGTAGTAAAAAATTCTCTCAATTCTTGTAGAAAGACGCTTGTCATAATCAGCTGTGCAGATGTAATCATCTTTCCAAGTAATGAGCGTGTCGTATTTGCGATGCTTTCTACAAAGGAATGTCAGTAGCGAGGATAATTGCCTCTTTTTTTTTTCTCTTCACCTGTGCCTCTGACAGGCACACACTAATGGCTTTCTTTTGTCAGGTGGTTGTCCCGCAGCTGGGTGCCCACGACGCATTACGTGCAGCTGGTCACTTAACTGTCTTATCCAAATATTTACGACACCAGTTTCCGCTACAGTGGCAGTCTCATATAAAAAAAATTCACAGGTCAAGAATTTGCGTTACAAATCTGTAGAAATAGTCATTTAAATATAATAGTGTCCAAAAAAAATTTCATCGTCATTGTAATACATTCACGCATTTAAATACATTTCATAACTCTTAAAGTACGATTCTTGGTTTCCAACAACCTTTTGCACAAACCAGAGTCCCTAACCACTACTCATTATTCCTTGCTTTATTACACATATACATATTTGTCGACTCTTCTTCAATATTTAATCATAAGAAATACATAGCATTATCAAATTCCTCACATAGCATCAGCCTATTGATCATAAACATACCACAACAGCGTAATACACATCGTCATCATAACATCATAAAACCTCAGCCAAATCTCAAAATCGTCGTGGCTTCCTATTTCAAAACCTAAAAAAAAAATCTGTGCTCATGTCAAAAGTGTCATCTACCTCAAACGTACTTTAAAAATCATGACCCCATACCAAATACATCATTCAAAGCTCTCATAGTATCACAATGATTCTGAAAAAATATGAACAGTTCACAAAGTACAGACAAAATACAACTTCGTAAGTGTGAAGTTATCCAATGGTGTAATTACGTAAACAGCTGTCACTGATGTAGTAAAGTAAATGTTTGTCTCTCTCAGTTAAATGATCAGATAGCTGTGTAATTTATGTGTTAGAGAAATATGGTACCGATGTGTAAAGTAGTATAAACAAATACCATATTAGCTAGGGCTCCTTGTGCTTGCCAAACACATGGTACACAAAGTAAGCGTGTACCCCCCTGAGGAATAATGTAATTATATCCTCAGGTGTTACAGATTACAGCAATGGAATGAAATGTATCACGGAAAACTTTCTTTGTAATTCAAATATGTTGAAAATAAATAGTTTAATGCGTCTCCTGTAGCGCTAAATGTGCGTCTTGGTGTAAGACAATTTCTGTGGAAGTGTCGTAGTTATTGTCCTCCGAAAGCTAAGTTCTGCAGAAGTCAATGTATTTACCTCATGATAAACGAAATTGAAATGCTTTGCGTATGGATATCTTAGTTATTACGCTTATTGCCGTGATGAAGTAAGTACTGTGCTGTAACGTATTGCTGTGCAATGGAAAAGGCTGTCTAATTGTAGCTATACCACAAAAGTTACCACTTAAACATGTTTTACTTTCCAGAATAATTCAGAAAAACTGTGCAGATATAAAACACATACACCGCAAAAGGAACATTGTAAATTGTCACTCATTAGTAGCGTCGTGATATAATCGTGTAGCTATCAAAGAAACCAAATGCTAAGTCATCTTTAATCCCACAGAAGGTACTTCAAATAAAGAATGACTTTTCAAGTAAACCAAAATATTGCATTAAAATCTCATTAGCAGTATATGTTCTAAGTATGTGAGCCTTATGGTCGTTACGTAATCGTGCAACTAACAAGCAAGAATGTACACGCACAATAACACTGTGACGTCTGTTCACTATAACAATGCATTCGTAATTTCTGTTAAAACAAGTTCTCTTGGTTCTTGACTGGATATTTAACTTCAAACATGGTTGCATGTTAACAGATTCTAAGTCTGACAAATTGTACTAGTAGCGTGAAGTGAAAAATTTTATGGCAAAGGCAAAGTTAAAAAGCAGATTGTCTTTCAATAAACGGTTTTACCTGTGAAATGTGGTGCCATCATTTACCCTTTCTAGTTCGCAGAGTTTTAACTTCAAAGCAATTATCATGTTGTGTACGTCGGTAAGGAATGCTAAAATTTTTCTCAAGGTTAGCGTCTATGTTGTATTTCGCTGAGCCAGCCGGCGCACGTGGCTGCCTGCAGTGCGAGTCATTGTCTGCCTCTTTGTGGGCGCGCCTCGTTATTGTGATTAGGACAACTAACTTCTACTAATTCACCTTGTCGAGAGGGCCCTGCTCTGTTTGAATCCCGCCAGTTCTGATGCAATTCAGGTCTGTCGTTACGATCATATCGTCTGTCGTCATGTCGGTAGATTCCATAGTTTCTTTCTTGTCGGTCACGTGGTCGAGAATTTCTCTCTGAATCGTAACTGCGCGCTGGACCGTTGCGTCTGAAGTTATTCCGTCTCCCGTGATGATAATAGTTCTGGTTGCCATATTGTCTGTTTCTATTATTGTCTCTGTCATATTCATTACTACGGAAATGCGATCTTTCTCTGTAATTATTACTAACCTGCCAACGGTTGTCATACGGGTGGTGTCTGTTTTGGTCACGATTTGCGTTGTAAGAATAGCCGTGTCGTGTCCAGTTATTATTTCTTTCATCGCGGAATTGCGACGGATGTGACCTGTAATTGTTGTGTTCCTGTTTTCGCGTTCCGCGATTGTCAGTGTCAATTTCTAATTCTTGTAAGAGTCCCTGAAAAGCTTCAATGTCGTCTTCGCAACATCCTGCCAAAATAATATGTCGTAAATGTTCAGGTAATTTGACTAAGCAAATTCGGATGAGTTCTGAGGGGCTGTATGGGTTTTACAGGTACTGATTGTTGTGCAACATGTCTTCAAAATATTTCACAAGAGTGGAGAATTCAGATTGTTCTAAATGTTTCATCATTATGATGCTATGTTTTACTCGGTCTTGAGTAGCTTGAGACCAATATGCTGAGAGGAAGTCACGATAACATTCTCCTAAACTGTGACAATCATGAACGATCGATCGTATTCTTACAGCTAGTTCATTCTCTAAGTAGCCACACATAAATTTTAATCTGTGCTGCAGTGACCATTTGGGAGGAAAACAATGAGAGAATTGATGAAGCCATGCTCGTAGATGAATGTCGTTGCCAGAATTCTTAAATGTTTTGAATTTACGTGTAGTAATGAACAGCTTATAGTCAAAATCATCATGTCGGCGAGTCGCATGTCGGTCATTGTTACGTCGTTTCGGCGGTTCCATCTCAAAATTCGGTGTACCTTGCCAATTTCTTTCATAATTTCCGAAGTGCCCTGTGTTATTATTTTGTGGCTGTTCCGTATTTCTATGGCCCTCTTCCCGTATTGGGGCGCGAGTGTCTTCTGAAATACGTATTTGTTGTATTACCTGTGTCAGCTGATCTTGTACTTCCCGGATTTCTCTTTGGTGTTGCGTACTAATTTGATTCAGACTTTGTTTGGATTTCCTAATTTGTTCGCACTCTTCTGTGTCATTAAAGACTACCGGTTTTGTGTCATTCAGATTATCATTTACCTTCGTAGATAAATTAGTGAACTGATCCGAAAGTTCCGCTACTTTCTCCGATAGTGAACACATTTCCTCAGTGTGTTTTTCTGAACCAAGTATCAGAGTGTCCATTTGTGTTGAAATCGAATCTACTGTGTCCTTTAAGTTTCCCTGAGTTCTTGCAAGGTGTCGTGATTTTCACGAACAACAGTTTGCAATTCTTTTACGGCTGCTTCGTGATTCTGTAATGCGTTTTCATGCCGCGAAAAAATAGATTGAAAATGCTCACAAATTTGTGTTTTTACGTCATTACAGATTTTTTGACATTTCGATTCAATGTTATATAACTCAGTAGTTAAATCTTCACGTGTTTGTTCAAGTGTGGTGTCTAACTTCCGAAGATTTTGTTCCATTGTGTCCAACTGTTGCTGTGTTTGTCTCTGATTTTTTTCCATTGTGTCTAACTTTTGAAGATTTTGTTCCATTGTGTCTAACTTTTGAAGATTTTGTTCCATTGTGTCTAACATTTGAAGATTTTGTTCCATTGTGTCTAACTTTTGAAGCTTTTGTCCCATTTGTTTCTGATTTTGTTCCATTTGTTGCATTAATTGCAATAATAATGTATTAGTGTCTGGAATCTGTTTTTCTATGCTTTTTGGCAGTGCATTTTCACCGGCAATATTCGCAGTTTGAAAAACAAAAAATGTGTCTTGACTTATTTGAGAAAACGGTGAGGACGCAAAACCTGAATCTACAGTATTTGCAAGAATGTGTCCTGTCATTTCGGAATCCTGAGGCAAGCTGTTGCCGACCGATCGATCGATAATGCTTCCCTGTTCACTACTTGTTTCACTGTCTACACCATTGTTTGCAGCCCACTCCATTTCCCTATGTACAATTACCAGATTACTACTTTGAACATTAGTTAATTCATTACTCGGTGGCGCTAACGCACTGCTTTCGTCTTCACTGTCATTTCTCAGTTTACTTTGGAGCCTAGTATTACGTTTTTCACACGCCATTATTGTCACAATATTTCACACGACAACACAGAAAAGCACAATTTGAAGAGCAAAAATAAGAGAACACATTAACGTAGCACTGAAAATAACATCTAGTCAATTGCAAGCGCAGCTGCGAAATACTTGGTGCAACTGTACATGCATGCCACAACTGTTGTACTGTACAACAATGAAGGACTACAACTACAAAGGAGATTCTCTCTACAATTACGCGCTAGCAATAAACAAAATCTACATTAATTACACAAACTACAAGAAAAAATCAGAAGATTCCAGTGAGGTATCGTTGGCTAAGGGTCGACATATGAAACGTCCCTTTCGAAAAATTATTACAAGACTGTGCTTAAACTGACACACAATATTTTTAGCGCAACGCAATCTGACTTCCAAAAATCCCTACGAAAGAATGGCCCTGACTAACATTAACCTATACCTTTCACAAATCACTTACCTCACAAAAATCTTCGTTACTCAAGCTACTGCATTACAGCGAGCGTCACTACTGCCAGCTAGATAAAAGATTCAAACTACAGAAGGCACTAACTACTGATAGGTATAGTTAGCAAATGAAAGATTTTAATAGAGAACAAACAATGTATTTACCTTAGTAGTCATAATATATATATCACTTCATGACACCAATTCTTACAAATTTCAAAACTCCGCCATCTCTCTACCCACGTCCACCACTGCTGGCGGCTCACATCCAACTGCCTAACGCTACGCGCTGTTAGCATCTAGCTGCCGCAGCTCAACACTACAATGGCAGACAACAATGTAAACTAAACACAGACTGCGCACAGCTCAGCCAGTGATTTTTATACAGAGCGCTACGTGGCGGCGGCGTTACCAATAAAAAATCCTAAACAGTCTACTTACACTAGGCGCGCAGTCCGGAACCGTGCGACTGCTACGGTCGCAGGTTCGAATCCTGTCTCGGGCATGGATGTGTGTGATGTCCTTAGGTTAGTTAGGTTTAAGTAGTTCTAAGTTCTAGGGGACTGATGACCATAGCAGTTGAGTCCCATAGTGCTCAGAGCCATTCAACAAAATTATATGGAAAATGTGGCAGACAAGGAGCGCATGAAACATTTAAAAGTTCTGAATATCGCTTCATATCTGCCATTAATTTTCCTTTCTGGGAGATTTTTGGATATACAGTGCTACCTACACTGAGCAACCATACATGGGCTATTAAAACCTTTGTGCAGCTGGGAACACTAAGATTCATCACACTTGCATTTCAGACCAACAGAGGGGGGAATTTAACAAATGATGCCACTGAATTTGACAAATGCAATTTAAATAACGCCAGAGTCTACTTGAATTCGGAATTCTATCCGTCTGACAGTTTACTGCTACAGTGAGACCAGTATGTATACAGTCTGTCACTTGGCATGTATGTAAGGTTTCGTGCTTTTTACTATCAAGGCATTGAAGAGGAAGGATGCCTACAGTGTCCACGAAAGTTCGAGGAGCTTTCTCCAATAATTGTAACAGACTTTTCTAAGCAGAATGAGATAGTAAAATCAGGACCAGTAGATGAGCCAATCGAATTTCAATCCTCATCAAATTTTCCAAAACACACTGCAGTGTATGCTCTAGTTCTACATGACCGTGTGATTAAGTATTGCCCTCGTATTGGTGTCGTGCAGTGTACTGTATATATGACCAAGTGCTGTGTCATACCTATAGCATTTCACAATGGCCGCTCAGAGTGTGAACAGTGTTGCTGACATTGAAGGTTTCTATGATGATGAGTGCAGACAATTCATATTTAAAGACGTTGCATTTGTAGCACACACAGAAGATGCTGGTATAATAGATGTATTCTCAGCAAGCGCAGCATCATCGAGGCCTTTCAGGGATGTGAATTGTGCTAAAACATGGGAGTGCAAAGTGGTTAACACGTTTCTTCCATGGACTCCACTGGGATGATCTTGGTATGCCTTATAAAAATATGATGACGTTGCTTTGAATATTCGATCATCCTGATATTTACGTCAAAGACGAAGAAAATATCACAATAATGCATAGAATTTTTGAAGCTATTCAAGACCTGGAATTCTATGGGTGTCCTGCTCTCCATCAGCTAAAGAAGACGAAGATTTGTGAAAATAGTGTTGCGTCAGCTTTTGAAAGTGTAAAATTACTTTTAAGTTGGATTAAAAAAATGAATGAATTTTTTACCTCACATTCTGTGTTTTCCTTTCTTTCTACCTAGCTCCCACTTCGACAGTATGTACGTTTGCCCAGGTCCTACGTCTGTAGCTTTGTTCAAGCACAGGTAATGCAATTTCAGACATGTTTGCTATATGTCTTTGGAAGCAGACATGATCAGGCGCCATATGTTCCGAAAAATCTATGCATGTTTTCCTCCATCTTAAACAGCACCTCTTCCTTATTCATTTTCTCCTCCTCTACACTCACATTCAACTGTCCTTCTTGATGTGTGCACTGCTACTGACACTAAATTCAAAGTTTAGTCTGTATAAATTTCAGTTAAGAGTAAATGTGCCCATTCTTATATTTATTTATTTACACGTCAAGTTCCGTAGGACCAAATTGAGGAGAAAATATACAAGGTCATGGAACGTGTCAGTACATGAACTTACAATATAAAAGTAATAACAGATAAAAATAAATGTTCATGAACCTCAAAAAAAGTCAGTCCATAAGTTTAAGTAAACGCTATCAGCAATACAATGAGAATCAGCTTAATTTTTCAAGGAACTCCTCGACAGAATAGGAGTACCCATGAGGAAACTCTTCAGTTTCGATTTGAAAGCGCGTGAATTACTGCTAAGATTTTTGAATTAGAGTGGTAGCTTATTGAAAATGGATGCAGCAGTACACTGCACACATTGCACAAGAGTTAAGGAAGTCCGATCGAAATGGAGGTTTGATTTCTGCCGAGTATTAACCGATTTAAAGCTGCTTATTCTTGGAAATAAACTAATATTGCTAACAAGAAACGACATTAAGGAATATACATATTGAGAGGCCAATGTCAAAATACCCAGGCTAGTGAAAAGAGGTCGACGAGAGGTTCGTGAACTCACACCACTTATTGCCCGAACTGCCCATGTCAGAGCCAAAAATATCTTTCTAGAATGGGAAGAGCTAACCCAAAACATAATACCATACGACGTAAGTGAGTTAAAATAAGCAAAGTAGATTAATTTACATGTCGAAGTATCACTCACTTTTGATACCGTTCGAACAGTGAGAATGGCAGTATTAAGTCTTTCAACAAGATCCTGAACATGGGCTTTCCATGACAGTTTACTATCTATCTGAACACCTAGAAATTTGAACTGTTCAGTTTCACTAATCATATGCCCATTCTGTGAGATTAAAACGTCAGGTTTTGTTGAATTGTATGTTAGAAACTGTAAACTGAGTCTTGCTATGATTACCGTTAGTTTATTTTCTACAAGCCATGAACTGTGGTCATGTACTGCTCTACTTGAAACCGAGTCAATGTTACACACAACACCCTTTTCTACCAAGCTAGTGTCATCAGCAAACAGAAATATTTTAGAGTTATCCATAATACTAGAGGGTGTATCATTTATATAAATAAGGAACAGGAGCGGCCCTAACACTGATCCCTGGGGCACCTCTCACTTGACAGTACCCCACTCAGATCCCACATCACAGCCGTTATCAACGTTGTGAATAATGACCTTTTGCTGCCTGTTGCTAAAGTAAGAGGTTAACCAGTTGTGAGCTACTCCCCTTATTCTGTAATGGTCCAACTTCTGGACCAATATTGTGAGATCAACACAAATACCTTTGTTAAATCAAAAAATACGCCAATCGTTCTAAATTTTTTGTTTAGCCCTCCAGTACCTCACAGAGAAAAGAGAATATAGAATTTTCAGTTGTCAAACGACTTCTAAAGCCGAACTGTACATTTGATAGCAAATCGTATGAAATAAAATAATCAATTAACCTTACATACACAGCCTTTTAGCTAACTTTTGCAAACACTGACGGCATAGAAATAGGTCTAACATTATCTACATGATCCCTTTCTCCGTTTTTATAAGCGGCTTTACTACTGAGTTCTTTAATCGATCAGGAAACTGACCATTCCTAAAGGAAAAATTACAAATATGGCTAAATACAGAGCTAACATGTGCAGCACAGTACTTTAATATTCTACTAGACACTCCATCATAACCATGAGAGTCCTTACTCTTCAGTGATTTAATTATTGACTCAACTTCAGTCTTGTCTCTATCACAGAGAAGCATTTCAAACGTCAATCTCGGAAAGGCATTTGCTCAGAAATTTATATGATTTCTTGTAGAAACTAAATTTTTAATTCTCCAGCAATGCTCAGAAAATGATTGTTAAACACTGTACATATATCTGATTTATCAGTAACATAAATATTATTACTGCGAAGTGAATTTATATCATCCACCTTGTGCTGCTGACCAGACACTTCTTTCACAACTGACCATATGGCTTTAATTTTATCCTGTGAATCAGCTATTCTATTTGTATACCACATACTTTTTGCCTTGCTAATAACATTTTTAAGTACCTTACAATACTGTTTGTGATGGGCTACTGTAGCTTGATTGTGACTACTTCTAACATTTTGATATAATTCCCGCTTTGTTCTAAATGATATCCTTATCCCACTAGTCAGCCAACCGGGCTGTCCATTACTGCTAGTACCCCGTTTAGAATGGTCTAATGAAAAGCAATTCTCAAAGAGCATGGGAAATGTGTTATGGAAAGCCTTGCATTTATCATCTATATTATCGGCACTATAACCATCTTGCGGCTCTTGTTACTTAACAAGTTTTAAAAAAAACTCTCCATTGCTGTTGGATTAGCTTTCCTATGTAGTTTGTAAATAAATATGAACTTGGTTTCAGTACAAAACCTTTTAGTGTTAAAATCTGTGCATCATGGTTTGAAAGGCCATTCACCCTTTTACTAACAGAATGCTCAACTAGTAATGAGGAATGAATAAAAATATTGTGTATGACTGTGCTACTGTTCCCCTGTACCCTAGTTGGAAAATACACAGTTAGCATCAGATGAATTTAGAAGATCTACCGACATCCTTTTTCTTGCACAGTCATATACAAAATTAATATTGAAGTCACCACATCTAACTACTTTCTGGTACTTCCTACAAAGTGAATCAAGAGCCCTCTCTAGCTTAAGCAAAAATGCTCTGAAATCAGAGTTAGAGGACCTATAAACCATTAATGCTGTACAACTTTCAAATATCTGTTCAGTCCAGTGTCGTGATAGTCTATGGATTCAAACGAAATACTGTTTTTTTACACACACGCCACTCTCCCAACCCGCAATGAACTCCTTGAGAAACAGCCAGCAAATCTGTAGCCTGGTAAAGAAAGCCTCTGAATTATAAAATTATTTAAGTGGTGCTCTGATATACCAATAATTTCAGAGTTAACATCTATTAGCAGTTCACTAACTTTCTCTAATACCTCTTATATTTTGATGAAATATGCTAATTCCTTCTCTACTTGGAAACATTACATTCTCTGTAGGTGAGCCCTTAGTGAGAGACACTTCCTTTAAGCAGATATACCTATCAGCTGACATCAGTCTAAAAAAGGTGCAGCTCTAACATCAACCTTATAGAAAGGTCATGTGCAATGCGCATTGTAAAAAAAACATATATTTGTTTGTTTTTAAAAAAAACTGATGATAAACGTTTTTTCCTTAATTAAACCGAAAAAACATATGGTAACAAATACAATTTGTTCATTTTTCATAAATATAAACGTTACATCTGAGTCAAGTTTCAGTAATGCGATTTTTGGCTACAGTTTCAGTTGTACAGTTTGATCCACAATTTCAACAGAGATGCTTTAAATCCCCAGTTATGATGTTTTTACTACAGGCTAGAACTAACGCAGAAATACTTTTTAACACTATTACTAGAATTTCAGGAGAGATACATGAAATTCAGTCTACGTAGAACTTTGACACTTTACAATTGATACAGTAGCACTTGCTTAGTGCCTTTACAACTCATAATTTACACAGTAGCTCTTTTCACAGTATATGTTTGACACCGTAGCACTGGTTGAGTGCATTTAGAGTTTACATTTGGCACAGTAGAGCTTCACAGTTTTCGATGAACTGGGAATTGTATCCACACTAAGAATTAATCTGAGTAGGTGACTAGCAGTGGGTGAAACTTAAAAATCAGAAACCATAAATGTGCAAGGTTATTTTTTCGTTGTCAGCACAAGGACGACGATATTTTCACACACATTAATACACATGATGTGTACAATATTGGCATGTTTACACATGGTAAAGCAATACACATATTAACAAACATGCACGTGCATGCACAGGCATACACACAGCACACTGCGCACTGCGCACTGCGCACTGCGCACGCACACACACTACTTGCATTGTGATAAATAGGTCATACTATTCTAGATGCATACAGAATTACAGTGTCTCTCCCTCTATCTCTCTCAATCACAGTCACCTATGTCCCCATTCTCATCAAGTGAATAATGCAAGTATAGGCGACTTTCAGTCTCATCCTCGCAAATAACCTGCTTATTATCGTGAGGTGACAGGCCAACTGTAAACTGCAGCACAGCATACACCTCATGTTAGGACATGAGGTGTATCGAATACCAGTACATACAGTGGAGCACCTTGAACAACGCCAAAGAGTCAGTGCAAATAATCTTCAGTTTCGAGGACCCTTGATGGCGGCATGACGAACCCCTTTGGTCGGCTCTGGGTGTCACGTTTCAGTCTGCCTTAAGCATACATCTTGGAATGCAGACCTACAAATTCCACACTCTTAGACTCATTCGCCTCCTCCTTCATTAGACCGATAACCTTCTTGTTCTACGGAACAATTAAGTATTATTGGCCGTGTATGAGCATGTATCGAATTCTTCATCTTAGTACCTCATTACTTCATAGGGATCGCAGTTCTTCACCCAACAGATTAAGCGCTCTATATCCATATAAATTAATTCGGAGCCACAAAATGAGATTCCTCAGCTGACAGCGGAATCAGTACATGTGGAGTTTGGAAAGATGTAGTATACATGTTTTCATATATGTAGCTTTTGTGAACTCTACTGCAACCTTCGCCAATTCCACAACCACAAAGTTCTTATTCAAAATAGTGACCTGCTTAAAATTTGGTCTGGCTATGCATTTCTTTACGTCACAACGCGTATCTCATTCGGTACTAATAAGAATTTCGATGTATTTTCTGAACTTTACCATTTTTTGGCAAAAATTGCATTATTCATTAATTTTAAAATATCTTTATAGGACCAACACTTCGCAGAAGCCCTCTTTGTGGTATTCGGATCAATGCATTCCTTCAGCCAGGGTGACTGCTTTAAGGAGATGACGTGGGTGATTCTACCCGGTTTCACCTCCAAACTGAGACACTGCTGGAGATTACTGTAGTGAATAATGTATGTCTGCTTATTAGCCAGCGTTGTCAACAGCCGCAAGTCGCTGTGTGCATCATGCAGACTAATAGAGTATGTGAGGTCTGCCTCAACAACATGCCCTACATCAGTATCAGACGCAACACTTCGGATTTCTCCCACTAATCTGTCGTATTCAGGCTCAGACAGCCATCGGAACTCACCAATCAGCAGCGATTGTTGCATTCAGGTCTAAGTTCGTGATATAACTAGACTCAAGGGATGCATCGAACCTCGCATCCATCCAAGGATTATTCGCCTTGGTGCGCCTGTGGACACATTGGCAAAGCCCTTCATGGATCCCTCGCTAAAAGAAAAGAAGCATATCAACATCGCTCAACGGTTAGATGCAGCAGTTCGTTTTCTTGAAAATAGTGTCCCAAGACAACGCAGGTGCTGTGTAACAAAAGATGGGGTCCAGAGCATAGGTGGTCATGCATAAACTCCGAAACTTCTCAAACACATCAGCAAGAAAGCTGAGGTCAGCGACCATGTAAAGTCTTGTCTACCCACCCAGAGATTCACAGCATGCTCATAGTCTGCCCTCCAAATGGCATCGCCTGTGAGGTTACTGGAGAATGCAGTTATGTCAGGTAGCCTGGTTTTGTCGAGTTTTCCCATACTGTTTAGATACTCGTATGGGAAAATACGCTTCCTAGTTCCAGGCTCAAACTTTGGGTCATCAGGGTAGGCACCTAGAGTGATGCGCATGTTCTCCTGAGGTAGAGTTTCAACGAGTTTCAGGAGTGGCACATGTATAAAACGTAGCGAGCCCAGGAAGAGGAGAATAGTTTTAGGCGTCATTCTTTTGGAGAAGGAGATGTATTTCTTGACACTTTTAGGCAGGACACTGACCTAATTTTTCTCCCAGCCGAAATCAGCCAAGAGCTCAACAAGAAGTTAAGCATCATCTCCGCTTAAATTATGGAACAAAACGGGTATGTGCCTTGGTAACTGATACTTCAAATTGCATGTATTGTTAGCTGTACCATTGAACTTCCCCATAAGATAACTGTGATCCCAATTAGGAGTTTCCTCTTTTCTATCTAATGGCAGCCACAAATACGGCAGTCAACCGTATTATTGTGCAAATCATGATTCTCTTTTGACTCCCTCATGGAGATGTTGCAGCTGTAAAAACCCATCAACTTCCCATGAAAGTTTTTCGAGTTCAGTGAGCAGTCAAATCGCCTGATCATCTCTAGCAAATGTTTGTGGCTGTTAAGACTTCAATCAAATGAGCACACTTATTAGTAAGAAATCACCTACGGTACATGTTACTCTGTGAATGTTGTTTTGAGACAGTGGGGTAGCCCTCACAGCATATCACAGGAGTGAGGAGGCTCTCAAAGTCCACTAGAAACGTACATCGCTCCTGGTGGTGGGCATTCTGTAACTCTAAGAGTTTATCTTCCTCGGGGGGCATCTCAACACATACCACGTCCTGGGAAGAGCAATCGACGCTTTGATAATAACTCACCAGTGGAGAGGACACTGAGATATCTGAAGCAAAAATGCTGTTTATACCTGTTTACTCAGTTGAAGTGAAAGTAGTTAGGACAAACCTTTGATCCAGACATAGTGAAAATTGTGTCCCATTGGCAATAAGAGCATGTTCACATCAAAATTACACTCAGTTGCTAATTTTGATAAATGAAGGGGTCCAACAACTTTGCATGTGACTTTGCTATCGTCATCAACATTATCTAGCTTGTCGTTCGTCAGGCCATAAATGTTAACCGAAATATCCTCATTCTGCCTCTCACATTTGGATATGGCCTTAAGTTTCAGGAATTCATACAGTCAAAGTTATAAGACCTATGAACATCAATACCCCTGCCGTATCGAGATGGGCACTACGGATTTTTCTCGTAATTTATTTCACAAGCCAGGATAGACCACGCAAAACAAAAGTTGTCTGTTTCCTTTTTGACATTAATACATGCATAATTAGCAGCTATAATGTTAGGAAGCTTGATTCCATTTACAGGACAGAAGACACGTGTGTGCGGAGGTCCAGGTGTAGTACATGGTTGAGTGCTATTCCCGAGCCTCTGACTTCTATCTCGGAAATATGTCCCAGTTTGTATAAAAAGTAATGAGACTGATTTTTTTTGCTGACGCAACTGTACTCCGCAGCGCGCGCTCGTCCGTGGGGTTTGTGGTGGCGGGTGTCTGGTCCAAAGTGCGCGGAGTTCCGGTCTCTGCGGGTTCTTGTCTAGGCAGCTTCGTGCGTTGAGTCGACACATCGCAAAGTCGTCGGTCGTGGCGCAACATACAGCAAACGATCGAGCAACATTAGGCAATCACGTTTTGTGTGAAACTAGGAAAATCGGGACCAGAAACGCTGGATATGTGTCGGCAAGACTAAGGCGATGATTGCCTGTCAAAAGCCCAGGTTTTCAGGTGGGTGAAGAGATTTAAAGAGGGTCGGGACAGTGTTCAGGACGAGGACCGCTCTTAACACCCGTCAACCAGCAAATATCGAACGTGTGCTTGTTTTATTGAACACCGACTGTCAGATGAGTGTCAAGATGGTAGCAGACGACCTCGGACTTCATACAAGGACAGTGCACAACACCATCACCAAAGAATTGTCGATGAGGAAGATCTGCGCTGAGATAGTCCTCAAGATTTTGTCAGACGTCCAAAAGCAAGCGCGTATGGACGCCTGCCAAGAAAATCTCAAGAGTCTTGAAGATGATCTGGAATTTTTGGATAACGTTATCACCGGAGACGAAACCTGGGTGTTCCAGTGCGACCCGGAGACAAAGCACATGAGCCCCAAATGGCACGCTGCAGCTTCCTCACTTCCAAAAAAGGTCCACGTGGCGAAATCGAAGGTGAAAGCCATGCTGATTGTGTTTTTCGACGTCAGGGACGTGGTTCATCATGAGTTTGTGCCCCAAGGTCAAACTGTCAACGGTGCTTTTTGTTGCGAAGTGCTCTAGAGACTGAAAACCATGCTCCATCGTGTGAGGCAGGCACTGCCGATGATTGGAAGATGCGTAATGACAACGCACCCTGGGCAAGAAAGGGATTACAACGATTCCCCATCTCCCCTATAGTTTCCATGTGGCCCCTCCAGACTTCGTTTTGCTCTCCAAACTAAAAGCTTCGCCGGAAAGGACACCATGATCGGACACTGGAGGAGGTCCACGCCGCCACGACGAGGGCTTTGAAGGCCATCCCGGACTCAGCATTCGCGGCAGCAATTGAAGTATGGAAATCTCGCATGCAGCCGGTTACTGACTCTCATGGGTCATATATTCAAGAGTACTAAGTAGTTGTAGTAATATCTAGAATAAATTTTGATTCATTAGCTCATCTCAATACTTTTTATACAAACCCTGTAGTACTCATGATGGATTCTTTGAATCACTCAGTGATTGAGATACTCCCTGATATCACGCTATTTCCTCCCACATATACAGGGTGTTACAAAAACGTACGGCCAAACTTTCAGGAAACATTCCTCACACACAAGTAAAGAAAACATGTTATGTGGACATGTGTCCGGAAACGCTTGCTTTCCATGTTAGAGCTCATTTTATTACTTCTCTTCAAATCACATTAATCATGGAATGGAAGCACACAGCAACAGAACGTACCAGCGTGACTTCAAACACTTTGTTACAGGAAATGTTCAAAATGTCCTCCGTTAGCGAGGATACATACATGCATCCATCCTCTGTCACATGGAATCCCTGATGCGCTGATGCAGCCCTGACGAATGGCGTATTGTATCACAGCCGTCCACAATACGAGCACGAAGAGTCTCTACATTTGCTACCGGGGTTGCGTAGACAAGAGCTTTCAAATGCCCCCACAAATGAAAGTTTACTAGCACATGTCCACATAACATATTTTCATTATTTGTGTGTGAGGAATGTTTCCTGAAAGTTTGGCCGTACCTTTTTCTAACACCCTGTAGACAGCATTTGTCTCCTCACCTCCACTGTCTGTTTGTGGGCGGGGGGAGTGGAGGTGTGGGGGTGGGGGGGGGGGAGGAGGGATGAGTGATTTCACACCAAAGTACTGCACTACACTTAATTGGGGGATACCACAGATCGCTTTGATTTTGAGGAGCTCTGTCTCTATGACAGGGAGGCCCACTTTCAGACACCTGACTGGGTCCCAGTACCCTCCCGCCTGGTTTTCTACGCGAGAAAACGAGATATGCCCCTCAAAAGCATCCTCAATCACCGTGTAACTTAGTTGTGGCATGAACTAATGTCCATCACTGATATGACGGGGGAGGATGATGGTGTCGGGAATGATAGGGACCAGGGTATGCGCCGAGGCACATGAATCATGGGTTGGTGAGGGTGATCTGTCTGAGGATGAGGAGAAGGCCAGAGTGAGCAGCCTGTATGTTTATGTTCCAGGCGTGAACCATTAGCCCGAGGGGCAGGAGTTAATTTCCCTGCAGGCTGACCCCAGGATGCCAGAGTGGTTGTGCCGGTGTGGGTTGTGTGGTAGCGGCTGTGGTCGTTGCTTTTTCTGTGCAGCCACCAGCGGTGCTCTACACGGTGGTGCGTGCCACTGTGGTGTGTGCTTCATGCCCATTGCAGCCCTTAGCACTCACGCCACAGCAACCTGAGGCGTCATGTCTGTGAAAGAATAACAACAATTAAGTAGAATGATTCCAGATACAGATCGATGATTGCAGCATATAATCACAGCGAGTATAAACAAAAAACAACTACCTTTTACATTCTGGCTCCAAGGCATTAGCTGTTTGTCAACATCATAAGGAATATGCCCCACCCAGGTAAGTCCTCTTCTAAAGGGCCAAGTCATAACGCCTTTGTCCGTCTTCCTCAGAGGATCTGAAACTGATTACAGCAAAAGATTGATTATACATAACTAAAAAAAAAAGTTCTGACCAGATGGAAGGGACGGCTCCTGGTCATCATCATAGATGCCTACCCCTGTGAGACTCTTCTCTTGCTCCAAAGTAACATCTACAACAACGAAGAATATATGTCTCACACAACTGTATACAATGAAAAAAAGCCTGTCAAACAACGATATTTTACAAATATACTTACATTCTTGATGTGTAGCTTGCTGCCACTGCTTTTCAGCCTCCAGCAGCTGCTCAAGTCCGTTCAGCTGCCGCGCTCATGCTGCAACATCGAGATCAAAACTTTTATAAGCTCCTGTTACGATTTGAATACATCAAGAGCTGTTTTCTGACCACGTAAACTATCAGACACACAAAATTTGGAGATGTACTTATGAGACTTCTTCTCAGCTTCCAGCTGATGCTCTAGGTCAGCCAGCATTTTGGAAATGAATGCTGCAAGAGCAAGAGAAAGAACTTTTGTTACTAAAGCTTTTTTTCTATTGTATAGACACTTGTTACGAAAATGTAGCAAGATCTCGAAAAATTGGAATACTTTGCTATGAAATTTTATAACTGTTGCAATTTGAACACATATTTTTTCTTACCAACACATACACAGCATTTGCTCCAAGTTTAACCATTTCCTACCACCTCTGCCGCTGGAGCTGCTACTGGCTGAATGTTTCACGTTATAACGAGCACACAATCTTAACTAGACAGTGCTGAAGACAGACTGATGATGGTTGTGGAGGGGTTGGGCTTTGTTACCTTCAGACTCCACCCTCTGCTTTACAGAGAGCCAATAGGAATTCAGAATACCACTGTGAGAAGCTGGAACACATCTTCGTTTTGTTCATGCAACTTGGAGCATGCTTGGTGATGGTGGCTGAGAAAACAGAATGTTGCTGTGAAGGGAGATCTATCTATCAGATCATTCTGGGACAAACAGATTTTTTCCGAAAAAATCCTTTGTTTGCCAGCAAATGGCTGCACCTGGCTGGAAAATTGGACACATCTGCTACCTTTCGTTGCTCGTTCTGGGACAAACATATAGCATGGTACTTCCTTTGCTATTGCTGCAGGTGGATGGAAGCATCATCTTTTGTTCATAGGATGTTTGTTTTGTTTGAAATCAGGCTTTGGCAGCTGACTTCAATCAGCTTCATCTCTGGAAATACTTATTTTTGTTTGGCAGGGCACAGCTGTGTGAAGAAGACGCTATCTTCCAAAAACAAGTCTTTTATTCATTCTAGAGGGTGCAGCAGGCATCCACTGTCATACAGTTCAGCAACATTGGCTCAGTTCGCACATCAATCGTCTGCCACTTCTATCTGATCACTGGCTGGCTCAGTGAGTTGCGGGGAGTGAGTTGCTACTTTAGATGAACTAGATAATTCTTAACTGTACGTTTAAATGCATGCAAGCTCTCGATAGCACACGAAAAAGTTGAGACCTTTAGTGACAATATTGATTTCCTATGGGCCCTGCGTGATGCCGAGCGTTCGCGATGTATGTCGAGCAAGGAGACTTATGTGACGCCACAATTTCGTTGCAGGACCCATATTATTCGTGGGCCCCGGCGCAAGGGGCCATAGCCACGTTTGAAACTGCCGCTCCCTTGACACTTGTAGGGAGGGGGCAGAAGCAGTTTCAAACGTGTCACCGACCCCTCGCAACGGGGCCAACGAGATATACGGGCCCTGCAACGAAATTGTTAAGTCACACAAGTATGCTTGGCCACCACACGTGGGGAGCGCTCGCGTTACGGAAAATCAATATTTAATGTGATAGGTACCGACTAAAGGTCTTAATTTTGTCGTGTGCTATCAAGAACTTGCATTCATGTAAACGCGCAGTCAAGAGGTATTAAACCCATCTCAAATAGTTACTCACTCCCCACCGGAGACGGCTGTTGCTACTCGCAAGACCACCAGTGTCACGTGATGTGATATACGCGCCATGGCCTGTCTTTCTCGTGAGCCTCGCCTCGCAACATATGAAATCACTCGGTCCTGTCGCGGTACGGAGCAACACCGCCTCTACAGAAGGCCCCGACATTTCTTCGTCAGTCATTAGTGACGCAGCAACGACTACGCATTGCAGAGTTTCTTGTGTGTTATTTAATGTGGTTTTGCGACAACGTCAGTTTTAATGAGCGCTTTCACGATGGTTTACAATTGTTGTGCTCCTCACTATAAAGGAAATTATCCAAATGGACCTAAGGTCCATGTGTTTTCCTTTCCGAAAGACGAAAATCTTCGTTGTAAGCGGATTTCTGCCATTCAGAGGGATGCATTTTCACCAAGCAGATGTTCTAAAGTAAGTGCCATAGTGATGCACTGTTTAACAGGTTCTAATAAGTCTTCGCTATTTATTTATACCTTTAAGAGTCCTGTATGATATTGTAGCAGCTACCTATATTGATATTATGTCATTAGCCTTACTTAGCAAACGAATTATGAGCGCACTGTTCAGCGAGTTGTATTTCACAGTTGTACACATGCTACACCGTTTTCTGTGTTCCGGTGTTTCTCAAGGCACTATATGTTTAACTTGCATATTGGAAACAAATGCTTTCCAAAATAAACGTCATAGTGTCGTGTTGTGATAAAATAAGGCAGCCTTTAAGAAGAAATTTTCCTTAAAACTAATAGTATGCAGTTTCTAACCTGTGAACCGTAATATATTCTATCATTGTTTTCGAAATAATTTTCAGGTATCTGACACTACATTTTCCAAAAGAGGATGTTTTGAAAAATACTAAGTGCTTTGACGAAAAACCTGGCCAGAAAAAACTGGCTCCTTTCTAAACACTACTACTCATAGCTGAATTTTAGCCATCCGTTTTCTCCAACTGCCCTCAATATCTCACACAATAAACGAGAGCGGCCGGAAGGACAAGGTTTGACAACAGCACTTTGTGTGCAGCAGTATCCGAATGCCTGTGTACATATAAACTGTTTGAGCGAAGAAGGAGACCCACGACATGTAGTGAAGTCATTAACTGCTAGGAAAGCAAAAAATGTAGGGAAAGTTAGGGAAAAATTTAGTGGAAGTTGGACTATAGTGAAGAAAAAATGGGTATTTTTTGTTTTTATTGACACTTCAAATTTTGTGACACTTTTGCCAGTGTCTGCTAGTGTAACTTGTGATAAATGTTTTTAATGAACAAACAGCTCTAAATACTGTGAGTAGTCACAGTTTCTCAAAAAAGCTTCAAGAAATTGGTCAACTTACTGACATTTTAGAATTGTTTCTTTCCATAAATGCCAATTTCCAATACACAAAGGACAACAAAAATATAATTTGTAAAACCTTACAAAATATTGGGAAAATTTCAAAAGACAAAGAAAGAAATATAGAATTCCTTACAGTACAAGTTAGGCTGTTGACTGTAGCTCAAGAACAGTTGAGGTATTCTACTGAATTTATACTAATCTGTACCATATTATCTTCAGTATCTCAACGTGCTTACAGGCTTATGAGAAAGTCTCATTACATGTTTTTTTGCCACATCATCATACACTTCAAAAAATATATTTAAAGTCTGGTGCAAGCCCTCAGAAGGAACAGTTGGAGGATAACGTTTTTACTTATGTTACTCACAAGATTAGTTATTTACAACCAGAGCATCATGTTGGCTCGTTAACAGTTGATGAGATGCACATTAAACCGTATTTGGAATATAAGGGGGGCGATATTCTAGGGATAACATTTAATGGTATAACAGGAGCTAGTTCTGGATATGTTTTAATGATCCAGAGCCTTTTGTCTTCATTTAAAGAAGTACTGCATGTTGTACCTGTAAATACTCCTCACACATGTGACCTTTACAGTTATGTTAAAAATGTTATAACGGGCTTGCATAGTATAGGAAGTTATTTGTGTTGTGAATGACAACAATTCCATAAACATAGAGCCACCAAAAGAGTGTTGTCTATCCCCATCCTTCAGATCCTTATTCTTAATCATTGATAATGTGCATCTGTCGAAAAGCACTAGGAACAACTGGATCAACCAGAAAAATTCCCACCAGGTCGTCACATACCCGAGGTTTGAAAACTTGGACAAAATTTGTACTGAAAGCTGCTTTATTTTCTGCCCTTCAGAAACTCCATACTTTGAAAAGTAAACCCGTAATAAAGTAGTCCTATGGCTTGTGTATGAAATATCTCTGTCCTTCAAATTTTGAAAAGGAGAATGTAAAATACACTCTAAATATTTTGAACTCATATGGTGTACAGGGTATTCTCACTTTAGGTCAGGAACGTAATCTGTATGAGTACCAGAGTACTGCATATTTTATTACTTTAATTGAAAAATGGTGGTTAGTTGTGAATGTTCAAATGAAATACAAAGGTGAATGTTTGAAAGATTCACTGAAGCATCCATTGGCAGTGAAAGAAAATGAGTATAATTTCTTGTTTCTGAATAAGTTTTTGAATTGTTTAGGTATAGATGTTTGGGATCATTTAGGCTTAAAATACAACTGCCTTGCATAAGACATCGATTCGGCACTATCACATACCACCCACAGGTTAACTGAAATGGCCAAGTACTGTATTAATAATTTTGGCTTTAAGTACATTCTCCCAGGAAAATACAGATACATGCACTTGAGGCAAGGTTTGGCAGTTACTGGACATATGCAGGTTCACAGTACTTAGTATCCTTAAGACAAATATTTGAACCTCAGTGTAAGATAAAACTTCAGGACCTTCGTCCATTGCAATCCAGTCTCTACATCTACATCCATACTCCGCAAGCCACCTGACGGTGTGTGGCTGGGGGTACCCTGAGTACTTCTATCGGTTCTCCCTTCTATTCCAGTCTCGTATTGTTCGTGGAAAGAAGGAATTTCAGTATGCTTCTGTGTGGGGTCTAATCTCTCTGATTTTATCCTCATGGTCTCTTCGCGAGATATACGCAGGAGGGAGCAATCTACTGCTTGACTCTTCGGTAAAGGTATGTTCTCGAAACTTTAACAAAAGCGCGTACCGCGCTACTGAGCGTCTCTCCTGCAGAGTCTTCCACTGGAGTTCATCTATCATCTTCGTAACGCTTTCGCGATTACTAAATAATCCTTTAACGATGTTCGCTGCTCTCCGTTGGATCCTCTCTATCTCTTCTATCAACCCTATCTGGTACGGAGCCCACACTGCTGAGCAGTATTCAAGCAGTGGGCGAACAAGCGTACTGTAACCTACTTTCTTTGTTTTCGGGTTGCATTTCCTTAGGATTCTTCCAATGAATCTCAGTCTGGCATCTGCTTTATCGACGATCAACTTTATATGATCATTCCATTTTAAATCACTCCTAATGCGTACTCCCAGATAATTTATGGAATTAACTGCTTCCAGTTGCGGACCTGCTATTTTGTAGCTAAATGATAAGGAATCTATCTTTCTATGTATTCGCAGCACATTGCACTTTTTTACATTGAGATTGAATTGCCATTCCGTGCACCATGCGTCAATTCGCTGCAGATCCTTCTGCATTTCAGTACAATTTTCCATTGTTACAACCTCTAGATACACCACAGCATCATCTGCAAAAAGCCTCAGTGAACTTCTGATGTCATCCACCAGGTCATTTATGTATATTGTGAATAGCAACGGTACTATGACACTCCCCTGCGGCACACTTGAAATCACTCTTACTTCGGAAGACTTCTCTCCATTGAGAATGACATGCTGCGTTCTGTTATCTAGGAACTCTTCAATCCAATCACACAATTGGTCTGATAGTTCATATGCTCTTACTTTGTTCATCAAACGACTGTGGGGAACTGTATCGAACGCCTTGCGGAAGTCAAGAAACACGGCATCTACCTGTGAACCCGTGTCTATTGCCCTCTGAGTCTCATGGACGAATAGCGCGAGCTGGGTTTCGCACGACCGTCTTCTTCGAAACCCATGCTGATTCCTACAGAGTAGATTTCTAGTTTCCAGAAAAGTCATTATACTCGAACATAATACGTGTTCCAAAATTCTACAACTGATCGACGTTATAGATATAGGTCTATAGTTCTGCACATCCGTTCGACGTCCCTTCTTGAAAACGGGGATGACCTGTGCCCTTTTTCAATCCTTTGGAACGCTACGCTCTTCTAGACACCTACGGTACACCGCTGTAAGAAGGGGGGGCAAGTTCCTTCATGTACTCTGTGTAAAATCGAACTGGTATCCCATCAGGTCCAGCGGCCTTTCCTCTTTTGAGCGATTTTAATTGTTTCTCTATCCCTCTGTCGTCTATTTCGATATCTACCATTTTGTCATCGGCGCGACAATCTAGAGAAGGAACTACAGTGCAGTCTTCCTCTGTGAAACAGCTTTGGAAAAAGACATTTAGTACTTCGGCCTTTAGTCTCTCATTCTCTGTTTTAGTACCATTTTGGTCACAGAGTGTCTGGACATTTTGTTTTGATCCACGTACCGCTTTGACATAAGACCAAAATTTCTTATGATTTTCTGCCAAGTCAGTACATAGAACTTTACTTTCGAATTCATTGAACGCCTCTCGCATTGCCCTCCTAACACTACATTTCGCTTCACGGAACTTTTGTTTGTCTGCAAAGCTTTGGCTATGTTTATGTTTGATGTGAAGTTCCCTTTGCTTCCGTAGCAGTTTTCTAACTCGGTTGTTGTACCACGGTGGCTCTTTTCCACCTCTCACGATCTTGATTGGCACATACTCATCTAACGCATATTGTACGATGGTTTTGAACTTTGTCCACTGATCCTCAACACTATCTGTACTTGAGACAAAACTTTTGTGTTGGGCCGTCAGGTACTCTGTGACCTGCTTTTTGTCACTTTTGCTAAACAGAAAAGCCTTCCTACCTTTTTTAATATTTCTAGTTACGGCTGAAACCATCGATGCAGTAACCGCTTTGTGATCGATGATTCCCTGTTCTGCGTTAACTGTTTCAAATAATTCGGGACTGTTTGTCAACAGAAGGTCTAATATGTTATCGCCACGAGTCGGTTCTCTGTTTAACTGCTCAAGGTAGTTTTCAGATAAAGCGCTCAAAAAAATTTCACTGGATTCTTTGTCCCTGCCACCCGTTATGAATGTTTGAGACTCCCTGTCTATAACCGGCAAATTAAAATCTCCACCCAGAACTATAACATGGTGGGGAAATCTACTCTAAATATTTTCCAAATTATCCTTCAGGTGTTCAGCCACAACAGCTGCTGAGCCAGGGGGCCTGTAGAGACATCCAATTACCATGCCTGAGCCTGCTTTAACAGTGACCTTCGCCCAAATTATTTCACATTTCGGATCTCCGTCAATTTCCTTCGATACTGTTGCACTTCTTATCGCTATAAACACGCCTCCCCCTTCACTGTCCAGCCTGTATCTGCGATATACATTCCAATCTGAGTTTAGAATTTCATTACTGTTTACGTCTGGTTTTAGCCAACTTTCTGTCCCTAGTACTATATGGGCGTTGTGACCGTTTATTAATGAGAGCAGTTCTGGGACCTTTCTATAGACGCTCCTGAAGTTTACTATTAGCACATTAATATTGTTATTCCCTGTTGTATTTAGCCTACTCCTACCTTGCCGCGTCTCGGGAGGCGTCTTGTCGGGCCTAGGGAGGGAATTCTCTAACCTAAAAAACCCCCATGTGCACTCCACATGTGCTGCGCTACCCTTGTAGCCGCTTCCGGCTTCTCAGAATGTGACTGTTTCTTTGAAAAGTACTGACGAAGGCAGTGTCCCTTCATGCCCAGTTGATAAGGGAGTCACTACTATATCATTTACATGGTGTTAGTGACCAATTCATATTTTCCTAAATGTGTGGAGGAGGTGAAGAAACTTCTTCTGCTTCTTACATATTTAGGTGATTACTGTACTCGGATTACTCTGAAGAGATTGAAGTATGAATTTTGTGCTACAGTAATGATTTTGGAAAAGGAAGCATTGGATGAAGATATTTCTGGTAACAACTCTTTAAAAGCAGACTAGGTTAGGCAAGGCCTGCTGTACCTTCACCTCAATATGGTGAAAGCTGTCATGTGCAACTACGTAACAGTGTAGGAGCGAGGCTCAACTCTTGAGAGACAGCAATCAGAGAAAACTTGTAATTAATTTGACGACAGGCAGAATGAACAGATTAGGTTTCTCTGTACCATGCTTCACTTGCGAAAATGGACATTCTAAAGACTGAATACTGAGTAAGCTGCTACTTGTTTCTACAAATATACTTCTTAATGATTATGTGGAGAAAATGAACGATAATCGTGTTAATGTTTAAAAAAGAGGAAACTAGAGAGTTTGAAATAAGAAATACTGTGAATGTAATTGTAATGGCATTATCATCAATACAAATTAAAATTTAATGTTTTAATTAAAAACATTCTAATATAGTAATGTAGATCATTTATTTAAATGTGAGGAGACATCTCTTCTTAAGTACTATGATGACAGAAATATTTGACTGGTAGAAGGAAAAAAACATTTTATATCATAAAATTTTGTTCACTAATAGTTTTTGTGTTATGCTGTAAGATGCGAAAATTTATATTTTATTGCATGCACATAGGTTTTTTTACTGTCATAATAGTGATGTCTACCCCAAAATACACGAAACTTGTGATAGTAGGTGCTCAACACATGTTGTTCAGAGTATTGTGTATCAACCAATTAAGTATGTAATTAATTAAAGTTCTTAGTAAAGCATACATTGCTGAACTTAACTTTCATAGTCCAACATTAACAGTCTTGGTACTGCTTACACATCATTAGTTTGTTTTATGAGGAAGTTGGTCCTTACAGGGTTGCTTCTTCAACTAACTATAGGCTTATTTGTGCTCTTCTTGTATATTGGTTGGTCTATGGATGGAGGAGCTTTTGATATTACGGAAAAGAGATTTCTCGCCCCTGTACATGGTTGGTGGGGAAGCTGTAAGGAGAAGACGAAAAAAGAGAGAGAGGGAAGATATTTATTTTATTTAATAAAATTGTGTTGTTCCAAGTTTCTCTTTTAAGCTGTTAGATGTCGATGTTTTCTTTTATTGTGGGCTTTTTCTGTATAGTATTCTGTGGTGCTGCCTTTATTTAAACAGGTAATTATTGCTTGATTGTTGACGTTATTTCAGTTCTCTGTATTAGTATGTATTCACCACATTTTGAATTATGACCGATTCCCTGCATTCACCATTTCACAGATCAATTTTAACTGTTAGCGCTCTTGCTACGTAATAAGTGCAGTTTTGATTTTACTGTTATCAAAGTTTGAGTTAACGTTCGTTTTTATTTTCTGTAGAATGTAAGAGAATCGTAAGCAATTTTACAAGTGACAGCCCCGACGGAAGCTTACGCACTAATTCATTTCACTGAGGTTTAAGGCGTTTCACCATAGAAGTATTTTCTTTTGTTGCCTGCTTACAATCCTTTTCGACGAAAAGTTCAACGAAAAGAAGTCGAAGTCTGGTAACATTGGGACATTCATGCATGTATATTAAATACATTATTCGCCTTTTCAGTGAAGACATCAAACGGAAAAAAACCTGCTTTATACGTGGAAATAAGTTTCCATATCGGATTGGAAGTGGTGTGTACTATCGGTTGACTGTAAAATTTCCGAAGCTCTGAACCGTGGAATGCATCTTCTCATATTGATCTACGTTACAGTCTGCAGGTGGTAGTAATACACACACCAAAAAGACTTTTGGATCACCCCTGTTCCCAGAACTCCTGAAGACTGTGGATATTTTATCACAGACACAGTCCCTTTGACTGTTAAGAGATGTCACTAAACCCGTCTAAAGATATAAACAACCATGCATGAGCACAGCCTATTAAACTGAGTGATTCCGACAGCCGATCACTTCCAGTCATTCCACCTGGAAGGAGATACACGACTCGTCTGTAGTTCAACCATGCCTAGACGGTGAATACTGCGGTTCGATCGCGTCCGCATTGTTACTTTGTGCCAGGAAGGGCTCTCAAAAGGAAAGTGTCCAGGCGTCTCGGAGTGAACAAAGCGATGTTGTTCGGACATGCAGGAGATACATAGACAGGAACTGTCGATGACATGCCTCGCTCAGGCCGCCTAAGGGCTGCTACTGCAGTGGATGACCTCTAACTACGGATAATTGCTCGGAGGAGACCTGACAGCAACGCCGCCCTGTTGCATAATGCTTTCCGTGCAGCCACAGGGCGTCGTGTTACGACTCAAACTATGTGCAGTAGGCTGCATGATGCGCAACTTCACTTCCGACGTCCATGGCGAGGTCCATCTTCACAACCATCACACCGTCCATGCAGCGCCGTTCAGATGGGGCCAACAACATGCCGAATGGACCGCTCAGGATTGGCATCACGTTCTCTTCACCGATGAGTGTCGCATATGCCTTCAGCCAGACGATCGTCGGAGATGTGTTTGGAGGCAACCAAGTCAGACTGGACGCCTTAGACACACTGCTCAGCGTGCGTAGCAAGGTGGAGGTTCCCTGCTGTTTGGGGTGGCATTATGTGGGACCGACATACGCCACTGGTGGTTATGGAAGGTGCCGTGTACGATAATTGAATGTCATCTTTCGACCGATAGTGCAACCATATCGGCAGCATATTGGCAGGGCATTAGTCTTCAAGGACGACAATTCGCGCCCCCATCGTGCACATCTTGTGAATGACTTCCTTCAGGATAACGATATCACTCGATAACGATATCACTCGATAACGATATCGCTCGACTAGAGTGGCCAGCATGTTCTCCAGACATGAACCCTATCGAACTTGCCTGGGATAGACCGAAAAGGGGTGTTTATGGACGACGTGACCCACCAACCACTCTGAGCGATCTACTACGAATCGCCATTGAGGAGTGGGACAATCTGGATCAACAGTGTCTTGATGAACTTGTGGATAGTATGCCACGACGAATATAAGCATGCATAAATTGAAACATCCCCTTAGAAAAATTAGTGAATTACTGTGCCGATAAACCTCTTGCGTTATTTGATTTTCAAACAGCTGAGCAGTACTGAACGTACTTAGACATTTCTCTATTTACTTATTCTGATCAATATTAAAATTACACACAATATTTTTTGCGCAACTTTCAATAATTGCTACAAAAGAATGGCCCTGGCTGATCACTTACCTCACAAAAATCTTCGATACTCGAACTACTGCAGTACAGCGAGCGCCAATACTGCCAGCTAAATAAAGGATTCTAACTACTGAAGGCACTAACTACTGATAGGTATAGTTAGCAAATGAAAGATTTTGATAGAGGACAAACAATATATTTACCTTAATAATATTCAAAGTCATCATACATATATCAGTTAATGATATACATTATTACAAATTTACTCTTTCTGATGGACACACTAGGTACTAAAAGATGGGAACAATGGCAGGAGGGTATCCACAATGAGGAAATCAAAGAAAAACTGGGAATGAACTCTATAGATGTAGCAGTCAGGGCGAACAGGCTTAGATGGTGGGGTCATATTACACGCATGGGAGATGCAAGGTTACCCAAGAAACTCATGAGTTCAGCAGTAGAGGGTAAGAGGGGTCGGGATAGACCAAGGAGAAGAAGGTACCTGGATTCGGTTGAGAATGATTTTGAAATAATAGGCTTAACATCAGAAGAGGCACCAATATTAGCACTGAATAGGGAATCATGGAGGAATTTGTAAAGGGGGACTGTGCTCCAGACTAAACGCTGAAAGGCATAGTCAGTCTTAAATGATGTTGATGTTGATCTTGATGATGATGTACACACGTCCAGATCGTCCTCTCTCAAAATTCTGCCATCTCTCTCCCCACATCCACCACTGCTGGCGCCTCACCTCGAACTGCGCAACCCTACGCGCTGTTCACATCCAACTGCCCAACACTACAGTAGCAAATTCCAACAATGCAAACCAGCCACAGACTGCACACAGCACAGTCAGCGATTTTCATACATGACGCTACGTGGCTTTACACAAAAAATCCTAAACAACCTACTTACCCGTGCTACTGGGTATTAGAGGTACCGGTGTGTACAGCTATCTGGACCACTACCTCTGAAGATCTCGACCCATTGCATGTCGTATCACCTGTGTGGTTTTCATGAGCAATGAAAAGGGCGGAACTGATGTTTATGTTGAGCTCTATTCCAGTTTTCTCTCTACAGGTTCCGGAACTCTTGGAACCGAGGTGATGCAAAACTTTTTTTGATGTATGTACATTGCAATGGCCCTCAATTTATAGGGTAATCGTAGTGATGAAATCGTTTTCGTAAAAGAGAACTATAGACTCCAAAAAATTATCAAATATTTTGTACAGAAATAAAAGATACTTACGTGAGGTAGTGATATGCAGGCCCAGGCGTTTCTGCCTGCAAAGGGCCCGGCCTACACTTAGCCTCGGTCTACCCGAGGTGACATCACAAACAAGCGCCCAAGCCTTACTTAGAGTCGATGTTGAAAGAAGATCTTAGTAGCTGCCACACTTCCCTCCTGATCATGCGTGACTCTGGTCCCCTCTGGAAGGGTCAAGACGCTGGCATTGCATCTACTACATAAACAGAACACAGTGCCAGCCCTGGCAGTCAGTGATTTTACCTCCTGATGATGAAGATGGTAATGATGAAGGCAGCTACCGAAATCTCGAGTGTATCTTAAGTGATGCGGTGTGTAAACTGAGAAGATTTTATTGAAGCATTAGCTAGGTATCCGACGTTGCCTGAGTTTGTAGTTGTTCCAATCTGCTACCATTCCATCTCCTTCTTCCCCTTCTCTCTGCTCATCTCAAACTAACTCTTTTTCTGTCCGTCTTCTCCCTCCGCTCTCTCTGTCCAACTCTTCCTGCCCGTTCTGACCATCTCCCTCTCCTCCCTCTCACTGTCATCTCCTCCTCCTTCCTATCTCTGCCTGTCATCTCCTCTTTTTTCTTTGTCCATCTCCTTCTTTTCCCTCTCTGCACATTTCCCACCCCTCTCTCTCTGTGCAACGACTCCTCCCCCTATCTATCTTCCCCTTCGCGCTCTGTCTGTCCTCCTCCTCCGCTCCCCTCTTCCCTCTCCACGCCATCACTCCCTCCCCAATAAGAGGCTGGTAGTTCTTCCCTCACAGTATTTCTTTCTAGATCGTTACTACAAGTACCAAATTTGGTTGAAATCGTTCCACAGGTTTAGGATGAGCGTTTTACCTTTGGTTTCGCCGACGCATGCACGTGTCCAATATATTTCACATATTTTTTTAACGTATCTCCTACGTATTTCACACGTATCACTAGTAAATTTCGCCCTGCAGTTTCATTTTCACGCAGCTCAAAGCTTATGACGTCGTATCTCTTGAGCTATGTGTTGTACAATGATGTACTTTTATCGGTACATATAGTTACACATGTGGGTATTGCCTGCGAAACGTATTGCGGATAGATTTAGTGGCAAGGAAGTAATAAATTTAAAAGTCATGCATAATGCAACCGTTATAGCACATTTCAGTGTTTACGACGTCATATCTCCTGAACTATATGTCGTTCAATGATTTAATTTTACTGGAGCATTCACGACATATGTGACTACTGTTTGCAAAGTGTGTAGTGAATATAGCTGGTAGTAATGAATTAATAAATTAAAATACAGTTAGTATTAAAAAAGTAGTAAATTAAAATGTCATGCTTCATGTGGCAATTTCAGTAAGCGATAAATGTTTTTCCTCTCCTTATTTTGCAGGGGTTGCCAGGTTTGTAAAAGGTTGCAATTATGTGTAAAATTTGTTGCAAGTCACTAAGGGCTCTCATACTCAAATACTCGACAAATAAAATATGGGCATTTAGCACCGTGGGCTACTCCGCTTCTTCACCCGCTCCCCGCCCCTCCTAAAACGTCATAATTCTTGAGCACACAATGTGTTGCATAATTCTGCATAAACGTCAACGATATTGGCCTATAATTATATGCCTCTGTCCTACGGCCCTTAATGAACACTTGGATGACCTGAACTTTCTTCCAGTCGCTACGGACCATTCGTTGCGGTAGCTAACTATGATGAACTGGTGCTAGAAGAACGCAAGTTTTTACGCACACTCGTTGTAAAATCTTACAGGTATCTTACCCGGTGCTGATGTCTTTCCGCTACTTAGCGATTGCACTTGATTTTCTGTTCCATGATCGGTTATCTCAGTGTCTGCCATTTTGACGTTCGTATGACGACTGAAAGAAGGGACCGTATTAGAATCTTCCACAGTGAAGCAATTTAGAAAGACTGAATTCATTATCTCTGCCTTCCCTCTGTTATCTTCTGTTTCGGTGCCAGTAAGGGTACTGATCGACTGAATAGATGCTTTCGAAGCGTTTACTCATTCTACATAAAAGCAAGCCTCTTAGGATTTTAGACTGCTTGACAAAATTTTACTTTCAGAGTTATCGAACGCTTCTCTCAGTCCCTCCTTACGCTCATTTTCACCTCAGTCAGCTTTTGTCCGTCAGGTTTCGACTTCTCTCGAATCTGTAATGAAGCTCTCTTTGTTCATATAGTGGTTTCCTAACATAGCTATTGATCAACTGTGGGTCTTTCCCAACCTTTGAGACCTTGCTCGGAACATACTTGTCTAAGGCTTACGGAACGATGTACTCTGCAATTTGTATCCCGTCTCTCTCGCTAAGCAAAAATATTCTCCTACCTATCTTAATATGTCTTGCAACACCCGTAGTCATAATTACAACCACAGTACTGATACTTTCATTGATACTTTCCTCTACATTAAGCGATTCGACAAGTTCATATCTGTTTGTTGCTAGGAGGTCTAAGACGTTAGCCTCACGAGTTGGTTCTCTTATTATCTGCTCGAAATAATTTTCGGAAAAGGCGTTCAGGTGCGTTAATCCTCCTCTGTTGACTGGCGGTCAAAGTGCAAGTCTGTGGCCCATACATTAGAACTGGTATCGAAATAACATCATAAAACTGTAGTGCGTCACTTTCCTAACGTTTTGAGGCGTGTGCGATTTATACTATCTACCAGTTGATGAGCTTTTCATAGTTTGAATTCTTTTTTGATCGTTGGATGTAATATATGAGCGTTCACATCCCAGATTTTAATGTATTTATTTGTTCTAGCAGTTTAACAACAATTATTACTTCTGCTTTAAATGTTCATTACCATGGAACACCATTATCAGGCTTATCCTTCACTATTGTCATATTAATCATTTCGCTGCTTTATGCAAGGACCAAATAGCTCTCTGTAATTTATTTTCCGAGTCTGCTAAGATCACTTGATCATTTGCAAATAGTAATGTGTTTATACCTTTATTATTTATCTTATATTGGCGCACTATTTCATTATGCCATGTCTTTACGACGTGGTTATGCATGTATTAACTAATGTAGATAGTAAAGCACACCCTTGTCTCACTCTTTGAGAGTTCTCACAAATGGACCTAGTTTTTTTACTTTGATTTTATTGCGTATGCACTTACTTTGAGTTACACTTAGTACATACTGACATATACCATTTTCTTCCAAGATTTCTTACATTTTAACTCTGTAAACTTGATCCAGGCTTTCTCATAGTCGTTGAATGTTACGTACTTGAAATGATTGTATTCTCTGTGTTTTTCAGTAATTTGGCTAAGGAGTTGCCTCAGCAGTAGTGGAGCGCCACTGAGCTTAAATGTCTGTAGTACATTTTTTAAGTACTCAGTTGAAGGTGCGATGGTGCTACAGAAGGTATCGGAAACTGGGGGTGGTGGGGGGGGGGAGGGGGGTTACAGGGACCCTTTGTCATTTTATTCACACACGTGCGAAGTTGTTTCACCCCCGCAGCCTGTAATAACACCTCAGGCAGGAATGAAACAAGAGGGCTGAAAAACCATAAACACCCTTTGCTGCTTCGGATAACGTTAAAGTTTCGTCATATGGTTTTGAACGCTCCCTAGTGATTTCACCCTGTAGGCCAGAGCAAAAACTGCGGCCGGACTACACTCCAAAGGGGTCAAATCATATTCAATGTGGTTGCAGCCCCACGATGTCATTACAGAAAGATTGAATTATCCCGAGTGGGACAGGGGTGGAGGGGATGTGTGAGCAGTGTTGAATGTTGTCAAGAACGTTGTCGTGTTGCTCACCACACTACAAACTGTCGTTATCGATCGCGAAATGTGTGGAAACTAACACCACAAAGGAAGAAGTGGTTTCACTGGCACGCTTTGTGTCATCTCCTGAGGCCTTTCGTGTCGATTCTGAGGTGTGGTGAGTGTGAAGTGTTTTCGCCAGCCACCCATATAAAAGTGTGATTTTCGCACTGGACGTCGCGGTTCTGACCTCCGTCGTAGAGGCGTCAAAAGAAGGGGTGAAGAGTACGTAAGAGGGATGTGACGATCTTGCTATCCTATGACGTGTCCACGACGGCGTTTCGCAGAATGTTGGTGACATTTAGTGCCAGTGTGACATCATTAACCCACCTGACACCTCACATGAACTTAGGAGTTCTTGCCCTTTTATGTTTGTGTCGAGCCTTGCTGTTTGAAAAGCCCAGCCAGAGGTTGACGTCACAAGGCGCCACACTACTGCATCGTTACAGGGGTTGGTTTTTTCGTACTTTTGAGACGTATTTCAAACTTCCGCGTCGCGATGGGAGACAGGTTCCAAAAAGAGTGATTGAGTTGCCTAGTGTGGATTAAGCAAAGGCAAAGCTGCGTTTATACACTACTGGTCATTAAAATTGCTACACCACGAAGAAATGCAGATGATAAACGGGTATTCATTGGACAAATATATTATACTAGAACTGACATGTGATCAAATTTTCACGCAATTTGGCTGCATAGATCCTGAGAAATCACTACTCAGAACAACCACCTCTGGCCGTAATAACGGCCTTGATACGCCTGGGCATTGAGCCAAACAGAGCTTGGATGGCGTCTACAGGTACAGCAGCTCATGCAACTTCAACACACCACAATGAATCGAGTGTAGTAACTGGCGTATTGTGACGAGCCACTTGCTCGGCCACCATTGACCAGACGTTTTCAGTTGGTGAGAGATCTGGAGAATGTGCTGGCCACGGCAGCTGTCGAACATTTTCCTGTATCCAGAAAAGCCCGTACAGGACCTCCAACATGCGGTCGTGCATTATCCTGCTGGATGGAATGAAGGGTAGAGCCACGGGTCGTAACACATCTGAAATGTGACGTCCACTGTTCAAAGTGCCGTCAGTGCGAACAAGAGATGACCGAGACGTGTAACCAATGGCACCCCGTACCATCACGCTGGGTGATACGCAAGTATGGCGATGACGAATACACGCTTCCAATGTGCATTCACCACGACGTCGCCAAACACGGATGCGACCATCATGATGCTGTAAACAGAACCTTGATTCATACGAAAAAATGACGTTTTGCCATTCGTGCACCTAGGTTCGTCGTTGAGTACACCATCGCAGGCGCTCCTGTCTGTGATGCAGCGTCAAGGGTAACCGCAGCCATGGTCTCCTAGCAGATAGTCCATGCTGCTGCAAACGTCGTCGAACTGTTCGTGCAGATAGTTGTCTTGCAAACGTCCTCATCTGTTGACTCAAGGATCGAGACGCGGTTTCACGATCCGTTACAGCCATGCGGATAAGATGCCTGTGTCATCTCGACTGCTAGTGATACTAAGCCGTTGGGATCCAACACGGCGTTCCGCATTACCCTCCTGAACCCACCGATTCCATGTTCGACCAACGCGAGCTCCAATGTCGCGATACGATAAACGGCAATCGTGATAGACTACAATCCGACCTTTATCTAAGTCGGAAACGTGATGGTACGCATTTCTTCTCCTTACACGAGGCATCACAACAACGTTCCACCAGACAACGATGGTCAACTGCTGTTTGTTTTTGAGAAATCGGTTGGAAACTTTCCTCTAGTCAACACGTTGTAGGTGTCGCCACAGGAACCAACCTTGTGTAAATGCTCTGAAAAGCTAATCATTTGCATATCACAGCATCTTCTTCCTGTCGGTTAAATTTCGCGTTTGTAGTAAACATCTTCGTGGTGTAGCAATTTTAATGGCCAGTAATGTAGTATTTGTAGACGCAAGGAAAACTTTTAAAAATATTGACTACGCACTTTGAAATTTTGAAGGTGGCAGGAATACAGTAGATGTAGCGAAAGGTTATTTAAATTTTGTGCAGAAACCATATTGCAGAGTGGAAGGACATAAAAGGGAAGCAGTAGTTAAGCAGCGAGTTAAACAGCGTTGTAGCGTATTCTCGATGTAATCCGATCTGTAACTTGAACAGGCTGTTAAGGAAAGCATGGAGAAGTTAGGAGACGAAGTGGTTAGCCAACTGGCCTCGCATTCGGGAGGATGACGGTTCAGGCCAGCTTCCAGCCATACGGATTTAGGTTTTCTGTGATTTCCCAAAATTGCAACAGGCAGATGCTGGGATGGTTTCTTTGAAAGGGCAAACTGATTTCCTTCCCGTCCGAGCTTATGCTCCGTCTAAAAATGACCTCGATATCAACGGGACGTTAAATCTAATCTTCTTCCATCAAATTTGGACGGGGAATTAAAGTTTAGGTAGAAGAATAATCACAAAAAAATACGTCGGGATTTTACGATGAGTTTGTGACTCTGTCAGAAGTAGCAAAGTAGTTCGAAGAACTGTTGGGCTGATAGGAAATATCTTTAAAAGAGGTTGTAAGATGACCACCAAAAAATATAAAACAGAAATGGAATGTAGTCGGATTAAATCAGGTATGCTGAGAGAATTAGATTAGGAAATGAGACCTTTAAAGTAGTAGATGGGTTTTGCCATTTGGACAGCAAAATAACTGACGATGGCCGAAGTAGCAGAACATTTTCGGAGAAGCAATCAATTTAACTGTTAGGAAGCGTTTCCGGTGGATATTTGTTTGGCGTGTAGCCTGAAACAGTCCACAGAAGAAGAGAATCGAATTTCCTCAAATGTGGTGCTACAGAATAATGCTGAAAATTATGTAGTTACATCGAATAACCAATGAGGGGGTGCTGAATCAAGTTGAGGAACGGAAAATTTATGGCACATCTTTACTAAAAGAAGGGCTCAGCAGGGACCAAGCTATGGCCAATTTCTTGAGGGAAGTTTGAGGCAGTAAAAATTACAGTGAGAGACCTAGGCTTAAATACAGTAAACAAGTTCTAAGGCCTATAGGTGACGCTAATTACGCAGAGGCAAAGAGACTTGCATAACATAGCCTAGCGTGGAGTGATGCATAAAAGTAGTCTTCGGATGAGACGACGACAAGAAGAGCTAGGCTACATTTAGGTCTTAACGTTATGGTATAACGTTGTCAGGGATCAGTTGGAGATAGCAGTTATTAAATACAGAGAAATTAACAGCCATTAACGCATAGAAAACTATGACACGTAGAAATCACGAGACATCACTACCAAAGGTGGAATATCTAATTAGTTATAGGGTAAGGGCTGTCACTGCCGGTGTTTACTTCTTTATCCAGGCTGAGTGGCTTAGGTCTGTGCACATATCTGTTCACTGTCATTTCGTCCCCAGCTACGGGAAACATTTTCAGAGATGAAACTTTCCAGATGCACGTGTTTCATCTCTGAAGACTTCCCGCACCGCCGAGAACGAAACGCCAGGGAACCGAGTAATGCGTCGAACGAGGTCTCTCAACCGGGAAGTATTTAACTAAATTCAATCGAGCAAGCAGTTTAAAGAGTCAACAAACGTATAAGGGTCATGAACTTCAAAGGTTATTGCTCTTCGGGGAATGAACATTCGTTATAATCAATAACTGGAACAGCACTGAAATGTTATCTTTTGGCGACTGTTTATTCCTCCGAACTAAATACGGGAAGTAGTGCATACTCATTTAATCTCTTAATGGATTTCAATGATTTTTTTTCCATGTAGGCCAGCAATTTTGAAAGCGCCGTTATTCCGCTAGCAGTCTGCCGGCTCTCAGTTCGTGTTTTACGGGAGCAATGTTCTCGGCAGTCTTGACAAGAGGTTGAAAAGCACAGCACGTTCGTTACATTTTCCCCTGAGTGCATCCAAATTAATTTTTAAATAAATTCACAAGAAAGCATTCTTGTAGAGTCGATTATGGCAGAGGACACATTTCATATTACTACGGAAAGATGGCGACTGCTGAGTACATAACATACTCTAAATATTTTTCACACTATACTGTTATAATCATCGATTAATTAACTATAACAGTAGGTAATTAACATTTGCATTAGTCTTACTTCCACAGCGTCACTTTATTTTTACCACAATTAATATAAATATATGTTTCATATGCGTAGACTTTTCAGATAAAAATAAAATTAAAAGAGTTAATTGGGGCAGATTGTATATTTAAAGAAGACGTTACGAAGCCCTGAATGAATATGTAAAATAAGCAGTGAGACTATGTAGATATTTTCGATTTATTGGTATAGTTGTGGGAAAAGTAATACATCTGCAAACATGACCACATAAAGACTGATTTACTCTTGAGTAGCGTTCTGTTATCCCTTAGGTAAGGCAATACGCATGTCTAAGGTGGTATCATGTCGAGGATAAGCTGTATCCTAACATTATTGCCACAAGGAGTCATAGTTATTGCTATTACAGGTAACCAAAAATATCTTTCGCGTCGAATACTGAAGTAAGCAAAATTGCTCCAAGCCACAAAACGAGTCACTCCATCTTTTATCTTGTATAGAGTGCTGGAAAAGTTAGGAATACAAGTTTCAGTACCAAAATCATCAGAAAAATTCATGGTAAATGAATGATGAATACTTTTTCCCTCCACATTCTTCTCGAGTTTCGGTGTCATGATATGCAGACAGTGTTGGTAATGAAACGTCCTGCTAGCGTCAGCTGTACTGTCAATAGTTCATATCCACGCTAAAATTTATGAATGGAGTATGTCATTTCCTTCCACTGAATCACACATACAGTGTTATATAATGGAAACTTCATGTAAATTAGAGCCAGGTGTCTCATTACATACTTACGTAAGATACTTTGAAACAGTTACCAGTAATAAAAATTGTTTATTTACACTAGCGTGATCACTACTCGAAAATAGTTACAAAACACTTATTATTAATGTATATGGTCTGCCTGTGTTCTTCCTACCATTAGTGGAACGTGTTACATGATTTTATAGATTTTTGTTAGTACATTAATTTTCGTAAAATACGCCAAAAATACTTTAAATTCAAATTATACCTGTTAAATGCAAGAAAGTATAGCGGCTATAATTTTCAGCTTCGTGCTGGTTTTTCTAGTATGTCGAATGAATAACCTTTAGGAAAATTAATTCTCTAACTAACAGCAATTAGCATAATCTCAGAAAAGGGAGGAATCTATTAAAATCATCCTCGGAAATGAAATTAAGCTAATATTGCTGCAATAACCACTCACATGAATTTGTATGAACTTCAGTTAATAGAGATTTACATATTAAGTGTAGAACAGATGTGGCTTGAATTCAAAGACATAGTATCGGCAATAATTGAGAGATTTATACCAAATAAATTAACAAACGACGGAGCTGATCCTCCTTGGTACATAAAACGGGTCAGAACACTGTTGCAGAAACAACGAAACAAACATACCAAATTTAAACAGACGCAAAATCCACGAGATTGGCGATCTTTTGCAGAAACTCTAAATTTACCGCGGACTTCAATGCGAGATGCTTATAACAGTTTCCACAACGAAACTGTGTCTTGATACCTGGCACAAAATCCAAAGAGATTCTGGTCGTATGTGAAGTATGTTAGCGGTAAGAAACAATCAATGTCTTCTCTGCGCGATAGCAATGGAGATACTATCGAAGACAGTCCTGCCAAAGCAGAGTTATTAAACACATCCTTCCGAAATACCTTCACAAAAGAAGACGAAGTAAATATCCCAGAATTCAAATCAAGAACAGCTGCCGACAGCAGTAACGTAGAAGTAAATGTCCTCGGAGTAGTGAAGCAACTTAAATTACTTATTAAAAGCAAGTTCAAATGGCTCTGAGAACTATGGGACTTTACATTTGAGGTCATCAGTCTCCTAGAACTTAGAACTACTTAAACCTAACTAACCTAAGGACATCACACACATCGATGCCCGAGGCAGGATTCGAACCTGCGACCGTAGGGGTCGCGCGGTTCCAGACTGTAGCGCCTAGAACCGCTCGGCCACCACGGCCGGCTAAAAGCAAGTCTTCTGGTGCAGACTGTATACCTATTGGGTTCCCTTCAGAGTATGCTGATGCATTAGCTCCATACTTAACAATCATATATATGCGTTCGATCGACGAAAAATCCGTACCCAAAGACTGGAAAGTTGCACAGGTCACATCAATAATCAAGAAAGGTACTAGGAGTAATCCACTTAATTATAGGCCCATATGCACCAGATTTGTGGAACAAATATTGTGTTCGAACATTATGAATTACCTCGAAGGAAACGGTCTATTGACACACAGTCAACATGGGTTTAGAAAACGTCGTTCCTGTGCAACACAGCTAGCTCTTTATTTACATGAAGTGCTGCGTACAATTGACAAGGGATTTCAGATCGATACCTTATTCCTAGATTTCCGGAAGGCTTTTGACACTGTACCACACACGCAGCTCGTAGTAAAATTACGTGCTTATGAAATATCGTCTCAGTTATGTGACTGGATTTGCGATTTCCTGTCAGAGAGGTCACAGTTCAAAGTAACAGACGGAAGGTCATCGAGTAAAACAGAAGTGATTTTAGGCGTTCGTCAAGGTAGTGTTATACGCCGTTTGCTGTTACTTAGCTATATAAAAGATTGGAAGACAATCTGAGCAGCCATCTTCGGTTGTTTGCAGATGACGCTGTCGTTTATCGACTAATAAAGTCATTAGAAGATCAAAACAAACTGCAAAACGATTTAGAAAAAAATATCTGAATAATGCAAAAAGTGGCAGTTGACCCTGAATAATGAAAAGTGTGAGGTCGCTGTAAACTCAACTAAACGCCTAGGTATTACAATTACGTACAACTGGAATTGGAAAGAACACATAGAAAATGTTGTGAGGAAGGCTAACCAAAGGCTGCGTTTTATTGGCAGGACACTTAGAAAATATAACAGACCTACTAAGGAGACTGCCTACACTACGCTTGACCGTCCTCTTTTAGAATACTGTTGCGCGGTGTGGGATCCTTACCAGATAGGACTGGCGGAGTACATCGAAAAAGTTCAAAGAAGGGCAGCACGTTTTGTATTATCGTGAAATAAGCGAGAGAGTGTCACTGAAATATTGCAGGATTTGGGCTGGACATCAATAAAAGAAAGGCGTTTTTCGTTGCGACGGAATCTTCTCACGAAATTCCATTCATCTACATCTACATCCATACTCCGCAAGCCACCTGACGGTGTGTGGCGGAGGGTACCCTGAGTACCTCTATCGGTTCTCCCTTCTATTCCAGTCTCGTATTGTTCGTGGAAAGGAGGATTGTCGGTATGCTTCTGTGTGGGCTCTAATCTCTCTGATTTTATCCTCATGGTCTCTTCGCGAGATATACGTAGGAGGGAGCAATCTACTGCTTGACTCTTCGGTGAAGGTATGCTCTCGAAACTTTAACAAAAGCCCGTACCGAGGTGCTCAGCGTCTCTCCTGCAGAGTCTTCCTCTGGAGTTTATCTATCACCGCCGTAACGCTTTCGCGATTACTAAATGATCCTGTAACGAAGCGCGCTGCTCTCCGTTGGATCTTCTCTCTCTCTTCTATCAACCCTATCTGGTACGGATCCCACACTGCTGAGCAGTATTCAAGCAGTGGGCGAACAAGCGTACTGTAACCTACTTCTTTTGTTTTCGGATTGCATTTCCTTAGGATTCTTCCAATGAATCTCAGTCTGGCATCTGCTTTACCGACGATCAACTTTATATGATCATTCCATTTTAAATCACTCCGAATGCGAAAGTATTTTGTTGACACCGACCTACATAGGGAGGGACGATCACCATGAGAAAATAAGGAAATCAGAGCTCGTACGGATAGATATAGGTGTTCGTGCTTTCTGCACGCTATACGAGATTGGAACAATAGAGAATTGTGAAAGTGGTACGATGAACCATTTGCCAGGCACTTAACTTTCATTTGCAGAGTATAGACGTAGATGTAGATGTTTGTAACAAGTCTTTGTGGTACATCCTAAATGGAAGTAGGTTTTTTTTCACTTATTGCACACTCTTGAGAAGCATTTCACTCAGGATATGTGTAAGGAACATTCGCATATATCTTTTGTCGTGGAAATATTTGTTGTGCATTCTTGCTGTTATGGCATTTCATGCGTCTTTGAAGATTGCTGTCGATTTAGAACAAAGCATGTGTCTAACGTAATATAATTTAATCAGAGCATGATGTAATATCAGTTGCGACAATAGCTTAGCTATTTGAAGCATATTGCCATATAAATCTCATGAGTTACGGATAGGCTTTGAGACACGAGGTGAGGGCAGCAATTATGTCTGCCGTCGGGTCATTGTGTAAGACAGCACACCCGGGGTGTCATCCCTAATACGTGTATTTCGGGACAGATTCTGATCCAAACAGAGGCAGTTACGGCACAGAGCAGTACTGCGGCATCTGCAATTAATGCTAGTTACGTGACCGTTATGTAATTGTGTCACTACGTATTAACTAGCAAATTCTATTACCAATGGCATCCAGAAGCAAACACTGCAGTATAAGTAGCTCTTGCGTCTGGAAAAGTGTTCATTCAAAGGTGAAATCTGCAGAGGCTTAAGAATATCAAAATAAGTTGGACGACACCTCCATATCCACTAATTAGCAGGCAGCACATTCTTAAGCTCTGTTTTTTTTGACACTAACCTTTTTGCATAATTCAGTTGTAGAGACAGTGATATGCTGTATCTCTCAAACTGTAAATGGACAGGGAACTTACCCTCGTACGAGTCCCTAAAAGCATTGTAGAAATTTTCATAATTAAGTGATATTTCTATCTAGTGTACTCTATTGTCCCGAGCTCTAACGTAGAAAACATATTTTGAAAATGATGGCAGGGGTGAAAATAGCAGAATAAAAGCTGTAAGTGTAATTAGTTGGTTAAATGTTCTATAAATCTTCTTGAACGTTATTTTATAGAAATAATGTGGAACAGGTCTATTTACATGATACGTACACATGATTAATTTTAAAATTAATGAAAATATATTTTAGTCCTATTCACACAACAACATTTGAAAACTGGTTTTTTACACGCGCAATACCAGCTTTTAAATAAAAAGTGTCCTTGGAACAGAAAGAGTTATGCACAAGAAATTAATTTAGGTTTTATTTAAAACCTGCATTGCTTTCTAGCAGATATTTTATATTATTGGGCGAAAGATGAAAACTTTTTGTTGCTACAGTTTTAATAGAGGGTAATAATGGTTATTTTGTTCTCTAGTATTGTGGGTTTGGACATCACTAGACTTCTGAAATTGTTTTCGATTATTTACAAAGAATTTCATTTGCAATGTGCTTTCTGTGATAGTGCACTTAAGACGACTATCTCGTTGAAGAGGTACCTACTAGCCGACCACAGATGAACTCCGCATGTTATTCTTAGAGTTCGCTTCTGTGCAGTCAATATTTTCTCTATAAGTGATGGGTTACTCCGAAAAACTATTCCACAACCATGTTTGGGCTGAGTATTAACAATCTTTCCCTGCAAAAATCAATTGTTGCGAATTCTAACGAAGGGATATGCCACACAGATAGTTTGATGATGATCTCGCAAAAAAAGAGATATGTAAATAGGAACTTGGAATGTGCGGAGCCTACACCAAGTAAAACATGTTAGAACATTGATTCTTTTGTTTCTAAGATCTTAAGATGAGTAAAAGCATGTAACCCGTGTAGGGTTGCTGCTCCCCATCGGGCGCCTCCCCAGGCGACGATTAGTGGAACGTTCCCCACATATGGAGGGTATCAGGGAAATAAAATACCTATGGTGGACCAAAACGAGCAGGTATGAGGGCCAGTGGTTTTGAAGAAAGGCAAAGGAGCCCCTCTACTGCCTTGCAGTCCGTAGAGGGTCCTACAAAGGCTGAGGATATTCCCCTGAAAGTGGAGCCAGCCAGTTGGCAAGCTGTAAGGGGCAACCTCCCAAATGGTTGGGCGGAATATTAACGACCTTCCCCTGTAAAAATCAGCTGTTAAGAATGCTAACAAAGGTATAAGCCAGACAGATAGTTTAATGACGGCTTCACAAAAAAGAGATATGTACATAGAAACATGGGATGTGCGGAGCCTACACCAAGCTAGAGCCCTACGTCAGCTGCTAACATAAGTAAACGACTGCGGTATAAAAAGCATGAAATGAGATGGAAGGAAAGTGACATAATGGGCCGGGAAATAGGAAAAGAAGAGACCTATGAGCCGACTGTAGGAAGACATTGCCTCCATGAAGTATCAAATGATAATGGATTTAGAGCTGTAGATTTTGCTATAAGAAAAAAAAAACGTGACTGTCAGCTGTACATGTTTCCCACACAAAAATATACACAAACATGAATGTCGTCAAATGGACAAAACAGAAACCAGGTAGACCATATATTGATTGATCGGAGACACGGATCGGTCATAATGGATTTTAGGAGCCAACGTGGAACTAGCTGCAGTTTAGACCGTCATCCAATGAGAAATAAGTATGGACAGAGGATCTCACTATTGAGTAAACAAAAACGCCACAAACAAGAGTTTTGGCCTTAAGAAATACGGAAAGCACATCAGACGAAAACAGAAGAGGGGATTAAGAACGATACCGACACGACAAGTGCACATAGAGAAACAATGTGGAAACGATGTAAGACTGCAAACCTCGAGGAAGCTGGAAAGGTTCGGGGACACGTACGGGCTCAAAAGCTGATGGAATGTTTTGAGGAAGAATGTATGAGAAGAATTGGTGAGTGTAACATAGCTCGAATTAGATTATTTCAGAGAGCAAATCTCAATAAGTACCGGGTGATCAAAAAGTCAGTATGAATTTGAAAACTTAATAAACCATGGAATAATGTAGATAGGTAAAAATTGACACACATGCTTGTAATGACATGGGGTTTTATTAGAACAAAAAAAAATTCAGTGTCCGACAGATGGCGCTGGACAGCAAAACGTCAGTGACTGCGCATGACAATCGTCATGCTTGGCCTGCCAGTTCCCCAGACCTCAGTCCGTGCGATTATTGGCTTTGGGGTTACCTGAAGTTGCAAGTGTATCGTGATCGACCGACATCTCTAGGGATGCTAAAGACAACATCCGACCCCAATGCCTCACCATTACTCCGGACATGCTTTACAGTGCTGTTCACAACATTATTCCTCGACTACAGTTATTGTTGAGGAATGATGGTGGACATATTGAGCATTTCCTGTAAAGAACATCATCTTTCCTTCGTCATACTTTGTTATGCTAATTATTGCTATTCTGATCAGATGAAGCGCCATCTGTCGAACATTTTTTGAACTTTTGTATTTTTTGGTTCTAATAAAACCCCCTGTCATTCCAAGCATGTGTGTCAATTTGTACCTCTCTATCTACATTATTCTGTGATTAGTAAGTTTTCAAATTTATACTGACTTTTTGATCACCCGGTATAATGAGAAACGCTGTGTAGCTAAGAGGGTTTGCGCAGAAGAAAGAAGAGCTATAAAGGAAAAAAAAAATTGGAAGAAATTGAACAGCTAGGAGAAGAAAAGCAAATGAGTGAAATTTACCAAAATATTAAAAAAAGGAAAGGCTGGGTTTCAAGGCAGACCAAATATGTGTGGGAGTTAGAAGGGGATTTGATAGGGCGGAATACTTGCAGGAATTACTGAACATAGAAGTAAATGGATTAGAACGAGAAGAAACTCGCGAAAGTAACTTACTATAAACCAGAGGTCTTAACAACAGAATCTACACTGGAGAAGTGATACAAGCTATTAAGATCCTAAAAACAATAAAGCATCTGCAGAAGATCAGCCGGTCGTTGTGGCCGAGCGGTTCTAGGCGCTTCAGTCCGGAACCGCGCTGCTGCGACGGTCGCAGGTTCGATTCCTGCGTCGGGCATAAATGTGTATGATGTCCTTAGGTTAGTTAGGTTTAAGTAGTTCTAAGTATAGAGACTGATGACCTCAGATGTTAAGTTCCGTAGTTCTCAGAGCCATCTGAACGATTTGGAGAAAATCAGATACAGGCAAAACTTCTCAAATATGTTGGGGAAACATAGTGGAAAGCAATACGTAAAGTAATACTGAGCATCTGGCGGGAACAGAGCATTTCAGTGGAGGCGAAAACGGCTATAACGTGCCGAATACATAAAAGAGGAGATAAGACTGCCGGAACTATTCAGGAATCTTCCTGCTAAATACTATATATAAAGTGTTCTCCAAGATCATAACTAGGAGGCTTACTCTCTACGTGGAAAAGAGAATGGAGACTGTCATAGTGGCTTTATAAGAACTAGGTCAACAAATGAGCAGATGTTCACACTGAGCATACCACTTGAAAAACGTTATAAACATCAAATAAAAATACGTCAGATTTATATCGATTTCAAACAAGCATAGTGATAGCATCTCAAGAGTGGCATTGTGGGATATAATGGAAAAGGCGGTAATACCTAAGAAGCTCGTTCAACTTACTGTGATAACCCTCAGCGAAACCAACCGTAAAGTAAAAATAAAGGGGAAATCTCCAGAGAAGTGGAAGTGATGAAGGGACTGGAACAGGATGACAGTATCTCCTCACAGTTATTCATCAAAAATTCAAATGGCTCTGAGCACTATGGGACTTAACATCTGAGGACATCAGTCCTTAGAACTTAGAACTATTTAAACCTAACTAACTTAACGATATCACATACATCCATGCCCGAGGCAGGATTCGAACCTGTGACCGTAGCGGTAGCGCGGTTCCAGACTGAAGCGCCTAGAACCGCTCGGTTACAACGGCCGGCTGCTATTCATCCTCTGCCTAGAAAAAGTATTAGACAGATATAGTTAAACGGAAGAGGAACCATTTTTAATCGTTCAGTTCAGTACATAGGCTGCGCAGACGATGTGGCATTACTCACGCAAAACATTGTTGTAGTGTCCGATGCCTATCAACAACTAGAGAGGTACAAGGGAACTGGTCCTGGTAGTCAATGTCGAAAAGACTAAATATATAGCAATGACCAACCAACAAAACCTACGAAATCTCAGTACAGTCGACAAGGAGTTTGAAAGCGTGAGAGCCTTCAAATATTTTGGATGGACTTTCACAGGGACAAGTGACATCGGCAGTGGGGTGAACGCTAGAACAGCAGCAGGCAACAGACGCTACTTTTCCGCACTACCCAAGCTTAGGAGCTCGAGTCTATCACGAAAATGTAAAATCCTCATTTACAAAAGAGTTATAAGACCGATCGTCACGTATGGTGCCGAGATGTGACCATGACTGCAAATGAGGAAATGACCCTTAGCATTTGGGAGAGAAAGTTTCTGCGTAAGATATATGGGCCAATATACGATCTAGAAGATTTGCGCATCCGTACGAATGCAGAACTAGAAGAACTTTTTGAAGAACCTGACATTCTCACAACCATTAAAATAAGATGACTGCGATGGGTAGGACACGCGGTCAAAATGGAGGGAGACAGAACATGTAAGAGGATTTTTGATGGCAAGGCTGGAGGCACACGACAGAAGACACGTCCCAGAAACAGATGGGCGGACGGGGTTGAATAAGACTTGAAAACGCTGTGTGTCAGAGTATGGAGACTGAAAGCCATGGACCGGATAGAATGGCAGGAGATGGTGATGCAGGCCAAGGTCCTCCAAGGGCTGTGGAGCCGAGGAGAAAAAAAAAGAGGAAAAAAGTATTTAAACTTAATAGTTTCAGCATCTTAGTAATTTGCTACTGACAGTTGACATTTTCATCAATAAAACCAAATAAATATAAATTTGGAGCATTCTTCCCCATTTACTGACTCATGTTCATGTGACACATCAGTTGTTGGAAGGACTATTTGCTATACCAAACTGAATAGAGTGTGTTTTCTCAAAATTTAGTTACTCCTATTAAAAATAAAATATCTAACCATTACTACCTGAAGCATTGTTAATAGTATCTAGAGCAGCGGAAATGTAGTTTTTTGTGAACTTATATGAAAACTTTCTCGTAAATTTGTATCGTTAAGAGGCTTCGTAATCTCAGAGAAAAGGGAAGAAACGTTTAAAGTTTTAAATATGAAGGGCAGCCACAGTATGGACGACAGTATGGACCACAATTATTCGACGTGATATCTTTCTGTTCCCGGGGTAATAACCACTCATACCTCATGCGGGGTTATATTGCCGCTGTTGAAATGTATGCCACGAAAAGTTATGACCACCATAGTGTGCAAAATACCGCTGCAAACAAGACTACGATGAAAGCTACCGTTTAATAAATGTTAAAACTATAGAAATTTATTTCCTCTCTTAGTCTACTGTTGATATAATTGTGCAGTAACGTCCGTTACGGATAGCATTTAGCAGAGAACTGTGAATTTTGGTTAGATATCTCGTTTCTTCTTCGAAATGTTGGTGCATGAATGTGACAAATGCATCAAGTGATTTACTCACATCAAGTGATTTACTCAGAGCATACTGTAATGTGGAGGTGGAAAAAAAGCAGTGCATGAAGTAAATGGAAGTGAGCAAAAGAGAGTAATACACTCCTGGAAATGGAGTGTCAGACCCACCATACTTGCTCCGGACACTGCGAGAGGGCTGTGCAAGCAATGATCACACGCACGGCACAGCGGACACACCAGGAACCGCGGTGTTGGCCGTCGAATGGCGCTAGCTGCGCAGCATTTGTGCACCTCCGCCGTCAGTGTCAGCCACTTTGCCGTGGCATACGGAGCTCCATCGCAGTCTTTAACACTGGTAGCATGCCACGACAGCGTGGACGTGAACCGTATGTGCAGTTGACCGACTTTGAGCGAGGGCGTATAGTGGGCATGCGGGAGGCCGGGTGGACGTAACACCGAATTGCTCAACACGTGGGGCGTGAGGTCTCCACAGTACATAGATGTCGTCGCCAGTGGTCGGCGGAAGGTGCACGTGCCCGTCGACCTGGGACCGGACCGCAGCGACGCACGGATGCACGCCAAGACCGTAGGATCCTACGCAGTGCCGTAGGGGACAGCACCGCCACTTCCCAGCATATTAGGGACACTGTTGCTCCTGGGGTATCGGCGAGGACCATTCGCAACCGTCTCCATGACGCTGGGCTACGGTCCTGCACACCGTTAGGCCGTCTTCCGCTCACGCCCCAACATCGTGAAGCCCGCCTCCAATGGTGTCGCGACAGGCGTGAATGGAGGGACGAATGGAGACGTGTCGTCTTCAGCGATGAGAGTCGCTTCTGCCTTGGTGCCAATGATGGTCGTATGCGTGTTTGGCGCTGTGCAGGTGAGCGCCACAATCAGGACTGCATACGACCGAGGCACACAGGGCCAACACCCGGCATCATGGTGTGGGGAGCGATCTCCTACACTGGCCGTACACCTCTGGTGATCGTCGAGGGGACACTGAATAGTGCACGGTACATCCAAACCGTCATCGAACCCATCGTTCTACCATTCCTAGACCGGCAAGGGAACTTGCTGTTCCAACAGGACAATGCACGTCCGCATGTATCCCGTGCCACCCAACGTGCTCTACAAGGTGTAAGTCAACTACCCTGGCCAGCAAGATCTCCGGATCTGTCCCCCATTGAGCATGTTTGGGACTGGATGAAGCGTCGTCTCACGCGGTCTGCACGTCCAGCACGAACGCTGGTCCAACTGAGGCGCCAGGTGGAAATGGCATGGCAAGCCGTTCCACAGGACTACATCCAGCATCTCTACGATCGTCTCCATGGGATAATAGCAGCCTGCATTGCTGCGAAAGGTGGATATACACTGTACTAGTGCCGACATTGTGCATGCTCTGTTGCCTGTGTCTATGTGCCTGTGGTTCTGTCAGTGTGATCATGTGATGTATCAGACCCCAGGAATGTGTCAATAAAGTTTCCCCTTCCTGGGACAATGAATTCACGGTGTTCTTATTTCAATTTGCAGGAGTGTATCTTTGTTAACGTTTCGTTTATCCACAACTGTATCAAGGCGAATACACATACTTTTACATCCTGTTAGCTGAGTACCCAGCATTTTCCAGGTGCACATTTGTTACAGTATTTAATAGCGTTTTAATATCGTATCTCCTCCTCCCTTTCCTTATATCCATCTCTCCCTGCTTTCTTTGTCCTACGCCTCCTCATCCCTCTCGCTCTTCATCTCTTCCTCGTTCCTCTCTCTTCCCATCTCCTCCTCTTTCCTTTCTATGACCATCTTCTCCTCACTGTTCTTTCTGTCTATCTCCTCCTCTTCCCTTTCTCAGTCCATTCCTTTTCCCCCTCTCTCAGTCCAACTCTTCCTCCCTATGTCTCTGTCCATCTCGTCGTCCGCCTGTCTCTGCCCATCTTCTAAGCTTTTCTTTCTCTGTCCATCTATTCATCTATTCCTCTCCCCACTCCCTGTCCATTACCCCCCCCCCCCCCCCAATTTGTCCATTTCCTCTTGACCCCTATCCTCGCCTTCTTAGTTTGTCCATCTCCTCCCTCCGCCTTCTTTCTTAAAGTTATCACCCCCTTCCGCCAAAAGGAAATGGTGATTTTTAAAACAAGAGTACTTATTTCCAGATCGGAACTAACATGCGTACCAAAGTTGGTTGAAAGCGTTTCAGGGATTTCACATGAGCATTGTACCTGTGTCTTTGCTCACGTACACACACATCAAATAAGTTTCGCGTATATTTAACATATTTCACATGTATTTTACACTTACTCATCCTGTTGGTTCATTCTCACTCAGCCCAATGTTCTATCTCCTGAATTATTTGCTGTTCCATGATGAATCTTTATAGGTACATCCACTGACGTTTGTGATACGGTCTGCGAAATGTTTTGTGTATGGCGTTGGCAGTAAGGAAGTAGTAAATTTGAACGTCACGCGTGTTTCGGCAGTCTTTCTTGCGTCTCAGTGTTTGTGACATCATATCTCCTGAACGCTGTGCCGCACAATAACACAATTTTACTGGTATAGTCAGTGGTATATTGCAAGACTACATTGGTTTGATCTGTGAGACTATAGGTGACAACAAGTTTAATTCCTTACAGAAATCGCTTAGTTAAAAAAAAATGGTTCAAATGGATCTCAGCACTATGGGACTTAACATCTGAGGTCATCAGCCCCTAGAACTAAGAACTACTAAAACCGAACTAATCTAAGGACATCACACACATCCATGCCAGAGGCTGGATTCGAACCTGCAACCGTAGCGGTCGCGCGGTTCCAGATTTAAGCGCCTAGGACCGCTCGTGCTTTAACTTGTAAGCCTTTCACTTGTCTACCTGACCATGTTGTTGTTGTTGTGCTCTGCAGTCCAGAGACTGATTTGGTGCAGCTCTCCATGCTACTCTATCCTGTGCAAGCATCTTCATCTCGAAGTAACTACTGCAATCTACATCCTTCTGAATCTACTTAATGTATTCATCTCTTGTTCTCCCTCTACGATTGTTACCACTACGTTGCCCTCTAATACTGAATTGGTGCCGGCCGTTGTGGCCGCGCGGTTGTAGGCTCTTCAGTCCGGAACTGCGCTGCTGCTATGGTCGCAGGTTCGAATCCTGCCTCGGGCATGGATGTGTGTGATGTCCTTAGGTTCGTTAGGTTTAAGTAGTTCTAAGTCTAGGGGGACTGATGACCTCAGATGTTAAGTCCCATAGTGCTTAGAGCCATTTGAACCATTTTTGTTAAATTGGTGATCCCTTGACACCTCAGAACATGCCTTACCAACCGATCCGTTCTTCTAGTCAAGTTGTGCCACAAATTCCTTTTCTCCCCAATTATGTTTAATATCTGTTCATTAGTTAAGTGATCTACCCATCTAATCTTCAGCATTGTTCTGTAGCACCAAATTTCGAAATCTTCTATTCTCTTCTTGTCTAAACTATTTATCGTCAAAGTTTCACACCCGTACATGGCTACACTCCATACAAATACTTTCAGAAAAGACTTCCCGACACTTAAATCTGTACTCGATGTTAACAAATTTCTCTTCTTCAGAAATACTTTTCTTACCACTGCCAGTCTACATTTTATTTCCTCTCTACTTCAAAAATCATCAGTTATTTTGATCCGCAAATAGCTAAACTGATCTACTAATTTAAGTGTTCCATTTCCTATTCTAATTCCCTAAGCATCGCCTGATTAATTAATCATTCCATTATCCTCGTTTTGATTTTGTTAATGTTCACTTTATATCCTTCTTTCAAGACACTGTCCATTCCGTTCAACAGCTCTTACAGGTCCTGACCAGAATTACAATGTCATCGACAAACCTCAAAGCTTTTATTTCTTCTCTGTGGACTCTAAATCCCACTCCAAATTTTTCTTTTGTTTCCTTTATGGCTTGCTCAATATAGAGATTGAAAAACATTTGGGATAGGGTGCAACCTTGTCTCACTCCCTTCCCAGCCACTTCTACCCTTTCGTACCCCTTGACTCTTAAAACTGCCATCTGGTTTCTGTACAAATTGTAAATAGCCTTTCGCTACCTGTATTTGACCCCTGCCACCTTCAGAATTTGAAAGATAGTTTGAACCTACTAGATTACATCTGCCCTCTGACAGTGGCTGTTATTGCTAGACTGCAGTGGTAGAATCTTAAATAAAAATTGAATACTGAGAAAAATTTATAAAATGCTGCCCTTGTCGTTATTGTACTCAATTAGTCATGGTGGATTAATATATCAGCACAGGTTTAAGGTTTTATAAAAATGGCAAGAGTTTATTAATCATTAAATTGTACAAACAAGACAAGCTAAAAGAAATGACAAATGCATCATGAGCCACTGGTAACACACGTAGAAGCAACAAGTAATTAGCACTCCATTGGATGGCAAAAGCTAAGGTTTATTGTATAATCTATTTATCCTGGCTCGAAACATGGGTAACACAATTTGACATTATCTAGCGCTAAATAGACTTTGATGGTTTCACTCTACTCAGAAGTTGGACTACGTTGGTAAAGATGAGAAAAAGTAGCGAGACTTGCTGGCATGCATCATTGTGTGGATGGTTGACCCCTGTGCCGAATTAGCTGAAATTAGGAAGGCTTTACTCTGACCTAAATGAACTAGTATATACAACTATTCTAGAAATGGTTTCTTATGACACATTGACTATTGTTCCCCCAGTTGTTTCCTTGCAGTATCCGGCTGGAACTGGTTTGGATCTTGTGGTTCTCCCAGGTTTCCATTCTGCAGTGCATTGTAATTTTTGTTTGAATTGCCTCGTCTACCTCTGTTCTGCTACGACGATGGATAGATATTCCCTATACCGCTCCAGCTGTTGCTTCATTCTGATAAATATTTCCCTCCATTCCATCTGTCGTCGTTCCTATCTGACGAGCCTTGTTAATTGTGCTCATTGTGCCTGTTTCTTGCGCTTTTGTATTTCATTGACGTAGTTTAATACACATAGCGCGCTCTTAATTGATTCAGCGGAATCGTTGCCCGATCCGATAAGGATTTGTTGGTAGGGCAGAGGTAAAATGGTTCAAATTGCTCTGAGCACTATGGGACTTAACATCTGTGGTCATCAGTCCCCTAGAACTTAGAACTACTTAAACCTAACTAACCTAAGGACATCACACACATCCACGCCCGAGGCAGGATTCGAACTTGCGACAGTAGCGGTCACGCGGTTCCAGACTGAAGCGCCTAGAAGCGGAAGGCCACACCGGCCGGCGGAAGAGGTAATTTGACCTAACAATGCCTCATAACTTGCTTGGGAACGCATAGCTGTCGAAACCCGATTCTTCTTAACTAGCGAATCGAAGAACTTCACTGGACTACGGGATCCTTACGCTTGTATATCTTTGGCCAGCATAAACTCTTGCTTGATTCTTTCTTGTATTTCAGTGGGCACGATTCAGACAGGACTTTATAGTACTGAGCTTTCCAACTTTTTGTATGTTTTTTTATTTTTATTCACGCGATGCCAGGCATTTCCATGCGGGCTATACCAGAAATTCAGAAGACTGAACGTTCATAAAACCATCCAATACATAAAATTCAACAACATATGCATATTTAATGGTCTTTTTCCTAAATATATCAGTGTAAATACTAAGAACTGTTCAGCCAGGGCCCAAAATGCAATGCTCGCTGCTCATAAAATGTGGTTAAAATACGAAATCGAATCCCTATACTCTACAAAACAAGAGCTAAGTTACGAGTTATATAAGATACATTTCCAACTTGCACACACAATTAACAGTATGACAGTTTTCTCCCGTCTGGTCAACAACGTCGGAAAGCACACAAAACTGCTGTACAAAGAATGGAAACAGTTCACAGAAGAAAGATCACTGAACTCAAAAAATTCGTCACAACACAATACCTTTACATGCAGCCAAGGAAAACACACACACAAATTCTACCCAAATTAGTGAACCTTACAGACATAAATTAACAAACAAATGCAGCTGTTGGTAAAGGATTAAAGTACAATGGAAATTCAGAAATAGATGAAAATCACATAGAAAATCCAGTTATAGAAGCAGAAAGTGTTTTGACAAGGGAAGATAGGAGTGAAAACCGCAGTGTCAGTATTGAATTTAGTAGAGAACTAGTAAAAAAAGAAATCCAAAATACACTCCTGGAAATGGAAAAAAGAACACATTGACACCGGTGTGTCAGACCCACCATACTTGCTCCGGACACTGCGAGAGGGCTGTACAAGCAATGATCACACGCACGCCACAGCGGACACACCAGGAACCGCGGTGTTGGCCGTCGAATGGCGCCAGCTGCGCAGCATTTGTGCACCGCCGCCGTCAGTGTCAGCCAGTTTGCCGTGGCATACGGAGCTCCATCGCAGTCTTTAACACTGGTAGCATGCCGCGACAGCGTGGACGTGAACCGTATGTGCAGTTGACCGACTTTGAGCGAGGGCGTATAGTGGGCATGCGGGAGGCCGGGTGGACGTACCGCCGAATTGCTCAACACGTGGGGCGTGAGGTTTCCACAGTACATCGATGTTGTCGCCAGTGGTCGGCGGAAGGTGCACGTGCCCGTCGACCTGGGACCGGACCGCAGCGACGCACGGATGCACGCCAAGACCGTAGGATCCTACGCAGTGCCGCAGGGGACCGCACCGCCACTTCCCAGCAAATTAGGGACACTGTTGCTCCTGGGGTATTGGCGAGGACCATTCGCAACCGTCTCCATGAAGCTGGGCTACGGTCCCGCACACCGTTAGGCCGTCTTCCACTCACGCCCCAACATCGTGCAGCCCGCCTCCAGTGGTGTCGCGACAGGCGTGAATGGAGGGACGAATGGAGACGTGTCGTCTTCAGCGATGAGAGTCGCTTCTGCCTTGGTGCCAATGAAGGTCGTATGCGTGTTTGGCGCCGTGCAGGTGAGCGCCACAATCAGGACTGTATACGACCGAGGCACACAGGGCCAACACCCGGCATCATGGTGTGGGGAGCGATCTCCTACACTGGCCGTACACCTCTGGTGATCGTCGAGGGGACACTGAATAGTGCACGGTACATCCAAACCGTCATCGAACCCATCGTTCTACCATTCCTAGACCGGCAAGGGAACTTGCTGTTCCAACAGGACAATGCACGTCCGCATGTATCCCGTGCCACCCAACGTGCTCTACAAGGTGTAAGTCAACTACCCTGGCCAGCAAGATCTCCGGATCTGTCCCCCATTGAGCATGTTTGGGACTGGATGAAGCGTCGTCTCACGCGGTCTGCACGTCCAGCACGAACGCTGGTCCAACTGAGGCGCCAGGTGGAAATGGCATGGCAAGCCGTTCCACAGGACTACATCCAGCATCTCTACGATCGTCTCCATGGGAGAATAGCAGCCTGCATTGCTGCGAAAGGTGGATATACACTGTACTAGTGCCGACATTGTGCATGCTCTGTTGCCTGTGTCTATGTGCCTGTGGTTCTGTCAGTGAGATCACGTGATGTATCTGACCCCACGAATGTGTCAATAAAGTTTCCCCTTCCTGGGACAATGAATTCACGGTGTTCTTATTTCAATTTCCAGGAGTGTATAATAACCAATGTAAAAACACAAAAACAACAAAAATACGGAATATGCAACACTCAGAAAACTTAGGAGAAAACTTCAAAATGAAAATGCTATCGTTTCAAAAGCAGCCAAAGGGACCACAGTAGTACCGATAGACAAGGAACAATACATCGAAAAACACAAGAATTCATCTCACAAAATTACACTACAAAATGAAAATGAGACACAACAAACAAATTCTGGACAAAAGTAAAAAACCTTCGGAAAAGGTAGACATCATACTGGATAACAGGAAGAAAAGAAAGTTGATACACATGAATCTCACTGCACCTGGTTTCCGAAGTCAACCAAAGATCCACAACCATAATCTTCCTGTGAGACCAATACTGGATTCAGAAAATCCTCCACTTACAAGCTTGCAGGATACGCGTTAAAATTACTCTCTGAAAATTACAACGTACAAAAGACAAACATTAAAAACACTATACAGCTAATACAACAAATAAAAGATATAAAAATCCCAGACGCAGCAACACTCCTCTTATTTGATGTAGAAAGCATGTATTCCAATATACCAGTACCAGAAACAACAGAAATCATATATAAGAACCTGAAAACTTATAATCAACTCCCTGATGAGCATATTAAGGGAAAATACACATTAACAAAGTTCATAACAGAACAAAATTACTTCCAATTCAATAATGAATTTTATTTACTATAAGATGGATTACAAATGGGGTCCCCAATGTCAGCAACTTTAGAAAATATTTTAGTAAATCGCACTGAACAGAACATTTTCACAAAAATAGTAGCGAAAGAATATCACATATTATATGGGTTCAGGTATATGGATGACATCCTTTGCTTAACAGATGAACCACCAACAAAATTGAAAAGCTGCATACTGACATCACCAAAGTACTCAAAAATATAAAATTCACAATTGAAAGAGAACAGAATAACCAAATTAACTTTCTGGATGTAACAACCAGAAAACAAAATAATAAGCATGTATTTGAAATTTACTGTACACCCATGGAAATAGACATGATCATTCCCCAATCCCCAAACCATCCACACTCACAAAAGCAAGAAGCTCTTCAAAATATGCTCCATAGACTCCACACAGTGCCACTCTCCAAAGAAAACTACCAAAAAGAACTGGACATAATAATGCAGATAGCACAAAACAACGGTTACAATACTAACATAGTCACAAAGCTAACAACAAAATCAAAAGTAAAAATAAAGGCATAAAGCACCAAACCACAGACAACAACACAACAGAACAAAACACAAACACGCAGTCTCATAACAACTACACAAAAAATCAGAAAAAGATGAAATAACACAAGATGGCACACAATGACATACAAACACATAAAATCAACACCTAAAATCACCAACATTTTCAAAAGACAGAATAAATACAGCATACACAACAGACAATTATATACAAAGTACATCCCAAAACTGACCAAAAAATAAAGACATATACCAGAATGCAGGTATATATATCAATTACAATGTATCATTTATGAAGGTAAATACATAGGACAAACAGATAGGCCATTTGATATAAAGAACACATGAAAACCCGAAGATATAGGACAAACCACTCTACATTTGCAGAACACCTAAGAGAACATACCAACAAATCAACCACTAGGGAAGAAGACATTAAAATAATTGGAATCAACAATAAAAACACCTCCTAATCCTGCAAGAATACTACCACATACGGAAAACCAAAGCAGAAAGATAAAATTTGTTGAATGATGAAGTACACACGGCAAACAATTCACTGTTTACACTAATAGATAAAATAATAGAATAACGCTCTCAAAGAGGATTAATATAATAATACCATCCAATATAATAACACCACCCATCTTTACACTCACTTATTCATGAACCCCTCCATGGAACACTGAAATAAAGTCATCAAAGCTTTCAACCACTCGCTAAGAGCTATTGCGTTCATATTCAACATTCTACAACTGAACAACACCCCCCCCCCCCTCCCCCACGCCTCTATATATAAACATCGAGAACAGAAGCTGGGTATGAACATATACTTCGTTAGGATGGCAACATGTAGGTAAGCAAACCAAAGAGGAGGAAGCATTATTGAAGTTACAATATTTATGTTTGTTAAAAGCACAGTGTCCGAAGATATAGCTATATCGAGAGGCAAAAGAATAACATTACACCACAAAAAAGGAGAAACGTGGCGAACAGTTTGAAAAACTTCCGAACACAAAATTGTGCTTATGTGTCGGAAATAAAGTGGTAGTCCGACCTCAAGACCAGATGAGAGGAAACGCAGGATACAGCAATCCGTAAATAATTACTTATTTACATATAAAATCGCTATGGGAACTGTTTTATAATCTGAAAATAACAAAACTGTATCGTTATAGATCCCACTGATGATGCGTTAGAGCAAGAAAAAGGCGAAACGCGTCGGGGAAAAATAGAGTTGGAGCAAGAAAAGGTCTTATTTACAAAACAAATATTTGTGTGCTTGCTGCGGAGGAAGGCCACGTAAACAAACTTGTTATTGTTATTCTCTTTGCACACTCGGGAATTTTCATTGGATAGTAAATGTTTGTGGTCGAATGGTTCGACATCTTCTGCAAACGAATTTTCCGTCGTTTCTGCATCACATATCTCTACAAATCGGTGTCCAAACGATCCATGTGTCGTCCCATTCACGGAGTAATGTTTCCGTCTGCAGATGTTTCTGCCTGTTTCCTCGATGTGATCGATGCTCTTTACGTTCTCGCTAATTTCTTCTTGCCTTTAATTTACGATCCTCTTTCCCTGTTTTTAGAGCGTGGCAACAACCATTTTCGTTGTGCACAATTCAGTTTTGGCCTGTGTCAGTTCTTTAGCCAACAAAGCGTCCATGCGAACATCTTGTGCTACTATTCCTGCAGCCCTGGCATCCTGTTTTGCCTCGTTCGCGACCTCTTCCGTCTCGAAGTTTTATTGACGCTTTCAATCTCTTCTATAATACCCACTACTTCCATCTTAACCTGCTTTATGATTTCGACAAGCTTCTCAGCTACCATCCGTATCTCCTTCGTCTCCTTAGTGATTAATTCCTCCATCTCCTTGTGGCTATCATCTGCCTCTCCTGCCTCTTCCTCTCTGCTTCTTGCATCTTTTTCTCTGATTCTTGTGTCTTGCTCTCCGATTCGTGCATGAATCGCATAAGGGCCTCAAATTGAGATTCTGTACTAATATCTCCGGGACTAGACGAACGCGATTCCATCGCTCTATGACGTTTTCTTCGTGAGTCTGATCTGCCACGCTCACCAATGGTACGTCTTGCCGTGCCTGGAGAGTCTACATGGCACTCTTCTGGCGTTTCACCTTTGTTCTCGTTGCCTGACTGAACTACTTCGTCATAAACAGAAAATTCTGCGTTCGACATATGTGCAAGGTTAGCTACTACATTCGACTGAGAATTCTCCGCAGTTTTCGATTGATCAGTGCTACCAATGCCTTTGTGACGAGATTAAAAAACTTTCGTTACTTTGGAGCAAAGGTGCCTTGTTTCTAGTAAGCATGCGTTCAGATTTCTACATCCGAGAGGTTTCAGTTACTACTCATCACGATGCCACACAATTCTATCCTGAAATTTGCTCTAGCGGCCCAGTAATTCCATATTAGTGACAACGCATATCAAACAAAAATAACCTTAATTTACGATAACATATGTGAGACTCATATAATATTCCATCTCATAATTAACACAACACCATATTCCGTCAGGATTTACCTCAGTGCAGCAAGTGAATTTCAATCCGGGAAAACAGGAACCTGGAAGCGGGAATCGACTCTGACAGTCACAGAAGTGCCATCAGTTCAGGAGCCTGGCAGGTTGGCCAAACTGCAAGACTACACTGGTCTTCGGTTTGATTCAAAAGACTACAGGCGACTGCAAGTTTACATCGCAACACCAGTCACTTAAACTATGCCTTCCACTTGTCTACCTGGCCATATATCTGCTAAATTAAATCTGCCCTTTGATAGTGCTTGTTATTGCTAATCTGCATCGGAGGTTATCACTTTTATTAGAATATTAAATAAAAATTGAATGCTGAGAAAAATGAATAAAATGATGGCCCTGTTGTTATTGTACTCAATTAGTGATGGGTGATGAATACACAAACACAGAATTAGACTGGTTTGCTGCAGCTGTCCATGCTACTCTACCCTGAGCAAGCCGCTTCTTATCTGAGTAACTACTGCAAACTACATCCTTCTGAATCTGCTTAGTGTAAAAATCCCTTGGTCTCCTTCGGCTATTTTTACCCTCCATGCTTTCCTCCAGTATTAAACTGGTGATCCCTCGATGCCTCACAACGTGCGCTACCAACGATCCCTTCTTCTAGTCAAGTTATGCCACAAATTCGTCTTCTCCCCAATTCTATCCAGTACCTCCTCATTAGTTACGTGATCTGCCCATGTAATCTTCAGCATTCTTCTGTAGCACCACATTTCGAAGCTTCTATTCTGTTCTTGTCTAAACTCTGTATCGCCCATGTTTCACATCGATACATGGCTTACAATCCATACAAATACTTTCAGAAATGACTTCCTCACACTTAAATCTGTACTCGATGTTAACAAATTTCTCTTCATCAGAAACGCTTTCCTAGCTATGACCAGTCTATTTGTTATATCCTCTCTACTTCGACCTCCCTAATAATTATTCTGCTAACCAAATAGCAAAACTCATGTACTGCTTATCTGCTACTCATTACTCGAGTATCTTATTCATTAAATAGGATAAAGAACACAAGTTAAGCTAGATTGCAAATAAATCATGAACTCCTGGCACACAAATAGAAGCAACAGATCATTGGCACTGCAGTGGGTTACGTATGGTCGGCAAAGACTAAGGTTTACCTGAGTAATCTATTTACCCTAGCTCAAAACATGGATAATGCAATCTGAAATTATCTAACGCTGACCCGAATTTGGTAGATACATTCTACACAAAAGTTACACTACATTGGTGGAGCTCGGAACAATATTCGAGACTGTGATTGTTTGTCCTAACAGTCCGGTGCAGATATACTATATCCTCTCTCGATATGTAACACTTTCTCAGACGATAGCCTTGGCGTTAGCATCAGTGGGGTAACAATGTGCAGCGACTTTAATTAGTTATTGCAACAACGAAATATGCAAAGTTGCGGCCAGGCGGTCTGTCAGATAGATCGCAATTAGTCTCTAACAGACCCAGGTTCCAGCATGTGAATTCCAGTTCATGTAATGGACCAATTTGATTCACTTGTATGAAAGTGCGCACAAGGAAATTAAGCATCAAATGGTTCAAATGGCTCTGAGCACTAAGGGACTTAACTGCTGAGGACATCACTCCCCTATAACTTAGAACTACTTAAACCTAACTAACCTAAGGATATCACACACGTCCATGCCCGAGGCAGGATTCGAACCTGCGACCGTAGCAGTCGCGCGGTTCCAGACTGGAGCGTCTAGACCCGCTCGGCCACCGCCGCCGGCAACACATTTCTCAATAAGATTATCCTGACAGGCTGAACGACATAGTACGTCTGACCAGATGCCTTGTGTCCCAACATAGACCATTTCAGAGCCGCCACAAATGTTGGTTCTTTCCTAAATTCCTTCCGAGGGCCTGAGGCTTTCCAAAAAACTTGGCAGGCAGGGGGCCGACACCATCTGATGGCTCCGTGTACAGCGTCTGGTAGAAGGCGAACATAGAAACTCGCAAACTTTTTATGGACACCAGTTTTTTCACTATGGGCTATTATGATAATGTCTGAACAACTCGGCTTGGCGACCTGCTTTCTGTTCTGCGCCCCTGTCCCTGCTGTGACCAGAAACGCTCAACAGATAGATCCAGGTAGGCTGTTTTTTCACTTCTTCGGTCGAAAGCATTGTCTACACACCGGTGAGAGAAATTCTTGGGAGCAGCATTCTCTCCTTGGTAAGAGCTTTGAGATGTTCCTCTCCCTAACAGCTGCACGTGGCTCTGAATCCCCGAATGTCCACTGCAAGCTTTGCCGTTAAATAACCAAACCGACTGCTTGTTCTCAACTCCAGAAAATATTATTTGAAGGAGAGCGGCTCTAAAGGCCACACATGCAATAACAATGAATATGCTCGCATCAGAGTCTGTTCATGTTAAGAACTTCCTGACGCCTCACAGAAAATGTCTGGGGTACAATAACAACATTAGAGGACTGTACTGAATATGAAAATAAGTGAGAGAGTGTCTTGTCCTCTCTCCGTATCTGAATACTGTCTGAGAAATACGTTGCGAACATGGTCAGAAGTGAAGCTGTAATAAAGTAAAACAGCGTGTTTCATGTGGTAGTTTTACTTCGTGAACAGCGAAAATATAGTAAGCGATATACTTTTTTCGTTTAGCCGTTTGGTGTGTGTTTCCAGAGATAAAAATTCGTAAAGATATGAAATTATTTATAAAGTTGGTTGCAAGTTACTAAGTACTCTCATTGTCAGATGCTGGGTGACTAATGTATGTTTATTCGCGCGTCTTGGGCTACACTGTTTTTTCACCTCCACCTCTCTGTGACTGGTAGTTTTTTCTTATCCTCACAGCAATTATCTCCAAACAGTAAGTGATACGTGTACCAAGTTTAAACAAAATGGGCCCAGTGGTTTAGGAAGAGATGTGGAAGAGACACACACATACGTTTACAGTCATTTTTATAATATGTATGGATGAAGAACTTTTTAATTTCGCCTGTTTGCTGCATCTTAAAGAGATTTCTTTGACATTTGATCTAAGTCTCTTCCTCTCTCGCCAGCTGCAGTAAACATTAACATTACATTTAAAGTGACACTGATTCAGTGCAATACCTGGTTTGTTGTGTCTGCAACCTGGTAGTCGTTGTTACAGGTAGTCTGCGGAAACCAATTCATAGAAGTTGGGCACTGATGAACTGATGAGTCGTATGTACGATTGGAGTATTGGGGTTAATACTCCCCCCCAGTCGCAGTTCAGGCCTGAAGATGGTGTACTGAAGCACCAGAGCTGGTAGCCATATAATACATAACATCGTAAGGGCGGCTGTAGGTATTTCATTTTACTACATGAGTGAATGGTCGAAGTCCCTTGGACCTCCAGTCAGAAGGATGGATATACAGAAGCTTCTGTGGAATTTTTAAGACCGAAGATGCGGTGCTGGCGAGAGTAAAGCTGCGAGGACGGGTCGTGTGTCATGCTCGGATAGCTCAGTTGGATCATTCGTGTCGCACCGTCGGAACGGGCATGGCGTGTGCCAGCAGTGTCGACGCAAGGCGAAGACGACGACTTTTTCGCTGTCTCTATGGTAAGTTTATATTGCTTCTTATATGATTGTGGCTTGACTCATAACTATTCAAAAGGCAGGATGAACATGAATAACTTACAGAGAAGATATGATTAAATTTACTTTTATTTGGCCCGTGGCTTTTGAGGTTAAGCTATGGTTTATGGGAAAAGTGCAATACTCTTAGCTATTGTTGTGCATTTACCCTCTGTTTCCAAAGCTGCTTTTGTGAAACTTAAAACCCAGATTTACGTTGTTCCATTGAGAAAAGTGTGGTACAGGCATAGAGTTTAACTGTCCAGATAGTGCAGTGTGCGGCCTTATAGCCTCTCATGCTGCGCTAGGAATACGAAAAAGTTTTTGAGCTGCCTTTCGAAATTCCCTTGGAAGAAATTCATGAAGTTCCTTGGCCACATGATTCTTTTGAATGTTCCAGGGAAATGGTCAGAGGCCTTCATGAACCCTCTATGCTGGCTGTCTGGTGATCGTCTTTTAGTCTTTTTGTTTTACATTCAAAACTTATTTTTACACCAGCCTCTTTTTACTGTTCTACTGTAGAAATTGAAGTTAAGTTACTATGGCTCTACTGTAACTATCGTTGGATGTATGGCCCTTGTCACACAAAACTATAAATAAATAAGCAAATAAATGACCCCTTTACTGAATGGCGTTCCACAGATGAAGATCGAAAGTCAAAGAAATATACCCTCTCATATAAATGCCTGTGGATATCATGCAGCGGTCATCTATGACGGACTGTGCTTCATGTAATTCAACCGAACACATTCGTAGTGAGTGCTGTAAAAGGCGCGTCTCGCAGGTATTGAATGGAGAGGTTGCTATCCCAGGCCCGTCAGTGAGCCTGAAGTTGTCATACGCTGCCGCTGGATACGCTCGTGATCCCGCAGAAATGTCGACGTTTGAGCAGGGGGAGTCCATTTCAACACTGGCGGTACACGGAAACAGCAGAAGGCTGAGTCATAGTGACATTAGTCCTCCAAATGTGAAAAAGATGCAATATCTTCTGCGCTGAAAGTCAGTCAAATGTACAGAAGACAATAGAGACCACCACAGAAACGGAAATTGCACCGCACTTTTCGGTTTTGCAATATGAAGAGCCCACGCGTTAAGAAATGTCATCAACAGACAAAGAGAAAAAAAATAAAAAATAAACAGACGACGATACGGAGAGATACATGAATATAAAACGGAAAGTAGATCGAGAAGAGGAAATACTAATGGAAAAGGAAATCACAGTGGCCGGCAGTGGTGGCCGAGCGGCTCTAGGCCCTTCAGTCCGGAACCGCGCGACGGCTACGGTCGCAGGTTCGAATCCTGCCTTGGGCATGCCTGTCTTTGATGTCCGTAAGGTCAGTTAGGTAAAATAGTTCTAAATTCTAGGGGACTAATGACCTTAGATGTTAAGTCCCATAGTGCTCAGAGCCAATTGAAGCATTTGAAATCACAGTGAACACGAAGTTAAAGGCAAAGAAACTAAACTTAGAAATGTAGAAGAAAAGGAAACAAACAGAAATCCACAAAAGAACTTGCGATGAAAAGAAACAACAGATGTAATCTGAGGGATCCTACACTGAATCAACGAAAAATCATATGACTGGATCCCCAAATTGCATAGAGAGCTCCAAAAAAATGCGCAAAGTGTTTGGCCTCAGCTTTAATGCTAGCGCCCTGATGAAAATAGAAGCCAAGTAAATTCCGACAGTGCACAACAACAGTCAAAAAATTTGATCGAAAACGAAATTAAAGAAACAGGAGATGAACCGCCACTTAATCAAAGCGCTTCAGAGCCAAGATTAGACTGGGCAGAAGGTAAAGAGGAACGAACAGATGAAGATATGGAACACGAATCTTAACAAGAAAATGAATTTTATTAAACGAGTGTAAAGCAACGTTAAGACTAACAACAAGCAGAAATACGAAAGAAGAAACCGGAAAAGAAAAAAAAAAATACTGTCCTTTAGTAAAGGATAGTCCTATGATGAATAACAGTAATGGAACAAATCAATACATAAATTCAAAGTGACATTAAGGGGAATTTTCAACACAACTCATGAAAATAATGGCGGGGCAGAAATCATTACCAGGAAACTAATTGTGATGAAAAATTCCTGTCTTTTACAATCTGTGACGGCCATTTTTAATAAAACTGTTATACACCTCTATGCATTCTGGTAGCAACACAAGAGACGACAGAGAAAAGTTTTATAAAAATGACATTTTCATATTACCCAAAGACAACCACGTCAACCTTTTAACACAAGGTGACTGGAAGTGCATTTTATATTACGAGACCAACGCTCAAATTTTACTAAATCCAGAGATTCGAGGGACTACAAACAACATAAAATGGAAAGACGGGTGGGGATGAAATATCCCACCACACTCAGATTTACTTCTATTAGTAGTAGGTCGCAAAGTAGAATTTACAGAATCTATATCTTCCAACTTAGAAAACAAAGTATTTGAAATTGAAGTCATAAGTCACCCGCTCTGAGTAAGATGCAGTGTTCAGTTATTGAAACAGAAGACATACTGAGTTAGGAATGTATGAAAATTAGCCATAAACATGTTGCTAGAGAGAAGACTCTTGGCAGATCTGTTCAGGAAAGTGCAATAAATAAGGATCCAATACAGAATGGTGGACCGCTGTTGCGAAGGAAATACTCTGTGAATGTAATGTGGTCGAGAAATTCAATAGAACTTCACTGTTCTTGTCTACACGATCTCTGGAAACTACCTACGTCACAAGATGTCTTAATACATATCAACATAACCAAAGCCAAACCTATTAATATGAGGAGGCCACAGCTAGAACTATAAAAATAAAATCACATACACGAACTACTTTGGAGGGGGGAAAACCTCGATGTATCATATCATGACACGAACAACACAAGCGAACGAATTTTCTTGAGTCTCTCAGACCAGTGGATACGAAAGTCCTGAAGAATCAAAAAGACATTGTAAATGAGGCTTATTGATTTTATAACATATTGTAGACGGTGAACCAGAACGCTAGTCACAGAATTTAGGAGATTATTCGGAGACGTTGCCGGCGTATTTTGGTATGAGGGTCCTGTGGTCCCCGATGACTAGTTACATAGTAACTATTAATTGTGATTTATTGGCCTTTGTTACCATAATTATCTTTGTTTCAGTGAAAATACTTTCAAATCAGTGAAAAGCCTTTCGTATGCAGACAGCAAGGCGAAAGGATCCGATCATAATTATTATTCATGAGCGCCTATGTATGGATGCAGAACTACTGTGACGGGTTGCCGTTTCTGCGGGAACAGCTTAGCTTATCGTCGTCGTGCCGCTGTTGAATTGCAGGAACTATCGCACAACCAGCTTAGCACCTCATGCATCCAAGTTGTTGGCCAGAACAATACCTAGAAAGCCGGCTGGTGTAGCCGTGCGGTTCTAGGCTCTTCAGTCAGGAACCGCGTGACTGCTACGCTCGCAGGTTCGAATCCTGCCTCGGGCAGGGATGTGTGTGATGTCCTTAGGTCAGTTAGGTTTCAGTAGTTCTACGTTCTAGGAGACTGATGACCATAGATGTTAAGTCCCATAGTGCTCGGAGCCATTTGAACCAATACCTAGAAAAACGGGAACGAAAATTGGGGATATGTTAGATGGCGATCAGTTCGACTTCAGGAATTGTGACGTTGGGGTTGATAATGGAAGAAAGACTGAATAAAAATCAAGTCACGTTGATAGGATTTGTCAATCTGAAAAAAAGCGCTCGACAGTGTAAAATGGTGCAAGATGTTCGAAATTCTCAGAAAAATAGCGGTAAGGTATACGGGAAGACGGGTAATATACACTACTGGCCATTAAAATTGCTACACCACGAAGATGACGTGCTACAGACGGGAAATTTAACCGACAGGAAGAGCAGTCACACAAGGTTGGCGCCGGTGGCGACACCTACAACGTGCTGACATGAGGAAAGTTACCGACCGATTTCTCATACACAAACAGCAGTTGACCGGCGTTGCCTGGTGAAGCGATGCCTCGTGTAAGAAGGATAAATGCGTACCATTACGTTTCCAACTTTAATAAAGGTGGGATTGTAGCCTATACCGATTGCGGTTTATCGTATCGCGACATTGCTGCTCGCGTTGGTCGAGATCCAATGACTGTTAGCAGAATATGCAATCTGTGGGTTCAGGAGAGTAATACGGAACGCCGCGCTGGATCCCAACGGCCTCGTATCACTAGCAGTCGAGATGACAGGCATCTTATCCGCATGGCTGTAACGGACCGTGCAGCCACGTCTCGATCCCTCAGTCAACAGATGGGGACGTTTGCAAGACAACAACCATCCGCACGAACAGTTCGACGACGTTTGCAGCAGCATGTACTATCAGCTCGGAGACCATGGCTGCGGTTACCCTTGACGCTGCATCACAGACAGGAGCGCCTGCGATGGTGTACTCAACGACGAACCTGTGTGCACGAATGGCAAAACGTCATTTTTTCGGATGAATACAGCATCATGATGGTCGCATTCGTGTTCGGCGACATTGCGGTGAACGCACATTGGAAGCGTGTATTCGTCATCGCCATACTTGCGTATCACCCGGCGTGATTGTATGGAGTACCATTGGTTACACATCTCGGTCACCTCTTGTTCGCATTGACGGCACTTTGAACAGTGGACATTACATTTCACATGTGTTACGACCCGTGGCTCTACCCTTCATTCGATTCCTGCGAAACCCTACATTTCAGCAGGATAATGCACGACCGCATGTAGCAGGTCCTGCATGGGCATTTGTGGATACAGAAAATGTTCAACTGCTGCCCCAGTCTGCACATTCTCCAGATCTCTCACCATTTGAAAACGTCTGGTCAATGGTGGCCGAGTAATTGGCTCGTCACAATACGCCAGTCACTGTGGTATCGTGTTGAAGCTGCATGGGCAGCTATTGCGGTACACGCCATCCAAGCTCTGTTTGACTCAATGCCCAGGCGTATCAAGGCCGTTATTACGGGCAGAGTTGGTTGTTCTAGGTACTGATTTCTCAGGATTTATGCACCCAATCTGAGTGAAAACGTAATCACATATCAGTTCTAGTATAATATGTTTGTCCAACGAATACCCGTTTATCATCTGCATTTCTTCTTGGTGTAGCAATTTTAATGGCCAGTAGTGTACAATATGTACAAGAACCGTATGAGTAGTTGACGAAGAAAGAAGTGTACGTATTAAAAAGGATGTAAGACAGGAATGTAGTCTTTATTCTTTGCTGTTTAATCTATACATCGAAGAAGAAATTCAAAAGAGGAATTAAATTCAAGGTGAAAGAATATCAATGGTAACATTCGCAGATGATATTGCTATGCTGGGTGGGAGTGAAGAAGAACTACAGGATGTGCTGAATGGAATGTATATAATCAGTAAGGAATATAGTTTGAGACTAAATCGAAGAAAGTCGAAACTAATGAGAACTAGCAGATATGTGAACAGCGACAAAACTTAACATCAGGTTTGGTGTTCAAGAGGTGGATGAAGTTAAGGAATTCTTATACCTAGGCAGCAAGCCGGCCGCTGTGGCCGAGCGATTCTAGGCGCTTAAGTCCGGAACCGCGAGACAGCTACGGTCGCAGGTTCGAATCCTGCCTCGGGCATTTATGTGTGTGACGTCCTTAGGTTAGTTAGGCTTAAGTAGTTCTACGTCTAGTGGACTGATGACCTCAGCTGTTAAGTCCCATAGTGCTCAGATCCATTTTGAACCTAGGCAGCAAAATAACCAACGACGGTCGGTGAATTAGGACGTCAAAAGCAGACTGGCACTGACAAATGTGGCATTCCTGGCCAATAAAAGTCTATTAGTATCAAACATGAACTCTGACACCACGTTCAATCAGATGTGTTCGATTGGGTTCGCATCTGGCGACTTCGAGGGCCAACACATCAACTGGAACTCGCCACTGTGTCCCTCGAACCACTCCTCACTTTGTGAATGGGCGGATTAGCTTGTTGAAAAATGCCACTGTCGTCTGTAAACATGATTGTCACGAAGGGTTGCACGTGGTCCGCATCCAGTGTACGATACTCGTTGTCCGTCATGATGCCTGGTACGAGCTCTACTGGACCCATCTGAATGTTCCACAGAATATAATTTAGACACCAACAGCTTGTCTTCGCCCCGCAGTAGATGTCAAGGAGCTGTTCCTCAGGAAGCCGACGAATTCACACCCTCCCATCGGCATGGTAAAGAAGGTATTGGGGTTCATTAGACCATGCAACCCTTTTCACTGCGCTAAAACCAGTGCCGACGACCATGTGCCCATGTCAGCCGTACTTGGCAATGTCGCGGTGTTAACATTGGCATATGCATGTGTCGGTGACTGCGGGGGCCCTTCGTTAGACAGTGTCTGGTGCACTGTGTGTTCACATACACTTGTGCTCTGCCCATTGCTAATGATGTCAATTCCGCCACAGTTACCCGCCTGTCCTTTTTTGCCTGCCTGCCCAGCCTACGACATCCGACATCTGTAATAAGGGGAGCCGCCCAACCCCAGGACGTCTGGACGTGGCTTCACCTTTGTTTCGTCATATGTTGAAGACATTCACCACAACACTCCTCTAATACCCAACAAGTCGTGCAGTTTCCGAAATGCTCGTGACGAGCTTCCAGGCCATCACAATCTGCCACCGGTCAAACGTAGATAGATCAAACGCTTTCCCCATTCTACACACGGACAGCACACTCACTGATGAACTTACAGACGCTGCTATCGCGTCGACTGGTTTATATCGATAGTAGGTGGACGGTCATAATGCTCTCTTTTATTAGTGTATACGATAAGAATATTAAAAAAATATTCCAGAAAAAAAGAAGAAAAGAACTCTGGGAATAAGCTGAGAATTCTGTTCGTAAAGGAGGAAGTAGGATAATTACCTAAAATAAAACGCCACATGCAGTAGAAGGATGCTGAATTAGGAGAGTGTTGTTGAGAGTCAAGTACTTCGTCGGCTCAGAGACCGCCACGGCAAACCGAGAAGGCCACAAAAGAACCCTGAAGCAGCAGTGCTAACACAGGAGATGTAGGAAGGCAGTGCACAGTAATGGGAATTTGAATTTTCAGTTATGTTTTACATTTGTCTTTAGAGGCTTATCTAAAGTTAACAGAAGTGACTACTAATTGTATTAAAACATGCAAGGAATAAGGGCACTGTGGAAGCATTGAATTGATTCTCAAACCTTTTTTTATTTTCATTAACAAATGGGGGACAACAAAATTTATTAGAAATTTTGGAAGAAATTTCAATTAAATCGTATGGATAAATTTTCTGAGAGTTCAGTAATTATAACATAAAAACTAGAAAAGAAAAAATTGTAACAATGAAATATAAGTAAAAATTTAAAAAATTAAAAAAAATGTGGCTAAGAAGTTAGCCGACGAAGGCATAACAAGAGAGAACGTGACTGGATGAAGATGGAAAGCCAATAAGTAGATAAATAAAAGTTTGCAGAGCACTTGCTCACGGAAAGCAAGGGTCGTGCGTTCGTCTCCTGGTCCGGCATACAGTTTTAATCATTCAGAAAGATTCATATCAGTGGACACTTCGCTGCAGAGTGAAAATTCATTCTGGAGACCTTGCTAGCGTGTCTTTTTTTTGTTTATTAATTCGTATGACTGAAAATGAAGCAGGAAAATGGAATAGAGAAGTGTACAAATGATGTTTAAAAACACTGAAAAACGCCAAAGCAAGAATGGCTAGACGAGAAACGCAAAGTTGAAGAAACTTGCGTTACTAGGGGAACGATAGATGCAGACTGTAAGAAGATTAAAGAGACTAGTGGAGAAAAGGGAAGCAGCTTCCCACTACCAAGAGCTCAGATGCCAAGTCTACACCAAGCAAAGAACGGAAAGCTGCAAGTTGGAAAGGGTATACTGAAATGCTACAGAGGGAAATTGAACTTGAAGGTATTGTTATGGAAAGGGAAGAGGAAATAGAAGATAGGATGGGTGGTAGGATACTGCAAGAGGAATTTGACAGAGCACTGAAAGTCCTAAGTCGAAACATTCCCCTGCAATATACAACATTCCCTCAGTAAAAGAAGAAAAGAAGAAATTTAAACTCGAAATAAAAGAAAAAAAATTAGGTTTACTGACGTATTTCTGTCGGAACAGCAAGGGCAGTTGAATGGACTGCATGAAGTCTTCAAAAAGAATAGCAACGAAAGTAAAACAAGAGTACTAAAATGAAGCTGATTTAAATTGGGTTATGTTGAAACAATTATTAGGTAGTGAACTACTAAGAATAGTATGAGTTTTGCTACTTACGCAGGAAAATAACTGATGATTAAGGTAATTCTGAAACTTCCTAGCAGATTAAAAGTGTGTGCCGGACCGAGACTCCAGCTCGGGACCTTTACGTTTCACGGGCAAAAGCTCTACCACTTTTTTTCTTTTTTTTTTGTTCGTCGTTGATCATTGTGTTTGGTCGTTGCGAACGTCACATGACATCCGTTAAAGTTCGTTTGTTGATCTTTCCACTCAGTTTCTTATTACAGATTCCAACCAGCTCTCTGACCGAACACGCTCAGCTACTGTGCCGGCTACCATTTGGGCTACCCAAGCACGACTCACGTCCCGTCCTCAAAGCTTTACTTCCGCCAGTACCTCGTCTCCTGCCTTCCAAACTGCACAGAAGCTCTCCTGCGAAACTTTCAGGACTAGCACTCAAGGAAGAAATGATATTACGGAGACATGGCTCTTCCACAGCCTGGGGGATGTTTCCAGAATAAGATTTTCACTCTGCAGTGGAGTGTGCGTTGATCTGAAACTTTCTGGCAGATTAAAACTGTGTGCCGGACCGAGACTCGAACTCGGGACCTACGCCTTTCTCGGACAAATGCTGTACCAACTGAGCTACCCAATCACGACTCATGAGGAGAGCTTCTCTGAAATTGGTAGGTGGGAGACGAGGTACTGGCGGAAGTGAAGCTGTGGGGACGAGTTGTGAGTCGTGCTTGGGCAACCCAGTTGGTAGAGCACTTGCCTGCGAAAACCAAGGATCCCGAGCTCATGTCTCGGTCTGGCACACAGTGTTAATCTGCCAGGAAGTTTCAGATCAGCGCACACTCCACTGCATAGTGAAATTCTCATTCAAGGTCATTCTTATCAATGTGAGGTAACTGAATTGTCAGCATAGGAACTGACCATCAGCTAGGGAGAGAATGGAATATATTTGCAATTCTTCCTTGCTTTTGGTAAATATCACAGAGTGACCAGCAAAAGATAATGGTCTAGTGTAAGACATTACTTCAATGTATCAATTTTGCGATTTTTGTTGGTATGAATAAGTTTTCTAGAAGAATGTAACTGCGAGAAAGTTCTTAATGATCTCCAAAAATGCAGTATGATACGTAGCAGCGATGTTGCACTCGAAATTTCAAATTGTCTTAGCCATACTGTATATTGATAAGAGCAGTGCGACTAAGACAATTTGAAATTTTGAGCGATCAAGTTCGTTGCGGTGCTTAATTCTGACAACATGAGTCCACCATTTGAAACTTCTTTAACAGAATGGCCTCCATAATTGCGAAAGGTCTGAATCGATTATCGTTTGTAAAGTTATCGCATGTACAGTATATACCTTTCGTAAGTGAGAGGTTAAATGAAAGCAAAAATAATATAGGAGGAGCAAAAACAAAATTTTTACGTACAAAAATTTGTAAAAAATTAGCTGTAACTAAAACGACATCTAGAGGGGAACTTCAGGCAGAAACCAGTCATCGTAAAATAATTCACTAAATCGAACGAAATATCATTATAAGCACTTTTTTCGTCATCATTTCAAGTAGATCTTTGGTCTGAATGTAACACGTAGTGTAGATTAGAGAAATTCGGTTCTGGTCTTTGTGAGGTGTGCTGTGCGATTAATACACGTCCTGTCAAAGTGAAGCACTAAGGAGAAATGTTACAATGTCTGTCTAACTTCACAAGTACACACTATCGGCGGATACGTAAATGATCAGAGATGTAATTTTCTGTGGCAGGTACAACGGCCACCAGAGCGCAAGAGTGTGTCCACGTTTAGTGTTGTTACCAGGCCTGGTAGAGTATGAAAGTGGTATGAACAACGTCATATATTGAGTGGTAACTGTGAAGGTCACGGAGATGTCGTATACTCGTGCGAACAGCGATACCAACACCTGACATAGTTTGAAAGGGGCCTCAATGTGAATCTCCATTTGGCCGACTGGTCGAATCGATCAGTATCCAGATTTGTTGGGCGTTCGGGTTTGACAGTGGCGTGACGTTGGATTGCATGGGAACGTGAGGGCAGGCATACGCGTCACCATGGTTGCGGCCGACCGGGTCTGGCCACCACAAGGGAAGATCGCCTTACTGTGCACCAAACACACTCATGTCTCTGTATGTCCATCTTTTTAGAGATGGCTGCAGGACTCGGCTGTTCGGTACAGGATGTCAAATTAAACATCTTTCAGCCGTCTAGTTTCCAATCTTATTTTATTTGGCAACCATTTTCAACGTTTTCTACGCCGCCTTCAGGCCCATGACCGACGTGTAGGAGGATTCTACCTCGGTTGTCATCAAAACAGGGGCCAGAAACACTGAGATTAGTAGATTTTTGCTATAGCGATCACTTCAACCATCATTTATAGACAGTCTAGACGGCTGAAAGGTGTGAACAGAACACCTTGAACGAGTAGTGATACCTCGTTGATATTGAAAGGACAGGTATATTAGTATGCTCTGCAAAAATTATAAGCATTTGAACCATGGCGTTCCGCGGGTTGAAGGTCAACACTGATATCGTGGCGGAACACCACCTACCGGTAAAACGTGCCTGTGGCTCTCGTTGTCGCTATGAACCGGAGGTAACGGATCAGTGTGACTTCAGCAGACGTGCAGGATGCCTCGCAGACATATGCGCGAACCGTGCTGTCAAATCTGTGTGTTTGAAGGAAGGCACATTATTGGCATGAGAGAATGTGAAACATTCGTTCGGGAAATTTCTGCTCGTGTGGTGGAAGTGTTTCAGCAGTGCAACGGATGTGTGCAGTAAGGTTCACCTGAAGGCCGTAGAACACGACGAAGCGGGTCAGATCGCACCATCCAGACCAGCCTCCGAGGAGAGAGACACCTCATACGAATGGCATTGCGGGACAGATTTGCGTCCTCCTCGACTCTGGCGCAGCAGTGGAACAGTGTAACACTTCGTACACTATCCAGTGTGACAGTCTGTCGCCGTTTATTACGGCATGGGTTACGTGCGCGTCGTCCACTTCTCCACCTGCCTTTAACAATTGTGCAGAAACATGCTAGACGGCAACGGTATACGAAACGATGTCGTTAGGGACATGACATTGGACAGTTTTTCGGACGATTCCGTGTTCTATTTTCTTGAAAATAATGACCGCATTTTGGTTTGCCACGGACTGAGGGAGCGGCATTCAGTGACTATTTTCGCACTAGACATGCGGCGCTAAATCAAGACCTTATGGTGTGATGTGTTATTGAGCATAACCACAAATCACAATTGGTGCGTGTCCAGGGCACTGTGATCGGTGTGACCTACGTGAATGACATCCTGCGATCCGTAGCCATACCCTTTCTGCACAGCACCTCAGACGGTGTTTTCCATCAACACAGTGCACGACCACATGTTGCTGACAGAACACGTGCGTTCTTGGTGTCACAGGACGTCAGCCTATCGTCCTGGCCCGCCAGATCACCAGACTTGTCGCCAATCGAAAATGTGTGGGATATGGTGGAACGATGGGTGCAGTGTTGTGACACAATGCCAACCATCACAGCTGAACCTTGAAACCAGGTGAATGCACCATGGATGGCTAAGGGAGAGTCAATTTTTGAGGAGCACTTAATAATTCTTTGAATGACATCCTTAACAATACCATGAGATGCTTTTTCTAGAATGGGATTTATTATAACACTCGTCTCATCTGCAAAAAATACTAGTTCAGCGTGCTGAACGTTAAGTGAGGGATCATTCACATGAATAAGGAACAGCAGAGGACCCAAAATTGAACCATGTGGGACTCCCTTTGTGATGCCCCCCCCCCCCCCCCCCCATTCACTAGAATTTACCACCCTCCCAACATTATTTGTGTTATTCAACACAACTTTTGCTTTCTGTTCGTTAAGTATGATTCAAACCAGACGTGCGTGTAGCCTTCAAATCTATAAAACCTGAGTTTTTCTAATAGTGTGACATGATCCACACAGTCAAATGCCTTGGGGAGATCACAAAAAATACCAACTGTCGATAATTTGTTATTTAGGGCTTGTACTACTTCATATGTTGTCTCTCATGCGACTGTATCATAGTGCCACTTTTCAACAGGCAAGTGCTGGTCCACACATGACACACATCTCTCTGAAATATCTGGGCCATTTATTTATTTATTTACACGTCAAGTTAGGTAGGACCAAATTGAGCAGCATATCTCCAAGGTCATGGAACGTGTGAGTACAGGAAATTACAACAATAAGTAATAACAGATAAAAATAAAATGTTTATGTGCCTGAAAAACGTCAATCCATAAGTTTAAGTAAACGCAGTCAACAGTAGAATAAGAATCAGCTTACTTTTTCAAGGAACTCTTTGACAAAATGTAAGGAATGACTCACTAGGAAACTCTCCAGTTCCGATTTGAAAGCGCGTGTATTGCTGCTAAGATTTTTGAATTCGAGTGGTAGCTTATTGAAAATGGGTGCAGCAGTCTACTGCACACCTTTCTGCACAAGAGTTCAGGAAGTCCGATCCAAATGCAGGTTTGATTTCTGCCTTATATTAACTGAGTGAAAGCTGCTTATTCTTGGCAACAAGCTAGTATTGTTAATAAGAAATGACAGTAAGGAATATATATGTGTTGAGAGGCCAATGTCAAAATACCCAGACTCGTGAACAGGAGTCAGCAAGAGGTTCGTGGACGTTCACCATTTATAACCTTAACCGCCCGTTTCTGAGGCAAAAATACCCTTTTAGAATGGGAAGAGTTAGCCCCAGAATAAAATACCGTACCACATAAGCAAATGGAAATAAGCAAAGTAGACTAATTTTCATGTCGAACGATCACTCACTTCAGATACTATTCGAATAGCAAAAATGGCAGCATTAAGTCTTTGAAGAAGATCCTGAACGTGGGCTTTCCACGACAGTTTACCATGTAACTGAACACCTAGAAATTTCAAATGTTCAGTTTCATTAATCTTATGCCTATTCTGTGAAATTAAAACGCCAGGTTTTGTTGAATTGTGTGTTAGAAACTGTAAAAACTGAGTCTTGGTGTGATTTAGCGTTAGTTTATTTTCTACAAGTCATGAATTTAGATCATGAACTGCACTATTTGAAACCGAACCAATATTGCACACAATAGCCTTTACTACTAAGCTAGTGTCATCAGCAAACAGAAATATTTTAGAGTTACCCGTATTACTGGAGGGCATATCATTTATGTAAATAAGAAATAGGAGTGGCCCCTACACTGATCCCTGGGGCATCCCCCACTTGACCGTACCACACTCAGAACTCACATCTGAGCCATTCTCAACCATGTGAATAATGACCTTTTGCTGTCTGTTACTTGGAAAGGCATTTGCCAAGAGAGTTATATCATTCCCTGCAGAAGCTAAATTTTTATTTAATTCAACAACAATGCTCAGAAAACGATTGTTAAATACTGTACATATATCTGATTTATCAGTAACAGAAATATTTTTACTGTGAACTGACTTTATATCGTCGACCTCATACCGCTGACAGACGCTTGTGTCACAACTGACCATATGGTTTTAATTTTATCTCGTGAATTGGCTATTCTCTTTGTATACCACATACTCTTTGCCTTCCTAATAATTATTTTAAGCACCTTACAATACTGTTTATAATAGGATACTGCAGCTTGATTGTGACTACTTCTAACATTTTGATATAATTCTCACTTTGGTCTACATGATGTCCTTATCCCACTAGTCAGAACGTTCTAATGGAAAGGAACTCTCAAAGAGCGTGAGAAACGTGTTAACAAAAGCATTATATTTATCATGTATGTTATCGACACTATAAACATCCTGCCACTCTTGTTCCTTCACAAGGTTTAGAAAACTCTCTATTGCTGTTGGATTAACTTTCCTACAAAGTTTGTGATTACATGTGACATTTGTTTCAGTAAAATAGCATTTTAGTGTTAAAATGTATGCATCATGGTTTGAAAGGCCATTCACGCTTTTACTAACAGAATGCCCATCTACTAATGAAGAATGAAGAAAAATATTGTCTATGGCTGTGCTACTGTCTCCTGCACCCTAGTTGGAAAAAAAAATCACGGTCTGCATGAGATCATATGAATTTAGGAGGTCTACCAACATCCTTTTTTTTTTTTTGCACCATCATACACAAAATTTATGTTGAAGTCACCACATATAACTAATTTCTGGTACTTCCTACAAAGTGATTCAAGAGCCCTCCCCAGCTTGAGCAAAACATACTCTGAAGTCAGTCAGGGGACGTATAAACAACAACAATTAGACGTTTAGTTTCATTAAATTGTACTTCCCCTGCACAGCATTCAAGTATCTCTTCAGTGGAGTGCCGTGATAGGTCTATGGACTCAAAAGGAATACTGTTTTTCACATGTATTGCCACTCCCACACACCGCAAGGGGTTACCAGCAAAATCGCCCGGTTTGTCCCAGACAGAACATCTGTCGCACTAATACGTCAGCTCGGTCCCCTTGCCGATATCCAGGAAATCAATGACCAGTTGCAACAGTTGTGGACCAGCTGGTCTCACGAAGGCACAAAACGGCTTTATGACACCCTTCCCAATTGAATCGGTACACATAACCAGACCAGAGAGGGTGTAACGTCATACTGATACGTGGGTTTGTACTGCCAATCTTTTGTATATTTTATTCTATACTGTAGTCACTGAAATAACATCACGCAATTTTCCAACCCGCGAGGCTTCATGTCATTTCCTCCCACTTTCTGGTTGCTTTCCTCCTTTCTTATTGGGCAATGTGTATGTGAGATGTGAAATTGTGTCCGGAACGACTTTTTAACTTTTCACATAGTATAGTTAATGACATTACTTTACTTTCTCTACCACACATAGACAGGATTGCGAGATCATTGAGCTAATGTCAAATTGTAGCACGTAACCTTGTGTTTCAGTCAGTCTGTAATTACTCAGATGTATTGCTCCGTATACATTTAAGTGTCAGGAAGTCTTTTATAAAGGTATTTGTATGGACTGTAGCCACGTATGGACACGAAACATGGTCGATAAATAGTTTAGACAGGAAGAGACTAGAAGCTTTTGAAATGTGGTGCTACAGAAGAATGCTGAAGATTAGATGTGTTGATCACGTAATTAATGAGGAAGTACTGAATAGAATTGGGGAGAAGAGGAATTTGTTGCACAACCTGACTAAATGAAGGAATCGGTTGGTAGGACATGTTCTGAGGCAACAAGGGATCACCGATTTAGTATTGGAGGGAAGCGTGGAGGGTAAAAATCATTGAGGGACACCAAGAGATCAATAAACTAAGCAGATTCAGAAGGATATAGGTTGCAGTAGTTACTCGCAGATGAAGGTGCTTGCACAGGATAGAGAAGCATGGAGAGCTGCATCAAACCAGTCTCAGGACTGAAGACCACAACAACAACAATGCGCCATAGGAGAATGGTCACGTACTCCAATCTAAAATTTAACGTTATTTCCTTCTTTCTAAGGTAGTTCCTTTAGTTAGCCGTCACCGGCGCGTACGAGATCAATAGTTAAACATGTAAGGCAAAATTGTACACTATATTTCAGATGTTAATCAAACGAGAAAGTTCGAGAGTTTACATCTCACCAATTGCCAGGTGTTTAGGAAAGCAGCAGAAATTCAGTTGGATAGACGTGATGTAGGAAGTCGACAGTTGTTCCGTTTGAGAAAGCATCCAGAAATTTGTACGAAATGATTTAGCAAAACCAAATTTTATTCTACATCATGTTAGATGATTCGGCATTTTAAAACTTTACGGCACCTTGCAAACACAGTTCCTTTGCAAAATGAGGAACCTACTGACGTAATAAAATATTATTGAAAGCTTTAAATTGTAGTATAGGGCTAACAGAATGAACATGTGTAATAAACAATGTCCTGACAAATAATTTTTCTGTAACAACGTAATATACAAAGACGTTAGTACAATACCAATAGCTGTGACATGTACCATACAGTCGAAAACTGTAGGATTCTCTTAAATGACTTTTCAAAAGGTGAGGGTCAACAGCCGTAAGGTATTTTATAAAATGCATTTTAAAAATGCGCTGTTTATTTGTCCCATTAGCCGTCTACTGGTTTCGATTGTTAACCTTCATCAAGGATGTTGCTTTTAACTAATCTGTTGCATACTTTTATCTAATCTGTTGTACCCTACATCCTGAATGACGGATAATAACAGAAACCGATAGATGACTAATGGGACAAATAAACAGATTATGATTTAAATACATTTTATAAAACAAAATTTTCAAAAGTGGTTTCTTTTTTAATTGTCTACAACACGCTCCAGTACATTATTTGTAACACTACGCGCGCGCGCGTGTGTGTGTGTGTGTGTAGTGGTGCGTAATGTTTGTATTGTATGATGATGATGATGATGAGAGGAGAGAGAGAGAGAGAGAGAGAGAGAGAGAGAGAGAGAGAGAGAGAGAGAGAGGGAGAGGGTGAAATCCGGTGCCTGCAGTGGGGATCAGGACTTCACGTCATCACCTTTCCTTCCCTTGTCGACCAAATACGGAGAGTGAAACTTGTTTTCACCATCAGGATTCGAACCAGCTTACCCACATGTCGAGCGTCAACGAAAAAGTGTGCGTTAACGACCTCTTCTTTTCCAAAGGAACCTTTCTGGCCCTTCAAAAGGAGAGGTGGTGGCAAGGTGGGCAGGGGTCGCAACTCGAATCCTGGCCATCATGGTTATCAAACGTGAGTACAGACTTATAACTGACTCCTGTTATCGACTACTACACTTACTATCAGATGTAAGAGTAGACTTTAGGGAGAATGTCAGCTTTCTAGTTAGATCTAGTACTTTCTGTGTGGCTCAGAGACCTGGTGCAAGTCTTCCATTTGGAGACCACTTCGGCAGCCTGCGTGTCTCTGATCTGTTCCAGTTGAGTAACCAGGAAACGGTTTAACGTGAAATGAGAACAACGTGAGATTCTTGGTAAATCGCAACACTATTGAGAGGTGAGTGCTACGTTAAAATGCAAACTGAAAAAATCCGTGATACGATCGGAATCCGATAAGGTGACCATTTATTTTCAGGTACTTACTTTACCGCTTGACCACAATGTACAGCTGCTGTAGAATAACATTATCTTAATTTGAAGTTGCTGCACTTATTCAACAATAGATTCAGATAATTATAGTTCTGTAAGTGTTTGGGTGAAAACTCATCCTGCGAAATGACATTAAACGCCTTTCCTGAAAACTACCTAGAGCAAATAGCTCGGAACCCACTTGTGCTGGAAATATATTCGACGTAGTGGCAACAAATAGATCTGACCTCTTCGAGGAGTCCGCATTAAACTCGGCATCAGTGACCATGGGGGAGATTTAGCAACAATGATTACCCAAGTCCAAGTGACAATTAAAACAAAGACGTATATATTCAGTAAACTAGATAAAGAGCTAGTAATGCCATACCTAAAGAGAAAATTGAAACATTTACCGCTGAGCAGTTGCAAGTAGAGGAACTGTGATTGAAGTTCAGAATATTAGTTCGTCAACCGCTGGATGGATTTGTTCCTGTTAAAACAGTTCATAATGTGAAGGGTCAACCATATTGTTCCGTCGAATAAAGGAACTTCTAAAAAACGACGGCTCCTACACAACAAGTGACGAATAAAGCATAAGGGTTTATATAGCGAGACGATATAGGAAACGCGCTTTCATGTCATGCGGGCAATGTGTTAAGCCTTCACCGACTACCGCAACAAAATCTTTTTGAAACACCACTCACAAAGCTTCGAATAGACTGTCACTGACACAAAACGTAGTCTCCAGTAGTCTCCAGTCGCCCATAGGTGAAACAGGCACTGAAAACGTGGGTAGGAAAACAAATGCATAAACGGTAGATTCCACTTTCAAGTGTTCCTTTACGAAGGATGATGCACGATTACTACTAATTTAATTCGCACATTATTATGGAGGTAGAAGATATACGTAGATATTAGACTCAGTGGCGTTGAGGAATAGTTAAAATCGCTAGAAAATAACAAGTCTCACATTACTTGATGCCACACCTATCGGATTCGGCACAGATGATCTGGTTTAGTTAGTTCCCCTTTGACCATAATATATCATAGCTCCCTTAAACGCAACAGGTATCGTATTTTTCACTGAATAAACACATCATACTGCATATTCCACATGAAATCGCACCAGATGACACTAATGTATGGTGTGAAAATGACATTTTGTTTTAAGTGTTGCTACAAAATTCTGCATATGTCGAAATCCTGATACTAAAATAATGTTTCGTTTTCTTATGGCTTGTAAGACCGCTTAAGAGTTTGTAAAGAGAAGTCGTGATACTAAAGGCGATACTTGGCTGGACTACAAGAAGCGCTGAACTTGGCACTCAGGTCCAATTAAAGTAACTGCGATACTCCACGTTTATTACTCTGGGGGGAAAGAAAATTTTTTTTTGTGCATGCTAAGCAAAAGAAATGGTGTTGAGTAAAAAAGGGATGCAGTAAAAAAGTCTAAAGGAAACGGTAAACATCTCTGTTTGTAACTGTACAAAAAATTTGTAAAGGGCATTGTTAAACGCTGTTCAAGGTACAGTATACTGTTGTTGTTGTTGTTGTCTTCAGTCCTGAGACTGGTTTGATGCAGCTCTCCATGCTACTCTATCCTGTGCAAGCTGCTTCATCTCCCAGTACCTACTGCAACCTACATCCTTCTGAATCTGCTTAGTGTACTCATCTCTCGGTCTCCCTCTACGATTTTTACCCTCCACGCTGCCCTCCAATGCTAAATTTGTGATCCCTTGATGCCTCAAAACATGTCCTACCAACCGATCCCTTCTTCTAGTCAAGTTGTGCCACAAACTTCTCTTCTCCCCAATCCTATTCAATACCTCCTCATTAGTTACGTGATCTATCCACCTTATCTTCAGTATTCTTCTGTAGCACCACATTTCGAAAGCTTCTATTCTCTTCTTGTCCAAACTAGTTATCGTCCATGTTTCACTTCCATACATGGCTACACTCCAAATAAATACTTTCAGAAACGACTTCCTGATACATAAATCTATATTCGATGTCAACAAATTTCTCTTCTTCAGAAACGCTTTCCTTCCCATTGCCAGTCTACATTTTATATCCTCTCTACTTCGACCATCATCAGTTATTTTACTTCCTAAATAGCAAAACTCCTTTACTACTTTAAGTGTCTCATTTCCTAGTCTAATTCCCTCAGCATCACCCGATTTAATTTGACTACATTCCATTATCCTCGTTTTGCTTTTGTTAATGTTCATCTTATATCCTCCTTTCAAGACACTGTCCATTCCGTTCAACTGCTCTTCCAAGTCCTTTGCCGTCTCTGACAGAATTACAATGTCATCGGCGAACCTCAAAGTTTTTACTTCGTCTCCATGAATTTTAATACCTACTCCAAATTTTTCTTTTGTTTCCTTTACTGCTTGCTCAATATACAGATTGAATAACATCGGGGAGAGGCTACAACCCTGTCTCACTCCTTTCCCAACCACTGCTTCCCTTTCATGCCCCTCGACTCTTATGACTGCCATCTGGTTTCTGTACAAATTATAAATAGCCTTTCGCTCCCTGTATTTTACCCCTGCCACCTTTAGAATTTGAAAAAGAGTATTCCAGTCAACATTGTCAAAAGCTTTCTCTAAGTCTACAAATGCTAGAAACGTAGGTTTGCCTTTTCTTAATCTTTCTTCTAAGATAAGTCGTAAGGTCAGTATTGCCTCACGTGTTCCAACATTTCGACGGAATCTAAACTGATCCTCCCCGAGGTCTGCATTTACCAGTTTTTCCATTCGTCTGTAAAGAATTCGCGTTAGTATTTTGCAGCCGTGGCTTATTAAACTGATATTTCGGTAATTTTCACATCTGTCAGCACCTGCTTTCTTTGGGATTGGAATTATTATATTCTTCTTGAAGTCTGAGGGTATTTCACCTGTCTCATACATCTTGCTCACCAGCTGGTAGAGTTTTGTCACGACTGGCTCTCCCAAGGCCGTCAGTAGTTCTAATGGAATGTTGTCTACTCCGGGGGCCTTGTTTCGACTCAGGTCTTTCAGTGCTTTGTCAAACTCTTCACGCAGTATCATATCTCCCATTTCGTCTTCATCTACATCCTCTTCCATTTCCATAATATTGTCCTCAAGCACATCGCCCTTGTATAAACATTCTATATACTCCTTCCACCTTTCTGCCTTCCCTTCTTTGCTTAGAACTGGGCTGCCATCTGAGCTCTTGATATTCATACACGTGGTTCTCCTTTCTCCAAAGGTCTCTTTAATTTTCCTGTAGGCAGTATCTATCTTACCCCTAGTGAGATAAGCTTCTACATCCTTACATTTGTCCTCTAGCCATCCCTGTTTAGCCATTTTGCACTTCCTGTCGATCTCATTTTTGAGACGTTTGTATTCCTTTTTGCCTGCTTCATTTACTGCATTTTTATATTTTCTCCTTTCATCAATTAAATTCAATATTTCTTCTGTTACCCAAGGATTTCTAGCAGCCCTCGTCTTTGTACCTACTTCATCCTCTGCTGCCTTCACTACTACATCCCTCAGAGCTACCCATTCTTCTTCTACTGTATTTCTTTCCCCTATTCCTGTCAATTGTTCCCTTATGCTCTCCCTGAAACTCTGTACAACCTCTGGTTCTTTCAGTTTATCCAGGTCCCATCTCCTTAATTTCCCACATTTTTGCAGTTTCTTCAGTTTTAATCTACAGGTCATAACCAATAGATTGTGGTCAGAGTCCACATCTGCCCCTGGAAATGTCTTACAACTTAAAACCTGGTTCCTAAATCTCTGTCTTACCATTATATAATCTATCTGATACCTTTTAGTATCTCCAGGGTTCTTCCACGTATACAACCTTCTTTCATGATTCTTAAAAATATGGAATTAAAGTTCGTAATAAAGACAGATTAAAGTTGCATATTAAAGCCGCTGTGTCCATTCATTAGGTATAATAATTTGGCACCGTACTGTATAGTGAAGTAACTCCGTCCGAACAGACCTTGGAAGGCCCAGGGGTACCCACCGACCACCGTGTCGTCCTCAGTCTATAGGGGACACTGAATGCGTATGTGGAGGGATGTGTGGTGAAAGGTGGCTACACTGAGTCACAGCGCCAGAGATTGCGCCAAAGATTATTATTCCGCCGCCTCCACCGTTGCAGTAGTAGTTCAGAGGTTGTCGTGGGCAGTGCTTGTTACGAGGATGTCGAGAGCAGTAGTAGTTCAGAGGTTGTCGTGGGCGGTACTTGTTGAGAGGATGTCGAAAGCAGTACTAGTTCAGAGGATGTCCTGTGCAGTTGTTGTTCTGTTGGGCGAGACGGTAGATGCTGTTCGGTTGGTGTAATGTATAGATGAAAGATGTTGCAATGATCACAGTGTATTTTTCGTCAATATATATGGAGGCAAAAAAAAAAAAAATTTCAGATTTCCTTAATGACAATGCCTCTTGGTCACAGGTTCAGTCAACAAAGGATCTGGCTCGTTTTCATGTATTAGACTTGTAATTCTGATTTCTATATGCAATTATAGTATTTCTGGTTTTTCAATTAGTTCATTGTAAATGGTGTTTAAAATATCTTGTCGTATTGACGAAGAACTGTTCCAGATACATGTACGTTGAATCACACTTCCACACATAGAACAGTTACACTTATGCTTTGTTGTTTCGTAGCTTTTATAGTTGCAGGGGACTTAATTAATCAATTGTATTAACGGAAAATACCTTTCGTTCTTTATTGTTATTTCATGCAGTCAGATTGCGTACTAATACTAGTCAGGGCCAACCGGTTACGAGACTTCGTAACCGGGCACACAGCTACTAAAATTATTGCATAATAATTAAGGACCCATGCAGTGGTCAGCACGCCGCTCACCGGGCCGTTGTCAGTCTTCGTATCTCCTCAATTGGCCTGACAAGGGCTGAGGGCAACCCATTTGCCAACAGCGCCGGGTGGACGCGTAAGGTCACCATTTCAAGTGCTAGCCAAGCCCAATAATGCTTAACTTCAGTGATCTGACGAGAACCGGTTCTGCCACTGCGGCAACGCTGAAAAAAATTAGCACATTGATTTAGTCCAATCATGAAAAGATTTGAAAGTGATGCAGAGATCGGCACCTTGCTTCAAATGTTCAGAAATATAAAACGCAAACATGACTGTAATAGCGTTAAGCCAAAGTGGAGTACGTCAACTCATACTAGTACCTAGGCGTGCAATTTGTGATGTTATGAACTGGAATGATCATGTTGGTACGGTCGTAGGTGATGTCGACGTTAAACTTCGATTCAGTAATAGTGTATTGGGGACAAACAATGAGTCTTCAAAGGACACTGCTTACCAAATACTGGTGTGAAGGATTCTAGAACATTTCTCAAGTGTACTCTTACCAAATTTGGTTCAACAGGGTATGTTGAACATATATAGAGAGGGGCAACACGAAAGGCTGTGCGTCTCTCTTTCGCACGAAGTAACGTCACGAAGATGCTGAGATGTCAACGTTTGAAGATAGACCTAAGTATCCCGCTAAAGCTTAGTTATAAAGTTTCAAGAACGAATATGAACAGATGAATCTAGGAATATACCACAGCTTCCTACGTATGATTCCTGTAATAACTACGACCACAAGTTTGAAGGGTGTATAGTGGCTTTTGTGCAGTCTTTCTTCGCGCTCCCCAAAGGTAGTACAAAGGAAGTACCACTTAACATTGGTCTACAGAGTATAGCAGATGTAGAAACCTCAACTCGTAATATAAATTAATTTAACACTAATCATTGGTAGTACAGGAATATTGTGCGAAAGGTACAGTAAACTGAAAACTTAATGTAAACAAATTAAGAGAATCTTTTTTTGGGATAGCACATAATGTATTTTAGTGTAATAGTATGTAACAATTTCTTTTTATATAATTAAATTGTTACTGTCCGGTGTTTTGCATACGCCAAGAGACAAAAATGAGATGCGGGCTGACTACAATGTGCTTTTTGTGTTATGCTCTTTGTATGCATAGGAGAATCAGACCAATGTACTCTTCGAACAAAAGGACTTGATGCTTTTGTCTCGTAAACCGGCTATTGAACATGATGAAACAAGGTAATTGTGCCTCAATGCACTGCTCTCCACGAGACAGGAATAGAAACTAACTCACAGATAATTACAAGAGTTCATTATACTGCCAGTGCATGTCAGTGAGTGAAAGATGAAATAGTTCACCTATTTTTGATTAGAGCTATAGAGAAATCTAGAGAACGAGGTGAAGCTATGATGCAAAATGTTTTACATATGTGCACAATTATTCTTTGATTTTTCTTTTAAATAGGTGTGTTAATGAGAGAGAATATGAGACACAGGAGTTTAGAGTCATTGGAAATAAAAAAAGTACACTGCCGTGGGATGCAATCAGACTCAATTATGCTGTGTATTAAGAAGCGACAGTGATGCTGCGTCGTAGCCTACATAAGTGACAAACGGGGAAGCATATCTTTTGCGTACAAAGTTTTACAGTTACTCACTAGTAAATTAGCAGCGAATTACCGGTGCGAAGCACGCTATGGTCACAGCATTTAGAAATAGATTTGCTACATCTGTGTATCATTATGAAAGTATTTCACTGTTCTCAATACGGCGTCGTATGAAAATATATTTTGCATTTTTGTCGAAACTTAAAATGAAACAGAAAATTTCATATTTCAGTTCTCTCTAAGGGATTAATTTCTCTCTGTTTCAAATTCGTCACATTTAAATGCATGTGAAGGCGTTTATGATTACATAGCCCTAGGATGTATCACCTAAATAACTTTACCGAGGTGTTTAGGCCATCGATTAATTCCTCTGCCTACAGCATTTATGCAACAATTTCTGGATTGTGTGGCTGTTGACTTAGAATAACTGTCATACGTACTGCATCTGGTGTACTCGTATGCGTCTCTGTAAATAACACATTGATTTACATTTGATTTCATATTTGTTAGCACTTGTGATGGGACTATGGCTCATAACTTGGTGTGCTAACACTTGTGAAGAAGACAAGAACCGGGCTACATCATCAGAAAACAAAAGCTGGAATTCTGAATACTGCCTTGAATGTTCCTTCAAAAAGAAAAGACAAGAAATGTATTGCTGATGCAATATCCGCACCATTGTGGAGATGACATTCTAAGCAGTATTAGTGATTCTGAAGAACAGTTCAGCTCACTAAAACTAAGAAATGTCCCATGTGTCAATGAAATCACCAAACTTTCTGTATGGAACTAGGGATTAAACTAGTTGGACCCTTGATACAATTTACAGCATACCCCTTGAGTCTAAATTGATGCACCTGATTCAATTATCAGCAAAAGATACGCTGAAGTGGTCTCCTTCAAATAAGCTGATTAAATTTCCTATTCAAGTGTATTATAAAATCTCAAAAAATGGTTCAAACGGCTCTGAGCATTATGGGACTTAACTTCTGAGGTCGTCAGTCCCCTAAGACTTAGAACTACTTAAACCTAACTAACCTACGTACATCACATACATCCATGGCCGAAGCAGGATTCGAACCTGCGACCGTTGCGGTAACGCGGTTCCAAATTGATGCGCCTAGAACCGTATGGCCACTCCGACCGGCCATAAAATCTCAGACAAAATCATTGGAAGACATACAATTGTTTTCATTTTTGTTTGAAACTGTTGTGAATGCATTGGCTTTAGCATCTTGAATGAAAGATAAAGGCGAAAATGGTCATGGTTGATTAATGACTTGCTTGATGAAGAACGGCGGTGTACAAAGCAAATATTCAAACAAAGAAAATTATTTTGTAAGAAGTGAAGCTCTTTCCGAATTAAGATGCGGTTTAGATTTTCAGGAAATAAAATAACTAACGATAGAATGCTTCCAGCTTAAGTTAAGTAGACAGGAAGAACGCTTACAACCTAATTTAAGTGGACAGAAATTACTTGTACTATATAATTAAAACAGGAGAACTGAAAAATGGATCGTTTTAAAAAAAACACATTCTTGAAATATACTGGTCTTGTTATTACTGGTAAAATATTGCAGTGGACGCACTTACACCAGCATCTTGCCGTTGCCAGAAAGCGAAGGACGAAACAATCTAATGTCACTTGTTTCATAGACAACATGAGTACACATTACAGAGGTTAATTTTCGAAAGGTCCGCAGCTCGTGGTCGTGCGGTAGCGTTCTCGCTTCCCGCGCCCGTGTTCCCGGATTATATTCCCGGTGGGGTCAGGGATTTTCTCTGCCTCGTGATGACTGGGTGTTGTGTTATGTCCTTCGGTTAGTTAGGTTTAAGCAGTTCTTAGTTCTAGGGGACTGATGACCATAGCTGTTAAGTCCCATAGTGCTCAGAGCCATTTGAAGCATGCGCTGTATCTTGCCAGTAAGGTTGGCAAGAAAGTCTTGTGGTAGGGCGTTCCATTCGCCCAACAGTGCGGTTGAGAACTAAATGGTCGTTGGTACGTGTGGGTATTATGAAATACCTCTCCTCAACGCATACCAAATGTGCTAGATGGCATTTAAATGGAGGGAAAGTGATGGCACGTCCAGTTCTCGATTATTCTCTCATTCCAAGAACTGCTTCGCCTCCGCTTTTCAAGGCGATCGCGCTTTTTTATCTACTGAAAAACCGGACAAGTACTAGTAATATTCGCGCTCTGGGTCTAACGTACAAACTTAATTACGCATATAGATAATAATATATTTTCAGACCATGTTGTCCCTACATGTAACTTTTGTATTGTTCATTCTGTAGCTCAACTGTTTTACGGCTGGGAAAAATGTTTTATACCTGTCTCCCATTCATTTCGTCGATTTTGTTCTGATGTACACGATGGGACACCCAATGCAATAGATCTTGATCATAACTTCACTTAACAAAGTCTAATTATACCTAACATTATTATACTTGATAATGCCTAAAGGTCGAAGTCATGATAGTGAAATAAAGATGTTGTACAGCATCATTCAAACATTGTTACACGACTGTGGCCCAAAAATATGAAAAAGCTCGTCATCAGTATATGTATCATAAATTGCCGTATTTTTTGATTGCAGTGGTTTAGAATTTTAAATTTTTTACGCCACCAAGGGATTGTAGACCTTAGCATGTGGCATGAATTTCAACTTCACAAGTCCACGCGTTTCTGAAAAAAAAAAAAAAAAATACCGTCAGACAGGCGGACAAAAAAGCGATCCTATAATGGTTCTGTTTTTACCGACTGAGGTACGGAACACTAAAAACGACTTTTACGTTTCGTTTTGAAACCCCCTAACTTGACATGTACATTTGCTTTACTTACGTGATCCAGAAGCCTTACATAACATTGTTTTTCGAACCGTAATAAATTAGAACATACTACATTCTAGTAGACTTTAGCCATATCTTCTGCACTAACTAGCCTCTCTGGCGCAGGGCGTCAAGTTCTATTTTAACTTTTGATAGGCGTTTACGAATCTTCTGATTTTACGTACGGTGGCAACAGTTAGGTAGCCTGACACATCACAAGAGGAAAGTTAAACACAAAAGTCAAGTTGTGTTTGTTTTCAAAATGAATTGTAGAGAAATGAATGGGAAGTAAAGATTATATGAATGTATCCTAATTTGAAATGTTTCCTCGTATTGAATGTCGAGAACAACCTCGCTAAAAATGTAGAATGTTTTCGTGGTTGTATGAACATTGTTTTCGACGGTATTATCTAACCACTAGTTTTCGACTATCTGTTTCGTACTAAAACAATGGCATCCGATATGATAATGGATCGCGCATAAACGTACAGAATATTCTCACAACACTTCCTAGAAAAACTGGAACGTAAGTGTAAAGCTGTGACGTACGTTGTAGACAATAGAATGTAAAGGGTGATCTCTCATTTCATGTGATTCGAAGTTACAACAATTACTGTAGTCCGACATTAAAATGGACTTTACTTTCTGCCCAAGAGTATGCCAATTAACCGCTTATAAATGTACAAACTATTCTCACGACATTCATCATATAAATTACAAGTTAAGAGGAGTTTGTAGCACAACTTGACTAGAAGAAGGGATCGATTGATAGGACATGTTCTGAGGCGTCAAGGAATCACCAATTTAGTAGTGGAGGGCAGCGTGGAGGGTCAAAATTGTAGAGGGAGACCACGAGATGAATACACTAAACAGATTCAGAAGGATGTAGGCTGCAGTAGGTACTGGGAGATGAAGAGGCTAGCAAAGGATAGAGTAGCATGGAGAGCTGCATCAAAACAGTCTCAGGACTGAAGACCACAACAACAACTTGTGTGAAGTTGATGTATACAGAAGCGACAAAGATACTAGTATAGGCAAGCGTAATCAAATGCAGAGATATGTAAACGAGCAGAATATGGCGCTGCGGTCGGCAAGTGTTATTTTAGACACGTGTCTGTCGTAGTTGTTATATCGGTTACTGCTGCTACAATGGCAGGCTATCAAGATTTAAGTGAGTTCGAACGTGGTGTTACATTTGGCGCGTCTCCAATGTAGCAAAGAAGTGTACCGTGAATATCAGGAATTCAGTAAAACATCAAATCTGCGACATCGCCGCGGCCGGTAAAAAGATACTACAAGAAAGGGACCGACAACGACTGAAGAGAATGTTTCAAAGTGACAGAAGTGCAACCTTTCCGCAAATTACTGGAGATTTCATTGCTGGGTCATCAACAAGTGTCAGCGTGCGAACCATTCAATGAAACATCATCGATAACTTCCGGAACCGAAGGCCTACTCGCGTACCCTTGCGACAAAAAGCCTTACGCCTCGCCTGGGCCATCAACACCGACTTTAAACTATTGATGACTGGAAACATGTTGCCTGGTCGGAGGAGTAGCGTTTCAAATTGTATCGAGCAGATGGACGTGTACGGGTGTGGAGACAATCACATGAATCAATGTGCCTTGTATGTCATGAGGAGACTATTTCAGGCTGGTGTGGGGCGTGTGCAGTTGGAATGATATGGGACCCCCGATACGTCTAGATACGACTGACAGGTGACACGTACTTAAGCATCCTGTCTGATCACCGCTATCCATTCATGTGGATTGTGCATTCCGACGGACTTGGGCAATTGCAGCTGGACAATGCGACACCCCAGACGTCCATAACTGCTAGAGAATGGCTCCAGGAACACTCCTCTGAGTTTGAACGCTTCCGCTGGCCACCAAACTCCCCAGACACGAACATTAATAAGCATGCCTGGGATGCCTTTCAACGTGCTTTTCAGAATAGATCTCTACCCCCTCGTACACTTACTGATTTATGGACAGCCCTGCAGGATTCATGGTGTAAATTCCCTCCGTCACTACTTCAGACATTAATGGAACCACGCCACGTCGTGTTGCGGCACTTCTGCGTGCTCACGGGGGCCCTACACGATGTTAGGCAGGTGTACGTCTTACTTTGGCTCTTCATTGTATATGCTATATACAATAGAATGTAAAAGAGTGTCACTACTTTTTAATAAACTGGATTCACAATAGTAACTACAATCAGATATCTAACTGAACTTTATATTGTGCTCTTAGCATCGTATAATTTCTGTAATGAAGGTGATGAGTACGTTATTGAGATCGGTTAGGAGACACCAAAGAAACGGCAATGCATGTGAGACAAAATATGTATTTTCGTCATTCCTTTAATTTTGTGTCGCTAGAGCGTCGTAATAATGTCTTAGAGGACGATTGAAAGCGTCTAGAGTGACCCCTCTCGAGATCGTCTCGAAGTATCGGACAAATTTAAAACGTTAAAAACATTTTATCACTACGAAAGAAAATGACCAGTTTTGGGTGACGTAAATCATTTGTAGTGTTTAAAGAGATTTGATACTGCTTGTCTGTGGTTTCTGACGGTAATTTCTCACTTGTACAATACATACCAAAAGTGAAGAAATTGCAAGAATGTAAGAAATTAAGGAGACGGGACCTTGACAGGTCGAAACAAGTGATATTGTTGATAGTTTGAGAAGAAGCATTACGCAACGATTAACTGAAGTAGAAGATATTTGTGCAGTAGAAAAGAAATGAGTAGCTTTTTTAGAGGAAATTCAAGGTAAGAAGAGAACAACGACGAAGAATTCTTGGATGAAGTAAAGCCGTGTGGCATAATTGTCTGGGAGACGCCAAGGACAGGTTCAGGAAAGGCTTTTATTTATTTATTTATTTATTTTACCTGGCAAGATTAGGGCCTTCAGGCCCTCTCTTACACCTAACCAGGCATACTCAGATTGAACGAGTTACAGTTTCTACAGAACATTAAGGATATATAACGTAATATGCAGTATTGATGTTAAAGAAAAAAATACATTATAACAGTAGTACAATGATAACTATAACAATAAAAAGATAATTATAACAAATCAAGAATAATAATGATAATAATAATAATAATAATAATAATAATAATAATAATAATAATAATAATGACTATGTACATGAAAGTAAACATACTTTTCTTTTGTGAATGTCAGTCCTATTGTTAGTTGGGAGTTTTCTCGTTATGTTCTTGCAGCTTGTGAGTTATTCTCATCGAGCAGAGACATAAGACGATAGAATGGTGTAAAAGAGATATTTAAGAGGTAGATAGCTTAGAGGAAGAGAAATAGAATGGTAGAGTTCGAAGCTGTGTTGGAGTGGAGAAAGAAAGAGATGAGAGGGGCACAACAATGGTGGCTATACCGTCCCCAATATGTAAGTTTTGAGTTCCCTCTTGAATGTTGAGTAGTTCTGGATAAGACGCAGATCACAGGGGAGCGCGTTCCATAGTCGTATGGCTGAGGTGGAGAATGATACGGAGAAAGATTTTGTGTTATGTAAAGGTACAGCCAAGATGATAGACGTATCCGATCTGGTATTGCGATTGTTGAATGATGATAGGTGTTTAATGTGAGAAGATAAGTATTGGGGGCACCAGTGGCTAAGAAATCGATGAAGTAAGCACATCGTGTGGAGATCGCATGCCTTATGTGGGCGTATCCAACCTAGCTGGGAGTATGAAGGACTGATGTAATCATACAACCGAATATTGCACACGTATCTAACGCAAGCATTCATCACTAGCTAGAGGCATCTAGAATTTTCACTATTTGTGCCGTGTTGAACTACATCACAGTAGTAAAGATTAGGCAAGACTAGTGTTTGGAGTAATTTTTGTTTAACATGGGTTGGAAATATTTTTCTAAATTTTTGAATTGCATGAAGGGAGGAGAGCTATTTCCGGCAAGCTGTGACTGTTTGTTCTTCCCAGTTCAGGTGTTCATCCAAGATTATTCCAAGGTCTTTTACTGTTTTTTTGGTATGGTAGTTGAGTACCATTAAGGAGTATTTGAGGGACTGTTTCGCGAAAGTACCGGCTGATTAACTTTGGATGAGATATAAGCATGACCTGGGATTTCTTGGGGTTTAGCTTCAGACCTAGGTTCTGTGCCCATCGAGAAACAGAGCAAAGATTTGCGTTCATACCCGCTACTGCGTCAGCAATGTTTTTGGGGCTTGCACTTATGTACAGTTGGATGTCGTCGGCATATAGATGGTAGTTGCAGGAGTGAATAACTGAAGAAATATCATTAATGTACAGTGAGAAGAGTAGTGGACCAAGGACGGAGCCTTGGGGAACTCCAGAGGGAACGTTTTTCCATGATGACTTTTCCGCCCCACAAATGACTTGTTGACTTCTGTTTTTGAGGTAGCTGTCGAACCAGTGTATTGCGCTGTTTGAGAAGTTTAGCTGTTTCATTTTAATTAGTAATATATCAAAGTCAACTGTGTCAAAAGCCTTGCTAATGTCAAGCAGTGTTAGGATAGTAGCTCACGTGTGTCCATAGTATGTTTAAAGTCATCAGTTACTTTGATTAATGCAGTTGCTGTACTATGGTGCTTTCGAAAGCCTGAGTGATATTCGTCATGGATGTTATGAGTTTTGAGGTAATCCGTCAGCTGTTCATGGACGATGTATTCTAGGGCTTTAGATATTGCAGGTAGTATGCTGATCTGCCTGTTGTCAGTCTTGGGTATAGGTTGAATTAAACTTCGCTTCCACTCAGTAGGATATGTACTACTGACAAGAGACAGGTTGAAGATGTCTGAGATAACTGGAATAATAGTGTTTACGACGTTCTTAATCATGCTAATGCTTACTCCATCATTTCCTACTGCCTCGGAAGAGATTCTCATAATTGCCTTGTGTACTGTGCCGGTAGTGACATGTTTTAGGAAAAACTTGTCTCTCGAGAGATTGATATCTCGGGGCTGGTAATTTGTCGCTGCGTGGCAGTTTACAGCTGTTGAGAAGAAATCGTTTAATTCTTCTGCAGACGCTTGATAAAAAGCGTCAGATCTTCGCTTCCCTATACCGAAACTGCGCAGCTTTTTCCACAGTGCAGCAGGTTTTGATATGCCGCATACGACAGAGCGGGCATGTTTGATTTTGGCATTCCTCACGCTTTGCTTGGTTCTGTTTCGGAGTTTCCTATAAGCTTCGTACGCCTCGGGAGTTGGGTTACGCTTGAAAGCCCTATGTGCAGCATCACGTTTATTCATTAACAGGCGTAATGCAGTGGTGAGCCACGGAGCGGGAGCTCTCTTTACCTTGACAGTGCATTGAGGAGCATGTTTATCATACAGTGCAATAATTTTGCGACATAATTGCCGAATTTTTCCGTCTAAAGTCGGTTCATTGCTTATATCATGCCAAGGGATGTCTGAGCAATCGTTTTGAAGAGCGCCATGGTTAACATTTTTTAAGTTTCTGTAGGTTACCAGGTGAGATTTTTCTTTGGTAGTATGCATTGAGTAATTTAAGAATATCACGTCATGAGCAGAGAGTCCCGGAGCGGATGTCTGATTGGCCCGGATTATTTTATCTGGTCTCTTTGTTGCTATTATATCTATGAGTGTGTGGCTGTGTGGCGTGTGATGAGTTGGGTCCAGCGGTGTTAAACTCATATCATTGGAGTGGAACAGTCGCCTTAGTTTTTCGACAGAGGGAGATTTTAACTGTAAGTCGATGCTTGTGTCACCCATAATGATTATGTGTTCATACTGTGTCACAAGTGAGGACAGGGCAGACTGAAAGGAGGACATGGCACCGACGTTTGGAGGTTTATAGATTACTCCAATTAGCAGTTTCTGATTTGATGTATTTATTTCGAAAAACAAGAACTCTGCTTCTCCTTCGCCCTTTGCATCCGATGTGCATAGTACAGTAGGTGTCAGATCAGAGCGAACATAGGCACCCACATCAGCCCCTCGTCGTGTTTCGCGATCTGCCCTTAGGAGAGAGTAACCAGTGATTCGGATAGCGTCGGAAGAAATGTTCGGTTTCAACCAAGTTTCAGAGACGAGGATAATATGGAACAGCGATTGGCAGAACAGGTCACAGAACTCGTCGAAGTGAGCCGTTAGCGACTGTGCGTTCGCGGGGCCACAAAGAACCCTCCGCCGGAACCGGTCCGTCCCATTGTGGCCGCCTGTAGGACCGAGCGCGCTCCGTTTACCTGCTGGCCGGAAGAGGGACAAAAGCTGGATTTCGCGGGGGAAGACATATTTACAGGTGTATTTTCCTCTCCCGCGCGGCTGTAGGCACCTTTCCGTCTAGAAGTATGAAACTGTGTGTTTTAATTCTCCCCTCTTACAGCGTGTGAGTCAAAATGACGGAAAGTCTACTGACTGAAGGTTTACAAGACCCAAAAAATTACTCTCTCGGAGAAAGTGCCTTGGCTTCCTATTTTCGCCGCAGTAGAAGTCTGAAATAATGTGCGTTAGTTTCATTCGCACTAAGCAATCGGACTTCGAGAATTTAATGACAATCGGGCTCTAACTAGGTACTACAATTCGTAGTTATCTCCGTCAGATGGCCGCAATGGCATCGCCCAAGACGATTATTTCCGTTCATTCATCAAGACCCACCCACACTTCCACTTTGAAACTAGTTATAGCATAACAATGAGTTTAGTGGTAACAAATAATAAAACATGAGTCAATGCTTGACCGGAAATAAATAATAATTCTCACTTACAGTAATTTACATTAATATAACACTGTTATACCTCAAAAAACCAGGGGCAGAAGGAGGAAAGGTAAAGAAGAACGAAGTAACAAAAGGATAACATAAGAGAAAAGATAAAGATTGCTATACAAACCCGACGTCTTCCTCCAAATTTAAAACACTATGGATACATGTTTTACATATAAGACTCTTTTCTTTCTCACGGATGGCACAGTTCACTATTAGCTCCATATGTTTATTCTAAGAAAACAAGTAATTTTGCTAACACAGGAAAAACAATAAAAATGCTAATATGTCGTTATGGGGGGGAAGGGTGTCTTAAGTGTAGGAGACTGTGATGTAGACTACTGGCCACTAAAATTGCTACACCAAGAAGAAATGGAGATGATAAACGAGTAATCATTCGACAAATCTATTATACTAGAACTGACATGTGATTACATTTTCACGCAAATTGGGTGCATAGATCCTGAGAAATCAGTACTCAGAACAACCACCTCTGGCCGTAATAAAGGCCTTGATACGCCTGGGCATTGAGTCAAACAAAGCTTGGATGGCGTGTACAGGTACACCTGCCCATGCAGCTTCAACACGATACCACAGTTCATCAAGAGTAGTGACTGGCGTATTGTGACGATCCAATTGCTCGGCCACCATTGAACATACGTTTTCAATTGGTGAGAGATCTGGAGAATGTGCTGGCCAGGGCAGCAGTCGAAGATTTTCTGTATCCACAAAGGCCCGTGCAGGACCTGCTACATGAGGTCGTGCATTATCCTGCTGAAATGTAGGGTTTCGCAGGGATCGAATGAAGGGTAGAGCCACGGGTCGTAACACATGTGAAATGTAATGTCCACTGTTCAAAGTGCCGATAATGCGAACAAGAGGTGACCGAGACGTGTAACCAATGGTACTCCATACCATCACGCCGGGTGATACGCCAGTATGGCGATGACGAATACACGTTTCCAATGTGCGTTCACCCCGATGTCGCCAAACACGGATGCGACCATCATGATGCTGTAAACAGAACCAGGATTCATCCGAAAAAAATGACGTTTTGCCATTCGTGCACCCAGGTTCGTCGTTGAGTACACCATCGCAGCGCTCCCGTCTGTGATGCTGCGTCAAGGATAACGGCAGCCATGGTCTCCGAGCTGATAGTCCATGCTGCTGCAAACATCGTCAAACTGTTCGTGCATATGGTCATTGTCTTGCAAATGTCCCCATCTGTTGACTTAGGGATCGAGACGTGGCTGCAGGATCCGTTACGTCTGTCATCTCGACTGCTAGTGATGCGAGGCATTTGGAATCGAGTACGGCGTTCCATATTACCCTCCTGAACCCACCGATTCCATATTCTGCTAACAGTCGTTGGATCTCGACCAACGCGAGCAGCAATGTCGCGATACGATAAACCGCAATCGCGATAGGCTACAATACGACGTATGTCAAAGACTGAAACGTTATGGTACGCATTTCTCCTCCTTACACGAGGCATCACAACAATGTTTCACCAGGCAACGCCGGTCAACTGCTGTTCGTGTATGAGAAATCGGTTGGAAAATTTCCTCATGTCAGCTCGTTGTAGGTGTCGCGACCGGCGCCAACCTTGTGTGATTGCTCTGAAAAGCTAATCATTTGCATATCATAGTATCTTCTTCCTGTTGGTTCAATTTCGCGTCTGTAGCGCGTCATATTCGTGGTGTAGCAATTTTAATGGCCAGTAGTGTATGTTTGTGGAGAGTCATGTTCGTGTTGGAGTGATGAGAGATGGGAGAGGGTGAAAACGGCTGTTGGCATACAGTCCACTCTACTCGAATAACAAGAAGAGAGCCGCCGATCCTAACGTCGCCATCCGACGGATGGAACACCTTCAACAGTGTCGCATGCCCTCATTTCATGAAACATTACGGAGAGCTTTGGAATTTAACCCAGGACACTGACTCAAAGACTGCTGATTAGGTACTTTACGCCACCAACTCGCCTGTCCCGTCTGCGGTAAAGGCCAAGAGAAAAATGTTAGAAATATGCAGGAGACGCGAAATGTCACCTACCCAAGTATTCGCCACGCCCTACGGTGCTTAACTTGGGTTGTCTGGCGGGAACCAGTGAATCGATCTCGACACTGCCGTTGACGTTCTGAGTAATATATCCGATACTGAACTTAACTGAAAGGAGAAAGTGAAAAAATGGATCATGTGAGACAGGCAGGAGGGAATGCAGACGTCTAAAAAATATACCAAAGGGACATGAAAAGTTGCAAAGCAGGAATGAATAGTTGATAAATACAGCAGAAGTTTACAGAACTATGAGGTCGCTAGTTTCCTCATATAGGAAACTGAAAGAAACCTTAAGAGAAATCAAAAGCAGCTGGACGAACACTATGCATCAATACTAATAAAACAGAAGTATTCTGGAGAGAGGAAGGAGTGTACAGAAGCGATATATAAAGGAATGGCAGCCGTGGGGCAAAACGATGAAGCCCCTCCCCCATAATATATGTTTCCCCTCATTTCCTTAAATCGTTGAAGGAAAAGGCCAGGACGGTTTCTTTGAAGGCATAGCCGATTTTCTTTAATGACCTAGCCATAGATAAGACGGTGAATTCCGATCTTCCTTCTTTCCTGCCTTCAGTAAAAATATAGAAGCATTAATCCCAAGACAGCCAGATACGGTGAGGTGCGAGTATCTACATCTACATACATACTCTGCAATCCACCATACGATTCGTGGCGGAGTGTACCTCGTACCACAACTAGCATCTTCTCACCCTGTTCCACTCCCAAACAGAACTTGGGAAAAAATGACTGCCTATATGCCTCTGTACGAGCCCTAATCTCTTCTTATCTTATCTTTGTGGTCTTTCCGCGAAATATAAGTTGGCGGCAGTAAAATTGTACTGCACTCAGTCTCAAATGCTGGTTGTCTAAGTTTCCTCAGTAGCGGTTCACGAAAAGAACACCTCCTTTCCTCCAGAGACTCCCACCCGAGTTCCTGAAGCATTTCCGTAGCACTGAACCATCAGTGTAATAAGTGACAGCTGTAAAATTTTAACACGCGTTATCTACGAAAGGAAAGAACAACTGTTACAAGGAGACTGGAGATGATCACTATGGATGCCGGAGAAATGACAGAACACACAAGGCAATACTGACCATGTGGCTTATGTTAGAAGATAGGTTGAAGAAAGGCAAATTCACATGTGTAACATTAAGAATTTAAAAATCTGTATTGATACTGTTGACTGGAATACACTCTTTGAAATTCTGAAGTTGTCAGGTGTGAACTATTCGAAGCGTAACGTTATGTAAAAGTTGTATAAATACCAGACTGCACTTAAAAAGAGTCGAAGGGGCATTAAAGGGAGGTTGTGGTTGACAAGAGAGAGAATCTCTAATTTTGCTTATCTTCAGACTACAAGGAAAAATGAGTTAGAGAAATACTAAAAAACAGAAATGCGAAGATATACTTCGTAACTCTGGCAGAGACGGCAAAGGAAAGATCAGTTGATGGGCATAGATAATGCTTTAAAAAGAGGTTATAAGATGAACATCATCAAAATAAACTACGGTTACAGAATGTCGTCGAATTAAATGAATTGATGCTAAGAAAAGTAGATTAAGATATGAGACACAAAAAGGAAAGGGCGGTACAAGAGGGAGTATCCAATTTCAAAAGACTATATCGTCTATAGCAGTGTTTCCCAATCTTTCTGAGAGCATTACCGCCACAGATGGAATCAGGTACCAGTTAACACCGCCAAACTGATCCCCCCCCACCCCTACCCCATCCGCCCAAAATTAACGCAGAACTAAACTTTAGACTGAAAGAGAATTTTCTTCGAATACTTTCATTTTTTAAATGGTGAAAGATAAATATTATTTACATTTTGTATGTATTTTATTAAACCAATAACTAATAAGTCAATGATTATTTATTGCTGATTGTTTCTAACAAAAGTTTTTTAATAGCCGGCTGGAGTGGCCGAGCGGTTCTATGCGCTACAGTCTGGAACCGCGCGACCGCTACGGTCGCAGGTTCGAATCTTGCCTCGGGCATGGATGTGTGTTGTGTCCTTAGAACTACTTAAACCTAACTAAGTTCTAGGGGACTGATGACCTTAGCAGTTAGGTCTTAAAGTGCTCAGAGCCATTTTTTTTAATATTTGGTTTGCTGTGAGTACGTTGAAATCCTCTTTTATTTTATTGCTATCATAGACAAAATTATACTTCCATATATTTAAATATTTACTGCAATGTTTATTTAGCATGTGCTGTTACGTAGTTTGTGTGCTAGAATGAATGATGGAGCAACTCCTGGTGCATCACGAGCGCTACCTACAACTGTTCCAATCGTCTCCATAGTGACACTTGCTTCACCCAACACTTATGAAGATTAGATGGGTTTATTCAACAGATGAAGAAGATTTATTGCATAGGATCGGGGAGAAAAGAAATTACAGTTGTCCGTCGGCAAGCTACAGAGTAGTAGCAGACACGTCCTCAAGCGCGAAGGGCTAGTTAATTTGGTAATGGAGGGAAGAGCGGAAGAAATTGTAGTCTGACCAAGCCGTGACTATACTAATCAGTTTAAAGTTGACGTTGGTTGCAGTATTTAAATGGATATGAAGAGAGGTACGCAGGAGAGACTAGCGTAGGGTACTATAACGATGACACTTTAATAAAAGACTGAATAGGAAGTTACGGCAATCGCCATTTTTAAAGAAATACTGAGTCTGACTGTATGTTGTCCGAAATTAGTCAGTCCACATATCAATCTATACACTGGGTTTAGCAAGACTGAACGAATCATATATACAGCATGTACTCCCTTCCGTATATTAGACACTTAAAATTAACTATACAATACTATCTGTTACGCTGCGGATGACGAAGTAAATGAAGAAATGTATGATGAAATAAAAGGAATTATCCAGATAGTGAAGGGAGACTAAAATTTAATAGTCATGGGTGACTGGAATTCAATAGTAGGAAAAGGGAGAGGAGGAAACGTAGTAGGTGAATACGGATTGGGGCTAACAAATGAAAGAGGAAGCCACCTGATAGAATGTTGCGCAGAGCACAACTTAATCATAGCTAACACTTAGTTCAAGAATCGTAGAAGAAGATTGTATACATGGAAGAAGCCTGGAGATACTGACAGGTTTCAGGTAGATTGCATAATGGTAAGACAGAGATTTAGGAACCAGGTTTTAAATTGTAAGACATTTCCAGAGATAGATGTGGACTCTGACCACAATCTATTGGTTACGTAATGTAGATTAAAACTGAAGAAACTGCAAAAAGGTGAGAATTTGAGGAGATGGGATCTGGATAAACTGAAAGAACCAGAGGTTGTAGAGAGTTTCAGGAAGAGCATAAAGGAACAATTGACAAGAATAGGGGAAAGAAATACAGTAGAAGAAGAATGGATAGCTTTGAGGGATGAAGTAGTGAAGGCAGCAGAGGATCAAGTGGGTAAAAAGACGAGGGCTAGTAGAAATCCTTGGGTAACAGAAGAAATACTGAATTTAATTGATGAAAGGAGAAAATATGAAGCAGGCAAGAAGGAACACAAACGTCTCAAAAATGAGATCGACAGGAAGTGCAAAATGGCTAAGCAGGGATGGTTAGAGGACAAATGTAAGGATGTAGAGGGTTATCTCACTAGGGGTAAGATAGATACTGCCTACAGGAAAATTAAAGAGACATTTGGAGAAAAGAGAACCACTTGTATGAATATCAAGAGCTCAGATGGAAACCCAGTTCTATGCAAAGAAGGGAAAGCAGAAAGGTGGAGGGAGTATATAGAGGGCCTATACAAGGCAATGTACTTGAGGACAATATTATGGAAATGGAAGAGGATGTATATGAAGATGAAATGGGAGATACGATATTGCGTGAAGAGTTTGACAGAGCACTGAAAGAACTGAGTCGAAACAAGGCCTCGCGAGTAGACAACATTCCATTAGAACTGCTGACGACATTGGGAGAGAGAGTCCTAACAAAACTCTACCATCTGGTGAGCAAGATGTATGAGACAGGCGAAATACCCTCAGACTTCAAGAAGGATATAATAATTCCAATCCCAAAGAAAGCAGGTACTGACAGATGTGAAAATTATCGAACTATCAGTTTAATAAGTCACAGATGCAAAATACTAACGCGTATTCTCTACAGACGAATGGAAAAACTGGTAGAAGCTGATGTCGAGGAAGAACAGTTTGGCTTCCGTAGAAATGTTGGAACACGTGAGGATGTACTGACCCCACGACTTATCTTAGAAGCTAGATTAAGGAAAGGCAAACCTACGTTTCTAGCATTTGTAGACTTAGAGAAAGCTTTTCACAATGTTGACAGGAATACTCTCTTTCAAATTCTGAAGGTGGCAGGGTAAAGTACAGGGAGAGAAAGGCTATTTACAATTTGTACAGAAACCAGATGGCAGTTATAAGAGTCGAGGGACATGAAAGGGAAGCAGTGGTTGGGAAGGGAGTGAGACAGGGTTGTAGCCTATCCCCGATGTTATTTAATCTGTATATTGAGCAAGTAGTGAAGGAAACAAAAGAAAAATTCGGAGTAGGTATTAAAATCCATGGAGAACAAATAAAAACTTTGAGTTTCGCCGATGACATTGTAATTCTGTCAGAGACAGCAAAGGACTTGGAAGAGCAGTTGAACGGAAAGGACAGTGTCATGAAAGGAGGGTATAAGATGAACATCAACGAAAGCAAAACGAGGATAATGTAATGTAGTCGAATTAAATCGGGTGATGCCGAGGGAATTAGATTAGGAAATGAGACACTTAAAGTAGTGAAGGAGTTTTACAATTTGGGGAGAAAATACCTGATGATGGTCGAAGTAGAGAGGGTATCAAATGTGGACTGGCAGTGGCAAGGAAAGGGTTTCTGAAGAAGAGAAATTTATTAACATCGAGTATTGATTTAAGTGTCAGGAAGTCGTTCCTGAAAGTATTTGTATGGAGCGTAGCCATGTATGGAAGTGAAACATGGACGATAACTAGCTTGGACAAGAAGAGAATAGAAGCTTTCGAAATGTGGTGTTACAGAAGAATGCTGAAGATTAGATGGGTAGATCATATGACTAATGAGGAGGTATTGAATAGGATTGGGGAGAAGTTTGTGGCACAACTTAACTAGATGAAGGGGTCGGTTGGTAGGACATGTTCTGAGGCATCAAGGGATCACCAATTTAGTATTGGAGGGCAGCGTGGAGAAAATCGTAGAGGGAGACCAAGGGATGAATACACTAAGCAGATTCAGAAGGATGTAGGTTGCAGTAGGTACTGGGAGATGAAGAAGCTTGCACAGGATAGAGTAGCATGGAGAGCTGCATCAAACCAGTCTCAGGACTGAAGACTACAACAACAAAATCTGATACAGAAATAAACTATTCTTACTGAAGGCAATAACAACTACAACACTAACAACAAGAAAAAGAAATTCGTGGTATTATTTGGACTTGGAATAGTTTAGTTCATGAATATCGAAAAACACTTCATATCACTTGTCTTTCTTCACATCTGCCGTACCGCTTATTCAATTGCAGTTGGTATACCGTGGATAGTAATGCACAACAAAACTATATTTTAAACGATAGTTCAGAAGACGAAGTACTTTAGTTTTTTAAAAGAAATTGGAGATTTGTTTCATTAAACTTCTTCCTTTACCAGATAATAGCATTTCCTTTGTAGTGTATAATATACCAAAGGAAGTAAGTAGTGTATAATGTGCATGAATCTGTCAAGTCTTCAAATAACTGAGTGTATAGATTGATAAGTTGCGAGAACTAATTTCAGACAACTTAAAGTAAGAGTCAGCAGGCACTATTTCTCTAAGAAGTGTGGACAGGCATAACTGGCCGTTCAATATTTCAATTACTGCATCATCAGTTCTTTGAAATTGGTTGTATTTTCGTCCTATTTCACATACACTTAAATCATCCATTCGACATTAAAAATCTTGTTGCTTCGAGACATTCACTCCAATCATCGGTGCATCTACTTGCAATTAGCGTACAAACATTTGTAAGGACAGAGAAGTTTTACTACTCTTATGCGATTCGTCTTCCTGCGAAACAATATTTTCACGTAGAGTCCATAGTTTAAAAGTACGTACGTCACATCGCAACTAAGTCGAGCAAATGTGTTACGCCCGAGAAGAGGGTAACTGCAATTTTTCTTTTTCGAAGAATCGAGTACACTCCAGCTCCCACTGTATTGGCGGGACAGGTGCACAATGGGTGGGAAGCATCCGACGAGAGAGCGGCGAAGCCGTAGGTGTGACGAGTGAGCTCGGCACACCGCCCCCCCCCCCCCCCCCCCACACACACACACACGAGGTCGTTCAGTGACCCGTGTCCTGTTTGTGGCGGGGCCGCCGCCTCTCCAATCAGCACGGCCTTTCAGCGCCCCGACACGTCCCTTCTTGTGGTGTATTTCGAACGTTCATTTCCCGATGACCGGCTGCCGGTATCGGACGTCGACATCCGACTCCTTTTTCTATCACCCATTTCGCTGAAAAGAGTCCTCGCTTGGCTTCACTGCAGCACGTGCGTATCTGCTGCAGACGAGGGACTGTTCGGCATCGTTGGTAACATGTACGACCAGATGCATCAGTACCACGGCACACTTGCTCCCATAGAACACCTTTCTGCTAACTGTGTAGAAGTCGCTGCTGGAGACTGACTGTTCTTAGAGTCCGTATTAATATGAAACGTCCCCTTAGAGAAATTAATGAATTACTGTGCTGATAATCCACTTACGTTATTTGATTTTCAAACAGCTGAGCAAAACTGAACGTGCACAGGCATTTCTCTCTCTGCTCATTCAAATCATCAATAACCTGACACGCAATATGTTTAGTACAACGCAATCTGACTTTCAATAATCTCTACAAAATAATGGCCCTGACTAACAATAACCTATAGCTTTCTTGAATCACTTACCTCACAAAAACCTTCGTTACTCAAGCTACTGCAATACAGCGAGCGCCACTACTGCCACCTAAATAAAAGATTCAAACTACGGAAGGCACTAACTACTGATAGGCATTGATAGCAAATGAAAGATTTTGATAGAGAACAAACAATGTATTCAGCTTTATATATATATATATATATATATATATATATATATATATATATATATTTTTATAATCAGTTCATGACATCCAGTCTTATAAATTTACTATCTCTGATGAGCACACGTCTAAATCACCCGCTCTCAAAACTCCGCAATCTCTCCCTCCACATCCACCACTGCAGGCGGCTCACCTCCAACTGCGCAACGCTACGCGCTGTTCACATCCAACTGCCCAACACTACAATAGCAAATATTCCAACAAGGGAAACCAGCCACAGACTTCACACAGCACAGTCGGTGATTTTCATATAGAGCGCTACGTGGCGTTACCAACATAAAAACCTAAACAGCCTACTTACAAATACATATCGGTAAAGCAAATATCGCACTAGACTAACTGGGATCGCTCTGTCGAATGGGTATATACAGTCTGTAAATTTTAAGTTGACTAACCAGAATAACTCGAAAAATAAGCTTCATACGAAAAAATGTGTACAATCCAAAGTCGATTATTTTCGAGGGGGACATCTGGTGGTGCAAAATTAGCCCGGCAACCCAGTCCCCTGGGGGTGGGGCGCAAGGCAACTTTAAAATTTCGAATGAAAACCTCAATTTTTATTACAGGATCAGATTATACATAAAAAACTGCGTACATTTTGTCTTAAACATTTGTTTTGATTCTTGGTGGTTGGCGCTGTAGTTCAAGAAACTCCATGTTCTCATTTCTACATGGAAAATGGTTGTGGAAATAAAAAAATACTTCGTAAATTTTGAGTCACTAAAACTAAAACTCTCCCTCTGTGCCCATAGGGTGGGGTTTGAGAGACAGGAATTAAGAGTTTTACAAATGTCGACCGAAATATTATTTTTTCCGCAGATTCGGATAAGTTTTGTTTGTTTCGTCGTCAACAATTGTAAAACTCTAATTCTTCTCTCTCAAACCCCACCCTATGGGCAGAGAGGGAGAGTTTTACTTTTGTTGTTGTTGTTGTTGTTGTTGTCTTCAGTCCTGAGACTGGTTTGATGCAGCTCTCCATGCTACTCTATCCTGTGCAAGCTGCTTCATCTCCCAGTACCTACTGCAACCTACATCCTTCTGAATCTGCTTAGTGTACTCATCTCTCGGTCTCCCTCTACGATTTTTACCCTCCACGCTGCCCTCCAATGCTAAATTTGTGATCCCTTGATGCCTCAAAACATGTCCTACCAACCGATCCCTTCTTCTAGTCAAGTTGTGCCACAAACTTCTCTTCTCCCCAATCCTATTCAATACCTCATCATTAGTTACGTGATCTATCCACCTTATCTTCAGTATTCTTCTGTAGCACCACATTTCGAAAGCTTCTATTCTCTTCTTGTCCAAACTAGTTATCGTCCATGTTTCACTTCCATACATGGCTACACTCCAAACAAATACTTTCAGAAACGACTTCCTGATACATAAATCTATATTCGATGTTAACAAATTTCTCTTCTTCAGAAACGCTTTCCTTGCCATTGCCAGTCTACATTTTATATCCTCTCTACTTCGACCATCATCAGTTATTTTACTTCCTAAATAGCAAAACTCCTTTCCTACTTTAAGTGTCTCATTTCCTAATCTAATTCCCTCAGCATCACCCGATTTAATTTGACTACATTCCATTATCCTCGTTTTGCTTTTGTTAATGTTCATCTTATATCCTCCTTTCAAGACACTGTCCATTCCGTTCAACTGCTCTTCCAAGTCCTTTGCCGTCTCTGACGGAATTACAATGTCATCGGCGAAACTCAAAGTTTTTACTTCGTCTCCATGAATTTTAATACCTACTCCAAATTTTTCTTTTGTTTCCTTTACTGCTTGCTCAATATACAGATTGAATAACATCGGGGAGAGGCTACAACCCTGTCTCACTCCTTTCCCAACCACTGCTTCCCTTTCATGCCCCTCGACTCTTATTACTGCCATCTGGTTTCTGTACAAATTGTAAATAGCCTTTCTCTCCCTGTACTTTACCCTGCCACCTTCAGAATTTGAAAGAGAGTATTCCTGTCAACATTTTCAAAAGCTTCCTCTAAGTCTACAAATGCTAGAAACGTAGGTTTGCCTTTCCTTAATCTAGCTTCTAAGATAAGTCGTAAGGTCAGTATTGCCTCACGTGTTCCAACATTTCTACGGAATCCAAACTGATCCTCCCCGAGGTCTCCATCTACCAGTCTTTCCATTCGTCTGTAAAGAATTCGCGTTAGTATTTTGCAGCCGTGGCTTATTAAACTGATAGTTCGGTAATTTTCACATCTGTCAGCACCTGCTTTCTTTGGGATTGGAATTATTATATTCTTCTTGAAGTCTGAGGGTATTTCGCCTGTCTCATACATCTTGCTCACCAGCTGGTAGAGTTTTGTCATGATTGGCTCTCCCAAGGCCGTCAGTAGTTCTAATGGAATGTTGTCTACTCCGGGGGCCTTGTTTCGACTCAGGTCTTTCAGTGCTCTGTCAAACTCTTCACGCAGTATCATATCTCCCATTTCGTCTTCATCTACATCCTCTTCTATTTCCATAATATTGTCCTCAAGTACATCGCCCTTGTGTAAACCTTCTATATACTCCTTCCACCTTTCTGCCTTCCCTTCTTTGCTTAGAACTTAACGAATCAAAATTTACGAAGTAAATAAGCATTTTTTGTTTGTTGTTGTTGTTGTGGTCTTCAGTCCTGAGACTGGCTAGATGCAGCTCTCCATGCTACTCTATCCTGTGCAAGCTTCTTCATCTCCCAGCACCTACTGCAACCTACATCCTTCTGAATCTGCTTAGTGTATTCATCTTTTGGACTCCCTCTACGATTTTTACCCTCCAAGCAGCCCCCACAATACTAAATTGGTGATCCCTTGATGCCTCAGAACATGTCCTACCAACCGATCCCTTCTTCTTGTCAAGTTGTGCCACAAATTTCTCTTCTCCCCAATCCTATTCAACACTTCTTCATTGGTTATGTGATCTACCAATCTAATCTTTAGTATTCTTCTGTAGCACCACATTTCGAAATCTTCTATTCTCTTCTTGTCCAACCTATTTATCGTCCATGTTTCACTTCCATACATGGCTACACTCCATACAAATAATTTCAGAAATTACTTTCTAACATTTAAATCTATACTCGATGTAAACAAATTTCTCTTCTTCAGAAACGCTTTCCTTGCCGTTGCCAGTCTCCATTTTATATCCTCTCTACTTCGACCATCATCAGTTATTTTGCTCCCCAAATAGCAAAACCCCTTTCCTACTTTAAGTGTCTCATTTCCTAATCTAATTCCCTCAGCATCACCCGACTTAATTCGACTACATTCCATTATCCTCGTTTTGCTTTTGTTGATGTTCATGTTATATCCTCCTCTCAAGACACTGCCCATTCCATTCAACTGCTCTTCCAAGTCCCTTGCTGTCTCTGACAGAATGACAATGTCATCGGCGAACCTCAAAGTCTTTATTTCTACTCCATGGATTTTAATAGCTACTCCGAATTTTTCTTTTCTTTTCTTCACTGCTTGCTCAATATACAGATTGAATAACATCGGGGAGAGACTACAACCCTGTCTCACTCCCTTCCCAAACACTGCTTCCCTTTCATGTCCCTCAACTCTTATAACTGCCTTCTGGTTTCTGTACAAATTGTAAATAGCCTTTCGCTCCCTGTATTTTACCCCTGCCACCTTCAGAATTTGAAAGAGAGTATTCATATCAACATTGTCAAAAGCTTTCTCTAAGTCTACAAATGCTAGAAACGTAGATTTGCCCTTCATTAAGCTAGCTTCTAAGATAAGTCGTAGTGTCACTATTGCCTCACGTGTTCCAATATTTCTACGGAATCCAAACTGATCTTCCCCGAGGTCGGATTCTACTATTTTCTCCATTCGTCTGTAAAGAATTCACGTTAGTATTTTGCAGCTGTGACTTATTATATTTTATCCTTAACCATTTTCCACGCAAACAAGAGAACATGATTTTTTTTTTTTTAATTTCAGCGCCAACTACCAAGAATGAAAACAAATGTTTAAGACAAAATGTACTTAGTTTTTTTATGTAGAATCTCATTCTGCAATAAAAAATGGGTTTCCCATTCGGAATTTTAAAGTTACCTCCCTCCACACCCCCAGAGGGCTGGGGGTGGAGGGCTAATTTTAGCACCAGCAGATCTCCTCTTCGAAAACAATCAACTTTGGATTCTACACATTTTTTCGTGTGGAACTTATTTTTTGAGATAACGTAGTTTGTCAACTTAATGTACACTCTGTTTACTAAAGAGCCAAAGAAACTGATACAGCTGGCTAATATCGTGTAGGGTTCAAAAATTGTTTAAATGGCTCTGAGCACTATGGGACTTAACATCTGTGGTCAACAGTCCCCTAGAACTTAGAACTACTTAAACCTAACTAATCTAAGGACATTACTTACATCCATGCCCGAGGCAGGATTCGAACCTGCGACCGTAGCAGTCGCGCGGTTCCGGACTGAGCGCCTTAACCGCTAGACCACCGCGGCCGGCTATCGTGTAGAGCCCTCGCTGCAGGCACGCTGACGTGCGGCAACGCTACATACCATGAACTCGGCTAATGTCTGAGGTAGTGCTGGAGGGAACTGACACCATGAATCCTGCAGGGCTGTCCGTAGATCCGTAAGGTTACGAGGTGGTGGAGAACTCTTCTGTACAGCTCGTTGCGAGGCATCCCACATATGCTCAACAATCTTCATGTCTGGGGAATTTGATGGCCAGCGGAAGTGTTTAAACTCAGAAGAGTGTTCCTGCACCAATTCTGGACATGTGGGGTGTCGCATTGTCCTGCTGCAATAGCCCAAGTCCGTCGGAATGTACAATCCATATGCTTACATATGTGTCACCTGTCAGAGTCGTATTTAGACGTATCAGGGGTCTCATGTCACTCAACTGCACACCCCTCCAACAGCTTGAAGAGTGTCCTGCTGGTATGCATGGTCCATGTATTCATGACGTTGTCTCCATACTCGTACACGCCCATCCGTTCGATACAATTTGAAACAGACTCGTCCGACCAGGCAACATGTTTGCAGTCACCAACAGTCCAATGTCGGTGTTAAGCCCAGGCGTAGCATCGAGGGTACACGAGTGGGCCTTCGGATTCGAAAGCCCCTGTCTATGATGTTTCGTTGAATGGTTCGCACACTGACTCTTGATGATGGCCCAGCAGTGACATGTGCAGTAATTTGCAGAAGGGTTACACTTCTATCACGCTGAATCATTCTCTTCAGTCGTTGGTCCCGTTGTTGCAGGAACTTTTTCCAGCAGCTGCGATGTTGAAGATTTGATTCTTTACCGGATTCCTGATACGGCACACTCGTGAAATGGTCGTACGGGGAAATCCTCACTTCATCGCTATCTCGGAGATGCTGCGTCCCAACGCTCGTGCACCGACTACAACACCACGTTCATATGAACTAAGATCTTGATAACCTCCCATTGTTGCAGCGGTAACCGATCTAAAAAATGCGCCAGACACTTGTTGTCTTACACAGGCGTTGCCAACCGCAACGAAGTATTCTGCGTTTACGTATTTCTTTATTTGAATAAACATGCCTACACCAGTTTCTTTGGCGCTTCGTGTGTGACTGTATATGTACGATGATTCACGAACAAATGCAAATATTTTAATATGTTATTCGACAAGTAAAACTAAAGAAAAAAGTTCGTATAAACATAGGTCCGTAAATGTTTAGTTACGGAGTTACGGTTAGTAAAATGTAAGAACTTCGCGGAATTGCACGAGGTTAAAGTAAAACACGAGTTCCATTTATTTTGTTGTTATTTGCCTCGTGATTCTAATAAAACATGTCCCAGACGTGTATCTGCAGTAGTTTTCCAGAATATCCAGAGAAACGAAGACGTAATTTCATAAAACATTTAATTTATTAAGTAATTGGCTCAGTTTGTTTTTTAAATTCCAGAGAATTGCACAAAGTTTTCAACAGACGTTGTAGAGAATTTCAATTTGAAAAAATGATGGTAATAACGTTCACTGAAACTGTATAAATGTCAGGTAATCTGCTGTTATTAATACCACGGCACACGTGAACTCATGTCAAAACGTAAAAATCAAAGCTCATTGTTGTACAGTGTCCATACAGTTTCACAATAAATGTTCAAAAATGTCTCCACTGAGTTCAATGCATTTAGCTGCCCTTGTATGAACACATTTTTTTGCTCGTTTCAGTTTCACAGGGTTGTTCTTAGTTTCGTCTATTGCATTCATAATGCGAGCAAGTAATGCCTCAAGTGTATTGAATCTGACCTCATAAACTATGTCTTTTATCCATCCCTATACACAAAAATCAATTGGAGTTAAATCGGGAAATCTGGGTGGCCACAGACGTGTAGGACCACGAACAATCCATTTCTGGAGAAAATGTTAATTTAAATGTGTACTAACGGCGTTGGTGAAATGTGGAGACGCCCCCTCATGTTGAAAATATATTCGCAAGCGCATACCAAGTGGAACATCTTCGAGCAAGCGGGGCATTTCTTCTTAAAGGATTGTAAGTACGTCTCGGCAGTCAGATGTCCTGGGAAAATGAATGGTCCAGTAAAGTGTGAGCTAATTATACAACACCACACATTTATGCTGAATTGCTGCTGGAAATTGAGTTGCACTGTTGCATGTGGGTTTGATTCAGACCACACTTGCTCGTTATGTAAATTGTTTAAACCATCTCGAGTAAACTGTGCCTCATCAGTAAATAACATGTATTTGTGTAGCTGCCGATTATTATTTAACCAGGTGCACAACTCCAAACGAAGGGCACGATCTCCGGGATGTAAATGATTTCGTTTTGTTTACGATAAGGATACAGATTATTGTACTTCCGTGTACGCCATACCTTAGATTGTGAAATTCCTAATCGTAGAGAGATACGACAAAAAAAAGAATGGTTCAAATGACTGAGCACTATGGGACATAACATGTGAGGTATCAGTTCCCTAGAACTTAGAACTACCTAAACCTAACTGACCTAAGGACATCACACACATCCATGCCCGAGGCAGGATTCGAACCTGTGACCGTAGCGGTCGCGCTTCGAGACTGAAGCGCCTAGAACCATTCGGCCACACGGGCCAGCAGAGATACATTGAACAGCATCCATAATATCCTCATCATCGTCTTCACGTATCGAGCGCTCGTACTGATTATGAACGCGAGGTGGAGAACCTGTCTCCCGTAACATTTCAAATACTCCGCTAATGATTCGTGCATTAGGAATCCTCCGAGTTGGATAACGTACGCGATATTTGTTAACTGCAGCCGTGGCATTACCGTAACCTTTACCATAAATAAACACAATATCGGCGTAGTCCGGTGTCATAAATTTGAAAGGCACCCCTATTTCATTAATAATCTGCAAACTGCAATAGTTATTATGTGGTTTCACTTAAATACACTGTTGTTGTTATGTTCTTTCACTGAACAATACAGAATACTAACTCGTTTATAGGTTAGGAAACGACTGAAACAACTCACTAACGGTTGCCAACAATAACATAAACTTTTCTATATTCTTAATGGAAAGTACAGAAATGGATTTGTGTAATAATCTTTGTTTATCTGGATGTTCTGAGAAACTACTGCAGATACACGTCTTGGACAGGTTTCATTAGATTCAAAAATGTTCAAATGTGTGTGAAATCTTATGGGACTTAACTGCTAAGGCCATCAGTCCCTAAGCTTACACACTACTTAACCTAAATTATCCTAAGGACAAACGCACACACCCATGCCCGTGGGAGGACTCGAACCTCCGCCGAGACCAGCCGCCCAGTCCATGACTGCAGCGCCCCTGACAACTCGGCTAATCCCGCGCGGTTTCATTAGATTCAGCAGACCAATAACAACAGAATAAATGGAAATCGTGTTTTAATTTAATCTCGTGCAGTTTTGCAATGGCTTCATATTGGCGAAGTTGCTAAATTTCACGTAGAATCTTTTATTAGCCGTAACTCCGTAACTAAACATTTGTGGACCTATGTTTACATGAACTTTTTTCATTAGTTTTACTTGCATTACATTAAAATTTTTGAATATCTTTTTGAATCATCGTGTATGCATATAAGAAACTTGTGACAGCTAAACATCTCGAAAACGATGCATCGCTCGGAAGTTCTAGGTGAAAAGTTGTTAGTAAAGGTACATCCTTTGTTCTACAATTGGCCACCTCCTACCACCTCAACTGCAGGAGGGGGGTCAACATTGTATTTTAAAATCGGAACTTCCTATTTTTATTGCTTATTCGAATTCTACGCCAAAAATACATATAGTTTGCTCAGACCGTTACATTCGTGGTAGATGACGCTGTAATCGACAAATAACAAGTACGCCTGTTTTTTAATTAGGAACCGGTAAATGTGATTCTATGGTCTGTGGTACCAACGTTCGATACCACATTAGGGGTTGCAGATCTCTACCGCGGTCCGTAATAGATATCGCTGGACCCGCGAGTCGCGACTAGCACCGCTCCGCTCGCTGTGACAAGTGTCTTGCGAGCTCTCGTCCACCCTTGCTCGGGACGTCAACTAGGAATGTAGCATAGCCTTCAGCTGATAGGAGGCAACCTCTAACAAGGCGCTTAGTCAAGTATGGCATAAGTGATGCCCCTCTAGACATCTGTTTGTAATTATATGTAATTATATGTAACACATGTTAAGTACAATATATATTATTTTTACCAGCGACTACTAATTAATGGGCATATTCAACTTCTCGCGGTGTAATGAATAGTCCATTAAATTTCGGCCATGTAGCCGCGCAAATAAAATTTCCTCCACTGATATTTCGGCTGCGTATCGTCCGGCCATCCTCAGAGTTAGACCGCCACTGGGAATGCTATTGTATAAATCCCTTAGGACTGAAATAAATAGGTAGTGCAGGGCAGCCTAGGCGAAAAGTGTGAAGGAATCGAACAAATAAAAATAAAATTGTTCGTCAGGAGGACTGACTCTGTTAAAGTAAACAAATCAGAACTGTGTTTCCCCTCCTCTTCTATGTTGGTGCTTGGTTCTGAGTTGAAGACTTTTTTCTGTGGGGAAAGATGAAAGATGCTGTCTACAAGGAACTGTACAAGTGTTGGTGTTGCAACTTTTCAAAACACGATACCTCCTAAATCACGCACTAGAGTTCTGCAACAAACATCACTGGCATTTTAATATACCCTACCTTTAGTTTGTTAATGTCAATAGGCACTGTTCTATTTAGAAAGTGTATACACTATCTGATCAAAAGTATCCGGACACCTGGCTGAAAATGACTTATAAGTTCGTGGCGCCCTCCACCAGTAATGCTGGAATTCAAAATGTTGTTGTCCCACCTTTAGCCTTGATGACAGCTTCCTCTCTCGCAGGCATACGTTCAATCAGGCGCTGGAACGTTTCTTGGGGAATGGCAGCCCATTATTCACGGAGTGCTGCTTTGAGGAGAGATATCGATGTCGGTCGGTGAGGCCTGGCACGAATCGGCCTTCGAAAACACCCCAAAGGTGTTCTTGTAGGATTCAGGTCAGGACTCTGTGGAGGCCAGTCCATTACAGGGATGTTATCGTCGTGTAACCACTCCGCCACAGGCCGTGAATTATGAACAGGTGCTCGATCTCGTAGAAAGTTGCAGTCGCCAGTCCCGAATAGCTCTTCAACAGTCGGAAGCAAGAAGGTGAAAGTTGCAATCGCCAGTCCCGAATTGCTCTTCAGCAGTCGGAAGCAAGAAGGTGCTTAAAACATCAATCTAGGCCTGTGCTGTGACAGTGTCACGTAAAACAACAAGGGGTGGAAGCCCCTTCCGTGAAAATCATGATCACACTTATTACACCACCGCCTCCGAATTTTACTGTTCTCACTACACACGCTGGCAAATGACATTCACAGGGCATTTGCCATACCCACACCCTGCCATCCAATCGCCACATTGTGTACCGTGATTCGTCACTTCACACAACGTTTCTCCACCGTTCAATCGTCCAATGTTTACGCTCCTTACACCAGAATTTACCAGCTATGGATTTGACTATGAAATCCAAGTTTTCTCGTCTACCACCTAATTGTCATGGTACTTGCAGCGGATCCTGATGCAGTTTGGAATGGTCTGGTTAGATATCTGTCTATTAGACATTACGACCCTCTTGAAGTGTCAGCGGTCTCTGTTAGTCAAGAGACGAGGTCGGCTTGTACGCCTTTGTGCTGTACATGTCCTTTCTCGTTTCAGCTTCACTATCACATCGAAAACAGTGGACCTAGGGATGTTTAGGATTGTGGAAATCTCGCGTACAGACGTACGACACAAGTGACACCCAATCACGTGACCACGTTCATGAGTTCCGTGGAGTGCCCCATTCTCCTCTCTCACGATGTCTAATGACAATAGAGGTCGGTGATATGGAGTACCTGGCAGTAGGTGGCAGCAAAATGCACCGAATATGAAAAACATATGTTTTTGGGAGTGTCTGGATACTTTTGATCAAATAGTGTATCTGCACAAAACAGTACAGTCTGTTGATTGGCTAACAGTAGGAGTCCCTGAATACCAATACATTCTGTGAAAACAGCACATCAATAGCATTTTCAATTGTGGTTCTAGTTTTGGGTGATGCACTCCTTATATACTCTGGTGGATAAAACTCAAACTCAAAATTGGCTAAAGGCTCAACACTTAAAATTCAAGAAAATTAAAACCTTTAAAATGCCAAAGGTCTACGTAAAACAGTTCTTTAAATTAGGCTGAAGGCCTAAAGAAACTTACACCTTAAGGGCTAAACAACCTTAATTTTTTTAAAAATAGACTAGAAGCCATACAAGTACAAACAACAAGAACAAATAAAAAAGGCAGTACACCCAAGGGCGCTCAGAACTTGCGAGGGCCGGCATGGAATTAAAACACTAACGCTCACTTAGGTGAGACAGGCAGACGACCCAACCATTGTTGATACGACGACAGCCGGCCGAGGTGGCCGTGCGGTTCTGGCGCTGCAGTCCGGAACCGCAGGACTGGTACGGTCGCAGGTTCGAATCCTGCCTCGGGCATGGATGTTTGTGATGTCCTTAGGTTAGTTAGGTTGAAGTAGTTCTAAGTTCTAGGGGACTTATGACCTAAGATGTTGAGTCCCATAGTGCTCAGAGCCATTTGAACCATTTGATACGACGACAGCCCAACCGACAGCCCAACTGTCAGTGGAGCCAGCAACAAGATAACCTCCGCTTCGCCTGACCAGCACACAACAGGTAGTTCAATGGAACAACATAGAAGGTATTGACACCCACAACCAATTACACAGTAAACTGTCAAACTACATACCATGCTGTACAGTGGCAAAAAGATGAGGAAAAGACACTGCCTGAATGTACGTTGATGGCCAGGGAAGGTAACCGGAACGTTAACGGCAACAAGGCAGAAGATTCCACTGGTGCACTTAAATTCAAATAACCAAGTACAGTTAAACTCTACTGGTGGGTGGCTAAAATTTGCCAACTTGAAAACACACGTTGTTGCTGGCAGGAATATCCCAACAGCCGACAACGAACTCCAAATGACGCAATGTGAGCAGTCGTGACTTGCTGGTAGATTAAGTCAAGACTCAACTTTCATGTCGAGGATCGCATATCTAGAACCGCACCACATGCTCTGACACCGCATAGAGGCCTTCAGCTGGTCCGTGAAGTTTTCCTCGCTGCTCCACGCCAACCGACCAACTGGCCAGGCCCGGAAACGGTGAAAGGACCAAATATACGTCGGCCGATGAGACAACCAACCGAATGTCCAACCAACGGTCGTCGCGCTCCAATCTCCCTCCGTCGGAAAGTTCATACGTGTCGCCAGCGATCGGCGAACACTGGTCGTTGGCGCTTCACCGGCGCTCCGCCCCCGACTTCACAGCTGTTGCGTCCCGACTGCACTTCTGGTCCGTCCCGAACTGACTCAGACACACGATGACCCTGAGATACTATCGGTCGCTCCAGAGATGGTATGACAGTACATTTATCGATACGCGCTGCTACTGCTGCTCATCAGCAAGTAAGGCAGGAAGTTAGTGACGCCAGTAAATGGAATAAGAAAACGAGGCAGTATTACCGTAATAGAAGATGACAAACAATAAATGAGGCAAACTCGAGCTGTATACGGCTATCATTCTAAATTCTGAGGCAACCTGATAATACCAACAGGGAAGACAGCTACGGGCCCCTGGCATCCTAGCTGCCAGTGATCTCGTGAAGAAGCGCTGTGTGAGATGGTGGGGCAGCGGCCTCACCGCACACTGTCACTTTCGACTAAACAAATAGCGTTCGCACAGCTGGTGTCGTCACTCTGTTACTACAAGCAGGAAAACAGGGCCCCTCAGAAGTTAGCCTTTGATTCGTAGCGGGCTACCAATTGCCTGCAAGCTGTGCGACCCACAAATAGTGTGACACATACCCTTTCCCTCTCTCCTGATAAATGTTATTTTAGGCCTAATAAAATCTAATGAATATGACTTCAATGGATTACTGACACTGTTAGAAAAGCGAAGTATTGAATCACCAGTTCTCCAGCTAATTAATTTTTATCCCGAGGAAAGCCGCTGCAACTAGGTCGAAACGTCGATTTAGCTTAGCAACTTTAGTATGGTCGAAATAGAGAGGGAATAAAATTTAGACTGGCAATGGCAAGGAAAGCGTTTCTGAAGAAGAGATATTTATTAACATCGCATATAGATTTAAGTGTCAGGAAGTAATTTCTGAAAGTATTTGTATGGAGTGTAGCCATGTATGGAAGAGACATGGACGATAAATAGTTGGGACAAGAAGAGAATAGAAGCTTTCGAAATGTGGTGCTACAGAAGAATGCTGAAGATTAGATAAGTAGATCACATAACTAATGAGGAAGTATTGAATCGGATTGGGAAGAAGAGAACTTTGTAGCACAACTTGACCAGAAGAAGGGATTGGTTGGTAGGACATGTTCTGAGGCATCAGGGATCACCAATTTAGTATTGGAAGGCAGCGTGGAGAGTAAAAATCGTACACGGAGACCAAGAGATGAATGCACTAATCAGATTCTGAAGGATGTAGGTTGCTGTAGGTACTGGGAGATGAAGAAGCTTGCACAGGATAGAGTAGCATGGAGAGCTGCATCAAACAACAACAACTACTTTAGTATTTGATAAGGTGGCGCTTCTCCGCAGCTCATGATCTTGGGGCAGCGTTCTCGCTTCTCACGCATGGGGTCAGGGATTTTTCCTGCCTTAAGATGACTGAGTGTTGTGTCGTCTGCATCATCATCATTCATCCCCATTACGGTTGGAGGAAGGCAGTGGCAAACCACATTCACTAGGACCTTGCCTAGTACGGCGGTGCTGGTCTCCCGCATCGTCCCCTAAGCTCCTCGGAGTATGGGACCTCATCATCATCAAGGTGACGCTATAGTACGCCCAAAACGACTGTAATGAGATTGTCAGCAGCCGCAGGAGTCCTCGTATGGGTATCATGGCAGAGATAAACTTAAGATGAAAATTGCAGACCACGAAGTAGATGAAGTGAAGGAATTCTGCTGTTTTGAAGCAAAATATCGAAAGACGGACCAAGCAAGAAGGGAATAAGAAACCAAATCGCACAATTAAAGATTGCAATCTTCACCATAAGAATGTTACAAACATCAGCCTTAATTTAAGGAAGGAATATCTGAAAGTATGTGAAGGAAAACGGAAAAGAGGAAAATCGTAACGTTTGGAATTTGGTGCTGCAGAAGGATATTGAAAATTAGATCGACCGATAAGATAACAAATGAGTGAAGAGATGAACATGCGGAAAACAGGAATAAGGGGAAGATATAGGTTGATAGAATATATGTTAAAGTATAATGGTAGTTGAGGGAGATGTAGGGGAGAACTGAAGCATACATGAAAAGTAATTCAGGAACTGGGACCAAATGCTGCTCTCCGATGAGAAGGTTGGAGAGAGATTTGGCAGGCTGCATAAAAGCAGTGAGGATGCTGAAGAAAAAGGCGAAATATACAGTGAGGTGACAAAAGTCATGGGATATCTCCTAAAATTGTGTGGGACCTCCTTTGCCAGGCGTAGTGCAGCATTTCAGCGTGCCATGAACTCAACAGGTCGTTGGAAGTCCCTCGCAGAAACATTAAGCCATACTGCCTCTATAGCCGCTCATAATTGCGAAAGTGTTGCCAGTGAAGGATTGTGTGCACGACGTGGCCTCTCAGTTATGTCCCGTAAGTGTACGATAGAGTTAATGTGGGGCTATCTGGGTGACCAAACCATTCGCTCGAACTGTCCAGAATGTTCTTCAGTCGTGATCAGTTGTGGCCCAACAACATGTTTGGGAACATGAAGTACATTCGTGTCTCCAAACGGTCTCCAGGTACCTGAACAAAACCATTTAAAGTGTACTAGAGGACCAAATCCATTCCATGTAAACAGACCCCACACCATTATGGAGACACCAGCGGCTTGTACAGTGCCTTATTGTCATCTCGGATCCATTGATTCGTGTGGTCTGTGCCGCACCCGAACCATATCGTCAGCTCTTACCAGTTGAAGTCGGGACTCATCTGACCAGGCCACGGTTTTCCAATCGTCTAGGGTTCAACCGATAGTCATATGCCCAGCAGAAGGGGTGCAGTCGATGTCGTGCTGTTAGCAAAGGCCTTCGCGTCGGTCGTCTGATATCATTGCCCATTAACTCCAAAATTCACAGCATTGTCCTAACGTATACGTTCGTCGTATGTCCCACGTTCATTTTTGTGGTTATTTCAAGCAGTATTGCTTGTCTGTGGACCTTTACAATTCTACACAAGCGCCCCTGCTCTTGGTTGTTAAGTGAAGGCTTTCGGCCACTGCGTTGTCCGCGCTGCGAGGTAATGCCTGAAATTAGGTATTCGCGGCACACTCTTGACACTTTGGCTCCGGGAATACTGAACTCCCGAACGATTTCCGAAATGGAATGTCCCATGCGTCTAGCTCCAACTAGCATTCGGCCTTCAAAGTCTGTTCGTTCTCGTCCCGCTCCCATAATCACGCCCGCGTCTTCATCCTGTTCTTGGGTTCACCGCCTTGTTGGATTATCTTCCAACCATCGTCGAACAAGCTACCGGTCACCGCCAACCGGGGTTTCACACACTTCATCCACGTAAGCACATCACAGTGCAACGTCAGAGATTGACGTTCAGCCATGAACATCACAGTGCAACGTCATTGATTAACTTTCCGCTTGAACAATGTGGTGAGAATAACGTGTGGTCTCACGTCTCAAGAACTTTTGTTACTATTTTCTGTTCCATAGACTTAATAAAAGTGCAGTTGTTCCTGGCTGCTTGGGCACGTGTAAGTTGTAGCGTGTTGCTTCCCGCGGGTACGGCCACAGTAACTGGACAGTATCTGACTTGAGTATGGCCCAACGAATCGCAGTTTTTTACTATTTTCGAATGTTGCAAGAGGGCGATTGCACCGACGGCACAGTGAGGCGATTATTCCATAATATGTAGAAGGTATAGTTCAGTCCGTTTTACTATCATGGCTTAGGTCTAGTCATTTTATTTACCTTGAAAATGAACTAAAATGATCATTTCAACAATCCCGGTGACCAAGTGTTGCCCTTTCTTCTAAACGTTGATAATGAATGTGCTGTGGGCACACCCACACTCCCCTATTCCAAAATAATAATAGCCCCGTTTACTGGACTCCAGACATAAGTCGTAGTTGAACATTCGTGCTCCCTGTCGAATTCTGACTGGCCAGTTCTAAACCCTATAGAAAATGTCTGGAGCTATTTGAAACAGCAGATGAAACGTAGCAATGAGGGTAGCCACAATTTGGTAGCTCTTTGTGATCTAATCATGAGTGTTTTGTCGCAGCTGGACGTGGAATATATGAAGAAAATAGTCGATCCCCCCCCACGTGATTCAGGCGGTTATTAAGGCGAGACAGTGCTACACGGTATTACAGTAGTGGAAATCAGTATAAAGACATTGTATTTGTAGGATAATTAACATTTTTTATTGGAATAGTTGTACAATAGTACGAGATACAGTATACCGACAAATGCAGTCGAATGGTATCGCATTTGATAACAGTAGTACAATATGTAACATCAATGATTCATGTAGTAGAGGCTGGAAACCGGTATAATCGCAGTGTGCTCTTTGCGGTGTTAGTGTGTGCATATGGGCCTTTACTATGGATAGGAAACAGACATCTTTAGAGACAATGCGTGTTGTGTACATAAACCACATTTATGACAATGCCACGAGAAAAACAATTCTTTTTCTGCAGATGATGAAGAAATTGAAGAAATGTACGATGAAATAAAAGAAATTATTCAGATAGTGAAGGGAGACGAAAATTTAATAGTAATGGGTGACTGGAATTCGAGTGTAGGAAAAGGGAGAGAAGGAAACATAGTAGGTGAATATGGATTGGGGCTAAGAAATGAAAGAGGAAGCCGCCTAGTAGAATTTTGCACAGAGCACAACTTAATCATAGCTAACACTTGGTTTAAGAATCACGAAAGAAGGTTGTATACGTGGAAGAACCCTGGAGATACTAAAAGGTATCAGATAGATTATATAATGGTAAGACAGAGATTTAGGAACGAGGTTTTAAGTTGTAAGACATTTCCAGGGGCAGATGTGGACTCTGACCACAATCTATTGGTTATGACCTGTAGATTAAAACTGAAGAAACTGCAAAAATGTGGGAAATTAAGGAGATGGGACCTGGATAAACTGAAAGAACCAGAGGTTGTACAGAGTTTCAGGGAGAGCATAAGGGAACAATTGACAGGAATAGGGGAAAGAAATACAGTAGAAGAAGAATGGGTAGCTCTGAGGGATGTAGTAGTGAAGGCAGCAGAGGATAAAGTAGGTACAAAGACGAGGGCTGCTAGAAATCCTTGGGTAACAGAAGAAATATTGAATTTAATTGATGAAAGGAGAAAATATAAAAATGCAGTAAATGAAGCAGGCAAAAAGGAATACAAACGTCTCAAAAATGAGATCGACAGGAAGTGCAAAATGGCTAAACAGGGATGGCTAGAGGACAAATGTAAGGATGTAGAAGCTTATCTCACTTGGGGTAAGATAGATACTGCCTACAGGAAAATTAAAGAGACCTTTGGAGAGAAGAGAACCACGTGTACGAATATCAAGAGCTCAGATGGCAGCCCAGTTCTAAGCAAAGAAGGGAAGGCAGAAAGGTGGAAGGAGTATATAGAAGGTTTATACAAGGGCGATGTACTTGAGGACAATATTATGGAAATAGAAGAGGATGTAGATGAAGACGAAATGGGAGATACGATACTGCGTGAAGAGTTTGACAGAGCACTGAAAGACCTGAGTCGAAACAAGGCCCCCGGAGTAGACAACATTCCATTAGAACTACTGACGGCCTTAGGAGAGCCAGTAATGACAAAACTCTACCAGCTGGTGAGCAAGATGTATGAGACAGGCGAAATACCCTCAGACTTCAAGAAGAATATAATAATTCCAATCCCAAAGAAAGCAGGTGCTGACAGATGTGAAAATTACCGAACTATCAGTTTAATAAGCCACGGCTGCAAAATACTAACGCGAATTCTTTACAGACGAATGGAAAAACTGGTAGATGCAGACCTCGGGGAAGATCAGTTTGGATTCCGTAGAAATGTTGGAACACGTGAGGCAATACTGACCTTACGACTTATCTTAGAAGAAAGATTAAGAAAAGGCAAACCTACGTTTCTAGCATTTGTAGACTTAGAGAAAGCTTTTGACAATGTTGACTGGAATACTCTTTTTCAAATTCTAAAGGTGGCAGGGGTAAAATACAGGGAGCGAAAGGCTATTTATAATTTGTACAGAAACCAGATGGCAGTAATAAGAGTCGAGGGGCATGAAAGGGAAGCAGTGGTTGGGAAAGGAGTGAGACAGGGTTGTAGCCTCTCCCCGATGTTATTCAATCTGTATATTGAGCAAGCAGTAAAGGAAACAAAAGAAAAATTTGGAGTAGGTATTAAAATTCATGGAGACGAAGTAAAAACTTTGAGGTTCGCCGATGACATTGTAATTCTGTCAGAGACGGCAAAGGACTTGGAAGAGCAGTTGAACGGAATGGACAGTGTCTTGAAAGGAGGATATAAGATGAACATCAACAAAAGCAAAACGAGGATAATGGAATGTAGTCAAATTAAATCGGGTGATGCTGAGGGAATTAGATTAGGAAATGACACACTTAAAGTAGTAAAGGAGTTTTGCTATTTAGGAAGTAAAATAACTGATGATGGTCGAAGTAGAGAGGATATAAAATGTAGACTGGCAATGGCAAGGAAAGCGTTTCTGAAGAAGAGAAATTTGTTAACATCGAATATAGATTTATGTATCAGGAAGTCGTTTCTGAAAGTATTTGTTTGGAGTGTAGCCATGTATGGAAGTGAAACATGGACAATAACTAGTTTGGACAAGAAGAGAATAGAAGCTTTCGAAATGTGGTGCTACAGAAGAATACTGAAGATAAGGTGGATAGATCACGTAACTAATGAGGAGGTATTGAATAGGATTGGGGAGAAGAGAAGTTTGTGGCACAACTTGACTAGAAGAAGGGATCGGTTGGTAGGACATGTTTTGAGGCATCAAGGGATCACAAATTTAGCATTGGAGGGCAGCGTGGAGGGTAAAAATCGTAGAGGGAGACCGAGAGATGAGTACACTAAGCAGATTCAGAAGGATGTAGGTTGCAGTAGGTACTGGGAGATGAAGCAGCTTGCACAGGATAGAGTAGCATGGAGAGCTGCATCAAACCAGTCTCAGGACTGAAGACAACAACAACAACACGAGAAAAACCGTTACCATGAGATAAAAGGCAAATTTCTGTGCGTATAATCGTCGAATCGCCAATACGTTAAAGCGTTAAAGCACAGTGATTGATAATTTCGTTCGATTGGGGGCACGATATGCACAGAACGAAAAATATGAGCAATGTAGAATGTTATCTGAGACATCAAACGGCTATTTTTGCTCAAAGCAAGGGCCACAAACCGTTATCCTTTCCAACTTGTTGCTGGTTGCCAGTAACTGTCCGACGTCTCGGACAAATTTTGTCAAATGACAAACATCTTACATACAAGAAACAGGAACAAGCTCTAACCCGGAAGATGCTTTAACAACCAAACGTAAACTGGATGGACTGAAGGTCGCTGAAAAACATATGTCGTGGACTTCAGAATGGGATAACATGGCCTTTAGTGATGAGAAGTAGTTTAAGAGTGAACTGATGGATTTCAATATTACTCGCATGATATGAGAACAGAACAGGAGGTAAGAATGAGCAGAACTTTTGGTTTTGAAAGTGTTGTTGTTTGGGCGGACTTCTGCGCTAAAGTAAACCATGCATAGTTTGGCTGAACACTAGAATGAAGTTTTGACATACACACTGAGATGCAAGAGACACATGCATCTCTGCATGTTTTTGATACAACCAGAAAGTGGTTTAAAGGTAAAGATATCGATGTCTTGCCCTGACCTCCAAGTAGCCCGGATTTGAACCCTGTAGGAAAACCTTTGCGGAATACTTGCAAGGCGTATTTATTGCAATGAAAGGAATTTTGAGGCCGCATGTGAGCTGAGAAAAGCGATACGAGAAGGGTGGCCGATATTTCACTCCAATAACTACAAATCCTAACAAATCAGTCCTGAAGAGAATTTCTGAGGTAATTAGGAAGAACGGAGGTTGGTCAGAGTACTAACAATACAATAATACAACAGGACTGTGAATGCCTTTATACCAATTTCCAACCAGGAAATGCAAACGCCATATTTTGTTACTCGTGTTATGAAAGAAACAATGTAATTCCGTCATGACTCTTTATGTCTTTCGTGTATTCATAATAATTCAATACAAGTGTACTTCAGGCATTCTACTATTACTTTCGTAGGAACCATACTTGGATTCCATTACAGCAAGTCATGCCTCCTGGAAGCGACTAATCTTCCGTCTTGCGTGCTGGTAGTCAAACCTATTTTGATTTTACCCCTTTCTTGTAAAACACTATCCTAGTAGCATTCGAATGTCAAAAACAGCAGGCCTGTATTGTACAGATATAGAGCCCAGGGTGACCACTACCTGTGTTCAACGAGAGCGTCCAATAACCACTCACAGAGGGCACGTGGCAGTGCTAGCAGTGGAAGGTGTACGAAGTTGGGTGGATGCGGAACACAGAGGAGTCATTTTCGTGATGCAGAAACGGAGCGATAAATGTTACGTCCAAAAGGACTGTTCATTGTCTTTCGGGCCAAAGGTGGAAGCATTTCCGAAACTGCTAAGTTCGTAAACTGTTCGCGTGCCGTCGAGGTTGAACTACAGTGTGAGTGTCAAAATGGTGCTACTCAAAACTGGCGCCGAGCATCTGTGGTGCACCGCGCGTCTTAGGTGACAGGGATGAACGACTGTTAGAGAGATGTGTACTGGTGTAAGGTGCCAGGCAAATCCAACACCTTCCATGATAAGCAAATTCAGTAGTATGTCACAGATATAGAACAAACAGACACCACCATGAATGTTTAGACTGGTGAAGAGAGGTGCAACTGTTGAGCAGCTGACTGCCCAGATGAACCAACGGGTACTAACAGTGCCTCCTCAACAACCGTTCAGCGAACGTTGTTGGGTATGGGCCACCGCAACAGGCACATGGTTCATGCAACCACGCTGACTGCTATTCTTCGGCAACCAAGGCTGGATGTCCATTGAGTGGAGATAGGTGGCATTTTCAGATGAATCACGTTTTATGCTCCATCGGACAGACAGCCGTCGACGTGTACGATGTGAAACGTCTGAAAGCAAACACTCTGTGTCAATCGTCGGAAGGGTCCAGGGATGAAGCATGAAGAGTTTTGACCTGGGAGATATTTTCGCAGTATTCACTGGGTCGTCTCTCCATTCCGGAAGGATAAAATTTATCAATAGAACAACACATCTATCCTTGGAGACGATGTCCACCTATACATGCAGTTTGTTTTTCCTAGGCACGGTGACGTCTACCAAGAGGACAACGCAACGTGTCACACAGCTCGCATTGTGCGTCCGTGGTTCGAAAAGCACCAGGATGAGTTTGCCGTACTCCACTGGCCAACAAACTTTCCGGATTTAAATCCAATAGAGAATCTGTGAGGCTTCCTCGATCTGACTGTTCATGCTGTGGATCCTCAAATAGAAACTAAGCGCAGCTGGCCACGGCACGTGAGTCGGCATGGCTCCAGATCCCTTTCAGTACCTACCAGAACTGTGGCGACTCTCTTTCTGCGCGTCTCGCAACGTTTCGCGCTGTGTAAGGTAGTTAATCAGACTTATGACAAGTGGTCACATACATGAGGACTGATAAATATGAAATATACATGATCAAATTGAAAATTAAAATAAAGATAGACTTTGGAAAAGCTCTCACAACAGTGCAGGTTCGGAAGTATTCTAATTTAACTAATAACCAAGGAATGGGCGTTCAGGGTCACTAATGATATTATCGCCAGGTAGACACAAAGTTATTGCACTACACTAGTACCTTCAAAGCTGACATATAAGAATTCTAATTAAATTTTCCTACTCACCGAGTAAGATTAATAATTTATTGATGCAATGACCTCTGTAGACACACAATGAAACTCCTTTGCTCTTGAAGATAGAATGGTGTTTTTCTTTTTAATAACGAACCCTTACACATTTCGTTATAGAACCAAGGAAAAAATAAGGTTGACAGAAATAAAAAAAGCCACGCGCAGAACGTATTTTCGGTGGAATATTTGAGCAGAGCGAAAAGAAGGGCTCTCTAGAAACTAAACAACATATTTTTGTTCGAATTTTTGTGGTCGAATGAGGAGTACGAAATGGAGAAATGTGGTATAAAATAGAGAAGAGTGAGGTATAGTTTTACATAAAAAGAAATAAAATTGCAAAAAATAATGGGGGTAATAAAGAAAAACTTGATTAATGATTTGAGGGACATTTTTGGCCTGATTTTGATAGTCAAACGAAGAGTTGGAAATGGAGAAATAGAGTATCAAGCTCACCAGTGTGAGGTCTGGTTCTGCAAAAACTATTTAATTTCTTGAAGTTAATCAGGGTAGTTAAGAAAAATGTAAATAGTGTTTTGAGAGGAATTAGAAACATTTCACTAGCAACTACTGCTAGCTATGCAAATGAAGTGTCAAAAGGCTCATCTCTTCAGTGCCTAGCTATTTTGTGCATGAAAAGTTACATTGGCGAAGGAATTGTCGACTTACTTGTTTCATGCTGAATAAGAAAATAAATATCAAATTAATGCATAAACTGACACTTTTCAGCTTTGTCATGACCAACACACTCTTAATAATGGAATACCGATAAATACTTAAACTATTGTGCCGAACGAAAATACACTCGCTGATACAATGGTGGGAAAATTGGAAATTTATGGTAAATTCCTATGGGACCAAACTGCTTAGGTCATCGGTCCCTAGGCTTACACACTGCTTAATCTAACTAAAACTAACTTACGCTGAGGACAAGACACACCCATGCCAGAGGGAGTACTCGACTCGACCCTACGGCAGAAGAGGGCAGGGGGGCCGCCCGAACCCCGCGGCAAGGCCCCCGACTGTAAAATATAAAATATTAGCTCACTTTATTACAGTATAGACATGAAGATTTACTTAACGTGTACTATTTGTTTCCATAGGAACATTCCGGATATTTCACTTGATACAGACAAATTTACAATACTCCTCACGTGAAGTATAACTGACCTGATGTTCACCCTAAGTATAACTAAGACATTTAATACAGTCGTGGCCTATCTAAGACGATGCTGACATCTTGAACGATGACTGATTACTGGGCTGAGAGTCGCCTCCTCAGCAGTAACCAGAATGTTCGTTGCAGAGTTTTAACGAACCTCTAGCAGAAGTAGTGGTGTGCAGGAAATATCTGTTACAAATCACAGTGATTGAGAAGTCACAGATATCACAATAACAACTTTACAAAATCTGCGGTTTCAGTCACAGTTAGCAGTCGCAAGTAGCATTTGACATTCAACGCCGTGAGCCATCTGTTGGCCGAATTCCGTACTGGTTTCTGCGATTTCAGTGACAAGTCGCGGCTAGAAGTCGCAAGTAGCAACTAAAAAACGCAGTTAACAGTGCCATCTGTTGGCAAAAGGTCGTACTACGCTCATCTCTGCGACACGCTATGTAGTCTAACTGCGATTTCCGTGACACATCGCAACCAAGAACCGCAAGTAGCAACTAAAAAGCGCAGTTAACAGTGCCATCTGCTGGGCAAAGTTCGTACTACGCTCATCTCTGCGACACGCTATCGAGTCTAACTGCGATTTCCGTGACAAGTCGCAACTAAGAGTCGCAAGTAGCAACTAAAAAGTGCAGTTAGCAGTGCTATCTGTTGAGCAAAGCTCATACTATGCTATTCGCTACCGAGTCAAACTGCGATTTCCGTGACAAATCGCAACTAAGAGTCGCATGTAGCAACTAAAAAGCGCAGTTAACATTATTTTCCTAGTGCCATCTGTTGAACGACGTACGTACTTCGTCATGAGAGCCTTGTGCCTCATGAGATCGGTGTGCTGTGTGTGCATATGAATGACTTATTTCATTAGTGGTACAAGTCCATTTTTGTTCATTTTGAGATACGGAGTCGTAAAGTTAAATGATCGCTGAAAAATCTGCAGTTGAGATACCAGATATATTCAAGCATATGGATTCTTGCTAGAAATAAACCTTCAGTAATGTTTGTTTGGATCATTAATTTCAGAAGCATTATAGACAGAAAAGTGGAGGTAATGGACTTGTGCCTCTATTGAAATAAGCCCTTCACATTATATGACGACATGCACATTCAGCATCAGTTATGGCTGGTCAAACACAGCTGTGACTCTGAATGTATTATATTAATAAGAACCAACATTGCCTTTTTCTCCTGAAAATATCAAGTAACGTAACAAATGTGATTCTGCTTCCAATATGACAGTTTTGGTTAATACTCCACATGCCTACAGGACTTTGCAATGTTAACACAGCAGAACTCAGACATCTGTATAAGTGTAGTGAAATGAAAACAGCATTATTGAGTCATATGAATGCCTCACTTTTATTCCAACACAGTTCAAGACTCGGGATAAAAGTTTTACACCTGGTGTTCTACATGGCAACTTCACACTCACGAACTTTTTGCCGACACTACTACCACCTACATAAGTAAGCTTTTCCTGTGCTACTTTCAAGTACTGCACTTAAGCTATTACTGATTTAACTGGAAGATCTGTACTTTCCACTTTCATATCAACAGCTTCAAAATGCATATTACGTGTCAGTGTCACACCAAGATTGTGGAGAAGGGGGGGGGGGGTGGCATGTCACTCTCCAACTACTGTTTACCAGTAAATAAGTGGCGGAAAGTTACGACTATAGGACGGCTTAAACATGTGGAAAATGAGATTTTCATTATTCACTCACTGTATTTAACATTTATTATTCCTTTAAAATTGCATAACAACTTCAATAAGACACAGTTTAATCACTCATCTGCACACTTATTTCACAATTATGTCACTTATACACGGCAAATCCTCTAAGAGCTGTATTGAATCTTCACGAGTCTCTCTCAACAGCCTTGATGTGGATAAATACGTACAGCAATCAGTAATCAAGAGTCAGAACTGTGTCTGCAAAATCACAAGGATTATTAAACAATTTTTGCTGTCACTAATTACAAGCAATATAATTGACAGAGTAGATTGCTAATATTTGCTGTAATGAAAGCTACTCAATGGGGTATATTTCACATTTGCAAGAACGATATCACTGAAGTAATTAAGCCCATCGAAACACTTAGAAACTTACCTCTCGTCTGACGAAAACGGTCTAAAGACGCAGTGGCAATTTCTCCAGATCTGTTGACAATGATATTTTGAGTTATCAATTTACTGAGTGACTGAAATGTAGTTCGGGTACCTGTGAACATAACAATATGTTAGAATTCGTTTTCTAAACACGAACTATTACGCTACTGTATGGCTACTTACATATTAATTACACTATTCATATTTTCACAGTTGTTTCTCTAATACATAATTAAAGCCAACGGAAGAACAAACGTAAAACTTACTTACCAATGACAGGTTTGTTGAGATGCAATTTTCTGTGTGGGCAGATGTAACTTTTTCATACGGTGGTAAGTCACAGAAATCGCAGGAGTCACAGAAATCGCAGAAGTAGCAGAAGTCACAGAAATCGCAGGAGTAGCAGAAGTCACAGAAATCGGAGGAGTAGCAGAAGTCACAGAAATCGGAGGAGTAGCAGAAGTCACAGAAATCGGAGGAGTAGCAGAAGTCACAGAAATCGCAGGAGTAGCAGAAGTCACAGAAATCGCAGGAGTAGCAGAAGTCACAGAAATTGCAGGAGTAGCAGAAGTCACAGAAATTGCAGGAGTAGCAGAAGTCACAGAAATCGCAGGAGTAGCAGAAGTCACAGAAATCGCAGGAGTAGCAGAAGTCACAGAAATCGCAGGAGTAGCAGAAGTCACAGAAGTAGCAGAAATCGCAGAAATAGCAGTGGCGGAGGGATACACGACCTACGTTCCTTAGCTGCGACTCTTAACAGCGACAAATCACAGTTAAGAATAACAGATACGGAAAAGTAGCATTCACAGAAATCACTGATATCGGAAAATCGCAGTTAAGCCCATCACTAAGCAGAAGTGACTGCCGAAATTTCTCATTCGTCGATGCGGCATGCCATGACTACCGTTTTGTGGTTTCATTGCGAGGTGCCAACGTTGTTTTGGCACCCCATGCCTCGGACTACACCACATAAATCTGTTTGATGCTTTCTGAAAAATACTTTAAAATAAAAAAAAAACTAAAAAGAAAATGGTGAAAGTTTTTGTAAATTGATTTGTCTAAAAGTATAAAACAAAAATAGATTACAGAAACCTATGCAGCACCTCATTTGCTGCATATGATTTTAAGTGTCATTCAAATGCACGTCAGATATTTCTCTATTGTGTTTCACTTCTTACTTTAGATAAAACATGATCTTCACAACCATCATCATCATCATCTGCTTCCAAGGATTAAATGTTGTAATCATGTGTTCCTTTCTCTGTTGACCACCCATCCACCTGTTACAAAGTCTGCCTAGTTCTCTCTTTCCGGACCACCGATAACTCATTATCTGTTTCTACAATCTAATTTTGTCACTCTATCGATATGACTCTTCCACTTCATTCTACTTTATCTTGTCATTAGGTGAAAAGATTTTTAAATCTGATCTTATTATTTCATTCCTAATTTTATCCACTTTTTTACAGTCACTTCCTTATTTCATTAACTTCATTTCTGCTGCTTACTGTCCATGACTCGCAACCATAAACAGGAACAGTTACAGTGATAACTTCATAGAATTTCATTTGTGTTTCTTATATTTCTTCCCAAGGTCTCCCAATTGCTCCGCAGATACTTTGACATTTACTAAACCTTCTTCTCGATGTATTTGTCGTAGTTAAAACTGATATCACATCCTAGATAATTCAAGTGGGATACTTGATCTAAAATTTTCCCATTTATTGTTATTTGCAATCTGTTTGGATTCTTTCCGTTGACAGCAATTATCTTGCTCTTATTTGCAGACATAGTTAAGTTGTAACATATTGCGATACTTATCAATCTACATACAGTTTTTTTTTTTTTGTAAATTATTTGCCGGCCGGAGTGGCAGAGCGGTTCTAGGCGCTACAGTCTGGAACCGCGTGACCGCTACGGTCGCAGGTTCGAATCCTGTCTTGGGTATGGATGTGTGTGATGTCCTTAGGTTAGTTAGTTTTAAGTAGTTCTAAGTTCTAGGGGACTGATGACCTTAGAAGTTAAGTCCCATAGTGCTCAGAGCCATTTGAACCATTTTTTAAAATTATTTTCCGTTTCCTGTATACTTATCTGGACATCTGCTTACAACAGAATATTTAATCATACGCTAGTTCCTACTTTAATTCGTAAGTGTATTCCATTTTTTCACTTCATAACTTGGTCATAAATACACATCAAACGGAGTGGGTGATTTTTTTTTGGAAATTTTAACTGTTAATATTGTTACAGCAGAGATTTTGTCTGAAATGAGGTGACAGTTGCAGGCTTTGCCGTGCGGCGCTTGTTAAAATAAAAAGCACACGGGTGCGGGTCTGCATAAGCTGCGGCATTGTGCAGGTCTGCTTTGGATCTTGTAACTTCTGCCGCCCTCAAAAGACAGCCGATGTCGGCCGGCGTCCTAAGGATAGACTTGCGGCGGCGGCGGCGGCGGCGGCGGAGGTGGCACAACAGGTCCGGCCCGGCCAGTGTCCCCGACGCGTCTCGCCTCCATTGTGGTCCAGACACGTGCTCCGCCGGCGACCCCGCCAGCCGACAGCCGCCGCTATTGTTGGCTGCACGTGGAACTCGCCATACAGACGTCGCGACACCGCGTCTCACACGCTGTTACATCCGACGGAGGCATACACGTCTGCTACTACTACGTCTACCAAAGTATGGTGAAAATTTCTCTGTTCGACATTGACGGAATTCTCTTGCGTCAAAAGTCCACATGTGTTTCGATGTAATCATCTTTCAGGTCAATGCTCCTTATCCAACTTTTTGCCTGGGTAGCTGAAGGTAATAAAGCCATGCATTCAGTTAATTGTCCTTAATGTGGTATAGAGATATCCAAAATGTGTAATTTTTTAAATTACCTCCCTTATGGATTCCTTCAAAAATAGTTAGTCTATATTTTGTATTTTTTAGACATAATTTTTTATGTAGGAAACGAAAAGCAAGTGTTTGTAAGGTGTAGTGAAGTTAATAAAGCCGATAACGCCGCCTTGAAATTCTCTCACATTTGTGGCACCCAACGTACCACACTTAGACAAAAGTGAAAAAATAGATAATTGTAACCAATAATGGAAGTAATACATTCAACAGTTATCGAAAAAATGCAAAATTTATGCATACAATGAACTTCTCCTTCAGTCATTTTCAAGTTGGGCACAGCCATCTTCACACAACGTACGAAGCCGATATTTTTTTACAGATTCGTTATACTTTGAAAACACTAAAAACGTAAATCGAAGGAAATAGCCAATTCCTATCAGATCTAATGTGCTGATCGCGAATATCACAAAGACGATTAAAAATTAGCTCTAATTTTCACTTTACACTGTTTTATTACGGTGAGATAATTATATCTGCATTGTTATGTTAAGTTTAAAATCAAATATTATAATTTTTTTTCAAAGCCATAATAACCAGTAACAATGGATTATATTATTGTCCCTGGTCTTACTTGTGTGCAAAATTTTGGATATAAACATTTTGATACTAATTTTAGTGATCTGTTTGTCTCCCTCCTCTTCAACTTCAGTGACTTTATTAACATGTAATAATTTTTGCACATTTGTTTCCAGATTAACTATCAGTTGTTCAAGGTGACTGCTAACGAAGCGAACAAAAATGACACGAGTTTGTGTTAACAGCGCTGACACATTTTGCTATGTGTGTGGAGAAGTGACATTTGCTTCACAAAACAGCAAATAGCTCCATTGATTAAAAAAGATTACAGTTGTTATTTTGGGTGCAAAATAGGTGATCAGGATAAACCCTGGGCTCTACATGTGATCTGCAACACTTGTACCAGCAACCTCAGGAATTAGATGCATGGGAAAGGACGTTCAGTGGCCTTTTGCAGTGCCCATTGATCTGGCGTGAGCTAGACTGCTACTCCTGTATGGTTCCTCCTATCACGAAGGGAATATTTAAGAAGAAGAAGCGAACAATGATCTAACATTCCATCTGCCATACGTCCAGTTCTACATGGGTAAGGATTACCAATATCTGAACCACCGACAGAGTACGAGATTACTTCTGATGGGGATTCTGAATGTCTTGAACCATGTACATCACAAGATCCAGAATTTCTTCCAAATATATCACTAACTGATGATGCACAAAAATTCTCTCAAAATGAGTTATGTGATATCATTAGAAATTTGGAGCTTACTAAAGCTAAGACTGCGATTTTAGCATCAAGACTGCAGCAGCGGCATTTTCTGGAAAACAATGTAAATGTTTCATCCTACCGCAGAAAAGAGCAGCAATTCACTCTTTTTTTTTTTAACATGCAAGGTAGTCTTGTGGCATGTGTTGACATAAATGGTCTAATGAAGGCTGTCAGAATTAATTACAACCCTGATGTGGAGACTCTCTATTGATTTGTCACAGTCGAGCTTAAAAGCAGTGCTTTTACGTTTTGGTAATGGGCTTTCTTCAATTTCTTTTGGGCATAGCGTGCATATGAAAGAGCCATACCAAAACATGAACATTTTACTAGAAGCCACCAAGCATAACGACTCTCGATGTCAGATTTGTCGTGACTTGAAACTGGTTGCACTGCTATTAGGTACGCAGTTAGGGTATGCTAAATATTGCTGCTATCTCTGTGAATGGGATAGCCGAGCTCGTGGATCTCATTACTGTAAACATGAATAGCCCATCAGGAAATCTCTTCAACCAGGTATAAAGAACATTAAGAGTGAACTTCTAGTAGACTTTAAAAAGATTCCGCGCCCGCCCTTGCACATCAAGTTGGGTCTCATGGAAAACTTTGTTACTGGAACGAACAAAGATGATGACGCGTTTAAGTAATTAAGGTAAAAATTCCCTTCCTTTAGGAGTGCCACAGTAAAGGAGGGCATCTTTGTAGGCCGACAGGTTTGAGTGCTTTTTGAACACCATACTGTTGATGGAATCATACAAGGTGATGAGAAGCATACATGGGAATGTCTTAAGACAGTCTATTTACATTTCTTAGGGAACAAACGAGCAGTAAAGTAAAAGTGGATTGTAGATAACATGTCATGTTATGAAAAACTTGGTTACAACACGTCATTGAAAATGCATTACTTACATAGTCGTCTTGACATCTTCCCCAAAGATTGTGGTGTACTAAGTGATGAACATGGGGAGCGATTTCATCAAAACGTTGCCACATTTGAGAAGAGGTATGCTGGAAAGTGGAGCCCTACTATTTTAAGAGATTACTGCTGGACTGTCGTAAGGGATGTTCCCGAGTATGTGTATACACGTCAAGCAAAGCGAATTGGAACAGAATATGTAATTGTATATAAGGTACATATGGACATTTAACATTAATCCTTTATATATATTTGTGACCACTTAATTTATACATTTCTTTTGTGCTTTACGTAGTTCTGGTACAAAGTAGACTTAAAAAGTATTTTCATTCATGTTATATTATCTTCATTTTTTCTTAATATTTTACTTTTATACTTCCAGAATGGCACTGAAATATATCAATGTATACCACATAACATAATCAAGTAATTATTCACTTAAAATTTGTTATGCTGACTCTTGGAACATGAATGCATATTTAGTTAGTGAGTTATTTATACAAAAATGTAGATTACTTTTTAAAAAAAGTAGAGTTAAATATTTATGAAGATAATGATTTTGTGTCATTTTATACTGAAATAAACATTACTAACGCAAAATCGTGCAATTTACACACTTTCAATTCCTATTTGTTGTTCAGTGATCATACGTTTCAGGGTACCATGTTTTTGTTGTGTGCACCAAATCCAATACTTTTTGCTCCTTTTGTAGTAGAAGTAGCCACCAGAGTCACTGCAGTACAGACCCTTATTACAGGACTTGGAATGTGCTTTGATTGAGATTTTCTTGCCAGCATTTGATTACTTAGAGAAAGCTTTTGACAATCTTGACTGGAATACTCTCAAATTCTGAATGTGGCAGGGGTGAAATACAGGGAGCGAAAGGCTATTTACAGTTTGTACAGAAATCAGATGGCAGTTATAAGAGTCGAGGAGCATGGAAGGGAGGCAGTGGCTGGGAAGGGAGTGAGACAGGATGGTAGTCTATCTCCGATGTTATTCAATCTGTATATTGAGCGAGCAGTAAAGAAGCAAAGGAAAAATTTGGAGTAGAAATTGAAATCCATGGAGAAAAAATAATAACTTTGGGGTTTGATGATGACTTTGTAATTCTGTCGGGGACATCAAAAGACCTGGAAGAGCGGCTGAACGGAATGGACAGTGTTTTGAAAGGAGGATATAGGATGAACATAAACAAAACCAAAACGAGGATAGCAGAATGTAGTCAAATTTAATCAGGTGATGCTGAGGGAATTACATTAGGAAATGAGACACTTAAAGTCGTAAATGAGTTTTGCTACTTGGGAAGCAATATAACTGATAACGGTCAAAGCAGAGAGGATACAAAATGTAAGCTGGCAATGCCAAGGGAAGCGTTTCAGACGAAGCGAAATGTGTTAACATCGAGTATAGATTTAAGTATCAGGAAGTCTTTTCTGGGAATATTTGTATGGAGTGTAGCCATGTATGGAAGTGAAACATGAACGATAAATAGTTTAGACAAGAAGAGAACAGCAGATTTCGATATGTGGTGCTACAGAAGAATGCTGAAGATTAGATGGGTAGATCACATAACTAACGAGGAAGTACTGAACAAAATTGGGGAGAGAGGAATTGGTGGCACAACTTGGTTAGAAGAAGGGATTGGTTGATAGGACATGTTCTGGGGTAGCAAGGGATCGCTAATTTAGTATTGGAGGGCAGCGTGGTGGGTAAAAATCGTAGAGGGAGACCAAGATATGAATACACTAATCAGATTCAGAGAGATGTAGGTTGCAGTAGTTACTAGAAAATGATCAAGCTTGCACAGGATAGAGTAGCATGGAGACCAGTCTCTGGACTGAAGACCACAACAACAACAACAAGTGGCCTTTGGTAGCTTTTCTATCTTTATAGTTGCCATTACTTACTGGAGAGGTGATTTCTCACGCATGTCGTCCCTTTGAGCTGGCAAGCTGGCTTCTGCAATGGGTCTTTCACACACAGAACTCAGTGTATGACGCTTCTGTAAAACATTTGGATTGCGTAGAAGAATTCCAGTTGGCAGGAACCCAGAACTAGTATAAATAGGTGTTACAGCTCGGTACCACGCTTCAGAAAATAGTTTTGGAGACTATAGTTCCTCAAGTTATAGTCCTCGATTGTAACGACGGAAACTGTTAACAGCCTAATTCCGGTCGACTTTAAGATATATGGGAGCAAAAAACCTCTTGCTCAGGGGCTGAAATGGACAGGACGATAGAGTATCTTGATACCTAATTCTTCTACTACATCCAGTACACTGACATCCATGTGACTTCCAAAATGGCTTGGTTCAAATGGCTATGAGCACTATGAGACTGAAAATCTGAGGTCATCAGTCGCCTAGAACTTAGAACTACTTAAACCTAACTAACCTAAGGACACCACACACATCCATGCCCGAGGGAGGATTCGAACCTGCGTCCGGAGCGGTCGCTCGGCTCCAGACTGCAGCGCCTAGAACCTCACGGCCGCTCGTCCGGCTGTCACTTCCATGGCAGTCCAAATTGAGAGGCAGTTTCCAGGAGACCAGTAGTGGTTGAAATTTTCCATAAACAGAAAACCGTTGTAGTGACGTAGCCCTTTGGTGTCATAACAAATGTGCTGCCAATTGGCAAGTCATCTCCAATTTTACTTTTCCCGTTGGCGCATTTGTAAAGGACCATGCGCGAGATCCACATACAGCAACAATACAACATGCTACAACTGTAATTGTTTCTTCTTGTTTTCCATGTGTTGCCACATGCACTCTTCTACTGCTCTTTCGAGCTAGAAATTTGTCGGCAGCATTGAAAATTAAGAAGGCAAGTTTCATCCACATTATAAATTTGATGCGGCAACATTTCTGTTTGGTCATACACCTAATACGATAGGTCAAAAGAGCGCTTCACTGTCTGTGTATTGAATCGCATAAGCCTGCCATAACTTAAATTTTCACCTTCCTAAGGATAATGTCCGGATTTCGCTTTAGAAATGTCATCAAAATCATCTCTACTGCTTCGTAAATTATTTTTCAGTGTTGGAATTCAGCTTAGAATTACGGCTAGGTCTCCTAGTTGGCGTCTTCCCTGCATCCTTGTTCAGCCAATCCCGAACAGCTCTTCGTGGGATGTTAAATGTCTTTGAAGCCTCTGAAACTGTAATGCGAGATGTAATTGCTACAGTGGCCTTCCATAGATCCTCAGTAGTCCACTTTGCACGAAGTGTTTTGCAGGGCTACCCATATTGTCACCTAGACGAGATAAATGCAGAAATGGCATTTCTAAAGTTTTATCAAATATACTGATAAATATTTATAAATTCACCTACATGCTCTAATACTAGGAAGAATGTATTTTAATCACATAGTAATCTAAACATGAAATGAGAACGACGTTAGAAATTCATGCGTGCGTCCATTAAGACACGGAAAATACCAGCGTCAAAACAAAGCAAATTTTTTGCACACGACAACACTCCGGCTGTCCAACTTACATTGAGGTTGCTATTGGTGCAAGGACGCTGTAAGCATGCACTGGAAGCTCACCCCTTTGCTATTCGTTCCTTACTCAGTATTGCCACCATCTGAATATTTCCAAGCCAACCATTCAACTGCACATGGCGTTAACACCTTCAGGGCGTTAGTACCTTCAGTTACCCCAAGTAAAATCAGACGGTGAACAGGCTGAATGCTCCACCTATTCATGCTACAATGTAGATGTAAAGTGATTACATATTCTAGCTGATATATTAGAACTACTTACTACTAAGATAGATCACCCGAACACAGACGGTAATGATAATTTCGTGTGTCTTAATGGCCTAATGGAATCTTTCAGTTGGACAACGGTGTGTCTAATTTACAGGGGAGGCGTGGCTAAGAGTTTATAATAGAGTCTCAACCATGTGTCGTTCCTGGCGACTCCTCATATCGCTGACTGAAAATTTCGACTGGAATTCGATCCCACGACCTTTAAGTTTGCAGCCTCACGCTTTACCACTAGACCACCAGGCTCTGAGTAACCGTACACTGTTCTTTCTCGTGGCCTTTACGCAGTATATTCTCGGGATCGGTTTGTTAATTTTCGAAGTGTTAACGTCAGTGGAACAGAGTGGCTGGATGCCCTCCCTGTCACCACCCCACGACACCCCCATGCCTTTTCGGTGACCTATCAGTCTCCGCTCGTGCGAAAGTGTACCAATGTTCCGTAAAGTATGAACCATAATGAAAATGAAAGCTCCAAAACTAGCTGCAAAGCGTTATATATCTAATATTTTACATGTCAGGCCTGTTTCGGGTTAATTGATCTAGATCTACATCTACATACATACGCCGCAAGCCACAGTGCGGTTCGTGGCGGAGAGTACCCCGTACCACTACTAATCATTTTATCTCCTGTTCCACTCGCAAACAGAGTGAGGGAAAAGAAGCCCACCTATATGCCTCCGTATGAGCTCTAATTTCTCGAATCTTATCTTTCTGGTCCTTACGCGCAATGTACACTCCTGGAAATTGAAATAAGAACACCGTGAATTCATTGTCCCAGGAAGGGGAAACTTTATTGACACATTCCTAGGGTCAGATACATCACATGATCACACTGACAGAACCACAGGCACATAGACACAGGCAACAGAGCATGCACAATGTCGGCACTAGTACAGTGTATATCCACCTTCCGCAGCAATGCAGGCTGCTATTCTCCCATGGAGACGATCGTAGAGATGCTGGATGTAGTCCTGTGGAACGGCTTGCCATGCCATTTCCACCTGGCGCCTCAGTTGGACCAGCGTTCGTGCTGGACGTGCAGACCGCGTGAGACGACGCTTCATCCAGTCCCAAACATGCTCAATGGGGGACAGATCCGGAGATCTTGCTGGCCAGGGTAGTTGACTTAAACCTTCTAGAGCACGTTGGGTGGCACGGGATACATGCGGACGTGCATTGTCCTGTTGGAACAGCAAGTTCCCTTGCCGGTCTAGGAATGGTAGAACGATGGGTTCGATGACGGTTTGGATGTACCGTGCACTATTGAGTGTCCCCTCGACGATCACCAGAGGTGTACGGCCAGTGTAGGAGATCGCTCCCCACACCATGATGCCGGGTGTTGGCCCTGTGTGCCTCGGTCGTATGCAGTCCTGATTGTGGCTCACCTGCACGGCGCCAAACACGCATACGACCATCATTGGCACCAAGGCAGAAGCGACTCTCATCGCTGAAGACGACGCGTCCCTCCATTCACGCCTGTCGCGACACCACTGGAGGCGGGCTGCACCATGTTGGGGCGTGAGCGGAAGACGGCCTAACGGTGTGCGGGACCGTAGCCCAGCTTCATGGAGACGGTTGCGAATGGTCCTCGCCGATACCCCAGGAGCAACAGTGTCCCTAATTTGCTGGGAAGTGGCGGTGCGGTCCCCTACAGCACTGCGTAGGATCCTACGGTCTTGGCGTGCATCCGTGCGTCGCTGCGATCCGGTCCCAGGTCGACGGGCACGTGCACCTTCCGCCGACCACTGGCGACAACATCGATGTACTGTGGAGATCTCACGCCCCACGTGTTGAGCAATTCGGCGGTACGTCCACCCGGCCTCCCGCATGCCCACTATACGCCCTCGCTCAAAGTCCGTCAACTGCACATACGGTTCTAGTCCACGCTGTCGTGGCATGCTACCAGTGTTAAAGACTGCGATGGAGCTCCGTATGCCACGGCAAACTGGCTGACACTGACGGCGGCGGTGCACATATGCTGCGCAGCTAGCGCCATTCGACGGCCAACACCGCGGTTCCTGGTGTGTCCGCTGTGCCGTGCATGTGATCATTTGCTTGTACAGCCCTCTCGCAGTGTCCGGAGCAAGTATGGTGGGTCTGACACACCGGTGTCAATGTGTTCTTTTTTCCATTTCCAGGAGTGTATTTTGGCTGCAGTAGAATTACGCTGCATTCAGCTTCAAATGCCGTTTCTCTAAATTTTCTCAATAGTTTTTCTCGAAAAAGACATTGCATTCCATTCAGGATTCCCATTTGAGTTCCTAAAGCATCTTCGAACACCTGCTTGTTGTTCGAATCTACCGGTAACAAATCTAGCAGCCAGCCTATAAATTGCTGCGACGTCCTCCTTTAATCCGACCTGGTACGGATCCCAAACACTCGAGCAGTATTCAATAATAAGTTGCTTCAGTGTCCTATATGCGGTTTACTTTATAGGTGAACCACTCTTTCCCAAAATTCTCCCAATAACCCGCAGTCGACCATTCGCCTTCCCTATCACAGTTCTCACGTGCTCGTTCCATTTAGTATCGCTTTCCAGCGTTACGCCCAGATGTTTAAACGACCTGACTGTGTCGAGGAGGACACTAATAATACTGCAGCCGTACATTACAGCTTTGCTCTTCCTACATCCGCACTAACTTCCATTACGGAAATAATACTGATGAGTTTGTCTATAATAAATCATGGCTCTTTTATGTTTGTTTTTGCATTGGTGCTTAGTCTAGTTGCAATAGTAACTTCTTTACGTCAAGTCTTACCAAGTACAATATTGTTTGCAATTACAAAACGTAAAAATACGTTTTTGACAGTTCACTATTTTGACACTTCTTTACTACGATGCTATATGTTTACAACATGTGCACAGCTTACCAGAGATGCTTTTACATTACGTTGTTTTTATTTTCCTTTGAATTTTCTCTATGGCATGTGTATGTTTTGTTTTCCATTTGATTATCCCTTTTCTTTTACTGTTACGTCAATAAGGTTTCCGAGATAGTATTTGTGTTTAAAATGCGTGTGTGCATTAAGTATATCGTGGATACTTTCTTGTATGAATATATGTTTCTAGTTCTTAGAGACTGTTCATGGCAACTTCTCTCAGTAATACGTTTAGGGAATACTGAAGAATGGGCTACAACTCGTCGGGTTTGACGAATGATGTCACAAGTTACCACAGATGATGCAGTGCAAAGATTTAAAAGCATACACGAATGTTGAGAAACTAACTGTAGTGCAGTGAAGACAGATCGTAAACATATATGATGTACATCCATATTTCGAACGTAATGTTACGTGTATCACTTTTTTCACAGTAGAAAAGCCTATACAGGTCAACTGAAGTATAGGATACTAGTGCTAGCGAAAGAAAAAAAAAAGCGACAAACCTAACATTGGTATGGAGTACCTCGGTTGAGGTATAAACAAAATTTAACGTTTGTCGCCTTTTTCGCCTTTTCTAGCACTAGTATCAACTGAACAATACTGGTACTAGCGGTGGCGAAAAAAGCGACAAACGGAAAATTTTTATCCTGTCCTTCAGTTGACATATATTGGTCAACTAAAGAATAGGATACTAGTAACAGTGAGTGCGATAAAAGCGACAAATGTAATATCTGTATCCTGTGCTTCAGTTCACCTGTATAGGTCACATAAAGAATGGGATACAACATTCGCAGTTCATCCTAAGTACAGAATGCCAGTGTTACGCACGTCACATTTTTTTGCTGTCGCTAGTATTAGTCTCCTATTCCTCAGCTGACCTACGTAGTACAAGACACGAATCAGTTGCAGCGGAAACATCAGTTGGAACGACTACTATCAGACAAACGTATAATTCAGACATGTACACAAATCATTTAAAAGTACCATAAGCATCAGAAAGCATACACAATATGTGTTTCTTAATAATATATTCATTTATTTCTATTTACGATTATGACGCTTCGCCAAAGAAGGTAAACAATTTATTATCTATGGCTCGAAAATATCAAAGCCACAGAGTTGTATCCTATTCTTCAGTTGACCCTATGTGTAATATTTCTGACGTAGTTTCAATATTTTAGGCTATGTAGTGTTAAGTTTTCAGATGTAAATATAAGCTTGACGTATTACTATCACTGTTGATAGTGTCTTCTGTAAAACTGAAACTTTTGTTCGGTTTGCCCAATACAGAAACTGTTGCAATCGATACAGGTGATTTTGTGTATTGCAGAAGGGACATGTTCCGAGGTTTTGGTTGTGCATGAATGTAATTCCGTTGTAAGTCTGTTATTTGTAAGAAAAGCCAGTTGTATGTTTGTGGATTTGAATACTGCAGTTATTTTCTTTGATAGTCGTTCTAGTAAATTGTAGGTTGTTCTATGTTTCGGGAAGTTTTAAGGTGTATGTCTTTATGTGCTGTGTCGGGTTTCGGTTTTGTGTATTTTTTATAAAATTTTTTCACTATATCTGGATCAAAATTATTTTTGTAGGCAGTGTGAAAGGGAGTTTTCGATTTGTTTTGTATAACTGGTTTCTCTAGTCGTAAATTAATTGTTCTAATAATCACTGAGCAGAAAAAGGCACATTTTTGTGTGTTATTATGGCAAGAGTTGGCATTTATTGTATTATCTGTGGCGGTAGGCTTTATGCATATATCAAATACGTAGTGATTGTTGTCTTAAGCAATTTTCGGGTCTGAGAGAGCGATATACTGACATCATGCCCCTCCATATCTTCATCCAGGGACGCCTATCGTCTTAGGATGACATGCCGGTCGGTCGGTGACGTTGGGTCTTCCGAGGCCCATTTGGGTGGAGTTCCAGTTGGAATATGTCGTTATTCCAAAAAGATATACGCAAGTGTTAAAACATAACGTAGATGAACGTGACACTATAGAGCAATTTAAAGAATGAACTGGACAGGAAATGTACGAAACTGAGAGGTAGTAAAAAGAGAAAAAACGACGAAACACATCCTTGCACTCCTAATAAGATTATCTCCGAAGGGAAACGCCTGAAAATGTCGAACAGCTGCAGATTCAGGTCAGAAAACTGAAATTTCTAACTACCAGGATTGTAGCAAATGGCTTCGCCGTTCTTCACGCATGGGCAGTCAACGACCTGTGGACCAGATCTGGCCCATTGCTGATTTTAGTCGAGCACGCGAAAGAAATTCGTGGGAGAGAGAGCGAGGCTCTCGAATTGTACTCTGCTGTGACGCATTTTCGGACATTTGCCATTCTGTTTTTGTCATTTTTCCATTTTGGCTTCTGTATAATAGGCTAATTTATGTTAATTCAGTCTTTTACAATTTTAAATTGAACAAATCTTTGATGGATTACGTTATTTGGTGTTACAGAAACAAACCCATGACAATGTTATTAGTTATCAGAAATGTTATTGGTGAAATATTTAAGAAAATACTTATTAGTAATATTTGTCGATATTAATACATGAAATTTCAAATACACTAACGATCTGCCTATGGCCAAAAATCTCAAAGTTACTCCTAACTGCTTGTCGACATGATCTGCCTATGTCATTGTTGTATTTTGTTTTCTCTTTCTTTGTCGTATTAATTTTTGTAAATATTTGCCGGTAAAAAATTAGTACACACTTGTAGAGGTTTCCAGTTCACTCGAGATTTATTGTTGCAACAGTGCGCGTGGAGTACACGAGATCATTACAGTTACAAATCAACAGTGCAAGCGGATCGGAAGTGCGAGGTACTGACCCTTGCTAAGACACCCATACCAGTACGTGGAGGCGCTGACTCTGACATCCAGTCGATCGCACAGGTGACGAACACAGTCATGTGATACGTTATTCTACGGCTGCTCGACCTGTTCACGCAGTTCTGTAAGAGTTGCTGGTTTTCGAGTGGTACGAGTCACTTCTTGTCTCATCATATCCCATGCGAGCTTGTTTGGAGACAAGTCCGGGGATCGTGCTGCTCATGGAAGCTGTTATACGTCTTGCAGAGGACTTTGAGTTTCACGGTCCTGTTGCAAGAACGTCAAAAGAACAGTTCTAATAATATTCTGCGAGTACCGAGCGCTGGTTGTTGACCTGTACAGAAACACTAAAGGTGTACAAGGGTTGTAGCGTATCGCGCCCCAAACCATAAAGGATGAGGTGGTGCCAGCGTGTATTGGACGAATGCACTCTACGAGACAGTGCTCACCAGGTCTATATCTGACACGCAAATGACCATCACTTGCGTGCAGGCAGAATCTGCTTTCAACTGAAGACCACGGAGTGCCATTCCATCTTCCAAGTGATCCTCTGACGACACCATTCGAGCTGTGCGCGTCGATGCTGCAGCGTGAGTGGAAGACAGGCTAGAGGTGTGCGTGGCCGTAGTCTCAGTGCTAACAACTAGTTTGGGACAGTTCATGCTGACACATCTGGCATCACAAACCCTCATATCTGTGCTGTTGTAACTGTACGATCCGCCTCTGTTGCCTTTACAATACGACAGTCCTGGCGGACGTCTTGTCTGTAGGTATGAGAACGTTCATGTGACCACTGATACCAGCGTTACTGCCCAACTGATGCAGCACATCCAACTTGTTTGGCAATTCTTCGAAAGGACCACCCCGCCACCCGGAAGGCCACAATTTGACCGCATTCAAACTACCTCAGTTGGCTGTAGGAGGCTTCACTGGTTTGTGCCATTCTGAGCCTTATGGCTTTGGGCATTCCTCATTAAAGAGTAGGCAGAGATGGCGCTCTGGTAGCTAAGTCACGACGCTGTTTGTTGGCGGACGACGTTAAAATCATTATCAATACATCTATTATCCGCCAGGTGTCATATGCCCTCATCGGACCAAAATCGGCGTAGTCTCTCCAGATGTACTAATTAATTCCTCTAGGAGTGTAATTCTTGTCCATTGTGAACGTATTAGAGCACTGCCTGTTGAAAGAGAAGGTAATTTATAAGCGAATTAGTTGCAACCATTTGCTTTTGTAGACGTTTCTTTTAGGATAATGACGTTTCAACATGCTTGGCATCCCATCCCATCTTCAGGTGTTTACATTTATTTACACGTTGTGAACATTGACTCTTTACAATGGCGTTGCAGAGTTTATCAGTCAAAGTTTTTAAGACAGGCACGGCGAAACGTCGAGAGCAAATGTATGCAGCTGAAGTAGGCTGAATATAAAACGAAAGTTCACTCAAAAACGCGAGTTCTGAGGCGTGAAAGGGCTGTCTTTCCTATCGGTGTTACTCTCTAAACCTTAACGTCATGGGCGCTATAGTTGATTGGTTGATTTGTATGTGTGTTGGGAGGGGGAGGGGGGGGGGGTTGGACCAAACAGCGAGGTCATTTGTCCCATTGGATTAGTGAAGGATGGGGAAGGAAGTCGGCCGCGCCCTTTTAAAGGAACCTTCCCGTCATTTGCGTGAAGCGATTAAGGGAAATAACGGAAATCCTAAGTAGGATGGCCGGACGCAGGTTTGAACTGTAGTCCTCCTGAATGCGAGTTCAGTGTGCTACCCAACACCTCGCTCGGTACAGGCGCTACAGTTTTGACTTTGTGAGGAGAAAATCTGATGTCATGTCACGTGACGATTCGACCCGCGAGATGAAGTAAGTACGTTGGTGCCCAAAATTAGAAGCAACAAACCTCTGTTCCCTCGACATGAGTCTAATTTACGATATGATCATACAAAGTTTGTACGTTCGTGTTCTATACGGAAGATATCATTCCGGCCAACGGACAACCATGCCAACGATGACTTGAAGGCACTTAACAAACGGGGTAGTGTTTTCCGGGTAATACCACATCCACGGTCGCAGTATCCACAGTCACAAACGGTGCAGTATGGCACAGAGAAGACGGTTACCAGACTCTCAGCCTTGGAGGACCATAACATGAACGCAAGAAGGACAGTGGCAAACTGATGTGGCCCGATGGCTTAATGTGAATCCTTCTGTTGTTTCTCGGATATGGCCACGGTTTATAGAGATCGAGACTGTATCAGGAAGACCAGGACAGAGCCGTACACGGATGAAATCAGGAAGAGAGAACCGTTATTAGGCTGCAAGGGCACAACGGTACCGCCTTGGTACTACACGGCAACTGACACCTGACCTCTTAGCAGCCACTGCACGTGTTGTACCGGGGCAAACTGTATACAGAAATCTTTAGCAGAATGGCCTTTATTGTTGGAGACATGCTGTACCCATGACGCGTCTTTACAGGAGGAAATGTCTAGAGTGTAGTCGTCAATACGCCACCAGGAGTGTCGAAAAGCGGGCCAATGTTCTTTTCACAGATGTGTCCCGATTTGGTATGGTGAGAGATACTCGTCTTATTCAAATGTGGAGGAAACATGAAATACCATTTCGGAACCCAAAGTTGTGAAAACAGACAGATATCGAGGAGGATCTCTAATGGTGCGGACAGGAATTATGTTGACCACTAGAACATCTCTTCATGGAGCTATACTGGTGAATCGGCAAGCTTCAACTGCTGTCAAGTACTGTGACGAGATCTTGGGATCTCATGTACGTTTGTAGTTACATCATGTGATTGTTCAATCCTGCACAGACGAGCGTACGACATGTCTACCTTTCGGGGGCTAGTCGCGTGGCGCTGAGTATGACCGTCTGAACCCACGTTTTCGTATTCATTCGTATGACAGTAGTGGAATCCGGGCCGACGTGTGTAGCAATGTCGCGGAAACGTTGAACGATAAATAAGATGCGGCAGGATTTTGCCACTGAATCCCGACTTGTGCTGATAAGCGTTTCTCCTTCTTACACGAGCCACAACACGATCTTCTTACAAACAAACAACATTCAAATACAATTTCGGATTGTAAAAGTAGTTGAATAACCTTCTTCGTACACAGAATGCAGATGGTGTTGCTCTTACTGTGTGGTGTTGCGTTGAAATGCTAATCATTTGCCGATGCATGTAGAGCACTTCATGCCAGTTTGTCTTTTGCTGCATGCCGCCACCATATCGTTGCACTTTTAATGGTCAGTGGTGTAGACAACTCAGGAAAACAAATGTTTTAGAAGGCGAGATATAGATGTCATCGAAGTTAATTACTTAATTTAGCTTATTATTCACTTCGCTTTCGATTAATCTCTTTCTTTGCACCACCGTTAGTCAGATGATGTCTATTGACTACCTGGAACACTATTTGCCGTTTCAGATTCTCCTACGGAAATCAAAAAGGCGGGGGGAACGTCTTTGTAGGCGGCGCTGAGTGCTTTGCGGTCCGCCAGTGAGTGACGCAGGGTGTGTGAGCCGGCTCTTTTGTAGCGCTTATCCTTTCTGCGTCAAGGCGCGCCGGCGGCCAGGGAGCTTTGCACCCATAACGACCGACTGACGCAGGGCCCTCTAACAAACACGTAGTGCGCTCTCTTTTTACAAAAGTAACAGTTTGCAACTTTCTGCACAATTATGGCTCTTTTCAAAGAACCTGAATAGAACGGCCAACGGTAAGAAGAATATCAGCCACGAAAGCAGTGCGAGGATAATCACACACAAAACTGACCGTGAAACTGGTATGGATGTGTACAGTTGTCACGATTCTCGAGATTCACTGTTATATCTGTAACCCGTCGTTAATGATCAGAGATTGTTTCTGAGAACCATGCGTGATTTTATCATAAGACTAATTTTGCTGGATTTTAAATTCAAGTATTTTTACATTGTTGTTTAACGCACAAGAAGAGATCGTAACATTTTTACACAAATATTTTATTCCTTCTTCTGTTTTTATAAGTTCTACATTCAACTAAATATCCAGGAACTACATTTACGAATAATCTAAACTGGAACGATCACATAGATAATGTTGTGGGATGCGAATCAAAGACTATGATTTACTGCTAGAACACGTAGAAAATGTAACAAGTTTGATAAAGAGACTGCCTACACTACGATTGTCCTTCTTCTTCTGTAGTATCACTGCGCCGTGTGAGATCCGCACCAGCTAGGACTGACGGAAGACATCGAAAATGTTCAAAAAAGGACAACTCGTTTTGTATTAATGCGAAACTGGAGAGAGAGTGTCACGGATATGATACGCCAATTGGAATGGCACTCATCAAAACAAATCATCATTTTAATCATCAGCTTTCTTCTCCGATTGCATAAATATTTTGTTGGCGCCCGCTCTCAAACGGAGAAATGATCATAATAAAATAAGAGAAATCGGACCTCACACGGAAATATTTAAATGTTAATTTGTCTCATGCGCAGTTAGAGAGTGGAACAGGAGGGAATAGCTTGAAGGTGAGTGCATCAATCCTCTAACGGGCACTTATTTGTGAGTTGGAGAGCAATCATGAAGATGTACATGACGCAGATATACAGAACTGAGCATTTAATAACTTCGTTTTGCGCCGATTTGTGACTTTTGAAGACAGCTGGATCGTAACAAATCAGAATCAAAACAGGAGTCAAAAACAATACAATGGCTGCTGAAAGTGCACCGAAGAAGGCAAAGACCATTTTCCCAGCTGGTGAGACTATGACCACTGTTTTTTGGGGGAGATTTGTAAGGAATAATCACTACAGATTACTCTTAAAAAGGAAGAGTGGTAAATGGGCTGTATTAAGCTTCATTGATGGATAGTATGAGACTTTCGTTTGCTGAAGAAAGACCAAGGTTGGCACGCAAAAAAGTGCTCTTTCACCAGCATAAAGCACCACCCGAAACATCAGCGATGAAACTGGCGAAAGTGCATTAACTGCGCTCTGAATTAGTTCCTTATCCACCCTATTCAGCAGACTTCGCCCCAAACAACTTCATCCTGTTCCCTAACTTGAAACGTTGACTTGCTGGGAAGAATTTTTCAACAAATGTGGAGGTGATAGTTGCGGTCAACGAGTATTTTGCAGAGTTAGAGAGAACCTATTTTTTCGATGGAATGCAAAATCTGGAAGATCCATGGACCAAAAGTATATTCCTCAAAGAAGACAATGTGGACAAGTAAGGTGAATTGTTTACGACAAATTTTTTCTTTATTTTACCAGGCTTATCAAACAATTATGTTGAGATGCCTTACCTTCTTATTGCCTCTACGGTTGGGTGACGGCCTCACCCACCTACCTGTGGGTGCCCATGTTCATCTGGTCTACTTAATATAAGTTAACTTTTAATTCCTTGATTGAAGATCTTCCATTCGGATGCCCACATCCTTGTCTTTACTGGCCAGCCCCCTTCGAGCCTGCACTTTTAGGGACAACGGCGTCGTTATTTTAAAGGTATTATGGCATATGAAAAGTTTTTGCAAAGTACAACTTGGTACATACAATACTTAGGGAAATAGGTCTTATGTGGGAGATGTTCCTCCAACATCTAGAAAAATACAGAAAGACGTGGTCTATTTTTCCAAGAATCAACTCTCAAATGGTTCAAATGGCTCTGAGCACCATGGGTCTTAACATCTGAGGTTATCAGTCCCCTAGAACTTAGAGCTACTTAAACCTAACTAACCTAAGGACATCACACACATCCATGCCCGAGGCAGGATTCGAACCTGCGTCCGTAGCGGTCGTGCGGTTCCAGACTGTCGCGCCTAGAACCGCTCGGCCACATAGGCCAGCTGCATCATATCCGCATGGCTGTAACGGATCGTGCTGCCACGTCTCGATCCCCAAGTCAATGGATGCGGACGTTTGCAAGACAACAACCATCTGCACTAAGAGTTCGACGACGTTGCAGCAGCATGGACTATCAGCACGGAGTCCATGGCTGCGGTTACCCTTGACGCTGCATCACAGACAGGAGCGCCTGCGACGGTGTACTC